>NC_035433.2:137527135-138154391 GCF_002127325.2 Helianthus annuus | reverse complement strand
TGACATAAAATTTTGATCCCACCCATAAGTCGATTAACATTAATTATATGTGAAAATAGCAATATGATACAACTTGACATAAAATTTTGAATTTATGCTTTTATATGTGATTTTGTTTTTCTTAATAACCTTGTGATAATATGTATATTAAGTATAATTCTAAGTATGTTATTTTGCCATACTTTAAATTTTCATTTTTAACATATACAAATTCTATTGCCGGTAATAGTGCCTTTCACCTATTGGATGTAATGGGCGGTGGGGAGCATAGTGTCAGGCAGCTGCCTGGCACTCCCCTATTAGCCCAACAAATTTACGATTTTATCCCGTTTTAAAACTACGATTTTATCATTAGTTCAAAATTTTGTTTTTACCCTCACTTAAAAATATATTTACGCTTTTGCTCCCAGTTAAAAATTTCAATTTTGCCCTGGGTTCAAAATTACCACTTTGATCCTTTTAAATTTATAGTTTTGTCATTAGTTTTTTCCCATTATAATTAGGATTTTGCCATCAATTCAAAGTTATGTTTTTACCCCGACTTAAAAATAAATTAACGCTTTTGCTTCCAGCTAAAAATTTCAATTTTGCCATCGGTTCAAAATTACAATTTTGCCATCGGTTCAAAATTACGATTTTGCCCCGTTTAAATTTACAGTTTTGCCATTAGTTTTTTCTCACAACCAACTTACGATTTTGCCCTCAAATTAAATTTACATTTTTTCCAAGTTGTTTTCTGGTTAAATTACAATTTTGCCCCAATTGTAAACTTACAGTCATGCCGGCAACTGCCTGGCACTCCCCCATTGGTCCATTTAATTTACGATTTTATCCTTGAAAAAAAAAATTATGCTTTCGCTCTCAGTTCAAAATTATGTTTTTCCCATCGTTTTAGTTTTTTTTTTTTTTTTTTTTTTGCAAAAGTATAAAAGTTTTTTTTAATTGGTTGACTCGATTTAATTTTTTTTTTTTGTGTCAAGGAGCTGCCTAAAACTCGCTCATTAGTCCTGAAAAATTACAATTTTGCCCTGATCCGAAAAATACGCTCTTATCATCGTTTTAGTTTTTTTCCTAGCAAAATTATAGTAGTGTTTTTTAATTGATTGAGAATTATTCGGCCATCGCTCATAACGCGAGCGGGGCATCAACTAGTACATTTACATTTTCCCTGTTGGGGAATAGTTTTGTTTTCTGGTTGGCCAAAGATGGCGTTTTTTTAAGTTAGCATATAATAGTTAAAATTACAATTTTGCCCTCGATTCAAAATAAACTTTTGGTTTTGCGTCTAGCTTAAAATTATGATTTTGTCCACAGTTAAAAATTACGATTTTGCTCCCAGTTGAACATAAAATTATGGTTTTTGCCCCCAGCTATGGTCCTGCCAAATTACGATTTTATCCCCAGTTTAAAATTACCGTTTTGCTCCCGTTCAAAATAAAATTTTCGTTTTGCCCGCAACTTAAAATTACGATTTTGTCATCAGTTAAAAATTACGATTTTGCCCCAGTTCAAAATAAAATTATAGTTTTGCCCTCAGTTCAAAATATGATTTTGTCTCCATTTCAAAATTACGGTCTTACCCCAGTTCAAAATTGCAATCTTGCCATCGTTTTTTTTAGACAAAACTATGGTAATGTTTATTTTACTTGGTTGACTCAGTGTAGTTTTTTTTTGTGGCAAACAGCTGCCTAACACTCGGTAATTAGTCCCAACAAATTATTGTTTTGCCCCAGCTCTAAATTACATGCTTGCCATCGTTTTAGTTATTTTTTGGTAAAACTGTGGTAGTGTTTTGGTTAAATTGGTTGACTCGATGTATCTTTTTTTTAGATCGTGTTATAAGTAACATGTATAGATAACCAAAATAAAGACGTATATGTTAGCGCCCTGCAACACGGGCAGCGCATAACACTAGTTATAACACAAATCACAGTTTTAAAATCTACTAGACTGCATTATAAAAAAAAATATATTATAAGATTGCAAAAATATATTATAATACTCTCTCTCACTAGGCACAAGTTAGAGGTCAGCCAAAGCTTCAGAGATCATTTAGTTCATCTCGTTAACGTTTTTATGTTAATTGTTTTTTACGAAAATGTCTAGCAATGAGTTGTAACTGACTAGTTTCCAACGTGGTTGGTTTGACCAATTAATGTATCCATACCCATTTGTCAATTAATATTTACATGTTTGATTTTTGTCTTCCAGAAGTCCAACGTTATTAGTTGATAAGATTGGTTATTATATAGAAAAATGTTAATAATTAGTCAACTTGGTTATAGCTAAACTTCTAGATTTAGCACTATGTTCAGTAATTGCTGTGGGTTTATCGCCTTGACGGAGAAGGTGTGGTATGGAGTTATTCGGGCTTGAAATTCATATCGAGTTTGAATCGGCTTGTGATATGAATCGAGTTTCGAATTTGGTTTTTTACTCAACTTTTTAACTTTTTTAAATTTTATGTATGACTTTTGAAAATTTTGTATTTTTGGTAATTTGGTGTATTTAAATAAACCAGAATTCAAATAAGCTTATTTGAATCAGTTATTCAAATCTTATTCGAAATCGAATTCAAATTCATTTTTAAAATTTTTGAATTCGAATAACCTAAAAACTAACTATAAACACCCCATGGTGTGTGGTGTGAATAGGCGTAATTGTGCATCATTTTATCTTTATTGTTCCCATCAAGAATTTATTGTAATTGCGTTTTGTACAAAAACAACTAAAGTGTGATGTTTGTTTGATTTACTAGAATTATGTTTATAGTTTTCCATGTGTTCTTCCATCCTTGTTTTCTAACGTGAGTGTATGTTCTAGAGACTAGACATGTATATTTTCTTCCATATGTTTGTCGATTTTTGTTGTATTTCTCTTGTTTAGGTATTGTACTATGATTGCAATAACAAAATGTATGAAAGAAATGAAAACATGCAATTTATGTGGGAGTGAGGCAAAATTAATTCGTATTTTACAAAAAATAAAAAATTCTATATGAATTGGGACAATTACAAGAAACCCACCAACTTGGAATTTGTGATCCAAGTCTCTTTGTAAACAAAAGTGTGGAAGTATATGGTGTTTTAATGGATTAAGATGAGTTGGTTCAATTACAATTTTGGTTTTACCGAATTTACATTTGACATCCTTGTGTTTTTATAGTTGTGAGCTTTCTGTTATTAGTATTTGTAACTTCTAGATGAGTTGGATTACGGATGAGTATTTCGGTATCGAATGGTACTGTACCGATCGAATTATAATATTACTTCGGTACCAATTTTTTGGCATTTTTGGGATAAGTACTTTCGTTCGGTATGATACTGGTATTTTATTGTTCTTTACCTTCAAATAGTGTTTTGTACCAGTCCCGGTACCGTATTGGGTATTTTTGGTACCAATATCCAATTTTGACGATTTTCAGAATCAGTATTTTCAATACCAGTACATTCGATATTGGTACTGAGCTCATCCTAAAGTTGGATGGGAAGTTCATGACAATAAATTGTAACTTGGTGATCGATATATAGTTATGCGAAACACAATATTTGATGAATGTTAATATTGTTATGTCATAAGGCAAAAAGAACACTGCTGGTAATGGTATCATCTAAATGGACAAAACCCAATAGATTAAGCCTAGTTCTCATAAGTTTCATCTTAGGAAACCCAAGTTGAAGGTGACCCATTACTCCATTTTAGGATTAAACTCATAAAGATCCTATAAATATAAGCCTCCTTAACATTTATAAATGGACAAAACCCAATAGATTAAGACTAGTTCTCATAAGTTTCATCTTAGGAAACCCAAGTTGAAGGTGACCCATTAGGATTAAACTCATAAGGAGCCTGTAAATATAATTATAAGCCTCCTTAACATTTGGAAAAGTTTTTTTCCTCCCCAAACTCTCTCTACATACCATTAGGCTTATAAATTTATACATCCAAATATTTTAATGGTTTTGAATCTAATTCTGACTTGAGCGTTGGAGGCTGGTCCAGAGACTTCGGTCAGTGATTCCTTTTAACATGTTCCATGGTTTGGCAGATTTGAGACGAGATGGAGAAGACGATAGTCTTGCTCATCTTCTGTCACACCTGCTCGTAGGCGGAAGCGCGAGGTGTGATCGTGATCAGTTCTCATTGCATACGATATAAGTAAACATGCTATATGAATAAATAAGTACGATGTTCATTCATGCCATTCATTCGAAATGAAGTTTACAAGCCACAATTTGTTCAAAAAGACAACACAAAGTTTTATCGTTTAACAAAAGACTTGTTTACAAAAATATAGTTTAATAACTTAATGTCACACCCCAACCGATGGCGGAATCATCGGGGCATGGCACTGAGCGAAACGGATTGTCCAGAAGTTTCCACAACAACTATCATTACCATTTAGTTTAAATAATACGTCCCATACCGTATCCCAAATAGTAAAACAAATTATTACAGATCACAACCAGTCAAATATTCTGTTCCGACAACTCAGATTTAAATGTAAATAATAAAATAGTTTGTTTGCTTCTAAAGACCCCAATCTTGACCATGACAGACAACTATTTGTTGGGGGGCTCTAGAGCTTTATTCTAGCCTCGCTTTCCTAGCAAGCAAACATCTTAAACACCTGTCACATACGTTAAAATAAAGTCAATACATAGAATGTAAAGGTGAGCATACAAGTTTGATAATAGCATATAGAGTTCGAAATAGTTTACGCATAACCAGCACGTACACAGAGGAAAGGAAGCATGTTAATTATCGATATGGATCTATCGATACCAGTGACTGCGGGTTGACTGCCCGAGGCAGTTCGCAATACATGATTACCACTGTAATCCATGCAAGTAATTGTCCTTAACAACCCCCGTGTGAACGGGTGCTGAGTCCAAACTATAGTACTATCGTCGTTAAGGCTGGTAGACAGCATTCCACGTGTAAACATAACAACAAGCATTCATTTAGTCACGTAATACATGCGGTACGGTTAGCGTTCAAATAATTGAGTAGCGTGATCGATTGTGTTTTGAAATAAGTAACGTATGTAACACCCAAAAGTGCTAAAAGCAAAAAGGGATCGAGTATACTCACAGCGATTGATTGATGGATTGAAGGGAGCGCTTGAGAGTAGGGTTAGCCTGAATAGTTCGATAGCATAACGATGAGTAACACGTAGAATGGAAACAAGTGGTGATGGGTCGAACAACCTGGTCGATTGAACAACAGGTTCGATCGAACGGGTTGTTCATTCGGTTAGACAGTCTGTTCGGACAGCTTGTTCGATCGGCCTGTAGGCTCGATCGGTTGGGCAGCCCGTTCGGGCAGCCTGTTCGATCGGCCGGTAGGCTCGATCGGTTGGACTGTTTGAGTGGATTGTTTCTTCCTGTGGGTAGGATGTGTTTGTGTATGATGGCTTGTTCTTTTGAGGTTTTCGTTGTAGTATTTGAGAACATTGAAGTGTTCTTACCTTTCAGGTCGATCGATCGAACGGGCCGTTCGATCGGCCGGCTTAACCGATCGGTTAGACACGTCAGTAGTCAGTCCTTGGCAGGATGTTTCCTGATCGGACAGCATGCTCGATCGGGTGGCACTCCAATACGTCGAACGAGTTGAAAATCGATTAAGTGTTGAAGCATAGTATCTCATGATCCGAAGAGTAATTCAACCCAAACCGGAGTTCGATCGAACAACACTTCGTTCCATACCAGACTTCATAAAATTGTGAAAGTGTGGGACCATGTGCTAGCCGATCGACTGGCCTGGTCGATCGGCTGACATGTCCGATCGGTTGGGCTGTTCGTTCGAACAGCCTAGCCGTTCGGTCAGCATCCTGACCTGGTCGGCCTGTTCGTCTAACACTTGGCTGTTCTGATTTCTTGGCGTTATATTGAGGTAGTTTGACAATGAGCTGAACCATGGAACCTTCGTTCTTACTTGTTTCCCCTGCTCGGACAGGAATCGCCCAAGTCCGGCTGGTGAACTGTTCGGAACGGTAGTTTGATGTTTAACCCGAAGTCGGTGAACCTCATAGATAGAATCCGGATCTTGAACCTCGTAACCATTAGAATGATTGGTGAGTTGGCTCAAGCTCCGTTTCCACTGGTTTGAAGGCATTGAGTGTAAAAAATTGATAGAAAGTTGGAATTCCTTCTTTCAATCTTTCACACCATGTAAATGTTCAGATCTGTGATAGATCTTAGTTTGTTTATGTGGAAATCGGTTAGATCCAAGCTATTCGTGGTGGATTGAGGTCAAAACATGAAGTTCTTCAAGAACACCATGATGACATCATCCTAGAATGCTTGAATCTTGATGATTTCATGGTTAAAAGTTAAGATTTGAAAGATAGAAAGGTGTAGGAGTGCGTATTGATCAAGAAAGTACAAGATTTAGGATGAAAACTTACCAGAATCGGAAGATATCTAAGAAAAGAAGGGGAGCACGAGCTGGTCGGTCAGAGGGTTTCCAAAAGTGGAAAGAATGACAATGACAGGCCTATTTATAGGCTTCCAAAAGAGGAAAGGGCTGGTCGATCGGCCAGGCATCCCGATCGGACAGCCTGCTCGATCGGACAGTCCGTCCGATCGGCTGGGCTGTTCGATCGGCTAGGAGCCTGATCGATCTACAGCCTGCTTTGAGTGTTCGGTGACGATTTTTGACGTTTCGATTTCGATTGAAGATATACGAATACGATAGAGGTTCTATTCAAATTATTTTTAGTCTCAATCACTATATCTAACATACAATCATCCATATCTCACGTAATCCCTTCTCTACCAATTATCACGACTTGATTTCGATTGAGTTCGATTGAGTTTCGAGTTTCGATTCGATTGATTCGATTGATCACCACACAATACATAAAGTAAACATGCACAAGTAACACACAAGGCACACACACACGTATAATAACAATCAAAATTCGCGTAATTCGAGCTTCGAGTTCGATGATGATTTGATTAGCTTGATTATTGGTTAGTTAACTTTATCGCATTGTTACTTTCTACTATTAACATTCATAAATCGTTTCGCGTCGATTAAACATTCGATTACTTTGATTCATTTATTAACAACACTTACTCCACATAATACAAATAAAACATAAAATAGACTATTTACAGTCAAAGAAGTCAAACTTGACTTGGACTTTGACTTTGACTTTGACTTTGACATTCGAGAACACGGGGTGTTACAGCCTCCCCTTGTTTAGGGAATTTCGTCCCGAAATTAGGCGCGAAGCTGCACAGCACCGTGCATGATATTACCAATTTCACACTTCAGATCTTCATTTAAACAACTGCGGGTACTTAGCCTTTATGTCGCTTTCGAGTTCCCAAGTAAACTCTGCGCCTTGTTTGCCTTCCCATCGGACCTTCACAATAGGAATGCGCGAGCGTCTGAGTTGCTTGGTTTGGCGATCCATGATTTCGACAGGCTTTTCCACGAAGTGTAGCGTTTCGTTTACTTGAAGGTCATCGAGCGGTACAATCAGATCATGGTCAGCTAGACACTTTCGGAGGTTCGACACGTGGAAAGTTGGGTGGACGTTACTAAGTTCCTCCGGTAGTTCAAGTCTGTAGGCGACTTTTCCGATTCTTTCCAGAATCTTAAAAGGTCCAACATATCGAGGCGCTAGTTTCCCTTTCTTGCCGAATCTGACCACACCCTTCCAAGGTGATACCTTTAGGAGTACGTAGTCGCCAACGTCAAATTCAAGGGGTTTGCGTCTCCTATCGGCGTAACTTTTCTGTCTATCACTGGCTTTCGACAAGTTGTCTCGAATTTGGAGGATTTTGTTAGTCGTCTCTTGTAATAGCTCGGGACCGGTTAGTTGCGAATGACCGATCTCGTGCCACACAATAGGTGAGTGACATCTTCTTCCGTATAAGGCCTCGAATGGTGCCATTTGTATGCTGGCATGATAGCTGTTGTTATACGAGAATTCGACTAACGGTAGGTATTTGTTCCAACTACCACCGAAGTCTATGACACACGCACGGAGTATGTCTTCAAGAGTACGGATCGTCCTTTCAGTCTGTCCATCAGTCTGAGGATGGAATGCGGTACTTTAGTTAAGCGTCATACCAAGAGCTACTTGAAACGTTTCCCACAATCGCGAAGTAAACCTAGCGTCCCGGTCTGAAATGATGTCACGAGGCGTACCATGATTACAAATGATCTCGTCGATGTAGATTCGGGCTAGTCGTTATACCTTGTAGTCTTCCCGTATTGGCAAAAAGTGGGCTGATTTGGTCAGACGATCAACTATAACCCAAATGCTGTCGTGACCTGATGGCGTAGGCGGAAGTTTAGTTATGAAGTCCATAGCTATACTCTCCCACTTCCATATAGGGATAGGAGGTTGTTCGAGTAAGCCAGAAGGTCGTTGATGTTCGGCCTTAACTCTCGCGCAGGTTAGGCATCTTCCAACATAGAGAGCAATATCCCGTTTCATGCCCGGCCACCAGTACTTGTAAACAAGATCCTGGTACATTTTATCGGCACCAGGATGAATAGAATAGCGGGATTTGTGGGCTTCGTCCATTATAATCTTTCGCAAGTCGGTCCGCTTGGGGACCCAAATTCAGTCCAGATAATAGAAAATCTCATTTGCTTTGCTTACCAGTTGAGCTCCATCGTGGTAGATCCCCTCTTTCTTCAAAGTGCGTTCATTAAGACAGGCATGCTAGGCTTCGCGGATGAGAGTCTCGAGGTTGTGTTGGGCTTGGGTATTGCGGATACTGAGCAAATAACTCCGTCTGCTGAGTGCGTCGGCAACAACATTTGCCTTGCCTGGGTGATAACGAATCTCACAGTCGTAATCGTTAAGAAGTTCTACCCATCGGCGTTGACGCATGTTAAGTTCTTTCTGGTTAAAGATGTGTTGTAAACTCCTGTGATCGGTGAAGATCGTACACTTGGTACCATACAGGTAGTGTCGCCAAATCTTCAATGCAAAAACAACTGCGCCTAGCTCGAGATCATGGGTTGTATAGTTCTTCTCGTAGATTTTGAGCTGACGAGATGCGTAAGCTATAACCTTGTCCCGTTGCATGAGAACACAGCCAAGACCAAGGTTGGAAGCATCACAATAGACAATGAAATCGTTGTTTCCGTCTGGCAATGTGAGAAAAGGAGCATTGCAGAGCTTATGCTTGAGGGTTTGAAAAGCAGACTCTTGTTCAGTTCCCCAAACAGAAGACCTGTCTTTATGGGTAAGAGCGGTAAGCGGCACAACGATCTTAGAGAATCCTTCGATAAATCGTCGATAGTAACCCGCTAACCCAAGAAAGGAACGGACTTCAGACGGGTTCTTTGGCGTAATCCAGCTCTTAACTGCTTCAATCTTCGCGGGATCGACATGAATACCTTGACTATTCACGATGTGACCCAGAAAATGAACCTCCTCCAACCAGAATTCACACTTGGAGAACTTGGCATAGAGTTGGTTCCCCTGGAGTAACTCGAGAACCAAACGTAGATGTTGCGTGTGTTCGGCTTTCGATTTGGAATAAATCAAGACATCGTCGATGAATACGATGACGAAACGGTCAAGATAAGGCTTACACACGCGATTCATCAGATCCATAAAAACCGCGGGTGCGTTGGTTAGACCAAAAGGCATAACAACGAACTCATAGTGGCCATAACAAGTGCGAAAGGCGGTTTTGGGTATATCTTCCTCTTGTATGCGTAACTGATGATAGCCTGAACGTAAATCGATCTTCGAGAAACACGATGCACCTTGTAGCTGATCAAACAAATCGTCGATTCGAGTTAGAGGGTAACGGTTCTTGATGGTCAGCTTATTCAATTCCCGATAGTCGATACACATCCTGAACGACCCATCCTTGTTTTTGACGAAAAGGACTGGTGTGCCCTACGGAGATGTGCTCGGGCGAATAAAGCCTTTTTCAAGTAACTCCTGGAGTTGGTTTGAGAGTTCCCTCATTTCGGATGGCGCGAGTCGATAAGGGGCTTTAGCAACAGGGTTAGCTCCAGGAATAAGGTCGATACGAAAGTCGATATCACGACTTGGCGGTAGTCCGGGAAGATCATCTGGGAACACCTGAGGAAATTCACGAACCACTGGAACGTCTTTGACTTTGGCCTTCTTTTTCTTTTCCTTCTCCGCTACTACAATGTTGGCCAAGAAAGCGCTGTATTCCTTGCGGAGATACTTGCTAGCTTGGATGCATGACATGAGCTTGAGACGTTTTGAAGCTGTTTCACCATACACACATAATAGATCACCATTTGCGAGTGAAAATCGAATCATCTTATCAAAACACACAACTTCAGCATGGTTTTCGCGAAGAAAGTCCATGCCTACTATGACGTCGAAACTTCCGAGCTGCATCGGAATAAGATCGATTGGGAAGATGTGATTGTTGAGCTCGAGGGTACAATCACGAAGAACAGAGTTAACGGCGACGGTTCTTCCAGTAGCAACTTCGACTTCGAATGTCGAGGTGAGATAAGAACGCTTACGACTAAGGAGCTTCTCGAATTCAAATTACATAAAGCAGTTATCGGCTCCAGTATCAAACAAACACGATGCATATATACCATTCACAAGGAACGTACCATTAACCACGTTGTCAGCCTGGGCTTGACGGGCGTTGATGTTGAAGGTTCTGGCACGGCCTGCTTGTTGCTGCTGCTGAGGCTGCTGCTGTTGCTGTTGGGGTTCTTGCTTCACAACCCGGTTCGGGCACATGTTTACAAAGTGGTTAGGATCACCACATGCAAAGCAGAATCGAGCATTGACCACGGGTGCTTGAGCTGCAGGTTGGCCTTGAGGGGCTGGAAGTAGAGCTTGATGAGCGGCGGCTTGAACTGGGGCTTGACGGGGACCATAGCGACAGTTCGCAGTGAAATGCCCGTAGAGGTTGCAGTGGGCGCAGAAATGACAGGCGAGTCCCACCGGATGGTGATATGAGCGGGTAGGGACCTGTGTAGGCGCATTTTGCTGGCGGTGCATTGGTCACTGGAGTTGGCCGGTGGTGAGACTGCTGCTGAGCCTGTACGGGTTGCAGAGGGGCAGAAGTTGTTGTGACAGCACAGTTCTTATTGCTGGAGCTGTTATTGTTGTGCTTATTCTTTCGACGTGATGACTTGGAGGGTTGAGTAGTGGTGGTGTCGACTGTCGATGTGGTAGTGGCTTGATGCAGAGACTTGGATGGCTTATCCCAGAAACCAGACTTTACTCGCTTGTCATTGATCTCGGCGGCAAGCAAGTAAGTCTCTTCGATCGATGATGTCTTGGCGGCGTGAACAAAGTCAGCGACACAATCAGGTAGAGCTCGAATGTACTTCTTGATGGCCATGTCTGGCGTCTTGACTTGATCGGGACAGATAATGCTAAGCTGCTTGAAGCGAGCAGTTAAAGCAGCGTTGTCTCCGTCCTTCTGCTTGATGTTCCAAAACTCGTCCTCCAGCTTTTGGCGTTCATGGGGAGGGCAGAATTCGTCCATCATGATGGCCTTCAACTCTTCCCAAGTCAGCTCATAAGCTGCATCATTCCCGCGCTTGTTTCATTCAGTCGTCCACCAGTCTAAAGCTCGGGACTGGAAGACGCCGGTTGCATTGAGGGTGCGGAGATTCTCAGGACAGCCGCTTTGGCGCAGAGTTACTTCAACCGAATCAAACCATTGAAACATGGCGGTAGGGCCATCTTCTCTGGTGAATTCTTTGGGTCCGCATGCTTTAAACTATTTGAAGCTGAAAACAGTCTTGTTAGCATCTTTAGGAGCTTCGGTTCGCGACTCCTCAGACGATTTGCTGACGTTTTCATACACCTCGCTTACAGCTTTTGCCACTTGCTTGGCGATGATAGCAGCAAGACGTCGTTCTCTCTTCTCTTGGCGGGTAAGTGGCGTTCGGTGTCCAGATGACGACATGGTCTGCAACAGACATCGTCGTAGGTCTCAGACACAACAAAATCGAATATCACCTCACACGTCTACTACTTACTAAAGCTCAGGAACACGTCGAAACACGAATCACATAACATATACGCACAAAGCCACAGATTCACGTAGTCACAGAAGCACATATGCACGTAGGCATGTAGAGCACAGAGACACATAATCACAGAAGCACATACACATTTAATCACAGAGACAATCAGAATACAAAAACCTATCATTCAAAGCTCGCATGTCGTTCGTAGTTATAGTATACCGAGTAGTATAGCATTATCGTATGGTATGTCGAGTATAAGCGTGTAGGTTAGCGTATTGAGATAGAAGAGCAATGCGAGTTGTGCGTGTCGTTCGAAGTGATAGCAAAAATCGAATAAACCTCAAAATTTTAAACATATAAACAGTTAAACACATATAACACATAAAATCAACGAGTCCTCAGAGTGACAACTGCCGACTCAGAAACACATAAAATCGAGAATTAGATCGTCAGCGGCTACTAGACATTGACTACCCAAAGCGATTCGACTATTCTCAGTGGACTTGTCGTCACGTTTCAACCTTTGGGATCGTGCCTTCGCCTCGATTCTTGGGCATCCAACATGCATTCTCTAGGTCATACTTGTGAGTTCAGGTCGTTGGAGTCCGTCGAAGCTTGGGTGAGATGAGTAAAAGTTGGAATAAGTTGCCAAGGTTCGGGTTTCACCCCTGGCTTAGCAATTTCTTCCGTGTTTTAGTAAAACTGAGGAGATTATTCATCAAAATATGGATTTCACTCCTGATTTGGTATAATTCTCCTCGTTTGTTATTGAAAAAGTAATGAAGAATCCTTCGATAGGTGGATAAAACAACATTGTTCCAGCAATTTAGTCGGGAGTTTACGGTTTTCACACCTGACCCTGACCAAATCGCCTTCTCATCATTGAAAATTCGAGTGTAGTGATAGTGTAGAATAGCAGGATTTAGCGCATACAATGGGTCTGTTGGTTCCTAACTATAGTCTAGGTCTCTAAGACAGCGACCCGGACTAGGTCGTGTCTAGCCTAATTCCCTATAGTTATGGCTCTGATACCAATCTGTCACACCCCAACCGATGGCGGAATCATCGGGGCATGGCACTGAGCGAAACAGATTGTCCAGAAGTTTCCACAACAACTATCATTACCATTTAGTTTAAATAATACGTCCCATACCGTATCCCAAATAGTAAAACAAATTATTACAGATAACACCTAGTCAAATATTCTGTTCCGACAACTCAGATTTAAATGTAAATAATAAAATAGTTTGTTTGCTTCTAAAGACCCCTATTTTGACCATGACAGACAACTATTTGTTGGGGGGCTCTAGAGCTTTATTCTAGCCTCTCTTTCCTAGCAAGCAAACATCTTAAACACCTGTCACATACGTTAAAATAAAGTCAATACATAGAATGTAAAGGTGGGCATACAAGTTTGATAATAGCATATAGAGTTCGAAATAGTTTATGCATAACCAGCACGTACACAGAGGAAAGGAAGCATGTTAATTATCGACATGGATCTATCGATACCAATGACTGCAGGTTGACTGCCCGAGGCAGTTCGCAATACATGATTACCACCGTAATCCATGCAAGTAATTGTCCTTAACAACCCCCGTGTGAACGGGTGCTGAGTCCAAACTATAGTACTATCGTCGTTAAGGCTGGTAGACAGCATTCCACGTGTAAACATAACAACAAGCATTCATTTAGTCACGTAATACATGCGGTACGGTTAGCGTTCAAATAATTGAGTAGCGTGATCGATTGTGTTTTGAAATAAGTAACGTATGTAACACCCAAAAGTGCTAAAAGCAAAAAGGGATCGAGTATACTCACAACGATTGATTGATGGATTGAAGGGAGCGCTTGAGAGTAGGGTTAGCCTGAATAGTTCGATGGCATAACGATGAGTAACACGTAGAATGGAAACAAGTGGTGATGGGTCGAACATCCTGTTCGTTTGGTTAGACAGTCCGTTCGGACATCCTGTTCGATCGGCCGGTAGGCTCGATCGGTTGGGCAGCCCGTTCGGACAGCCTGTTCGATCGGCCGGTAGGCTCGATCGGTTGGACTGTTTGAGTGGATTGTTTCTTCCTGTGGGTAGGATGTGTTTGTGTATGATGGCTTGTCCTTTTGAAGTTTTCATTGTAGTATTTGAGAACATTGAAGTGTTCTTACCTTTCAGGTCGATCGATCGAACGGGCCGTTCGATCGGCCGGCTTAACCGATCGGTAAGACACTTCAGTAGTCAGTCCTCAGCAGGATGTCACCTGATCGGACAGCATGTTCAATCGGGTGGCACTCCAATACGTCGAACGAGTTGAAAATCGATTAAGTGTTGAAGCATAGTATCTCATGATCCGAAGTGTAATTCAACCCAAACCGGAGTTCGATCGAACAATACTTCGTTCCATACCAGACTTCATAAAATTGTGAAAGTGTGGGACCATGTGCTAGCCGATCGGCTGGCCTGGTCGATCGGCTGACATGTCCGATCGGTTGGGCTGTTCGTTCGAACAGCCTAGCCGTTCGGTCAGCATCCTGACCTGGTCGGCCTGTTCGTCTAACACTTGGATGTTCTGATTTCTTGGCGTTATATTGAGGTAGTTTGACAATGAGCTGAACCATGGAACCTTCGTTCTTACTTGTTTCCCCTGCTCGGACAGGAATCATCCAAGTCCGGCCGGTGAACTGTTCGGAACGGTAGTTTGATGTTTAACCCGAAGTCGGTGAACCTCGTAGATAGAATCCAGATCTTGAACCTCGTAACCATTGGAATGATTGGTGAGTTGGCTCAAGCTCCGTTTCCACCGGTTTGAAGGCATTGAGTGTAAAAGAGTTGAAAGAAAGTTGGAATTCCTTCTTTCAATCTTTCACACCATGTAAATGTTCAGATCTGTGATAGATCTTAGTTTGTTTATGTGGAAATCGGTTAGATCCAAGCTATTCGTGGTGGATTGAGGTCAAAACATGAAGTTCTTCAAGAACACCATGATGACATCATCCTAGAATGCTTGAATCTTGATGATTTCACGGTTAAAAGTTAAGATTTGAAAGATAGAAAGGTGTAGGAGTGCGTATTGATCAAGAAAGTACAAGATTTAGGATGAAAACTTACCGGAATCGGAAGAAATCTGAGAAAAGAAGGGGAGCACGAGCTGGTCGGTCAGAGGGTTTCCAAAAGTGGAAAGAATGACAATGACAGGCCTATTTATAGGCTTCCAAAAGAGGAAAGGGCTGGCCGATCGGCCAGGCATGCCGATCGGACAGCCTGCTCGATCGGACAGTCCGTCCGATCGGCTGGGCTGTTCGATCGGCTAGGAGCCTGATCGATCTACAGCCTCCTTTGAGTGTTCGGTGCGACAATTTTTGACGTTTCGATTTCGATTGAAGATGATACGAATACGATAGAGGTTCTATTCAAATTACTTTTAGTCTCAATCACTATATCTAACATACAATCATCGATATCTCGCGTAATCCCTTCTCTACCAATTATCACGACTTGATTTCGATTGAGTTCGATTGAGTTTCGAGTTTCGATTCGATTGATTCGATTGATCACCACACAATGCATAAAGTAAACATGCACAAGTAACACATAAGGCACACACACACACGTATAATAACAATCAAAATTCGCGTAATTCGAGCTTTGAGTTCGATGATGATTTGATTAGCTTGATTATTGGTTAGTTAACTTTATCGCATTGTTACTTTCTACTATTCACAGTCGTAAATCGTTTCGCGTCGATTAAACATTCGATTACTTCGATTCTTTGATTAACAACACTTACTCCACATAATACAAATAAAACATAAAATAGACTATTTACAGTCAAAGAAGTCAAACTTGACTTGGACTTTAACTTTGACTTTGACATTCGAGAACACGGGGTGTTACACTTAAGGCTTTGCATTCCATATTTCGCTCGAGGGTGAAAGATGTGAACTAAACCCTTTCCAAAAGGATGACATCGTTTTCTCGACTCCTTGGTTCTTGATGCGTGCCATGCAAGGATCCACTAATTTCCTGATATACATGTAAGTTTGAAAAGTCAACAATAATGTTGGTGAATTCATGTGTTTTTGTCTTGTATCAAATGAATCTTCAAAAACATTTGAAAGTATTGTATTGAAAACCCGGTATGTAAAGCGTTTATGAAATTGTTGATCATTAATATTTTGCAAGGACATTAATATGTGTGCCGACATAGAAAGCAATCAAACCTTGACGATTTAGTGTCGATTACCCTCGACTAGGACACAAAAGCACTCCAACAGGTTTCACGGACGAAGAGTGGGGCTCGCCAAAACTCGATAGATCTACCCCTTTCGTTCCTCGGTCTGTATGTGATTAATGGTGCTTAAGTTCCACCCTATGCGCACATGATCTAAGTGCGTTTCATTCCCTAGCTTATCATACCATTGTAACATGTATCTGTAACACCCCAAAACAGGTTTGGTAATTAAACTACGTTAATATCGGAGAGCGAGTAAAATACCGATGTGTTAAAAATATATATACCCGATAAACGTTAGGATTTAATTAAATAAATCTAATATTAAATAAAAAGTGAACAAATACTTTTAGTAAGTAAAAGTTTATAAAAAGGCCCGGGTTATTGAGACATAAAGTAAGGCGGATTGTAAATCTCCCTGAAATTTGGTAATCTAACTAGGGATCTTTAACCTAGTTGACTACACATATTATGTTGATAAAAGAGGGGATGGTGTCTTAAAGATAATAAAACCGAACCTTAGGGACTAAATGGGGTTAAGTACAAATATGTGGTATTAAAGAATGAAACACAAAAACACACACACAAGAGTGTGTGTCCGTGTGTGCGTCATGGTTTAGAGAAGGGAAGGGGGAGAAGACCCTAAAACCTTCAAACACCAATTCTAGCAAATTGGAGGATGAATTGAGGCTAAACCTTATGCATGGACCTTGATTATTGATCATCTATGCTTGATGATCACAAGGTATGTTACAATTTTACACTTTGAAAGAGGTTCCATGAAAAAGAACTTGAATGTGGTAATCTTGAGATGGGTTTAGATGATATGATGAAATTGATAGTGTAGTAATGTTCATACATGACATGAAATGGGTTTTTTTTAATAAAATGACGAAATTAATGTATTATTGATGTTAATATGTTCTTGAAATCATCATGTCTACTAGTTTGTATGGAGAACTTGATTATATTAGGTGTTCGAATGAATGTCTAGTAATATGATGAAATGGGTTTTTTTTACAGGGAGATGAAAACCCTTAGTTCTAGCATGATAAATGAATGAACTAGTATTGATAATTGAAAGTGAAGTTAACTTGATGTTAACTATTACATGAACTTGTCAAAGTGAAAGAAATGAGATGAACTTGGTTGGGAATTAAGTTAAAATGGTGGCCTAAAAATAATGCCTACCAAGTATTTGATGAAATGCCTAAATGAGTTTGTTGAACTTAATTGTGCATTTGCATATGTTAGTAGGGAGTTGTAACAACCCGACTTTTCAGAAAGTCAAAGTACAAGTCAAAGCCAAAGTCAGGTCATTATTCAGATATATCATTTCTTGCTTAATTATTGCTTGTACTCTCGAGATTCGATAAACGATATATTGGTTACCGATATTTTAAACTACGATTTACTACCAAGTGAAGTAACAATGCGATAAACGCAGAAGTCACAACTAAGCGCTATTTTACTTAACGCTATCACATCACAATCGCATCGCAACTCGAAACGCAACTACTGGTATTATTCTATGTGTGTGTTATTATGTGCTTTACTTGTGTGTGCCTAGTATATGTTTTGGGATGTTATTCGCAAACGCAGTCGCAACTCTATTGCAACGCAAACTAATCGCAAGACTTGAAACGCAGATTTACTTTTATGCCTTTTATGTGTTATATTAATTGTGTAACTACTTGTTAATGTTATCGCATCGCTTACTCGCAACTCGCTTAAATGCAACGCAATGCTCAATGCACGAAACGAAAGTCGGAAAACCAACTCGCACAAGACGTGGGATCAAATGACCAACCGATCAAATGATCATCCGACCGGATGACCATCCGATCGAGTAGCCATCCGACCCACTCTCTGCGCCGCCTTACTTCCCCTCTCACACTATAAATACCACCTGTCCTATCACTGTTCACTGATGTGACAGCCCTATCCGACCAACATGCTCTCAGCTCGTTCTCAAGCACTTTTCCTTCGATTCCAAGCGATTTCCATAAGTATTTCACCCTAAATCTTGTACTTCCATCATAACCACACACTTTCTCATCATCTTCTCCACTGAAATCTTACGTTTTCACCATGAAATCATCGGATTTGGACAACTTTATGGTGACGTCACCTCGGGTACTTATGAACACTGAAGTGTGACCTCATCCCATCAAGATTTGTCCAGATCTAAAAGATTTCTACATGATTTAGCACGAATCTCAATTGAATCTAAACATTTTTCACCAATTTCAAACTTTTTTTCAACTCTCTTCCCTTTTTACTCAAAACCGTTAGAATCTTGACTCGTTCAGGCCTTCTACTCATTCTCTAGTAAGGGGACCGGTCTGAGAACGGATTTCTACCGAAGGGACGACCGATTTACGGGTTGACCATGAAACTCCGTCAAGAACAGTCTAGTCAGATCGAATGGGGTGGTTCCCATCCGATCGACTGAGTTGAACTTGGTGTGGTTTCCGTTGTTTGACACGTTGTCATGACCGTCTCTGTCAAAACTCAAAACTTTTAACTTAGAAAATTTCACAAACTTTTCAAACATCAAATCGCTGATCGAATAGCCATCCGATCGGATGACCATCCGATCGAATGATTATTCGACCAGGTGACTTGTAAGTTCAACATTTAAACAATTTTACAAAACTTCAAAGAATATCACAGTTTCAAACGAATAGCCATCCAATCGAATTGTCATCCATCCGGATGACCATCCGATCGAATGACTTGAATTACACTACAACGAAAACTTCAAAAGTTTCAAAACAATTTACAAACACTCGCATCTCACTCGAATGATCAGCCGGCTGAATGGTCATCCGTCTGGATGATCATCCAACCGACTCACCATTCGACATTCAACACGCTGTTTTACACGCTGTTCAACGCTTACGCTATCGTTCTATGCTCAGGCTAATCTCCAAGCACTCCCTTCAATCCAAGGCCGTGTTTATTTACTAAACACATACTGTGAGTATACTCGAACCCATTTTCTTTTAACGCACTTTTGGGTGTTACATACGTTCGCTATCAAAAACACAACAACACACAACGCAAACACTTTTAACGCTAACTGCTCCCGCATGTTATACGCGATCTATGAATGCTTGTTACTATGCTTAGACAGTGTTACACGGTATCGCCTCTAGCAACGATAGTACTATAGTTTGGACTCAGCATCTGTCGTGGACGGGGGTTGCTAGGGTTCACATTACTTTACTTCACGTGTCCGCTAAACAAGTGATACGCATACTCTACATCACAGTCTCATGATTAAGTGTGAACATAGTCTTGTTAGTTACTTACTTTGCCCGTTACGTGATACATGCTGGTTATGCGCAAACGCTTTCGCTATACTATATGATATTAAACTTGTGTACTCATCTCTACACTTTGTGTATTGACTTTATTTTAACGTATGTGACAGGTGTCTAGGATGCTATGTATGCTAAGATGAATCAAGTAGGTGGTCTAGAAACATCATTCAATAAAATCTGAGTTGTCGGAACAATTTGTTTGTCTTTGAGAACAATGTCCGTATTAACTATTTTTACTTTATATGTTTATGGTATGGGACGTGAACGTTAAATATATTGTCACTAATAGTTGTTGTGGATTCTCTTGGACAATCTGTTTCGCTCAGTTCCACGCCCCGATGTTTCCGCAATCGGTTGGGGTGTGACAGTAGTTGACTTTTAAAAGTCAAACTGACCTATAATAGGATCAAATGGTAATTTTGATATAAAGTCCGTAAGGTGGGATAGTCGTGATAAATGATGACTAATCTAACCATCTTGCGAATGATAAATGGTAGTTTGACGCTTGACAAGCTAGGTGGAAGCTTGGGAAGAAGCAGGTCAAACATATCAAATACGCGGGAAAAACATAAACAGACGCAAGGTAAGTAAAGCTTACATCTTTTAAGTAGAACATCTACTCATGTATTGGTTAATAACAAAGTGATCTAGTATTTGAAATGAGTCTTTGAAATATGGCGTTCCGACGTGAACCAATACGGTCGGAACAAGTAAAAATGATAAGAAACCACAATTGATGGTAAAAAGGGTAAAACGGTAATTTGGACACGTGTTGACGAATAAACAATAAGTTTTGAAAAGTTACCTTATGGTGTAAGCCATAATGGGTAAAATGGTAATATGTTCACGTGTTGACAGATAAATAATGAGTTTTGAAAAGACACCCTATGGCGTAAGCCATAATGGGTCAAACAAATAGAGAAACGACTTTTAAGTAATATGATCACATGGTGTAAACCGTAACGGGCCAAATGGGTGAGATGGTAAATAAATACCATCTCGCAATACATAATGTTTGGTCATCCGAGCGCAATAAGAGTAAGTCAAGAGGTGGGTAAAATGGTTATTTAGACCAAACGGGTCAAATGGTGATGTTATCACCATTGATAATAATGACTAATGGTTGCTTGTCGAGTTTTGTGCTCACAGGAAGAATAGCATATGGCTTGCATTGCTTTTAGTTAGCGACTAATAATGCAAGGTATTAAAACGGGTCAATACATTGACCCGAGCTAGGTATGTTGTCACACCCCCGAAAATACCCCAAGCGGAAACCCCCACGAGGCGTGTGACGTACCAGAATCTATCCACCAATCACATTGAACTCATACAAGATTTTAGATAAAAACTTTCTTTCATTAAATAAAGTACATCAAAACCATATTATAAATTCAACATATTCAGCGGAAGCGTAATACAAGGTTTAATCAGTTTAAAGCCCAAGTGTATGTAACCAATTAGTCTAGACGCACGTTTCCAAGTATCGCGACCCATGACCACTCCAGCTTCCCAGACAGCAAGTTCCACATCCAAATACCTATAACCTGTGAGCATGCAACAAGTGTGTCAGACAACGCTGGTGAGTTCATAGTTTTACGAAAACGTTGATTACCAAGTGTTTAGTTAATCCATTGAGGTTAATTCCGAAAGTAATGTTGATAATACCCCGAATACAAGACGGCTTCTGATTATTTTGCCCTTTCTCCAATGCTCCTATCAAAGCATTGGTCATGACTAGGTCATTAGTTCAACACCCGTCCTCCCAGGTACGGGGTGAGGTTGCCAAACGTAAGTAGCGCTACTAACTAATACCATGTTACCTCCCAGGTAACTAAACAACACGGAGGGACTTTAAAGGTGATAGGAAGAGTATATTATCCAACATTCCTGTTTTTACCCAAAAGACTTATCCCTCCCCGGGATACCCACTGACTGTCCCAACCACCGGGACTCATGCTCATGAGAAATGAACTCACCTTAGATTGCTCGGTATGTTACGTTACACTACCCGTTCCAAGTTGGTCAACCAAACCCTACCGTGGTTACCAAAGACAATCAGTTTATATGCACATAAATCACATATTCCGCATTCACATTACCCAAGTAACATACACACATCATCATATGAGTTGTAACAATTGTTCATGTACTCCAACAGTAACATATGTCATACTATCACATAATTAACGCATTGCACACCATGCACCTCATCCAGTAACACATATCAGATATTTAGCACATATACAGAGGACAGTGCGGCCCCTGATGTGTTGCAAATGCATCTTATTTTCCTTGGGTATTTTGTATATTATTTTAATAGTTTAGAGTCATTTTTAGAATATTCGGTCATATTTTATTATCATTTATTATTACATGTCCTAGTGCAAAAGGAATGAAAAATAAGCTTAAACGATTCGTTTAAATGGAGACTAAAACTGAATAAAACTGAAAGTTGTTTAAAAATAGTTGTTGAAAGTCAAGGGACTAAAAGTAGCAAGAGGCTAAAACTTAATTAATTCTATGTCACTACATGACAAAAATAATACAATTCGTGTTCCATGCACATGTTTTCTAATTTTTTAGTGTTGACTAAACCTTTAAGCAGTTGACCGATTTCTTCTGTTACCTTAATTGTATCCTTCTTTATGGGTTTTCCTTTTTCAACTTATAATAATTTACCAATCAACAGTAGGTTACGAGCAATTCACAGGTTACCATATCATTGCATATAATTCCATTTATACAACTTTACCATCAATAACTAATATCCTAGCACACATACATATTGGGTCATCGATTATCTCATAGGTTAGTTTTAGTCTCATGCTAACAGTTTATCCCTCACAATATGCCATTGAATCCTCTAATGTTTTCATGACAGTTATTACCATACAAACTTCAGTTTTATCATGCAATATTCAAACACACGACCCAAGGACTTCCACCCACTTAACCCTAGTGGACATAGACTCTAAATGATACTGTTCCATCCATGTGCATTTGTGACATGCTAAAACTTGGATGGACCCCCAAGTCTTTCTATTACGTGTACAATCAGAACCACAATTAATCATCATGATATTCCACATATGTTTGTACTTATCCTATTTAGTTCATGCATCTAATCATGTTTTATGACACATACATATATACTCTTTGTTAATCGAATCACACATAACAAAGTCAATAATTAAGAACTAACATAAACATAATCTACTAACTAACAGTTCGACCAGGCAAGATGCTAAATGGATGGGATGTTGCGCCGTTGAGGGGGGGGGGTCTTCCACTGTGGCACGTATCTTGGGATGAGAGTAGGGTTTTGTTTGAGTTTATGTTATGAAACAAAGTAATATGCACCCATTATGATAAAGGTTTGGGGCGGTCAGGTCTTTTCTTGACCGAATTGGGCTTAAGCCCATGTAATTGGGTTGCCGTACTCACTGGGTAAGGCTGCCATCACAATGGACTAGGTACTAGTGGCGGTTTGGGCTTCTTATAAGCTGGGCCGAAGTATCAACACTCAAAGGTGGGCCGGGTTTAATAGATTCGGTCTGATTATCGATGTGAGCCGATACACATTGAGAATAGTGTAGAGTTTAAAATATGAGCATGTTGCCAGATATATATGCGGCCCAAATAAAAACATAATGTTTAACGGAATTAAAGCAGACACAATAGAAAGACATAACGAGGAGTTACAATCACAAGATTAAACGTTACCAACCATGAAAATTCGGGTTGTCACATCATCCCCAACTTGAAAGAAATTTCGTCCCGAAATTTGATATGTAAGCACAGAAGAGTGAAGCGATAGAAACTCTAATTAACTATATGTAATACTACACAAATAATAATCACAAATAATAATCAAGCATTACATGCAATCACTAAGCATCCAGATAACTGCACAGACACCACGTAAACCAAATTGTAAAAAAAAAACAGGATTGCGAGGTCAGTTGGGTGCCACATCATCCCCAACTTGAAAGAAATTTCTCCCCGAAATTTGCTAGTGACATCAGGAGTTGACTCAATCATTTGCACAATTGAGGATACTCGTGTTTTATCTGATCTCTGCGTTCCTACGTGAACTTCGGTCCTTGTATTGAGTTCCCACGAACTCTCGCGATTGAAATTCTACTAGGTTTTCAATGGTTTTCTCGACAAAGGTATCACAAGTGTTGCGTCGAACAGACACTTCTTTAGGTTCGAGACATAAATGACATCGTGTACATTATCTAATTCGTCGGGTAACTCGAGTTTATAGGCTTCGCTACCGATTCTTCCCAGACTGTTGAATGGTCTATCGTGACATCAGTTAAGCTCGTCATGCTTCCCAAGCATTCCACACCCTCCCAGGGTGAGAATTTCAACACGATACGATCGCCTACAACGATCTTTCAGCGTTTCCTAATCTTAACAGCTCTCCTGACGGTCACTCGTTGCCGCCAAACGATTTCTGATCCAAGCAATCTTCCCAAGGGTTTTGAGTACCAGTCGTGGATCTGTGATTAGGTTGTCACCCGCCTTAGTCCAATAAGGAGATTAGTGTTACTGTCCAAGCAATGCCTCAAAATAGTTGTCTGAATACTAGAATGGTAACTGTCGCAGTAAAACTCTACCAAAGGGAGATATCCCTCCAATTTACTAAAGTCAGCCGCACACATGCTCGCGGCATGTCTTTGAGTGTCAGGATGGTTCATTCATTCGGACCGTTTATCCTACGGTGATAAGCAATACTCATATCTAGCGCGAGCCAAGGGTATTGTGTATTGCCTGACATAAATCATGCATAGATCAAATTCAGAGGTAATAGGAGTTGGCACCTCGTGCCTAATAACCGCCACTCTCAAAGGAACATTCGCAACTGTGAAGACTCATCAGTTTTCTTGTTTGCAAGAGAGTGTGCTGGTAACTTGAGTCCATCAATGATCACCCCGGTGATAATGTTTCCGTTTCGAGTGGTAAGTAGACTAGTGACAAAATTCCCGGCAGTCTGTTCTCATTTCCATACGTGTGTTTTCTGGTTGCCAATATCCCACCTTGACTTTCCCACATGTCAAACTTCAATCCCATACGTAGCTAGGTGAGCCTTTATGCCCGACCACCAGTACAAGGTTTATAGATCCTAATATCTCTTATCGAAATCCAGATGACTAGATTATCGAAGCCGGTGTGTTTTGCCCAACACAAGTTCCCTAAGGTTGTCATATAATGAAATCCACATTCGTTTCGTGAGGTAGTGAATACCGTCTGACTTGCCAAAGGTTGCTTTTTCATGCCCCGAATGAGTTCAACTTAAAAATTCTTTTCCTTCTGTTCTCCAGTTTGAACAGAGTGAGTCTGATCAGGTAGGTTAGAGTCGATAGTGAGCTGCAAAGCGCATGCACGCCCAGGTTCCACAATCATAATCATTCGAAAGTTCCATCCAGCGATGCTATTGCACGATGTAGCTCCCCCGAAACAACGGTATACGGGAGGCCCTTGTGATCGGTCTAGGTAATGCATTTGGTACCGTCCAAGTAATGCCTCCAACTTAAATTCAAAGACCAGGGTTTTCACCGCAAGTTGTGACTCGTGCAATTCCTCTTGTAAGTTCACTACGTAAGCCATCACCTTCTCGGGTTGCATCAGCGTATAACTGGGACTCTGACTCGCACCATCATGGTATACCAATAGATCACCCGTACCCTTAGGTAAAGACGTTGTTTAGTGCATTGTGGAATCGGGTTTTCAAAAGCTGAAAAGACGTTCTCCTGTTTTGTCTCCCACGAATACACAGCACCCTGCTGTGTTAAAGAGATTTAAGCCACACAATCCTCGAAAATCCCATGATGAATCCGCGATTGTCTCTAGCGAAACCAAGAAATTGCTTTATCCTCGAAGAACTCTTTGGTGTCGATCAGTTTCAAATGAAATGGATCTTAGCGAGATCCATGTGTATTCCCACTTCGTTGGTTACACGACCAAAAATGTACCTCTTGAATCCAGAATTTGACTTCACCAGTCTTCGCGTGTAGTAGCTTTAAGATAATGTGCAATTGCCGCCTAGGGTGTTCCTTCCTCCTGGAAATGATTCAAAACGTCTTCAGTAAACATGGTCGATTCATGTGATTCATAAAGCTGCCAGTGTGTTGGTTAACCCTGTAAGTCATGGAATACAAAGTCGTAATGGCCGCATTGCGTTTGATATGCCGTTTTAGGAACACCCTCCCCTTGGACTTCCCTCTGACGAGAGCTCTTTCGTTAGCTATTCCTCGAATGGGAGCTTGACCCTCGCATCTGGTCAACAGGTTGTCATTACGTGTACAATCAGAACCACAATTAATCATCATGATATTCCACATGTGTTTGTACTTATCCTATTTAGTTCATGCATCTAATCATGTTTTATGACACATACATATATACTCTTTGTTAATCGAATCACACATAACAAAGTCAACAATTAAGAACTAACATAAACATAATATACTAACCAATAGTTCGACCAGGTAAGATGCTGAATGGATGGGATGTTGCGCCGTTGAGGGGGGGGGGTCTTCCACTGTGGCACGTATCTTGGGATGAGATTAGGGTTTTGTTTGAGTTTATGTTATGAAACAAAGTAATATGCACCCATTATGATAAAGGTTTGGGGCGGTCAGGTTTTTTCTTGACCGAATTGGGCTTAAGCCCATGTAATTGGGTTGCCCTACTCACTGGGTAAGGCTGCCATCACAATGGACTAGGTACTAGTGGCGGTTTGGGCTTCTTATAAGTTGGGCCAAAGTATCAACACTCAAAGGTGGGCCGGGTTTAATAGATTCGGGTCTGATTATCGATATGAGCCGATACACATTGAGAATAGTGTAGAGTTTAAAATATGAGCATGTGGCCAGATATATGTGCGGCCCAAATAAAAACCTAATGTTTAACGGAATTAAAGCAGACACAATAGAAAGACATAACGAGGAGTTACAATCACAAGATTAAACGTTTCCAACCATGAAAGTTCGGGTTGTCACATATGTGTAATGGGTCAAACTCTCAACGAGGACTTAGGGTCAGATGAGAATTAAACGAGTCATGGGTGGACATTGGATTACCTAAAGTGAAGTATAACTAGTAATTTAAATTGGAGATATTATGTTCTTAAGAACACAATGAATTTTAAATAGAATATGGGTTAAAAGTGCCCACTTGGTCAAAACAAGCTTTTAAATGTCCTTCGTAGCTAAAAGGACTAAAATTGATCAAAACGCCCTCGAATGATAAACCGGGCAAACGACCCTTAAGGGTAGCTCAAACAGGGCCGGCCCTGGAGGTGGGCGGGGAGGACCACCGGCCAGGGCGCGTAATTTTTAAAAAAATCCCGATATTGTATACGCAAAAAAATTAATAGGGTATAAACAAACAAGGGGAAAGTGAATATGGGCCTGTTACACACCTAAGTTTAGGTGTGAAACCACTCAAAACTACGTAGTTTTGATTTAAAACCCTAAAAACTAAAACTATAACACACTTTTTTACTCCTCTTTTTAAGTAATTCACGGTTCTTCTCCTTGCCTACAGTACATCCCCTATTTCGTTTTGATTTTTTAATATCTTACCTTTCATCAAATATTTCCTTTCATCTATAATATTTTTAAGTTATTTTTTTTTTTCAATCTCTTAGTCACCGTTGCCAAGAGCTGAGAACCCCATATACATATGCTAAAACTAATCGGTTATAAATTAATGTATTCTTTATTCAATATTTCTTTGATTTCGGTTTGATCAAATCAAACAAAATGATTAGTAAAACTCAATATTCAGAAGAAAGGAAAACTAATGTATTCAAAATTTGTAACCCTTTATTGTAGGAGCAGAACCCAAAAGACTAAATATTAAATTATGATTTGTGATGGAATTGGAGTAACAAGTGAAATATATGTCGAATTCGATGAACTGTTATGGTGGAAGAAATTGAAATCGATGAACTATTAATAAGAAACATTAATAGCTTAAAAGAGTAGTAAAAAAGTGTGTTATAGTTTTAACTAGGTTACAACCCCGTGTATTACACGGGTTGAATAAATGAATTTTATATACCAAATAATAAAACATTATCTTTTTAAAAGCCTCCTTTATTGCACGGGTTGAAGAAATGTAATTTTATATATTAAATAATAAAATAAGTTATATCTATAAGAACCATATGTATTGTACGGGTTGAATAAATGTAATATTATATACCGAATAATAAAAAAAATTATATCTTTAAAACCATTGTATTACACGGATTGAATAAATGTAATATTGTTTACCAAATAATAAAAAAGTTATATTTTTAAAACCCCCGTGTATTACATTACATGGGTTGAATAAATATGATTTTATATACCAAATAATAAAAAAATATATATTTAAAAAAACTAAGGGATTTTTTTATATTTAAAGTAGGATAAGACTGAATATTAATCTGAACTAACGGATTTTTTTATATTTAAAGTAGGATAAGATTGAATATTAATATTTATTTATTTAGTTAATATAAGATTGAAAAATCATATGAATGAATAGGTGTGAGGTTGTATGATGATAAATCGGTTAACCGTACTAAATGATAAAGATAATAGTGATTGTTGAATAAATTAATTAATCGAATTTAACAGAAACATTTGTGATGTTAGGTGGATTTTTTTTAATTATTTGAATGTTAATATCAACTTTGGAATTCGTATGAATTCTTATTAGATTTGATTCAACATTATTGATAATAAAAATTGTATTAGATTAGATTTTAGATTTGATTAGATATTATTAATAATAAAAATTTGTATTAATTTAGATTAAATATTATTATTATAAGTATTATTAATAGTTTTAATCAATTAAATGAGAGAATGACAATTGTCCCAAAATAGGTTTCTTTTATTATACAGTATAGATGTATATGTATATGTATTTTATTAATAAATAGTCTTTGTCATTTAAACAAATTTAATAGAAACTAATTTTTTTTATATTTATAAACCTTTTAAAACAGAGACGATTACAGACTAATGACATGTAGACGGACAACAAGCTACGCTGCTACCCCCTTCAGAATAGCAAACTCTACCCTGCTAAACACAAAATTATGCCCTTTCTGAATAGCAAACCCTATAAGTAAATTAAAAAAAAAATGCTTCAAAAGGTTAAACCGTAAAATCAAAACCAGTTTGGTTCGTCCGACCGAGCTAACCAGTCCGATCGCTTTAGTTTATTGGTTTCCAATACGGTACTCAATGATTCAGTCCATAACTTTTAAAAGACCAGCCAAAATTGAACCAACCCCCTAACTCAAAATTTTGGTCCATAATTACTTTTACACTAACGTTCAGTGTTTTGGATGTCATAAAATATTATAACAAAATGTGTTTTAAAATTAGCAATTTAGTAGCATGGATGTCTCTAAAGTCAAGTTTGTTGGTATTGATTAAGTAAAATGACTAAAATCTGAGATTTATGTGACAAATTTTTTTTTTTTAAATATGAGATTATCATTATCTTTCGATTTTAAATACTTCTTTGTAGTAGTAATATGAAAAAAGATATAATAAAATTTGTATTAATTTAGATTAAATATTATTATTATTAGTATTATTAATAATTTTAATTAATTAAATGAGAAAACGACAAGTGTAACAAAACATGTTTCTTTTATTATATAGTATAGATTTTTAGGGTTTTAAATCAAAATTACGTAGTTTTGAGTGGTTTTACACCTAAGTTTAGGTGTGTAACAACCTCATATTCACTTTCCCCAACAAACAAATACTAACATAACATAGGTCCACTTACAAAAAAATCATATGGTTTAGATTTGTTAGCCCATTGGGATTAGGTTAGTGAGCCCAATACCCAAATGATTCTAAAAACTAATAAAAAACAATTAGTCCATGTTCGGCGGCAACTACTGCCCTGTGGATATTGAAACGTCGTATAGCAGGAGAGTAGGAGACAGACCTGGTTCGACGAAGAATGCAAATTCAGGCCCGTATTCTTTTTTTTTCGAATTCAGGTATGATTTAAACTGTGAAGAGTTGATTCACCAATTTGCTATCAATAATGCAAGGAGGGCTTCACGAATCATTGGTTAGCTATTAGCTTATTATTTTTTACGGTATGTCACTCATTTGAATACTATATGTTGTATTTTGTTAATTGCATTGTTTATCGAATGCTATATTTTTGTCAACGGTTCACGGTTGTATGAAAAACTAGTTTAAATTATTTATTTTCGTTACGGTCCGAGGGCACGCTTTTTCGAACTCGAACAGGGTACAAGAATTCTCAGGGTGGGCCTTGAGCTTAAATATGAGATTTATAACTTGATTAATCTTTCCGGTATTATAAAGTGGAAGGCTTAAACCATTTTGGGTTAATGCTACATAATGGGTCATTTTCGTAAAAATGTCAAATTCGAGGGTAGAATAGTAGTATAATGATTATCCTATCATAACCCATCACAATTGAAGTTGTGATGATAGATGAATCAAGGTCATAAAGTGGGGATATGAGATATGAAGAAATGCGGATAATTTAAGCTTAAGTGCTTAAATCCATAACGGATCAAAATGAAAATGCGCATAAACCATGTAACGGTTGCATAATTCATAAAAGATATGAATCCGGGTTGAGAATTTTGGGTTAATAATGTAGGCAAATGTATTACGGTCAATAAGAAACAAGTTTCAAGCTAAACGAATAAATATCAGAGAAGTTACACAGCTTTTACTAAAAAGGGCAAAAATGGTAAAGTTCTGTAACCCAGACTTGTTAAATCTATGTCTGGGTTATCAGTTACTTTTTGAAGCATAACCTAGACGAGTTACCTGGTCATCTAGGTTATCAGTCGTGACTCAATTGAGACATAACATAGATGAATTGTCACAACCTAGACGTTTATCTCACTCTGTCCGTATGCCAGCCGTAGGCTACCGCAGGCATTGACTGTTTTGTGTGACTAGTTTGGCCGTAAACTACGGCCACTCAACCGTAGCTTATGGCGGGCTATTTAGCAAAATGTTGATTTTGTTGTTTTGGGCCTTCGGGTTCAATCTGTTATGTTATAAACTCCTTATAACTAACATATTTGAGGATCATGAAATCTAGGTAATGATTTTGAAGTCACGGATAGAGATCAAGCTTATCGAAGAATCGAACATAGTCAAAGATCAAGCTTCCGCATTGTGTTTAACCGTTTACAACACTAAACGACGATAACATGTTGAAATATCCTAATACTTACGAAGTTGTATTAAGCTCAAAATTACGAAGGAACATGTATTTGCATTATATTTTATATAAATGTAAATTTTTTTATTAAACCTATGTTTATGTTGTATGGGTCTTACAGTATCTCCCCCGATAGTTTAAAAACTGAAAAGTGTTTAAAATGAAAAGGGGACATGAACTCACAATTTGCGTTCGAAGTAATGTGCTAGCAACTTCGGTTCCCGTAAATGAATCACAACCTACAAGTGTTCTAATCTCATTAGACACGTAGGTCTATACTTGAGATTTTATTTTGTGCTAGCAACTTCGATTCCCGTAAATGAATCCCCTATTTTAATGTACATGCCATTTTTTTAACTTTGTACATGCGATTTTTTTTTTAAACATAACGTGCGATTTTGCCATCGCGTACGCTTCGTACGTTAAGACATATTGTACGATACACTTTTCTATATATTATATATATTTTCATAAAAATACAACTTAATATAATAATCTACATTTAAATTTTGTAAAAATTATATTCATGAGCTAGTTTTTAGACCCGTGTATTACACGGGTTTAAGATAAGAATAATGTAAAATTTTAATGTGCAAACCAATTTACATAAATTAATTATTCTTATTCAATAAAACAATATAAAATCAAGATACACATTACATTTATGTTTGTGATTGCAAATTTATATATGTAATCAAATATATCTATCACGATGGTAGTGATGAAACTAGGAATAATGACTACATAGAAAACAGAGATTTGAAAACTTACCTGGTGTGAGTTAACTTACTAGGAGAGGTCGATGATTACTGAAAATCACAGGAGTTTAAAGAGTATTGAAACTCTAAATAAGGAAACAAATCCCATGTTTAAGGAAATCTAATTACTATTTTAAATTCCAATTTAAAATTTTAACTGGTGTGAAATAACTTAAAGGGAGAGGTCGCTGATTATAAGGGTTTATTTGAGGCTACAAAGAGGAGTAAATAACCCTAAATATAGATAGATGATGCGTGATATTTGCGAATATAAATCCCAAAATCGCCAGAGTTCAATTGTAAGAGTTTAAAAGAATTCAAACTCTAAATATGGAGCCAAATCCTATATTTAATGAAATCTAATTACTATTTTAAATTCCAAAGTAAATCTAATTACATGTTGATTAATTAAAAGTGTCACACCCCAACCGATGGCGGAATCATCGGGGCATGGCACTGAGCAAAACAGATTGTCTAGAAGTTTCCATAACAACTATCGTTACCATTCAGTTTAAAATAAAACGTCCCATACCGTGTCCCAAACAATACAATACATTATTACAGATAACAACTAGTCAAGTATTCTGTTCCGACAACTCAGATTTAAATAAAAATAAATAAATATTGTTCAAATGCCCCTAAAGACCCAGACTGACAAGATGTACAAACAACTATGCTTTAGTTGCGTTCTCCTGACAGACAACTATTTGTTGGGGACCTCTAGTGCTTTATTCTAGCCTCGCTTTCCTAGCAAGCAAACATCCTAAATACCTGTTACATACGTTAAAATAAAGTCAATACATGTAATGTAAAGGATAGCATATAGAGTTCGAATAGTTTATGCATAACCAGCACGTACACAGAGGAAAACGAAGCATGTTAATTATCGACATGGATCTATCGATACCAATGACTGCGGGTAAACCGTCCGACACGGTTCGCAATACATGATTACCACCGTAATCCATGCAAGTAATTGTCCTTAACAACCCCCGTGTGAACGGGTGCTGAGTCCAAACTATAGTACTACGTCGTTAAGGCAGGTAGACAGCATTCCACGTGTAAACACAATCAACAAGCATTCATTTAGTCACGGAATACATGCATATTGGTTAGCGTTCAATAACTTGAGTAGTGTGATTAATTCGTGGTTTTGATAAGTAACGTATGTAACACCCAAAAGTGTTAAAAGCAAAAAGGGATCGAGTATACTCACAGCGATTTGGTTGATGGATTGAAGGGAGCGCTTGAGAGTAAGATTAGCCTGAATAGTTCGATAGCATAACGATGAATAACACGTAGAATGGAAACAAGGGTCAGAGGGTCGAACAGCCTGGTCGATCGGACAGTAGGTTCGATCGGACGGGTTGTTCGTTCGGAGCACCAGTTCGTTCGGACAGTCTGTCCGGTCGGTCGGTCTGACCGATCGGATGGACTGTTCGAGTGGATTGTTTCTTCCTTTGAGTGAGGTGTGTTTGTGTGTGAGGATTTGAACTTTTTAAGTTTTCGTTGTAGCATTTGAGAACACTGAAGTGTTCTTACCTTTCAGGCCGATCGATCGAACGGGTCATTCGACCGGTCGTCTTAACCGATCGGTTAGACACCTCTGGTTGAGTTCTCAATGAGATGTCACCTGATCGGACGATATGTTCGATCGGGCGGCACTTTAATACGACGAACGAGTTGAAAATCGATTAAGTGTTGAAGCATAGTATCTCATGATCCGAAGAGTAATGTTTACCAATCAGTCGTCCGATCGGACATTATTTCGTTCAATACCATACTTCATGAGTTTGTCAAATTGTGGGACCACATGCTAGCCGATCGGCTGGCCTGGTCGATCGGCTGACTTATCCGATCTGTTAGGCTGTCCGTTCGGACAACTTAACCGTTCAGTCAGCATCCTGACCTGGTCGGCCTGTTCGTCTAACACTTGGCTGTTTTGATTATTTGACGTTATATCGAGGTAGTTTGACAACGAGCTGAACCATGGAACTTTTATTCTCACTTGTTTCCCCTGCTCGGAAAGGAATCACCCAAGTCTGGCCGGTGAACTGTTCGGAACGGTAGTTCAACATTTAGCCCGAAATCGGTGAACCTCTTAGATAGAACCCGAATCTTGAACCACCCATCCATTAGAAAGGTTGGTGAGTTGATTCAAGCTCCGTTTCTACCGGTTTGAAGGCATTGAGTGTAAAAGAGTTGAAAGAAAGTTGGAAAATCCTTCTTTCAATCCTTCGCACTATGTGAATGTTCAGATCTATGATGGATCTTAGTTTATTTTTGTGGAAATCGGTTAGATCCGAGCTATTCCTGGTGGAATGAGGCCAAAACATGATGTTCTTGAAGAACACCATGATGACATCATCCTAGAATGCCTAGATCTTGATGATTTCACGGGTAGAAATCAAGATTCGAAAGATAGAAAGGTGTAGGAGTGTGTAATGGTCAAGGAAGTACAAGATTTAGGATGAAAAGTTACCGGAATTGGAAGAAATCTGAGAAAAGAAGGGGAGCACGAGCTGGTCGGTCAGAGCTTTCCAAAAGTGGTAAAGAATGACAATGACAGCCCTATTTATAGGCTTCCCAACGAGGAAAGGGCTGGCCGATCGGCCAGGCTTCCCGATCAGACAGCCTGCTCGATCGGACAGTCCGTCCGATCGGCTGGGCCGTTCGATCGGTTGATAGCCTGATCGATCAACAGCCTGGTTCGAGTGTTTGGTGCGACGATTTTCGATATTTCGATTTCGATTGGTGATGATACGAGTACGATAGAGTTTTCCTGTCCAAATTACCTTCAGTCCCAACTACTATATCTAACATACAATCATCTATATTTCACCCTATCCTTACGTTACCATTCCTTATAATTCGACTTCGATTGCATTCGATTCGAGTTTCGATTGATTCGATTGGTCACCACACAAAGCATAACGTAAACACGCACAGGTAACACATAAGGCACACACACACGTATAACAACAACCAAAGTTTGCGTAATTCGAGATTCGAGTTCGATGATGGTTAGATCGGTTTGATTACTGATTAGTTAACTTTATCGCATTGTTACTTCCTACTATTCACAGTCGTAAGTCGGTTCGCGTCGATGAGACATTCGATTAGTTCGATTCTTTCTTGATTACAACACTTACTCCACATAATACAACTAAAACATAAATTAGACTGATTACAGTCAAAGAAGTCGTCTTGACTTTGACTTTGACATTCGAAAACACGGGGTGTTATAAAAAGATATAAACTAATTTTTTTGTTCCCCTCGGAATTGGAAAAGATCATAGTTTTTTTATTTTTGATATCTTCAATGGTGATTTAAGAAAAATCACAAAATTAATGGGAACTTTGTATTCATAATTATAAAAGTTATTTTCTAAAAATTAATAGGCACTTTGGATAACGAATAATGCAGAGAATCCCTGTTTTCCATTAGTAACAGTAAAAACGAATATATTAAATCATAAATTGAAATTTTATTTTCTGTTATAGAAAACGAATATATATTAAATCACAAATTGAAAAACTTAAAGATAAAATCAACTTTTATTTAAAAAGCTCAATGAAAACGAGTATATATTAAATGACAAATTAAAAAGGTTAAAGATAAAACAAAGTTGTAGTTAAAAAGCTTAATTACATTAGAAATTGACAAGTCACATTTTATAGAATCCTTTATTAAGTTTAGATTTTCCATTAATATTCTGAAAATTAATAATTTTACTAATCTAAAGTAATTTACTTGAATTTCTGGGATGATTATTTTAACAAATAATAAAGATTAACATCTAAATTATACAAAATAAATTCTAGAAATAAAGGCAAACATGATTTATATGATAACTGCTTACATTACATAATAAAAGACGTCTAAGATTATCATGGAACAATTTAATTGGTTTAATTTAAGAAAATATTAAAATTGCAAATGCTAAAAACCCCAGAATTCATGCGAATCTAAATGAGCTACAATTACCTTCTATCAGTTGAAATCGATAGATGGCTTTTGTAGAGCACGGAAATTGAAGTGGAATAGCCTTAAAAATTACCTCAAATAACTAAGAATTGAGTCCGAATTGGTTGAAAGAAGATTGGAGCCCTAAATTCATGTTCTTCAAAAGTGCAGAAAATTAGAGAGTCTGTAATATTTTCAGAGGTGATAGAAAAGATAATAGGAATCCTTTATTCTTATAATTTCTATAAAAACATGAAATCGGTTACGAATTTGAATTGTGACATAATGGGTCTTGAAGATGATAATTAAGAAGATGATTAGGAGACAATTAATGCATGGAGTAGACTTGGAATCAAGTCCACATTCATTGGGAACGAATTGGTAACTGAAGTTTTGGCTTAAACTCAAGGATTGATGGTGTTTAATGGACGCCATTGATCAAAGAACTAGAAATGCGCAGGCTGGTACGAGTTGCCCGTTGTCCAGGGATCCGTTGATTCCCCCGCGTGGCGCGGGGACGCCTGAAGTTCGAAAAGTTTGGATTTTGTCATGTTTAGCCCCTCAAGCTTGGTTTCGGCCAAAAATTGCTTTGATTAGACAAAAATAAGCAAATGAACATGATAAAATAATGCGTATAAAGTATGTATAAACTAATAATTTGAAATTATAATAATAATATAAGTCTCTGAACTTATAGAAAAAATAGAATACTCAAAATTAAACTCATGTACGAATAATCCACGAGTGTCACAAATAAGTCAAGCCCAAAATCTGTTATGGGTGAAGAAGATGTTGTTAATGGTCAAAGTGTTGAAGAAGATGTTGTTGATAGTCAAAGTGGAGAAGATGTATTCGTGTTCAAATCGGTGAAGATGTTGTTGCTGGTGGTGGTGATGTTGGTCAAGGTGTTGGGGCTGTTGATGGCAGCGACAGTGATGGTGCTACCGATCTTAACTATGCTAGGCCCTATGGTCCCGGTGTAGCCTAAGACACCTCTGATTCTGGTCCTGGCCCTCTGAAAGCTGGTGCCCATCTTTCTTGTGATGATGATGTCGGCAGGGTTACCAATGCATCGGGGTCTCTCGAGATTAATCAACGCTAAAGACTCTCTTGCGTATGACTGTGAACATGATCCGTTTTGTCTTGTCTATTTAAGCTTTAGTTCTTATAAACTCTTGACTGTTGCCTCAGTCCTTTTTTGTTGTTACTATGCTTTCCTTGTCTGGAAAATAAACTGAATTAATTGGGTAATGAACCAAGTGTTTGTGTATTCGTAATGCAACAAGTGTTTGTGTTCTTAGAAGGCTAATTAGAAAAGGTCAAGAAATGCGTTCAATTAATTATATTTATTTTCGCTACTTTTTTATATATCTATTTCTAAAATAAAGTTTAGCACACATGACATGTAATCGATTAACTATTCTTTAAAGGTAAACATTCAACTCGACACACTTTTTCTCCCACACCTTGCTAGTTTCGCTTCCTCTCGATACCTTGCCATAGGTACTCTCCTAATAGAATCAATTACTTATTCTCATACCAATGGTTGATCGCAGGAGACCCCTTCTGCGATGAGACTAACAATGTTCTTATCTTATCCTCATAAGTACTTACGCTCTAGCCCATCCTGTTTTGTTTTGTTGAAATAATGTCACATAGATTTTACTTAGGGCTATTGTAAATTGTAAATTTCTAGTTTTTATTTGGCATCTTCTTATGTAGAACCGCGAAAAAGAAAACTTAGAAGATTTTTACTTTTGCTTCACAAAATTACACCTTATGTCTTGCGCGAAAAAAAGATACAACTTACCCAAACATTAACATTACGCTTTATTTTATTTTTGTTTCCAATAATATTCTCTGTTTTCTCTTCTCGTTCGTTTCTTAACAAAAACACACACATAAATTGTCACACCCCGACCCGCAACGGAATAGGTGATCGGGGCATGACTGGGTTGACTCGAGAGCTTATGACTTGCTATTGCATGTTTTAAATAATCATTAATTCATAACAAATGTTTCACGAAACAATTTATTCAAATAAACAATTGCAAACGCAAGACGTAATAAACTACACTAATCCGTTTCTTGTTAACTAACGTCCATCCTATGTCCAATCTTCTCTTCGTACCTGTTCACCTGTATCATGTGTAAAAATGGTTTTTTTTTTGTCAACAAAAGTTGGCGAGTAGATCTTTATTTGTTTTTATTTAACCTTAAAAGATTAGTTGATTTTATTTAATAAAAATTATGTAACATGCAATATTAAATGTAATAGTGACATCAATAAATAATTCATCAATCAATCCACATCAACAAGTAATGTAACAAGACATAATGAAACATAATCAGTGAAACAAATGATGTGATTCAAGCCCCGAGAGACGAAAAGCGAAACTGATGGCCGTGAGGGAACCGGTCAACCGTGGTGGATCCACGTGAAACAACGAAACAGTGACACAAAGCGGTAAACACGTAATACATGAAACAGCGAAACAATACTAACTCTACCTAAGGGTGTTGAGGATTTTGTTGTGTATTGTGATGCCTCGCACACTGGCATGGCCTGTGTGTTGATGCAGATAGGCAAGGTGATTACCTATGCATCACGACCACTTAAGGTGCACGAAAGGAATTACATCACCCATGACTTGGATTTGTGTGTCGTTATATTTGCACTTAATTTGTGGAGACACTATTATATGGCACAAAGTGTATTATATACACTGACCATAAAAGTCTCCAGCATCTGTTTAATCAAAAAGATTTAAACATGCGACAACGTCGTTGAATAGAGACTCTTAATGATTATGAATTGCGAAATTTGCTATCATCCCGGCGAGGCAAATGTTGTTGCTGACGCCTTGAGTCGTAAGGAAAGGGTTAAGTCGATTAGGATTAATGCCAAGAGCATTGAGCTCAGAAATAGCTTAAATGAAAAGTTGTTAGATGCATAAAAGCAAGCCCTACTTGAGGCTAATATTCCTAGTCAAAGATTAGGTGCATCTGTCGATCAGTTGACACCTGGAAAAGATGGAATCCTTAAATTTAATGACAGAATCTGGATTCCAATCTTTGGAGGACTTAGAGATATCATCCTCCAGGAAGCACATAGTTTCAAATATTCAGTTCACCCTGGAGGTGACAAAATGTACCAGGATCTGAAAAGGAATTACTGGTGGATAGATATGAAGAAATCCATAGCCACCTATGTAGCTAAGTGTCTGACGTGTTCACAAGTTAAGGCTGAACATCAGAAACCGTCAGGACTTCTACAACAGCTTGAAATTCCCACATGGAAATGGGAAATAGTAACTATGGATTTAATTTCCAAGTTATCTAAGATCAATTGCGGCAATGACGCGATGTGAGTTATAGTCCACAGACTGACTGACTAAGTCAGCGCTTCTTGTCAATTAAGGAAAATTTATAATTCCGACAAGTTAAGCTATATAAAGACAACATAGAGTCTCCTTATGTGTCACACCCCAACCAATGGCGGAAACATCGGGATGAGACGAAGTGTGAAGATTGCTAGAGACATCATAACGCTATTTGTGACAATATTTAGATAATCCCAATTTCATTTCATAACTTCAAATAGTCAACATTACATAAACTCAAATAACAACAAGTTCCAAAAGTAATACATAACAACATAAGCAAAATTGATACAACATATTAAACCTAAACGTCTATACGTGTATCTAGACATCAACGCTACTTCTTTTCATAGCATCGTCATCATCAACCTGTAAAATGTTTAAAATACAATTCAATGCAAAAGCAAAGGCGAGTATACAAGTTTGGTACGTACATAGCAAAAGATAAGTTTTAAACAATTCCTCATAGCAAGCATGTGATTCAAGATAAACGGTAAATATGGCATGTGTCTAACATATCAAACCAAAAGAGACGCAACATGCTCATGACATAACCTCAAGTCTACGGGCGGGTCGTCAATCCTATAGCGCTACATATGTCACGGTTAGGCTCGTACGAAGTTAATGATAAGTTCAACACATAAGAATCACCCAAGTTTAAAGTATCAAGCCATCACGTATACAAGCATGTTATAGGAATGTTCATGTGTTTAAGCAAAATGTTCATGTGTAAGTTTTTGATAAGTAAACATGTTACACCCCAAAAGTGGTAAAAGTAAAAAGGGGAAATACGAGTATACTCACAGGTCGCGTTCCATTTATTTCCTTGGATTGATCGTACGGACTTCCTATATATGAATATACTCATCAACAAAATAGTGAAAATATTATAGAAAACAAATCTAATATCTAGAATTATCCCTATCTTGCATTATTTTATTAAAAATAATTTATAATGGTAAAATGCTTAATTTGTTTGTTTGTTTCTTTTTAACCACCTCCAGTAAATTTGTGAAAAACGGCTACTCTACCACAATCCCTAAAAAAATCAATAATAGTAATGGACAACAACATAAAGAGAAAATCTTAAAAAGAAAAGACATGACTCAAACCCGATAGGCAATGGTATTTACTCCAAAATCCAAAATCATATATAAAAACCTTTTTTTTTCGTTTCTATGAATCAAATTTATCATTTATTCACGTGCAAGTATAAATATTAGCATTCATTGTTAATAACCATTTCTAATAAAGACATATATATGCATATATAAAGTCACCAAAATTAAAAAAATGGCCTTCAAATCACTCTGCGATTTTATTTCAAAATTGAGTCAACTTGAATTTTCATTTATTTGTAAAAGTAAATCATGTAATATTCAAAATAAGCCTCATGGCAAGATGGTTTTATAACTCCAAAAAAATACATGACCATAATACTTTATCACCATTACTACATAAAAGAAAACAGTTAGTTTTAGAGTTGAAACCATGTTCATCCAGAATCAAGTTTTAACCCAGATTAAATATTGTATTATCACATAAAAATAAAATGAGTAGGATATCTAAAAGTTACCTAGTTCGAATGAAACACACCAGAGAAGAAAATTAAGAAGCACGTAGACATCACGACCCACTTTGCGGCGGCTCAAGATGGTTAGTTGATGATTTCGTAGGTTCTCTTTGCCATACGCAGAAATTAAGAAGCACGGAGACTTGCTGAACGGGACAAACTTGGTACGTCGCGGGATGTCCAAGAGTGGAACAGTGTGACAACCGTTCGACGATGGCGGCACGGTGTTGGTCGACGGTTTAAAGAGCTAGATGGTGAAACTTGGACGTGGTAGTGGGTTCGACTTAGTAGCGGTGCCGAGTCTGGTTAGCGGAAGCTACATGTTGCGATTGTGACAAAGCTTGTTCGCCGAAGAAGTGTAACGGCGGTTTTGGTTTTAGGTTAAGAGCATGCCCCATCTTTGGAGAAGATGAAGAGATTTATATTATTACTTTTTTTTTTCATTTTCTACCCCTAGGATATTAGATAATATAGAAAATGAACCTTTCAGTTTACTTTTAGTTATAAAACAACCCCAAACTTTTATAACTCAAACAAATAAACATGTTATTATTATTATTATTTTTTTTTATTTTTAAACCTGGAAATACGTAAATACGGGGCGCTACAGTCTCCCCTCCTTTATGAAATTTCGTCCCGAAATTTATTCAGAAGGAAGACTTTAAGAGGGATGGAAGGATAGGTTTAACATCTATACATAACGGTTTTAGAGGTAACGACCAACTACGGGCGTTGCACATGACTTAAGAACAAAAAGGTAGCTTCAAAACTAAGGAGGTAGATTATTAGAATTCAAACGTCTAAACTGATTTATTGTAAACGAGGTTCGTATAAAAGACAGAGAATAATGGGGAGTAATAGGAGTATAAAAGTGAACAATTGACCTTTAATAAACGAATACAAGTATAAAAATAACATAAGTATCGGATAGACGAACGTAGTGTTAGGGATGAGGTCTCGTCGTGGATAGTCAGATATAATGCGTTTGTGAGTTGTCTAAAGTTGTATTAGGTCTAAATAGGTCTGTAAAACAATGAATTTCTCGTGACACGTGTTACGAAAGTTTGGTAACGTGGTGAAAACACTTATATATAGGAAGTACCAGCGGCGTATCCACCATGTTTTGACCCCATTACATACGTTCCGTATTCGGTGCCATGTTACGTTCCGTGTCTTACCATACACAGTAGTACACTCTATGGTTCTCATACGCCTATCACTATAATCCCGTGTGCACCCGCGATTATTCTGATCGTCGCATGATCTGCACAGCTTGTACTAGTTGTGTATGAATCCGGGTATACATAAAAATTTAGAATGTGCACGTGTAAGAATGTAGTATGTAAGCAAGTCCATGCTTAAGTATGTATGGGACCCACGCAAGCAAATCTCTTGAATTACCCTCGCGTATAGGTACGAATGTATGAATCATGAGTATGGATGAAAGTATGAGCATAAGTTTAAGTATGAATACGCATGTATGTATGAGCATAAACATAAACGTGTAAGTAGTATGTGTATAAGTACAAGCACAAACGTATGAACATAGGTGTAGGTATGAATAATAAATATTGCGTATATAGTGTACGTTGAGACATTGCGGAAAAAAAAGGTTAAGTATGTAGATACGAACGATATAAATGATGTTATCGCGAGATATCGACTAAAATGTGTATGATGATGTGCATGTATAGTTGTTTAAACAAAACGTTGAGTTTGTCGAATCAAAATTAGATTGAGCTTGGTTTGAAAGGTAGAATATAGTTTGTATATGTAAAGGAACATAAAGTACTCGTTGGTTATGCATAACGTATTTTGTAACAAATAGAAATGCCAATTTTGTTTAAAAGGGTTTAAGTAATCCGAAAGATGGTCGGTCCCTATGAAGTCTTCTTGCCCACGTGTTTTGTAAATTGGTGTAGGAAAAAGGTTTTCATTAAAAAGTAAGTTCGTTTCATCAAATAAGAAATTATGAATTTAGGAGGTTCTTGTGGAAAACTAGGATTCTTAGAAGAGAAATTTAGCAAAAGCACTTAGTGATTAAAAAAATTAACAAATGATTTGTTGATGTTGAAAATGGTATTTGGTAAAACAATCATATAACTTCTATAAGATCTTATAAGTATTTGAGAAAGGTTGGTTGGATTTTGATTAAAAGTAGAAGGTGAGCATGTTTTAGTGATTAAGTCGAATATGAAGTTCATGGACAAGAGTTTCATTGAGCCGATTAAATTGATAGGTAGCATTTCGTAAGGTTTTGAAGTTCGAGCAATAAAACGTTTTAAGACATGATTATGAATCTCGCGTATATGAGTTGAGTGAAAATAGATTGTAGAATAAGAAGTACGTTTGATAAAACAATGCATTTTGAAATCGGTATGAGTGGGTATTTTGAATAATGATAAACAATTTGGGTATAAGATATGATCGAGTTTGCATAATAAGATATTTTGAAGAGACGTTTTGGTAACGATCACCTAGGTAAGGGAATCACCCCTAACTCGTTGGTGATGTCATTTTTTAAGAAAAGGGAAGTGGAGTTAATCGTCAAGGTAAGGAAATCACTCCAATCTTAATGATATGTCTCCACTCGTCGTTACAAGGAATATGAATTTAAATTATATGAAATCATGCATATATATAAATGTATGGAAAAGGTTCAATATGTTGTGTGCATGAAAAGAGAATATCGAAAGTATACTCGAGTTTGAAAGATTGCATCGTATAAAATAAATATTAGAAACACATGTTGATCAAAATTTGGATGGTTCCAAAACGGAACTTTGACTAACCAAAGTGGTCGAAAAGTCTTTCGAATTTGAGGAGCATGCTTTGGCCTAATAGGTAAAATACTCTCGCCGACAAGTCAGTTAACGGTATTTACCCTTCCGGTTACTACATGTCCCAAATCAATCGAAATTTCGAGACTTGGTGGGATTTATGAAAAAAAATACCAAGGAGTGGAACTAGTCGACAAGGTGCGGGTCTCACCCCTAACGTGACGATTTCGTATCCTAAGTGTGGTTGGTACTCGTCGGGTCAAAATTTAATTTCGACATGTTGACGAGGGTCCACTAGAATTTGAAATTTGAGATATACCATTAAGATGTGGATTTCACTCCTAGCTTAATGGCGATATCTCGTGTAAAAAAAGAATATGTAGATTGAGAGTCGTTCACCAAATTGTGGGTTTCACGCCTATTTTGGTGAATTCGTCTCGAGTGTTTACGGATTTAAAATAGTCGAGTAAAATGCATGAGGGAAAGAGTATGTTAAAGGAATAAACAACAAATATAAATGCACAATGAAGCATATTAAGAATAGCACATAATGAGTGGGACAATAAAACATGTATTAGCACATAATAAAACAAGTATAGCATGTCAAGTGTTAACACATAAGCGACATATATGCTTAAAAGATCAAAAGAGAATAAATAAGAGCAAATAAGGTAGCATGCAAGTAGTTTCAAGTAAAACATAAGAATAAGGCTCTAAAACTATAGACTAGGCTAAAGCATTCCTACTTTTCCTAATTCCCTATAGTTATGGCTCTGATACCAATCTGTCACACCCCAACCAATGGCGGAAACATCGGGATGAGACGAAGTGTGAAGATTGCTAGAGACATCATAACGCTATTTGTGACAATATTTAGATAATCCCAATTTCATTTCATAACTTCAAATAGTCAACATTACATAAACTCAAATAACAACAAGTTCCAAAAGTAATACATAACAACATAAGCAAAATTGATACAACATATTAAACCTAAACGTCTATACGTGTATCTAGACATCAACGCTACTTCTTTTCATAGCATCGTCATCATCAACCTGTAAAATGTTTAAAATACAATTCAATGCAAAAGCAAAGGCGAGTATACAAGTTTGGTACGTACATAGCAAAAGATAAGTTTTAAACAATTCCTCATAGCAAGCATGTGATTCAAGATAAACGGTAAATATGGCATGTGTCTAACATATCAAACCAAAAGAGACGCAACATGCTCATGACATAACCTCAAGTCTACGGGCGGGTCGTCAATCCTATAGCGCTACATATGTCACGGTTAGGCTCGTACGAAGTTAATGATAAGTTCAACACATAAGAATCACCCAAGTTTAAAGTATCAAGCCATCACGTATACAAGCATGTTATAGGAATGTTCATGTGTTTAAGCAAAATGTTCATGTGTAAGTTTTTGATAAGTAAACATGTTACACCCCAAAAGTGGTAAAAGTAAAAAGGGGAAATACGAGTATACTCACAGGTCGCGTTCCATTTATTTCCTTGGATTGATCGTACGTACTTCCTATATATGAATATACTCATCAACAAAATAGTGAAAATATTATAGAAAACAAATCTAATATCTAGAATTATCCCTATCTTGCATTATTTTATTAAAAATAATTTATAATGGTAAAATGCTTAATTTGTTTGTTTGTTTCTTTTTAACCACCTCCAGTAAATTTGTGAAAAACGGCTACTCTACCACAATTCCTTAAAAAATCAATAATAGTAATGGACAACAACATAAAGAGAAAATCTTAAAAAGAAAAGACATGACTCAAACCCGATAGGCAATGGTATTTACTCCAAAATCCAAAATCATATATAAAAACCTTTTTTTTTCGTTTCTATGAATCAAATTTATCATTTATTCACGTGCAAGTATAAATATTAGCATTCATTGTTAATAACCATTTCTAATAAAGACATATATATGCATATATAAAGTCACCAAAATTAAAAAAATGGCCTTCAAATCACTCTGCGATTTTATTTCAAAATTGAGTCAACTTGAATTTTCATTTATTTGTAAAAGTAAATCATGTAATATTCAAAATAAGCCTCATGGCAAGATGGTTTTATAACTCCAAAAAAATACATGACCATAATACTTTATCACCATTACTACATAAAAGAAAACAGTTATGTAGTGTTTGGTATGCAGGAATGAGAGGTGGAATGGAATGAGTGATTACAAGGGAATGAAGAAAAGAGTGTTTGGTTGGTCAATGTAATGGAATCACCCATTCCAAAAGCCATTCCATTCCCTCAAAATCATTCCTTCCACCCCTCATGTTTTTTTTCCATTCCATCCCCTCTTGCACCATTCATCAACAACACCATAATCCACGACCTTCGCCACAACCCACCACCACCCACCACCCACCACCGACGCCATCACCGCCACCCGCCACCACCTAACCCGGCAGCCACCGCCGCCACCGCCACCCACTCGCCACCGTTATCACCCACAGCTGCGACCAACCACCAACGCCACTCGCCGCCGCCACCCACCACCATCGTCGACGCCACCACCACTGTTACCACCAACCGCAGCCGCCGCCACCAACCGCCACCTTTGCTGCCACCCACCACCAACGGCCACCTTGTCGCCACCACCACTCGTCGTCACCGCCGAACCGCCACTCGCCGCCACCACCACCACCCATCGCCGCCGCCGACACCCACCGCCACCACCTATAACCACTCACAATCACTACCACCGACCACCATAACCACTCACCGCTAATTTTATTACTCCGTTTTTCTTGTCTACCGAACAATACACAATAATAATTCATTCCATTCACATGGTAACCAAACAAGACATAGAATGGTAATGATCCATTGCATTCCCTCGTCCATTCCATTACCTCGTCCATTCCATTCCTTCCTCAATTCCATTACCCCATACCAAACAGACCCTTAGTTTTAGAGTTGAAACCATGTTCATCCAGAATCAAGTTTTAACCCAGATTAAATATTGTATTATCACATAAAAATAAAATGAGTAGGATATCTAAAAGTTACCTAGTTCGAATGAAACACACCAGAGAAGAAAATTAAGAAGCACGTAGACATCACGACCCACTTTGCGGCGGCTCAAGATGGTTAGTTGATGATTTCGTAGGTTCTCTTTGCCATACGCAGAAATTAAGAAGCACGGAGACTTGCTGAACGGGACAAACTTGGTACGTCGCGGGATGTCCAAGAGTGGAACAGTGTGACAACCGTTCGACGATGGCGGCACGGTGTTGGTCGACGGTTTAAAGAGCTAGATGGTGAAACTTGGACGTGGTAGTGGGTTCGACTTAGTAGCGGTGCCGAGTCTGGTTAGCGGAAGCTACATGTTGCGATTGTGACAAAGCTTGTTCGCCGAAGAAGTGTAACGGCGGTTTTGGTTTTAGGTTAAGAGCATGCCCCATCTTTGGAGAAGATGAAGAGATTTATATTATTACTTTTTTTTTTCATTTTCTACCCCTAGGATATTAGATAATATAGAAAATGAACCTTTCAGTTTACTTTTAGTTATAAAACAACCCCAAACTTTTATAACTCAAACAAATAAACATGTTATTATTATTATTATTTTTTTTATTTTTAAACCTGGAAATACGTAAATACGGGGCGCTACATTATGGAGTACTGTTGTCTATAGTATCGGATTAAGATACTAAATATATTCTTATTTCTAGAAAATTTCCAGCATAGCGCTAAGTACGATCTTAGATCTTAGTACGGCATACTGCCTAAACTAATGGGCAGAGTGAACGTACAATCAAAACTCTGGAGAACATGCTACGTATGTCACACCCCGACCCGCAGCGGAAAGGTACGGGGCATGATGATTGCCCATAGCTCATGATAACTAATCATTGTTTCAATATTTAAAGCATATCCATTTAAATTGCCACATAACATATAATAATCAATATTGTTCATACATTGTTTCAAAAAAGAAAACAAACATATCATAAGATTTCAATTTACTTTCCTAAGGCCCATGCCACGTGTCCTCATCACTTATTTATCGACTTTGAAAACCTGCACCACGTTAGAAAAATATATTTTTGGGTCAACAAATATGTTGGTGAATAATTTCCTCCTTTAATAGAAAACATTTTTATATTTATTTTAAAAGAATAAATATTTTTAACATGCATCTCAAGGTTAGTATGAAATTGGTCTCATATCACAATCAACATATCCATATATCCAAATTCACCAAACAAGAATACACCATCAAATAACAACACAAACAACCAAAATAATTAGACTCCTGACAATAGCGTGCATTAGGCTCAAGCCTCGAGGAGCGAGTCTAATACTGTTGGCGATACTAGGCTACAACCCATAGCCGTGAGGAACCTAGTCAGCCATGGATCCACTAGACACAATAGCATGCAATAGACTTGACATCAAATAACATATAGAATAATTAAATACACATAAGACGTTCACATAATAACACTTGATCGTAGCATGTTAAGTAAATCGAAAAGTGTAACATGATGCACCCCAAAATTTGAAAAGTTATAATGGGGAAAGTGGAAGAGAATACTCACAGGTTGCGGAAACGTTACACGAGAATTACCGCACGATTATACGAGGTAAATCAAATAACCGAATTACCCTAGAATAGATATAACATATATTCTAAGTAAATGAAATGGTAAAATTAAGACAAGTTATTAATAGTGCTAACTTTATATAACGAGTATGATGGTTTATTCGATAAATTTACATGATATAACTATGGTTTGTATTTTACATGATATATCTATTTTATGGAGATGCTAATATTCTGATAGACTAAATTAGTACTAGCGGATTTAGTTAAATAATTATTATGGTGTACAAAAAAAAAAAACCAAGTAAGAGAAATAAGGTGTGTGGATGTGTGCTTAATTACTTCACCAACACCTCAACGTACTAATTCATGCATGCGGTTCATACCAGGCACACATGCACACAACACCCTATTTATAAAAAAAAAAAAAAAAAAAAAAAAAAAAAAAAAAAAAAACCAACAGAGTTCCATCAAAATCTCTAATGATTAACCATATCGACAACCCTTTGACAAGAATAAATATTTTGATATGGCGTGATAACTCCTTAGTTCTTTTTTTTTAGTTATAGAATAACAGTTATTCTTATAATTAAAACATGCATACGAAGTGCACTTAATAGTAAATTAATAACCCTTTATTTATGTTACATAACTTTCAAATATGGTGACAACGAACTGATATTTAGAATTAGTACATATAGTCTAATCTAGAGTTGTTGTGGTTGGGCAAATTAAATAAGGAATAATATAGTTAAGAAAATTGCGATAGCGATCTCTGATTTTAACTAAGACTTTTATAGTTCATCTTTCCCGGCCCTTATTTCCGTTTCTAGTGTTCAACCCCAGTTCCTCAAACAAATTCTCCAATTGAAAACATTTTTAGTTTGATGTCGTTACCTTGATGGGATACTAGATCCAATGAAATCCAGTGAGGATTAACGCTAGCGATTGGATCGAGCAGAGAGAAACAGCACACGACTTATGACTCAAATAGAGACGGCGATGAACAACGGTGTGTAACTACCAGCGGCGTCGGCGAAAAGAAAAGAGACAGTAGGGCGGCTGCTGGCGCGAAAGAACAAACGAAAAACTTAGCAAAACAAGGTGTCGGTGTTGTCACTGCGTCGCAACGGTGCCCATACTAGTCGTCTGTTGTGTAGACCTACCAAGGGTCCAAGGCCGACATCCTTAGTGATATTAGCGAAAAAGTCATTGGAAAACAAAAATGACCAGCTTGTCTCGTCTCCTGGAGGCTTGTTATTTCAAGGTTTATGATTGTGTGTTTGGTTTGGGGTGTCTCTAGAATGGATCTTCACTCAGTTCGCCGGTTACAATCTACAATCTGAGCAAAACGCTTGACTCCTCTTAGGGGGAGGGGTGGTAACTAGTGACCATTTTTCCATCACTCACAATATCCAATCATGTTTCGCCATGTCAGCAACCATTTTTCCATCACTCACAACCTTTTTTTAGTGGGGGTGGTCATCTCTCACCACCACACCCAACAATTTCTCCCCAACCAACAATTACACTCACAAATAAAACCATCACGGCGTTATTTTTATAACGAAATCATGTTTTCGTTAATATATAACGCGTTATATATGGAGGTGGGGGTGGGATAACTGATGTTCCACGCGTTATATATCATCCATCACGCGTTATATATCATCCGCCCCATGTGGCTATTCCCCACAATGTCATATGAATCATTTTATAACTAATTTAATGCTAGCCGTTTTACACACATAAAATAGCCTATTAGGCTATAGGGTGTAGTCATGATCCTCGTGGTCACCATAACCCTGCACATCAGCGTTATGTCACCCACTTCTAATCCATCATCTAAACCACTACCCCAAGGGTGTGCTCATGACCCAAACCATTATTCTTTTATTTTAATTTATTTTTGTGTAAAGGAAAAGAAAATATTAAAAAAAGGAAAGGAGGCTCATGGTTGCCATGGTTTAATCCATGACAACCATGGTGGATGAGGCAAGGGGATGATGTAACAATCCATTAGTGGTCCTACGTGTCGATTAATGACCCAACCCATGACCCCCACACCCTTCAGCAAAAGTGTGGTAATCATTTGATGATTAATTTCCATAAAAAATATATGCATTATTGTGTGACGGTTATGTACGTAAAATGAGTTATCTATTAATTAATTCAAGTTGTAACACAGTTTCTATAATTTGCAATATTACCCCGGTTAACTTATGATTTTGGTATTTTGATGGTTTTACCCCTTTTAAGTTTAAAGTTTTTTTTTTTTTTTTTGTTTTTTTGAACGATAAATTTGGATCACTGACAGACCACTGGAGTATCATCGTGCCACCAGCGAAACCACCCGATTATATCCATCTCCACTAGGCATAAAGCCTATACACCAATTCAGGAGGAAACCCAATAAATATGGGAAAACCCCCATTGTGAGAATCGAACCCAGGACCTATTGGTCCCAAAGCCTTATCCCACCCCCAAGATGCCACTAGGCTATAAAGCCATGGGCGTTTAAAACTTGTTTTAATCACCAATTTTAGTGTAGTTATTAATTTCCTTTATAACTATTAACCGAGTTTCGCTTATAAGCCCACATTTTTATTCCGGTTTCAATCCAACGCAAAACATGACGATTAATTATATAATAAAATATCAAAAATATTGTTTTTATTTTAATTGAAAAGGGTCGGTTTTTTGCAATCCGAGTCGAAATTCGGAGACCCGTTTTTGGCGGATGTTACAACATACATGCACAATAAACAAGAAAGTGTAGAACACCCGTCTGTTGGGCTAAAGATTAGTAGAAACCAACTCTCTGGACCGTAGATTGTCCTAACTAAAAGAGTCTTACGAATCTTAGATATGCTCAAGTCTGCCTATGATAGGCAGAAGAGTTATGTTGATAAAAGGCGTGATGCGCATCGGAAAGAAGGGCAAGTTAAGCCCAAGGTATATAGGACCATTCGAAATAATCGAATGTGTCGGATCGGTAGCTTACAAACTTAAGCTACCTGAGGAGCTTAGTGGAATTCACGATGTGTTCCACATCTCTAATTTGAAGAAATGTCTAGCCGATGAGTCGCTAGCGATGTCATGTCAAGATGTGTAAATCGATGAAAACCTGAGGTTCATTGAGAAACCGATTTCGATCGAGGATCGACATGTTAAAAATCTCCGAAGAAAGCATGTACCTATTGTAAAGGTCAAATGGGATGCCCGTAGAGGCCCAGAGTATACATGGGAGGTTGAGTGCACTATGCGACAGAAATACCCCCATCTTTTTGAATAAAATCTCGAGGTCGAGATTTCTTTTAAGGGGGTGAGGATGTAACACCTCGATATTTCGTGTCCAATTAAAGCACTACATGTGTCCCGTTGTTCCTCGCATGCCACGTGTCGGACGAGAGGGACTAAATCTGTCGTTATGTTATTTTAATAACCTCTGAACGACAATTGTTTAGTTGAGGGATTAAAAGTGTCAGCATACCAAAACTTTAGCCTCTGAGTGACCTTTACGGACCGTAAGGAGGTGGATCTTATTGTGGCCGGAAGGCGGTTAAGGACCGCAAGGCTTAGTCCTTACGATCCGTAACGAATTTGAAAACCATAGGCGCCAGAGGTCCTTACGGAGCGTAAGCCCCTAGCCCATACGGTTCGTAAGGACTGTATCTGGGCAGATTTTGTTTGGGAGCCAAGGCATTCTGCCAAGATGCCACCTTTCCCGCACATTACCACCCTTCCTCGGCATTTGCCACGACCATGGACACCTGGGAGCATCCTAGGACACCTCTAACACCTGTCTTGATCGTGATCCAAGCTCCTCAACTATAAATAGAGCTCATAGTTGAGCTTGAACACTTGCACATTTCTTATCTTCTTCCTCATCTATCTACTTGGAAGTTACTGATGAAAAGGAGCATCCTAACTGCATTTATTTTCATTCTTGGATCACTTGTAAGTGTTCCATCCCTTCTCTTTTCATTTTATAGGCTTATAATGGCCAAAAGTCAAGCGTTTTCGTAAAACGCTTTGACTTTCGGTTAAGACCATTATGGTCCAGTCATTTTTCGTAATGAACATGGCTATGTGATCGTAATAAGGTAGGTATTAATCCCTTAAAAGGGCACCTTCTAGAAATCACGTTTGCTTGGTCAATTGACAAGTCAACATGCTATGTTTTAAAAAGTCAAACCGGTCAGATTTTGAAATAATCATAAATTGAGTTTAAAGGTGTTCTAAAATATGTTTTAACACTTAAACAACTTGGTAATAATTGTTAGAACATGTGTAAACATGTTCGGCTCGTCAATTCCTGGTTTAAGGTCGGTTCGCAACCGAAAGTCGCGAAGTTTGACTTCTACCTTGACTTTCGATTCTGACCCGAATTAGCAACTTTAGCAGCTAATTCTAAGTTGCATTATGATCATAAATAAATGTAGTATAACTCTCTGAGGTCATACTACAAGATCATAATCATAATATGAGTTTATGCGCAAGTTCCGTTAATATGCCATACTTTGACTTAATTGGCTTTTTTTGTTAAAAATAAGGTTTTAAACATCAATGAACTTACAATTGAATTATATACTTATATATTAACATGTTTAATATATTTTGATGTTATTAATTTGGTCATAAACTGAGTTTTGTTAAAATATCGTAAATTATGTTTTTAAAAGACCAAAATGCCCTTTCGGCATCTAAAATGGTTTTCGTTATATTAAACAAACAAACCTGATCATAACATCAGTATTCGTTAAACATCGCTTAAGTCGTCATTTAGCGACTTTAGCGCCGTTCGGCGCATAGTATGGTTTAAAACCATATCTAACAACCAAGACTTGTTACCAACTGATTATATAACACATTTTAAATACTTTTATAGTAGGTACATGTTCTAAACTAAGAATCCCAAATAAGCGATCGAAACTATGTGTGAAATGACCAAAATGCCCCTACGGTGCATAGTTTGGTCTTAAACTATAAACCACACATATATTTGATATCCCACTGATATTATATCCTAAAGTGTAAGTTCCCAAGTTTCAAAGTTTAAAGTTTCTGATTCAAAATAGTTTAAGTATAGAAGGTTTGAAAGACACATGCCACCTAGATCGGATGGCCGTTCGATCGGACGGCAGTCCAATCGGATCCCCATTCGATTGTGAGGGCCTTGAACTGTTTCACAACCTTGTAAAGTTTCTAAGTTTCGAGTTTAACGATGACGGCATGGTACGTATTGAGACGATGGTAAACACATCAAAGTTCAGGCGGTCTGATCGGATGGGAATCACCCTGTCCAATCAGGTGCCTGTTCTTGACGGTGTTCATGACGGAATCCGTACTCTGGTTATCTTCTCCGGTAACAATCCATTTCCAAGCCGACTCCAGACTAATCATCAAGTCTACAGTCCGTTTGGGTCCGGATTCCACCGTTTTAAGTAAAAGTTTAGGAATAGATGAAGATGAACACGAGTTTTAGCTGAAAAAGTCTAGATTTAGTAAAGATTTGGTGTAATAACACATGAAATTCCTTATATCTGAGCTAGATCTTGACTGGAATGACATCACACAACTTTTTGTACAAACCGCCATGATGACGTCACCCTCAAGAGCTCAAATCTTAGAGATTTCATGGTGAAAAGTGTGATTTCAAAGAAGAATCATGTAGAGGATAGTGTATAGCTCAAAGATGTACAAGAATCTGGTGTAAAACATACCGAAATCGCCGAGAGATGGAAGAAAAGTGGGAGAGCGTGCGCCTGGTTGAAGGAGGCTGTCACATCAGTGAAGAATGATGTGACAAGTCCTATTTATAGTGTAAGAGTGGGGAATGAGGCGGTGTGGCGTTTGGATCGGATGGCACTTCGATCGAGTGGCCCTCCGATCGGATGGTCATCCGATCGGATTGCCATTCAGTCAATCCCATCCTTTTGCCATTTTCCGTCTTTGATTCGTTTTGCGAGGTAGATTAAGCGTTGCGTATTATCGTGTAATAGAATCACATATCTAGATTATATCACTAACACAAAGTTTCCAAGTTTCATAGTTTCCGCCAGCAACAAATCTCTAGTATCTCGTTCAACCAAGTCTCAAGTTTCACGAGTCGCAAGAGTCAAGCACCATTCATCAAGAGTCAAGAATCGAGTTTCATAGTATTAAGAATTTAAGCATCAAGAATCAAGTCTCTAGAATTAAGTATCAAGTCTCATAGTATCAAGTATCACCAAGATTCAAGTTTCAAAGTATCAAGATTCACAAAGTATCATAAGTGTCAAGTTTCTCAAAGTATAAGGACTAAAGTTGACAAAAGCTAAAAGTTCAGGGACGCATGGCATTACAGTCTCCCCTCCTTTAGGAGATTTCGTCCTTGAAATCTAAGAGGAAGACTGCTCGAAGAGCTGCGGATACTTGGCTTTCATTTTGCTTCTTAGTTCCCAAGTGAACTCGGTGCCACGCTTCCCCTCCCATCAAACCTTGACAATGGGGATTTTGCTGCGCCTTAGTCGCTTGACACCTTGGTCCACGATTTTGACCGGTTTCTCCACAACGTGTAGCGTCTCATTTATTTACAAGTCTTCGAGGGGAACCTGCAGTTCCTCGTCTGCTAGGCATTTACGAAGATTAGATACGTGGAACACCGGATGCACATTGTTTAGTTCCTGTGGCAAGTCGAGTCGGTATGCCACCTTGCCAATCATTTCGAGTATCGTGAAAGGACCAACATAGTGAGGAGCGAGCTTTCCCTTTTTACCAAAATGAACTACTTCCTTCCAGGGAGATACCTTGAGAAGTACCCGATCACCAACATCAAATTCCAAAGGCTTGCGCCTCTTATCAGCGTAGCTCTTTTGTCTGCTCCTAGCCTTGATCAAGTTATCACAGATCTGAAGAATCTTATCCGTTGTCTCTTGAATGATTTCCGGGCTAGTAAATTGCTTGTCACCAACCTCATGCCAGCTGAGAGGAGATCGGCACTTGCGACCATATAAAGCTTCAAAAGGAGCCATCTGAATGCTGGAATGATAGTTGTTGTTGTATGAGAACTCAATCTATGGTAAATGTACATCCCTGTTACCACCGAAATCGATGACACAGGAACGAAGCATATCTTCTAGGGTCTGGATAGTAAGTTCGGTCTGCCCATCCGTTTGAGGATGGAAAGCCGTACTGAGATTCAAATGAGAACCCATAGCGGATTGAAACGTTTGCCAAAGACGCGGCGTGAAACGGCCATCGCGGTCTGAGATTATGTCAAGAGGTATGCCATGACGGCATATGATTTCATAAGTATAGATTCTAGCAAATCTCTCCACTTTGAAATCTTCGCGAATAGGAAGAAAGTGGGCTGATTTAGTCAAACGGTCTATGATAACCCATATACTATCATGACCAGCAGGTGTACGGGGTAGTTTAGTTATAAAGTCCATAGCGATGCTATCCCATTTCCAAACAGGGATTTCGGGTTGTTCAAGAAGACCTGAAGGACGTTGATGTTCAGCCTTTACCTTTGTGCAAGTAAGGCATCTTGAGACGTACTTAGCAATGTCCTTTTTCATACAGGGCCACCAATAGATCGCATGCAAGTCATGGTACATCTTATCAGAACCCGAATGAATAGAGTATCGGGATTTGTGAGCCTCATTCATAATGAGCTCACGAAGATTGTCGCGATCTGGCACCCAGATGCGATTTAGATAATATTGAAGTCCATCGGGTTTCGTTACAAGTTGGTCAATAGAAGCACCTCGTACTTCTACGATTATACTACCTTCGTTTGCTAATGAATATTGAGCGTCACGAATACAAGCATGAAGATCACTAGAGATGTGAAAACAACGGATGCTACTAGCATGAGTCTTACGACTAAGAGCGTCGGCCACGACATTCTCCTTGCCAGGATGATTGCGAATCTCGTAGTCATAGTCGTTAAGTAATTCCACCCACCTTCGTTGACGCATATTTAGTTCCTTTTGGTCAAAGATGTGTTGCACGCTCTTGTGGTCAGTGAAAACCACACACTTAGTACCATATAGGTAGTGTCGCCAGATCTTTAACGCAAAAACAATCGCGCCAAGCTCGAGGTCGTGGGTAGTATAGTTTTTCTCATGTATTTTGAGTTGGCGGGAGGCATAAGCGATGACCTTGTCCCGCTGCATGAACACAAAACCCAAGCCACGGTTCGAGGCATCACAATATACCACAAAATCATCATTCCCATCAGGGAGAGCAAGTACAGGAGCGTTACAAAGAAGATCCTTAAGAGCTTGAAAAGATTCCTCTTACTCGGGACCCCATGCAAAAGGTCTCTCCTTCTGAGTCAAAGAAGTAAGAGGAACGGCGATCTTTGAAAAGTCCGATATGAATCGACGGTAATAACCCGCCAATCCCAAGAAGGAACGAATCTCCGATGCAGATTTAGGTGTACTCCAATTCTTAACAGCCTCGATTTCAGAAGGGTCAACATGAATTCCTTGTTTACTAACAACATGCTCGAGAAATTGTACTTCATTAATCCAAAACTCACACTTAGAAAATTTAGCTTACAAGCGTTCACCACGTAAGAGTTCCAACATAAGTCGTAGATGGCGTTCATGATCAGCTCTAGTTTTAGAATAGATAAGAATATCATCAATAAAGACTATCACAAAACGATCCAGATAAGGTTTACAGACATGATTCATAAGATCCATGAACACAGCGGGTGCGTTGGTCAAGCCAAAAGGCATAACCACGAACTCGTAGTGTCCATAATGTGTGCGAAAGGCAGTTTTAGGGACATCTTCTTCAAGAATACGAAGCTGATGGTAGCCAGATCGAAGGTCGATTTTAGAAAAGCAGGACGGGCCTTGTAGTTGGTCAAATAGATCATCAATACGAGGGAGAGGGTAACGATTCTTAACGGTAAGTTTATTAAGCTCACGGTAATCGATACACATACGAAACAAACCATCTTTCTTCTTGACGAATAACACAGGAGCACCCCATGGGGAGGTACTTGGACGTATAAAGCCTTTGTCGAGTAGTTCCTGAAGTTGGCTGGATAGCTCTTGCATCTCGGAAGGTGCAAGTCGGTAAGGAGCCTTGGCGACAGGAGTGGACCCAGGTATGAGATCAATACGAAAATCAACGGATCTAGGAGGAACACTGGGAAGATCTTCAGGAAAGACATCAAGGAAATCACACACTACTGGAACATCGCTTACGTTCTTTCCCTTGCTCTTCTGTTCCACCACGTGGGCCAAGAAGGCAAGGTACTGTTTACGTAAGCACTTATTCGCTTGAGTGCAAGACATCAACTTCAGTCCTCTAGAAGGTCGGTCTCCATAGACATGTAAAATATCACCGGACGGAAGGGGAAGACGAACAAACTTCTCGTGGCAAGCAATCTCAGTATGATTCTTACGCAACCAATCCATGCCGATTATGACATCAAAACTACCCAATTGCATGGGTATTAGATCAATAGTAAATACGTGGTCGTCAAGAGTCAGGGAACAACCACTGAGAATAGAGTCAACTAGAATAGATTTCCCATTGGCAATCTCAACCGAAAACGACTTAGGTAACTTAGAGCGTGCACAGTTCAACAAAGATTTAAATTCTACGGACAAAAAGCTTCTATCGGCACCAGTATCAAATAGTATCGAAGCGTAAAGATTATTGACGAGAAACGTACCATTAACGACATCATTGTCGTTACGAGCCTGGTTAGCATTTAGGTTGAACACTCATCCACGAGCGGTTGGCTGTTGCTCCTGGTTTAGCTGAGGACACTGATTACGGAGGTGAGTAGTATCTCCACACTTGTATCATGCACGAACATCATTGACTGGCTTAGGATTCTGCGGAGGAGCTGGAAGAGCTGGTAGAGCTGCCTGAGCTAGCACTTGCTGAGCTTGTTGGGCTGGGTTGATTTGACGGCAGTAGGGAGTCGTGTGACCATAACGATTGCAGTTGGTACACAAATGACAAGGAGAAGTAGCAGGATGATGGAAGTTGCAAGTCGCACACTTAGGATGAGGCCCAAAACTGCTTTTTGACTTCAGGAGCAGTAGGGTTTGGGATAGCAGCAGCAGGAGCAGGCTTAGCAGCAGGGTTTGCAGCAGGGGTAATCGCATTGCACCCCGAACCCTGAGACTTTCTTTTCTTGTTTCTGCTGCTACTTGGCTGCTAGGTGATTTGATTAGCAGGCTTTGATGAAGTTGAGTTTCCAAACTGTTTATCATGAACCCGGTTGTTGTTTAAACTTGCTGCAAGACGGTAGACTTCCTCAATAGTACTAAGCTGAGCTGCTTCAATCGAATCACGCATCGCATGAGGTAACCTATTAATGTACTTGGTTATTATGCGCTTCGGAGTAGAAACCAAGTGAGGAACGATCAAGCTGAGTTGCTTGAAACGGGTAGTATATGCCAGATTATCATCGCCAATCTGCTTCAAATGCCAGAACTCTTCTTCGAGCTTCAGTTGTTCATGGGGAGGGCAGAATTCAAGCATCATTAACTCTCACACCTCAGCCCATGGAAGAGCATAGGTTTCTTCATTCGAATGAATGTTTCTCTCATTTGACCACCACTCTAGAGCTCTGCCTTGAAACATTCTCGTTGCACTCCTAGTCTTTAGATGGTCTGGGCATTCGCTGTTAATGAAGGTAACTTCGATGCTATCGAACCATTCTAGCATTGCGGTCACCCCATCACTGCCCGTGAAAGGCTTAGGGTTGCAAGAGACGAATTGTTTGTAGCTGAACTTAGCAGACTGTAACTTCTCTGTCTTTGAATCAGTAGAGGATGGAGGAGTGTTTGATCCTTGGATCTCAGAGACGATCTTTGGCACGACGCGAGCGATCTAGTCGGCCATAAAGGACATCATCTTTTTCTGAGACTTCTCCTTGGATCTCTTGAGAGTATCAGATATCTTACGGGAAGACATCTAAAGAAAAGGATCGTATAAGTCTAGATCACAAAGTCTCACAGTATAGATTCACACACGATAGATTAAAGACTCAAGATTCAACAAGATTCACATAGTTTAAAGGTTCGAGATTCCAACTAGTTTCACATAGATTCCAATAGATTCACACTGTAAACCCACGACCTTCGCATGGCATGTTATACGAAGTTTGGCAACGTGTCAGAAACGCTTATATAGAGGAAGTACTAGCGGCGTATCCACCACGCTTCGGGCACATCATTTCTGCCTCGTACTCGGTGTCATGTTACGTGTGTCAATTGCCAAACATAACAACACACTCATCATTATCATTATACACACGTAGATTAACCCAATAGATTCACATAGATTAGCCCAATAGATTCACATAGATTAATAGATTCTCATAGATTAGTGTTAACAATCTCTTCACAATCCACAAAACAACGAACTCCTGCATGGCACGTGCTACGAAAGTTTGGCAACATGATGGAAGCACTTATATATAGGAAGTACCAGCGGCGTATCCACCATGCTTCAATCATGCCACGTCCGTCTCGTCATCTGTGTCATGCTTCCCTAACCAAAACATTAGATTCCATCTCAAAACTCCCACATAGATTAACCATATAGTTTCAACAACTTCAACCCGAGTCTACAAAACTATGAACTTCACTTAGCGCGTGGTACGAAGGTTTGCTAACATGCCAGAAACACTTATATATAGGAAGTACCAGCGGCGTATCCACCATGCTTCAGATATGCCACGTCTGCCTCGTCTTCGGCGCTAGGCTACATTTCGTATTTTGTCACTCAAAACCACACATACATAGATTACACATAGATTACGCTAGAGTACACATATATTACACATAGATTACACAAGTGGTTTGACATAGTTTAGAGTTCAACATTCTCACCACCGGTCTGTAAACACTAAGTTTCGCATGGCATGTGGTACGAAAGTTGGCAACATGTCGGAAACACTTATATATAGGAAGTACCAGCGGTGTATCCACCATGTTTCAGACATGTCACTTCTGTCTCGTATTCCTATGCCATGTTACGTTTAGTGTTCCACAACCACAATAACACATAGATTCATCAGATAACTTCACATAGTATCATAGTCGATCAAGATTCCCACATAGATTATAAAGCTTCGTAAACTTAGTTTAATCCTGAGAGATTATGATTAGGGTTTTAGATTGCGGACATACGTGCGATTTGTGTAAAAAGTCTCAAAATAAACGAAGAATTTGGTTAAAACCACACATAAAAATCGCGATGACATAAAAGATAGGCTCATAAAACATAGGATTGTTCCGGGTAGAGGAACGGTGACTAACCAAAGTGATTCGAACCCCTCTCGAATTGAGGCAACGTGTCTTGACTTACTTAGACAAATACGTCATCGATGTTAGGCCTACGATATCTATCTTTTCAATCATTTCACGTCCCTAATTGGTTGGAAGTTTGAGACTCTAGCAAGACAGAAAAAAATCAAGGAATGGGACTAGTTATCAAGATGTGAGTTTCACCTCTAACTTGACAACTTCGTACCCTAATTATGTCGGCGCCTATCCACAGATAAGACCTATGAGAATACAATAGGAAATCCCCCATCGAGGTTCGGATGTCACTCCTGTCTGGAGGGCAATTTCGTGCAAAATACAAACACTACATACCAGCGTTTTCAAGTATTTAAGTATTTATTGTGTCAGCCTTAGGAAAGGCAAGTAAGTTTAACAAGAATATGTGTTGCTAGGAAGCAAGTACGGTAGAATGCATTAGTCTTAAACAACAGATAAGAGTCAAGTTTCCTAGAACTATAGACTAGGCAAAGCATTCCTACTTTCCCTAATTCCCTATAGTTATGGCTCTGATACCAATCTGTCACACCCCAACCGATGGCGGAAACATCGGGGTGCAAGCACTAAGCATTCAGATTGCTCATGAGTTTCCATAACACTAGTAGTTTCAATATAAATTAAATCAAGTTTCAACACAGCACTGTCCCAAGTATCAACCACAAACAGAAGTATCAAAATACATCCCATAAAGCATTGTTTAAAATTCTAGAATTTAACTAGGTGCGTTTCTAAGCATCACTCCTAGCTTGTTTTCTTGATTCAACATCCTATCAGCCTGCAACATGTATTAAAATATCAATACAAAAGTATTGGCGAGTATACAAGTTTGAGTATATAGCATTGTAGATTAAAAGACTCATATCCATCATGTAAATGATAAAAATATTTTCAGCCATGCTAGTGTTCGTAGTCCAAGTGTCCCGATGCTTTAACCACTTTCCCAAGAATCAAGGAAAGCAAATAGAATCCTCCTAACAATACCCCCCCCCCCCGAGAATAATGGGGAGGTGCATTTTCCTATATCGCTACTATTGTTAAGGCGGGACTACACACAAGGATTAAACGTTCACATAGCATAAAGAATCAAGAATTAAGAATCACAAGTATCAAGTTTCACATTCACAGAGGATAGAGTTTAGATTCCAAAAGTTTCAAGTTTCATAGAATACATGTTGCATCCCAAAAGTTTAAAACAAAAAGGGATCTAGTATACTCACAGTGATTGCTTAACAGTAACACTGTTATTGGATCAAAGGGAGCTCTTTAGAATTAGCCTGATTATAGTTTAACAAATAAGCGGCAAGCAGAATAACAAGCATTGTGCAAAGTGTATAATCAGTCACCTGATCGGATGGCCATCCGAACGGATGGCCATCCGTTCGAATGACATATGTGAGTGGGACAGACCGTCATCCGATCGGATGGTCACCCGTACGGATGGCCATTCGATCGAATGGTCATTCGATCCTAAAGTGTAAGTTCCCAAGTTTCAAAGTTCAAAGTTTCTGATTCAAAATAGTTTAAGTATAGAATGTTTGAAAGATACATACCACCTCGATCGGATGGTGCCGTCCGATCGGATCGCCATTCGATTGCGAGGGCCTTGTCCTGTTTCACAACCTTGTAAAGTTTCTAAGTTTCGAGTTTAACGATGACGACATGGTACGTATTGAGACCATGGTAAACACATCAAAGTTCAGGCGGTCTGATCGGAAGGGAATCACCCCGTCCAATCAGGTGCCTGTTCTTGACGGTGTTCATGTCGGAATCCGTACTCCGGTCATCTTCTCCGGTAACAATCCATTTCCAAACCGACTCCAGACTAATCATCAAGTCTACAGTCCGTTTGGGTCTGGATTCCACCGTTTTAAGTAAAAGTTTAGGAAAAGATGAAGATGAACATGAGTTTTAGCTGAAAAAGTCTAGATTTAGTAAAGATTTGGTGTAATAACACATGAAATTCCTTAGATCTGAGCTAGATCTTGACTGGAATGACATCACACAACTTTTTGTACAAACCGTATGATGACGTCACCCTCAAGAGCTCAAATCTTAGAGATTTCATGGTGAAAAGTGTGATTTCAAAAAAGAATCATGTAGAGGATAGTGTATAGCTCAAAGATGTACAAGAATCTAGTGTAAAACATACCGAAATCACCGAGAAAGGGAAGAAAAGTGGGAGAGCGTGCGCTTGGTCGAAGGAGGCTGTCACATCAGTGAAGAATGATGTGACAGGTCCTATTTATAGTGCAAGAGTGGGGAATGAGGTGGTGTGGCATTGGATCGGATGGCACTTCGATCGAGTGGCCCTCCAATCCACGATGGTCATCCGATCGGATTGCCATTCGGTCAATCCCATCCTTTTGCCATTTTCCGTCTTTGATTCGTTTTGCGAGTTAGATTAAGCGTTGCGTTGCGTATTATCGTGTAATAGAAACACATATCTAGATTATATCACTAACACAAAGTTTCCAAGTTTCATAGTTTCCGCCAGCGACAAGTCTCCAGTATCTCGTTCAACCAAGTCTCAAGTTTAATGTGTCGCAAGAGTCAAACACCAATCATCAAGAGTCAAGAATCGAGTTTCATAGTATTAAGAATCAAATGTTTAGAGTTAAGAATCAAGAATCAAGTCTCTAGAATTAAGTATCAAGTCTCATAGTATCAAGTATCACCAAGATTCAAGTTTCAAAGTATCAAGATTCACAAAGTATCATAAGTGTCAAGTTTCTCATAGTATAAAGACTAAAGTTGACAAAAGCTAAAAGTTCAGGGACACAAGGCGTTACATACATGTTGATATCCTACTGATATAATAACATGTTTAAAGTATAATGGAATATGGAACTTGTTCATGACTCATCCGGTTACCCGATATCGCTTATATGCGTACAGTTAAGCTTATGTAACTAGTTTACCTTATCATTTTCACTTCAAATTTCGGTCAAATTTAGCCGAAACGGGTTTAACCTTATCATTTTCACTTCAAATTCCATAATGTAAATAGTTTACCCATATTATACAAGTCTTAGTACTTATTGGGTTTAAACTATATTCTATTTTGGTCATCGCGTAATCTAGCGTATCGTACCGTTTTTATTAATTTAAGCTAGTCGTTCCGATTCTACGACTTAAATAGGATCCGTTAGCATTCTACTTGGTTATTGATACCATCATTCCAGATTAGAGCCTTCCAGTAGATTGCTACCTATACTTACCTATTGATTAAACGGCTGAGTTAATATAACTTTGCATTTTAAAGTGAAGTGCTAGCTCAGGTAAATACTTTTAACCTATTTTCCCTATATGAGCTTGGGATACGGTATATTATTACCGCTTGGTCGGGTATGGGATCACTTAACCGGATTGTTATAAAATCTTCATAACCCATTTTAATCTGTTTTGTCTGATAACTTAAACATTGGGGTTAACTTGACCATGTCCTGGATATCCTCGGCTCATTTAAATTAATAATGGTCATGACCTAAGCACGGGGTGTAGGCATACACTTGACAGATGCTAAAGCTAAATTATTTTATATACCCCTCAGTGGGTTTTTAAGTGGCTTGTCGGTTAATCATGTTATTCGGTTTTTGCACCAGACCCCATATGTATTGACAGACCTGTAAAACTGTATACAAGATCATTTTGAATTATCCCAAGTTATTTATAAAATGTGCCTTGTGCACCTAAAACAAATTTTGAAAAGATTTTCAAAATGTGTCGGTTATTTGTATTTACCAGTGTAAACTGACGTATTTTCAAAAGACTAAGCTACAGGTACAACACGAAAATAGGCTGGAAGCTGCTGGGTATCGACATAAGAGGATCTTGCAAGTCCTTAGTTGTGCCTATAGTCTGTTGAACATCATTTGTACATTTTACAATTCGCCTGTGGATCTTTTAGTTACAAGCCATCTGTATATTTAATTTGAACATTTGAACATTTCGGTTTGTAATAGTATCTTAAATCCAAGACTTCCGCTGTGCTGTGTTGTTTGACTATGACGATATCCAATCTTACGTCACGATACTCCCCACCCTGGCCCACCGGGATTGTCTTGGAAATCGGGGTGTGACAACGTGTCCTATTAAAATGAGTATTCATTTGCCTTTATCTACTTTCCTTTTAAGATATGAAAATTTAAATATGTAAATCTTTTTATATACTTTTTTATATGGCAAATTTATACGACAGTGAGTAGTTGGTATTTGGTATGAGTTATAAGGCGATATGTACTCAAGAAAATTGATTTTTCACATTATAAAATTTAATAACAAATAATAGTTAATATTATACATTAACATACAATAACTAATGTATTTTTCTGTGTATATGATTTTATTTATTCATATATGAAGTTATGGATAAAACAATCAAATTTTGACATGAAGTTTGAAATCTCCATACCGTATACAAATCAAATCAAAGCATATATATGATTATAACAACTTTGAATGTATATAAGTCGAAACATGATCAAACTAACTACGATATGGATCAAGAAAGAACACAAAAAAACTGAACGAGAAGAACACAGAAAAAATCCAAACCTGTTGCAGAAAATCAGAAATAATTGTTCAACCACACTTCAATTATATGCATACTTCAATTTGCATGAATCTCACGAACACTAAAAATATATACTTCAAATCTCAGGAACCCTAAAACTCTTCATGGCGTGAAAGTCACCTGAGGGTTTGATCGATATGGAATTTGAAGGGTTTGGGGTTTATGAACTTGAAAGGCAAAAGACAAAATTGGCCCTACGCAAAAAGTCTTGTTTGCCCTTGCTAAAAAAAATCAATTTGGAGGGTGTGAGCGTAAGGGAAAGGATTGAACTAACTAGGTAACCACAAGGAGCAAAAAAGTCAAATTAAAACTATTGGAGCAAAGTGGATATTTAGACTAAACTACAGGGAGCAAAACAGAACTTTACTCAAATAAATATAAAATACGTCTCTAATAGTAATTATCCAAGAATCGATGAACAAATGATGAGCAATTCGAAAACTTTTTAAAAGAAGCAAACCTGGATGTTAAGCGCGAGATCTTGCGGATGAAAAGTGTTCAACAAAAAGGGTTTTTATGACCCAAGGTTTTTTACGCCATACAACACGTGTCATCAACAGACAATATTATAAGAAGCCAAACAAAGTGTACAAGCCAATGTGGGAGTAGCTCACTTGGTATAGACTCTTGCATCTTAGTGGGAAGGTTTTGGGTTGATCAATCCCAAGCAGGTGTAATTTAGAATTTGGTGTAATTTAGAAGATGTAAGATTTGCCATTAAAAAAAGATACACTCCGTACAACTACAATATGACTAGTAAAGTTCCTAATTCAATATATATACCCGTACAACTACAATATGACTAGTAAAGTTCCTAATTCAATATATATAGATATAACTCGATCATATGTTGAATACGGCAAGCATTAATTAAATAAAACACATGAGACAAATCTGTAAGTGTGTCATAAACAAACGGTGTATCTGGATATTACTGAAGAATTAGAGAAGCCAAGTAAAATGTAGATATGTTTTATAGCAATATTTTTCGTAAAGGAAATCAAAAGAATTGAATGACCAGCTATTACATGACCTATTACCAACATGCATGGAATACGTACATGAAAACATGTAACAAAAACATCACATCTTCCTCTTAGATCTGTTGATTTGCAGATAGCTCAACAACAAAAAGATTCACACATCTAACAAAAACATCATATCTTCCTCAATCCTTCCTCTCCTTCTTAAGTTCAGCAAGATGATCCTTCACAATTTTATCAACAACATGAAACCTCAATTTTTCATCAAAACAGTAACCGCTAGGAGATGCAGAATTCCCTATATAACAAATCTAAGCCGACCCTGGGATTCTTCGTTTGAAAGGCGAAACAGGAGACTCTTGAATATCACCATCACCATCAGTAAGTTCTCCTTTTGTTTTTCCAGTAGATCTTGATGAACCTTCCTCTTCAGCACTCTTAAAACTTTTAAATTCGAACACGAACTTCCGATCTTCAGGTTTTGTAGGAGACTTTTAACCTTCCTGATCACCTTGTTTTTGAACATGATCATCATTAGCGGTTTTCAAACCTTTGAACAATTTATCTTTCTCCCCTTGTATCTTTTCGAAATTAGGGTTTCAGGGTTTTCGGTACAGAGTATATTTGAAAGGGTTTCAGGGTTTTCAGTACGGACAGGGTTTCAGGGTTTTCAGTACGGACAACAGTACAAGAAGAAGAGAGATAATTGTGAACGAATGACACCCGCTGTGTATATTATATAGTTTTTTAAGTTAGGTGGGACCCTCTTTCTTCAATTACTTTTTTAAGTCACCATGGTATCCTAGATCCAGAACATCCGGGTGAGATAAAGGTTAGGAGCTTTCCCAACAATATACCCTAATGCGAAAACAAATATTTAAAGTGTGAAATTTATGTAAGATTATTTGATAAATTATATTTTTGTAAAAATTTAGTTATTAATATATATATATATATATATATAAATAATTGAGTTAGTTTTACAAAACCATAAAGTTGTTATTTAAAACAAGAGTAAACTGCCATTTTGGTCCCTGTGGTTTGGGTGCATTTGCCATTTTAGTCCAAATCTCAAACTTTTTAAATATGGGTCTCTGTGGTTTCGTTTTTGTTGCCATTTTGGTCCAAAACTCAAAAACCCCCTTTTTGACTGTTGCAACCTGCCTATTTTGTCTTTTAGTTCAGGGGCATTTTGGTCATTTTAATTTTATTATAACATATTAATATCTAAAACACATCATCTTCTTCAAAGTTCAGACCCAAACCCTCCCAAACCACAAACCCTCATCACCGGCGTCATCATCTTCATCACCGCCACTACCACCACCACCACCACCGGCCACCCAACCACGTCAAACAGTCACCGTCACCACCTTCACCAAACCAAAGCAAACCCAAACCCAAACCCGAGCCACACCATAACCACCTCCACTGCCGTCGTCAACCACCCATTCCATCATCATCATAATCACCGTCCATCATCATCAACAGTCATCATCAACATCTCGTTGCTATAACTTGCCGGAAATAACGTCGATCTTTACAGATCTGAAAAGAAAGAAGAAGGATGGAGGAGAGATACAGTTGCTTACCGGAGCTTGTCATTGGTCGTCGGGTCAACCACGCACCATCGTGCCTCCGCCATGTCGCCGGGCTTCCACCGGAACCATCGTGCACCAGAATCTGACGCAAAACCCCCCACACCCTAGCCGCCGGTTGTCGCAGGAGGGGCAGCTTCATCGTCCGTCCACCACCGCTATCACCTACGGTGGTTCCCGCACCTTTTCCGCCTTGAGCCATCACCCAAGCCCCACAATGACCCCTGTCACAGGTCTTGGCATTTGGTTTTGAAGTTGTGTAAAACAGAGGCTTGAATGAGGTTAAAGGTTGAGCCACTTAATTGTAATCGTCGTCGGAGATCTGTCTCGATTGCAACTGTTATCGTCGGTGGTGGCCGGCCGTTCAATCAGGCCAAAATAAATAGGTGTGGGTGATCGGTGAGATGAGGGATTTGGGGTGTGCGGTTGCCGGTGAATAGGATGGTGGTTGAGTGGGTGTGTGCTTGACTGAAGAGGCTCGTCGGAGTAGCTCAGGTTGCCGGAGCCGGAGGAGAGACAGGTCTGAGCTGTAGATAGAGTGAGAGAGAAGAGAGAGACAGGTTTTTTTGGTGATGGTGGTGATGATTTGTAGAGAGAGAGAAGGGATTTATAAAGTATAAGGTAGTTGGGGCAGGCAATATGGCCATAATGCCCTTCATAAAAGGACAAAATAGCTGGGTTGTTTTTTTAAATCTGACCTGATTTGAGTTTTGGACCAAAATGGTAACAAAAACGAAACACAAGAACCCAGATTTAAAAAGTTTAAGATTTGGACTAAAATGACAAAAATTCCCAAACCATTTATTTTAAACAGTTAGCATCAATGGTAATTTGAACAACATGACTAACTAATCAAGAAAGGGAAAAAAACAAAGAACATTAATTTCGTTCGCTAGGATTTTCAAAAGCAAACATTCTTTTTTTTTCTTTCTATTTCTCCTATTTTTTTAAACACACCCAAGCCTTGTGATTTTATACACAGTATATATCATATAATTCAATATCATCGTTTTCCCTTTATTTCATACAATATATAGTTTTACTAACAAGAAATATTTGCCATCGGTTAACAATGACATTCATGAATTATAATATAACCTAGCCATTGGAATAAGTTATATCAATAAACATAACATTGGATTTGATAAGAAGTTTTATTAAATAAATAAAAATAAAAATATATATTTTGTTAACACTTTAAAATACAGAAAAAAAAATTAGAGGATAATGAATATAAGACAATGATATCTTGAAACTTTGAAAAGAGATCCATGAGGAGGAAAAAAAAGAGTTAATTGCCAAAATCGTCCTTCAGGTTTGGGCACGTTTGTCATTTTCGTCCAAAATGACACTTTTGTACCAAATTGCCCCTAATGTTTGTAACTTTTTGTCATTTTCATCCAAACCACTAACTTAGTTTATTTTTTATGTTAAGTTAAGGATATTTGGATGAAACTGGCAAATATAAAACCATAGGGACGATTTTGGCAATTTACTCAAACCCTTTTTAATTTCTTTTATTTAATTATTTTTGTTACATATATAATAAAAAAGAATATACATGGAGTTTTTAGAAGAAAAAAAATTAATAGTTTTATCACATAATTTTTATAAATTTTCATTCAAATCACTAACTCTGTTTATTTTTTCTGTTAAGGTGAAGGATGTTTTAAATTTTATAAATTAAGACATAAATTAATTTACAGCTTCTTTATATAAATCAGTTTTACAAAAAGAAAACGTCATTGGTGTGCAACACATAACAATCGATTTCAACTTTTAGTATTTATCAATTATAGAGATAGAAAAAAATTGTAAAACGTTACATATTTTTAAATGTGTTTAGCACCTAGGAAATATGTTGGTAGAAACAAAATATTTATTTAATTAAGATTATGAGGGTAACTAACTAATACTTATTGTGAGTTGCTTGAGTAAAGAAACTTTTGGTTCATACCATATAATTACAATTTGGTGGGGGGGGGGGGGGGCACTGGCTTCTGTTTTTCCTTAGGAGCGAATTTAAAAGAGTAGAAGATGAATTACAAACTTGGTACATACGATAAGATTTTTTTATTTGACCTTTTTCAATAAGGTCACCAGCACTTTGGTTTTATAAAATTTAGAGGTTTAAGTAGATTTTATTTTTATAAAACTAATCTATATTAAAAATTAGAAATTAATTTATGTCTTAGTTTATAAACATCCTTCGTATTAATAGAGAAATTAACTTAGTTAGTGGTTGGATGAAAATTCATAAAAATTATGTGATAAAGCTATTATTTTTTCATGTAAAAATTGCATGTATATTCTTTTTTATTATATATGTAACAAATTTAATTAAATAAAAGAAATTTAAAAGAGTTTGACTAAATTGCCAAAATCGTCCCTGTGGTTTTACATTTGCCAATTTCATCAAAATATCCTCAACTTAACAGAAAAAATAAACTAAGTTAGTGGTTTGGATTAAAATGGCAAAAAGTTACAAACGTTGGGGACAATTTGGTACAAAAGTGTCATTTTGAACGAAAATGACAAACGTGCCCAAACCTCAGGGACGATTTTGGCAATTAACTCAAAAAAAAAAATATAAAAATGTATAGATAAATAAATAATAGTAGTAACAAACACCCAGATCGTGACCCAGAACTTCAACCAAACTCCATTGTTTCCCATACAATAAAAAAAAAATCGATTTTTTTAATTATTAAACACAGACTCGACATTGTAGTATTAGTACACTTATAGAGCCGCATATAATATTTACTTCATCTCCTTCTTTGAATTTTTGTAGAAGAGTATTTATGTTCCTATTATTGTTTTTTACTTATGAAACAAAAATACGAGGATTTGCATCGGTACCTTATATGAGGAACGGTAGTCGATGTACGTATAAGTGTAGAATCAACGAAGGTCTTCCAACAACAAGTCGATGGGTACGCGGTGGCGGCAGGAGGTCATTGAAACAAGGCCTAGGAGCGGCGTTGCAAACCGTGTTACCGAGACCCGGTAAAAAGGAAAACACACCAGCCAGATAGGTGGTGGTTTTTGGGTTCGAGTTACTGTTTGAAGGCTTGAATATAAACTAGATTACACTAGCACACATTATAAGGAAAGAATTGTAATTTGAGTGAAGATACGATTTGGTTTTTTTGTTGATATGGTTTTTGATCATAAAAGGCGAAATTGGTGTAGTATATTAGGAAACGCTTTACTGCTTGATTTGAGCTATACAAAGTTAAAAAGGTGCCAATATCGTTGATTTTGGAAATTAAATAACGAGTTTGGAGAGGATAATTTGGGTGACCCTCCAAGTTTATCTGTATAAAAGTTGAACCAATGTTTTTTATTTATTATTTTATTAACTTAAACTATTTTTCTATATGGCTAAAAATGGCCGCCAAAGTTTATAATTTGATAAAGTCAATTTAGAACTAAAGCATTTTGATTTATTTAAATAACTTGTTAACATTAAATCCAGTAAAACCATTTTTATAATTATCTTAAGTTTCATAAATAAACTGGAGCAGAGTCTAATATAATATATTTTATTTATAACGATTCGAACCGGTCTACAAATGGTTCGGATCCGGTTTTGAAAAACGGATTGGATTTTTTTTGTACCCATTTTTTACGGATGTTACATAAATCTCATATAAGAGAAAAGAAAAATAATGGATAAAAATGTAACCCATGTTTATTGTTATACCTGTTGCCAAAAGTTTAGTAAGAAACCTAACGAGATTCAAAATCATGAACCAAGTTGCAAATGAATGGCGGAAAGATAAGTGAGTGATTAGTCAATGGATTATAGGAACAAAGACACGTAACTCTCATTTTCAGTAAAGAGATGAACCATCTTTTGATATATAGGGGATCACTCTTAAAATGAATGGCCATGTTTATTCTAATCCGATGGCTATAAATCTACCTTAAAAAATATATTCTAAACATTTGCATAAAAAGTTCTACACTCTTCTAAAAACATATTAGCTTGAAGATTCACATTTTTCTCCGACATCCTTGAGTTTCTCAAAAGATATGTTTATTTACTTGTGTACAATATTCATATATTTATACAACTTTTTCAATATACTAAATACATGTTATGTTTATAGGGTGAGATGGTGGTTTATGTGAAAAGTATAACAAGCAATATAGTAAGAACATGTAACACTAATTAAAATTAAGTCTTAAGGGTATACTTGTAAATGAATTAATAATTCAAATATGGTAATGAATTTGCAGTTACAAATCTGGAGAGAGAGGGAATTAAGGGTTTGATAACCATTCGTATAATACATCATTCACAAACATCAAAACTAATTCATAACATGGTTTTTAATAAATTCTTAGTTCAATCACGGTGTTACAATCTGCAATCTAGAAGATATTCTTAGAATGGTGTTCTAATCGTGTATGATATTTTAATGTGTTGCTACATATTTACATAACATGGTGTTTAAATAAAGGTATAATTCAATTCATGGTGTTTTACAACTGCGTTAAAACACCATAACTTGAACATCAATACAATCATTCGAGATGTTAAAATCACAATGTCTTGAATCACAATACAATGTTTCGTGATGTTTAAAACACAACATCTTGAATCTTAATATCGTTCTTTCATATTTTAAAACACCATGACTCGAATAGCAAATACAATCACTCCAAATATTAAAACACTATGGCTTGAATCACAATAAAATGTTTACAGATTCCATATGTTAAAACATCATGACTTGAATCACAATACAATGTTTCCAGAAATTAAACACCACGCGTTGAATCTTAAAATATTTCTTCCAGATATCAAGCAAGAAACACTTGCGTTAACACATGGTGTTTTGTACCCAAGCACAATCAAGCAAGAAACGGTTAGGATATGAGGAAATCGTCGAAGAAAGAAGCCGTGGATGTTGTTAGAAGGAGGTCTAGGTTTTTTTCAGTGGTAGTTAGCGGCAGACTAAGGGGGGAGGGGGGGAGGGGGGGGGAGAATCCTTGATTTTATGATTGAAAATCGTGGATATGGATTAAATTGGTATAGTTTCTTAATTTAAATGATGTTTATTGACACTTATACCTATCAATTCAAATAAGTCATAAAATATTAAAATACAATTGACATTTTTGTTATTCCAATCTTAGTCATTAAAAATTTGATCTAAAGATGTAAAACACTTATTAGACAAATGGTCATTTGTATAGGAACTTTTACCTACGGTCATATAATAAAAATTTGAGTAAATTCAGTTCTCGTCCATATGATTTGGTTGACACCCATATCCATTTTTTCTATTCGAGGTATATTGTGATTTGCTTTTTGTTGCCAGTTAGATCATGTTAAAAAAAAAACTCTCTAACTTAGCAGAAAAAATGTATAAAGATAATAAGTTGAGTTCAAGTGGAAAAAAAATGCAAACACAAAGTAGCCCATGAAAGAAAACTGTAATAAACTCTAATACTTATATATATAAAATTATGACAAATATTAAAATAATCTATATTATGTTACACATAAAAATTAGAATATAAGAAGGAGTGGTGTGGGCTAGCGCCTCGTGCTATGTAAGCACGATGGCACCCGAACACTGTCGCCAAGGCGCCATAGGGGGTGCCATCAATGCCGGGCCGTCTTCGAAAATCACAGAATTTTTTTGGCCCTGTGCGAGATAAAAAATTTGGGCCCTGTTCATTAATCCATTATGTTTGTTTATTAATTTGAGCTAAGTCATTAATTCATTACACACTAAAGCAGTTGGGCTTCTGAATTTGATTAGCAAAAATAGTTGGGCTTTAACATGTTTGGTTCATAAATCTAGGCCCTTTAAATGATCTATGTAAATGGTTAAATGAGAAAAAAAAAACTTACAAATTTAAAGAACAAAACAGGTAAACTTTTTCTAGATAAATGATTAAATGAGAAAAAAAAAAAAGAACTTACAAATCGAAGGAAGCCGAAATTTAAATATGAAAATTTATAAATTTAAACAAGAAAATATGTAATTTTTTTTATGTAAATGATTAAATGAGAAAAAAAACTTACAAATCGATGGGCTTTGAAAATTCCAAGCTAAAGGCTAAAAAATAAGTTTTATGGGGCCTTTCACCTTCTTAATGTAATATGATAAATGCCTAAATCAACACCAACACCTTGAGGCCCAAACAAAACAAGGAGCAACCCAAGAAAAACAAAAAGGAAAAAACTATAGCTAGTACGATTCGAACTTCGAATCAACGTATCTATAAACAGGTGTTGCTTTCATTGAGCTGAAGAGTTTATTTGTGTACACTTGTTCTACAATAAGTTTATATACAAAATATACATATATCTTTTAAACATTTTGGGCCCTCTGATTTTATGGGCCCTGTGCGGTGGCACCACCCGCACAAGCCCATAACCGGCTCTGCATCAATGGAATCGTTATGAGGCTGGCGAGCGCCATGCATGGGGAACGACAGATTGATTGTGGATATGATCGTTGGTAACCCAAGCACAACTCATAAATTCTCTCCACTTTTTTTTTTTTTTTTTTTTTTGTAAAAAAATATCTTCCAAACTCGTCATCCGACTCATTAGGTTATGACGCGGGAATGTTCGATGACTTGATTATCACAGTGGCAAAAGAGGCGGTTCAACTTTTAAGAGACGAAGTTGAATCGTCCCAGCTACGCACAAGACAAGAGTGCCCCTTGAACGAGATCGGTTAGGTGCTCATCAACGTTTGGTAGCTGATTTTCGCTCAAAACCCTTTGTATGATGATACACACTTTCGATGTCGCTTTCGTATAAGTCACTGATTTTTTTTCTTTTTGAGAATTTCATACTTGAATTTTCGAGCGGATTTGGTTGAACATCTATGGAGTGACGACAAAGACGAGTAAAAATAATATATTTTTAGTGATTAATCGTGACATGTTGTGTTTGAATTTTAATATTTTTATATATATATTTTATTTATTGTTTTGATATTAATATTAATATAAATCTAAATTAAATTAAAAATAATTGAGTAATGATGAAAGGGGCTTTATGTGTTTGAGAGGGGGATGTCTTAGGTTCTAGTCCCACAGACGACAGGGATTAAACGAATTGTCGTTAAAAAAGACGGTTAACATTTTAACAATGTAGCCCCCTACTGAGTTGGCGCTGATGTGGCTAAAAACTTTATCCCACACCACCCATTCTAACGACAGAGGGAATCACATGAAATGTGTCTACATCAACATGAGATACAATAGCATTCAATTCATGAGGATCATAATAACATGGCGATTTAGGTACCGGTTTGTGGTTTTTTTAAGGCCAGGGTCCATTTAAACTGTAGTGGGCCTGGTTACATGTAGCAATGGAAAGCCCATTATTGGGGTAAAAAGATCATCGAAAGCAGTCTGGTTATTGGGCTCAGTTGTCTCATCATGGGCCTATATTGCAATACTATGTTGAAGGCCCAATTGTTGGTTCAGTTATTCAAGGGCACTGGCAAGGACATCTAGAGCACCATCAATAGTTGGATATGCTTTTTGGGCGTAAAATTTGGGGCTAGGGGTATCTAGGCTCGGCCACTCTTTGGGCCGACCTAGGCGCTAAAGTTTCCTGTATATTTGGGTTGGGGGTATTTGGGATTGTTTACCATTTTAGTTTTCGAAATAGCATTTTTCGTGGGCTGGCCCCTTTGTTTGGGCAGCCTTGTTATTCTCACCATATGTTTTATTTTTGTAAGATTAGGTGCAACACGAAGAGTAGGTTTAGTTTCTTGCGGAATGATAAGAGTAGGTTGTATTGTTTCTTACTTTTGGTCCCTAAAGGGAGTGTTTTGAGTGATGATACGGGGGTAAGCCCCTCTTAGTGGTGTAAGTTCTTTTGTTTTTTATATACTTTGCCGGGCTAAGCCCTTCACCAGTGATACTTTGATGTATATTGAAGTCAATAACTTGATTTAACTTCAGACACATTTTAGCTTTCTTCATGAAGCTGCCCACATTATTGTTGCTACAAGGATATAATAGCACCCATAACTCTCGCACACAAAAAGTAAACATAATAATACATCATAAACAAATCAAACAACCACCATCGTCAATGCCTAAGAAGACGAACCTGAATTTTAGATGGTTATTCAAAAAATAACAATATTATGCGTGACACATATATGTTAAATGATTTATGAGGTTTTAGTCATTAGGCCACATGGTGTGGCATAGCGCCAACCCGCCATGTCACCCATTATTGCGCCCCAAGGCGCCATCAACCACACCACCACCGTTAAACAGGGAGCGCTATCGAAGCCCCACCAGCACGTTAACGGACGAATTTTGGGTGGATCGAGGCATTTGGTCAACATAATTGTTAAAGGGGGCGCTAGTGGGCCTTTATCCCAACCATCATTGTTAAAAGGGGCACCATTTTTATCTCAAAATTTACGTGACGTGATAAACCCTGTAGCCTTAGTAAAAGTACTTAAGATAATAAAAATATGTAATCATATTTGACAGGCTACGTGTATAAAAAGTTTGTTGGCCCAATCGGTTCAAACAATGGTATCAATAAACACGAACACCCGATATTAGGGAGACAAACCTATGACTTTTTCTATTCAATCAAACGAACATACGAACCTACAAGGAAATGACAAATAAAACAAAAACCTAGACCCCTATTTATAGTTATACTAAATTTCCTCTCCAAGACAAATAAATCTTTCCTAAACCTATTACTATATAGTCAACTAAAATAGGTCAACTTTTACAAAATAAACCCTTAACTTTAATGCTAATTCAAAATTAACCTTCATTCAACCCCTTAGTCTTGAATTCTTTTTCTTCTTGGATTTAGTGATAACAGTTATGGTGTAGAACGAGATGATGGAAAAGGAACTACATGAACAATATTCTACTATAACGAAGCACGTATTACATGGGCAAATTACAAGTAGAATACAGTAGCATTATCATCTTGTGAATCAGAACTTATAGCAGATATATCGGCAACATGTCAAGCATTATGATTACAAGGACTCCTTAGTGAACTTACAGAAGAAGAACCAAAGAAGATAACACTACGATTAGATAACAAGTCGGCCATACCACTCATGAAGAACTATGTGTTTCATGGGAGTATTCCCCGGTTCCTCAGTTTTTTAGTATTCTCAACCCTCCGCTAGGTATGTATATGTATTTGTCTTTTTTTAAAAATACATACATATAAATACAAGTCACAGCTGCAGGATCCAGGTGCGTAGCTTAGTTGATACTCGGGGGTGCACTCCCCCCCCCCCCCCCCCTCCCATTTATATAATATATAAATTGAGTCCCATGACTTTTCGCCCCAAGGAACTTTTGGTCAAGTTCCGCCACTGACAGGATCTACTTTGAAGATATAACATAAACAAAGTTATTTAACTTACTATTCTTTCCGTTAATTAAAAACTAAGATTGGAATCTTATATTCACCTAACTATCTTAACATAATATCTACTCGTGAAGGGTTACAAAGATGATGAAAAAATTGAGAAAGGGCAAGGGATCAGTGATCAGCTCATTAATATATACATTGAAGATTCCAAATTTTACGTAAGTGTTTTCTCCAAGAACTATGCTTCTTCATCATGGTGCTTGGACCAGCTCCTAAAGATCATGGAGTGTCAAAAGACGAAGGAGCAGACTGCTCACCACATCATGTGGAACCCATCGAAGTCCGCAACCAAAGTGGGGCAGTCGGAAACGCCTTTGACAAAGTTTGGCCCAAACATGTAGAGAAAGAGGCTTCTGGGAGATATGGAGAGATGCTCTGGAAGAAGCATTAGGCCTGGCAGGGTGGGAGTTGAAAACCACAGTTGATGGGTAATTCCTTCATCTTTTTACTCCATACATGATTATATGTTGTATTCTTCGGTTTTGTTTCTTTCTAATATGAAACATGATTATATCACTATCTTTTTATTCATATATGATTAGTTGATGAGTAATTCCTTCATCTTTTTACTCCATACATGAGATATGTTGTATTCTTCGGTTTTGTTTCTTTCTAATATGAAACATGATTATATCACTATCTTTTTGTTCATATATGATTAGTTGATGAGTAATTCCTTCATCTTTTTACTCCATACATGATTATATGTTATATTTTTCGGTTTTGTTTATTTCTAACATGAAACATGATTATATCACTATCTTTTTATTCATATATGATTAGTTGATGAGTAATTCCTTCATCTTTTTACTCCATACATGATTATATGTTATATTCTTCGATTTTGTTTATTTCTAACATGAAACATGATTATATCACTGTCTTTTTATTCATATATGATTAGTTGATGAGTAATTCCTTCATCTTTTTACTCCATACATGATTATATGTTATATTCTTCGATTTTGTTTATTTCTAACATGAAACATGATTATATCACTGTCTTTTTATTCATATATGATTAGTTGATGAGTAATTCCTTCATCTTTTTACTCCATACATGATTATATGTTATATTCTTCGATTTTGTTTATTTCTAACATGAAACATGATTATATCACTGTCTTTTTATTCATATATGATTAGTTGATGGGTAATTCCTTCATCTTTTTACTCCATACATGATTATATGTTATATTTTTCGGTTTTGTTTATTTCTAACATGAAACATGATTATATCACTATCTTTTTATTCATATATGATTAGTTGATGGGTAATTCCTTCATCTTTTTACTCCATACATGATTATATGTTATATTTTTCGGTTTTGTTTATTTCTAACATGAAACATGATTATATCACTATCTTTTTATTCATATATGATTAGTTGATGGGTAATTCCTTCATCTTTTTACTCCATACATGATTATATGTTATATTTTTCGGTTTTGTTTCTTTCTAACATGAAACATGATTATATCACTATCTTTTTATTCATATATGATTAGTTGATGGGTAATTCCTTCATCTTTTTACTCCATACATGATTATATGTTATATTTTTCGGTTTTGTTTCTTTCTAACATGAAACATGATTATATCACTATCTTTTTGTTCATATATGATTAGTTGATGAGTAATTCCTTCATCTTTTTACTCCATACATGATTATATGTTATATTTTTCGGTTTTGTTTCTTTCTAACATGAAACATGATTATATCACTATCTTTTTGTTCATATATGATTAGTTGATGAGTAATTCCTTCATCTTTTTACTCCATACATGATTATATGTTATATTTTTCGGTTTTGTTTCTTTCTAACATGAAACATGATTATATCACTATCTTTTTGTTCATATATGATTAGTTGATGGGTAATTCCTTCATCTTTTTACTCCATACATGATTATATGTTATATTTTTCGGTTTTGTTTCTTTCTAATATGAAACATGATTATATCACTATCTTTTTGTTCATATATGATTAGTTGATGAGTAATTCCTTCATCTTTTTACTCCATACATGATTATATGTTATATTTTTCGGTTTTGTTTATTTCTAACATGAAACATGATTATATCACTATCTTTTTATTCATATATGATTAGTTGATGGGTAATTCCTTCATCTTTTTACTCCATACATGATTATATGTTATATTTTTCGGTTTTGTTTATTTCTAACATGAAACATGATTATATCACTATCTTTTTATTCATATATGATTAGTTGATGGGTAATTCCTTCATCTTTTTACTCCATACATGATTATATGTTATATTTTTCGGTTTTGTTTCTTTCTAACATGAAACATGATTATATCACTATCTTTTTATTCATATATGATTAGTTGATGGGTAATTCCTTCATCTTTTTACTCCATACATACATGATTATATGTTATATTTTTCGGTTTTGTTTCTTTCTAACATGAAACATGATTATATCACTATCTTTAAACATGTTATGTTCTTCGGTTTTGTTACGGTTATTATTAAAAGAAATGTCTCTAATTGTTACTCTAACTAAGTAGTATTCCAAGAGCATGTCTATGTGGTGTTCTTGTGATTAAACCAAGTTTTTGTGTGAATCAATAACCTAAATCCCGGGTGGAAGTTACTTACTAAACATCGACCACAAATTCCATGTGGATATGACCTTACTTACCCATACTTGTATAAGTATTTAAGTAAAAATACTTGTTTTTTATTACCTCACGACAACTACATCAGAATTCAACTTACTATCTCCATACATTTTTTTTGTTAAATTGATAGTTTTCTCAACGGGGTCTAAGTGGCAACAAAAATCAAATCACAAACCCTAGATAAATTTTTTTTATATATATGTGTAGCCAAATCATATAGACAAGAACTATAATTCACTCAAATTTTTATTATATGAATATATACATTTATTATATTAAAAAATTATATAAATAAGATTGTACACAAGTACAGATCTCTCTAGAAACTCAAGGATGTCTGAGAAAAATGCGGATCTTCAAGCTAATATGTTTTGAAGAGTTCAACAACTTTTTATACAAATATCTAGAATATATATATATATATATTTTTTTTGAAGGTAAATTTATAGCCATTGGATTAGAGTAAACATGACCATTCATTTTAAGAGTGATAATCTGTAATCCATTAACTGAAAATGAGAGTTATGTGTCATTTTAAAGGATATTTCATTTCTTTAACTGAAAATGAGAATTATGTGTCTTTGTTTTCCTTATAATCCATTAACTAATCACACTCTTATCTTTAATCTTCTCGCCATTCATTCACAACTTGGTTCATGATTTTGAATCTCGCTAGGTTTCTTACTAAACCTTTGGCAACACGTATAACAATAAACATGGGTTCCATATTTATCCATCATTTTTCTTTTCTCTTTTATGAGATTTATGCAAGCCTGGTTTTAGGGTTGGGCAGACGCCAAGGATCAAAGGGTTTATGGGCCCAACAAAATTTCAAGGCCTATATTTTTAAGTGAGCACCGTTAATTATGTTAAATGTTTACTAAATGAGTTTAATAACCAAAACTGAAGCTCGTTCAACAGTTAAGACACTCAAATTTGAAAACCAATGTCACGAGTTCTAATCCCCTCTTGTGCATTTTATTTAAACAATTTTTAGGGTTATCGTCTTGAGGTCATGAGTTCAAACCCCATGATTAACCTTTACTTTTAGTTAATTATTTTGTAACGACTCATTTTCTAAAAACAATATTAACGTTTTATAGTTTTATAAAGTGAGATTACGCGACATGTTATGCCTAAAAACATCACTAATTTGAATCACATATGTATATATACATGGGTGTATAAACATGTTTTTTTTTTTTTAATATGATGTATGGGTAAGTTGTATCTTTTGTTTCGCAGAAGACATAAGGTGTGATTTTTTGATGCATTAATAAAATCTTCTAAGATAGTGTTTGGTATGCAGGAATGAGAGGTGGAATAGAATGAATGATTACGAGGGAATGAAGAAAAGAGTGTTTGGTTGGTCAATGGAATGGAATCACCCATTCCAAAAGGCATTCCATTCCCTCAAAATCATTCCTTCCATCCCCCATGTTTTTTTTCCATTCCATCCCCTCTTGCACCATTCAACAACACCACAACCCACGACCTTCGCCACAACCCACCACCAACACCACCACCCACCACCGACGCCACCCGCCACCCACAATCACTATCACCGACCATCACCACCACTTACCGCTAATTTTATTACTCTGTTTTTCTTGCCTACCGAACAATACACAATGATAATTCATTCCATTCACATGGTAACCAAACAAGACATGGAATGGTAATGATACATTGCATTCCCTCGTCCATTCCATTATCTCGTCCATTCCATTACCCCATACCAAACAGACCCTAAGTTTTCTTTCCCAAAAGGCTTAACAGAGTCAAAATCGACATCACCACCATCGCCACCACCAACAGCCCCAACACCTTGACCAACAGGAACTTCCTCTTTCACTACCACTTGATTTGGATCAACTAGAACATGTAAATGTGATCCCTTAGGCTGCTTCCTAGAGTGTGCGCCAGGCTTCTTCCTGTAGGTCCTTTAAGACTCACAACTACTGCCCATATTAAATGCCCATCCCCTAAATTCTCGTCCATTGCCAAGAATCTCAACAAATCGATGATAAAAAAACCCTAAACCCTTGTCCATTGCCAAGAATTTGAATAAAGAGATTTGAAGATTCAATGCGATGAAACCCTAATCTGGAGTGCAGTAACGAAGAAGACGGAAGAAAATTGAAATCCAAACACTCAAATCAAACTGATTTGAACTGGTAACAATCCTAGAGGTTATCCAAGTGTGAGATGAAGCAATAATTCATGAAGAAGAGAATGAGAAAGTGAGTTGAAAGCTCACTTTTACACTTGAAACTTTCTGCCAAAAGTTATAAATCTTGTTGCTTGAGAGTGTTTAAATAGTGATTTGGGGGTTGGAAAAGTGAAATGGAGGTGTGGGAGGCTTGGTTTTATAGTTGAGGATTAGGGTTAGTGTTTTAATATAGGCTTTTTTTTCCTCGGGTCCTCGCTTTTTTTTGCGCTTTGCACCTAGGCCCCAGGCGAGACCTATGCGCCTTGAGTGCGCCTAGCGCATTTGATTGTTGGTAATCGAACATGCAAATCACAGGTTTGAATATAAAAGAATTGAGAATAATAAACTTGCTTGTATTGAATGAAAAGTGATAATTACAATTGACATACATGAACCCTATATATACTATACGAATAGGTGCGATTGAACAGTTGCGTCTCCTCTTGAATCGATGTGTCTCCTTGCGAACAGTCGCGTCTTCCTTGTTTTGAGATGTTGCCGCCGTTTCTGAAGAGGTGCGTCTCCAAGAGAGGCGTCCCTTGATTAAGTTTGTAGGTTACAAACTTTCAACTTGTCGCTTCCGGTCCTCGCACTTACTAACTAATCTAATTATAACATAAAAATAACTAACTATTAATTACAGAACGACCCCTATACCTATATTTAGTTTAAAACACCAATACTCCCTCGTAAACTAAATATAGTTTAACAAAGGTCTTCAACTTGCTTGACTTGCAGTAGCATTGGTTCCTCTTCCAATGCGAAGTTGGCTTCTTGTTGCGTGTCTTTCTCCTTTTCTTTCCACTTGGTGCAATCTCTTGCAAAGTGACCAAGTTCTCCACAATCATAACATCTGAACTTGCTCTTGTCTTGGTTTCTTGGACCCATTTCTTTTCCACGTCCTCTTCCTCCTTTGAAAGATCCTTGTCCTTGACTTCTGCCATGGTTTTGAACACCATGGCCCTTTCCATGATGTAAACTTTCAAACTGATTATTTGTACTTGCCATCATGAGTCCTCCTTGATTATTATCTTCTTGCTTGCCTTGACTTTTGAGACGTTCTTCAAAAACTATTATTCTTCCCACTGCTTCTTCAAATGGCATTTTGTCTATTTCCGAATATTGTTCGATATTTGCCACGATGGGTAGGAACTTCTTCGGAACGGAAATGAGTAATTTTCTTACTAGTTTCTTGTCTTTGATAGTGGTACCGAGAGTTTTAAATTTGGCTTTTATACCACTCAACTTGCTTGCGAAACTACTTACTGTTTCGTTCTCATCCATCTTTAAGACTTCTAGTTCGCTCCTCAAAGTTTGTAGACGTGCTTTCTGAACCATATCTGCTCCGAGATAACGAACTTTGATTGCATCCCATACTTCCTTTGCTTTTTCGTATTGCGCAACTTGCATCAAAACATCTTCCGGTAGCGTTTGGAAGATAAGTGCTTTCGTTGTGTGCGCCTTCTTTTCATTTATCCCTTCCGTTGAAACAACTGTTTCCCAAAGACTATATGCCTTCAAGATTGTTTCCATCATAACTGCCCATTGGGTATAATTCGTCTCTTTCAATTTTGGGCATTGAAGAGATACATTCCCTTGCTCGTGGAGTGACGTTGACGCGCTTCCATCTTTTTCTGTCATGCCTCCTTTCTTTCTTGCCTTGCTTTTCTTGCCTATCTTGCTTGTGATCGGATGATCCTTTTCTTGACCGTGTAGATCAAATTTCTTACTTAGTACTTGCGTCTGGCCGACTTGCTAACCAGGTTCTTGCGTTTCTGACCGACTTGCTAATCAGATTTTTTTATGTACCTTACGAAATCGGAACACGTTGCCCGGTTCTCTGATAGATAATTCTCTGATTCAATCGGCAAACTCGGATTTTCGTTTCTTGCTCGTAATCTTGCACTGAGATTTTTCTTTCTTGCTTCCTGGATCGATTAACGTGGTGCTCTGATACCACTGTTGGTAATCGAACTTGCAAATCACAGGTTTGAATATAAAAGAATTGAGAATAATAAACTTGCTTGTATTGAATGAAAAGTGATAATTACAATTGACATACATGAACCCTATATATACTATACGAATAGGTGCGATTGAACAGTTGTGTCTCCTCTTGAATCGATGTGTCTCCTTGCGAACAGTCGCGTCTTCCTTGTTTTGAGATGTTGCCGCCGTTTCTGAAGAGGTGCGTCTCCAAGAGAGGCGTCCCTTGATTAAGTTTGTAGGTTACAAACTTTCAACTTGTCGCTTCCGGTCCTCGCACTTACTAACTAATCTAATTATAACATAAAAATAACTAACTACTAATTACAGAACGACCCCTATACCTATATTTAGTTTAAAACACCAATATTGATAACTATGGTTGTTGTAAGGATTTAGAGACAAATTCGCTTTTTTTTTAATTATTATTTTTTGTTAATATGCAAGCAAGAGGGTTGATATTGCACTATTCGGAATCTAAGCAAAATATGTATGAGATTTTTTTATCGGTAATCGTAAAGCAAAGTCAAATTAAATTAAGAATAAGGATAAAGACATATCTTTCTATTAATGATAAAAGGAAAACTACTGATGACATACCTCATGTTGATAAATTAAAGACATCTCTTCTAAAACTGTAAATCATAACAAGTCTAATAAGAACAGATGATCATTGTCACAAACACACAAATTTGAAACTGTACTAAATTGTCAAACATCCCTCACTAAAGAACAGGGGAAAGAGAGAGTTGTGGAAAGGAATACTTTGTGGGGCGGGTTTCTGAAATATTCATTCCAAATAAAACAAGGGTGGTTTAAATAAGACAAAAAAAATGCAATCCAACTACTCCTACATGCCACTACCACCAAAACATGGGTTGTATGGTCAATTGATATGTACCAATCGGTTTATAGATAACCCATTGAGTAGGTCAAGCTCAAAAGAAATTAGCAAGAAATAAGACTTGAGATAACTCTCTAATTTTCATTTATAATCTCATTCAATAATAAAAGTTGCATTTTTATAGGCTTAGAAAATGAAACCGAAAACAAAGAAATCAGCGGAATGAAACATAACCCACTACGCCAATGAAAGGAAACACACATCAACAAACCCCTGAGGTGCCCTCAAACTCGTTTTTAGGTGCCTCGCCTTGACGTGCATGACTCAACCGTTTTTTTAAACCACATGAGTTATATGATCCACTTGGGGGCTTTACATCATATTTGATGATGAATCTTCTTCTCTATAACCGATCGGAACAAAGTCACAACACAAAATCTAGGTCACATAATTGTTCTACAAATCTATTTTTTCCCCAAATCTGTTAATCAAAATCACAGAAAAACATCCATAATAGAGCAATCGCATAGAAGTTGTTTGATGATATACCTGACTGAACACAAGATCATCATCATCATCATCATCATCATCATCATCATCATCATCAAATCTGATGACTTTGAGACGTCCGTTGACGGAGACTAAGTGTACCGCGGTCCTCCATTTCACACAACATAGAATCCATGGTTGTGATGTTGTGACTGCACCCCTTAGATGAAAGCTCACTTAGCTTCCCAACAATGTTAAAACTGGTTACTACCTTAATCCTATCATAAAAAAACTCGGATGATTCATCATCAAACACAGAAGCTGATTCAGCCGGATTTGTGTCAAGCAGCTCGAAGTAACGCCTAACGAATCCTTCTGCTGCAGCAAGCTCTTGTTCCTGATTCATGTTTCTTTCTTTCTTTTTGAGAATTTTGAGGCGAAACGCACAAATAAACAAACCCTAAGTGAACTACTTTGAGGTAGGGGTGAGCAAGAAAACCGAAATAACCGAACCGTAACCGAATAACCGAACCAAAAAAACCGAACCGAAACAAAAACTGACGGTTCGGTTTTCGGATTTTTAAAAACCGAACCGATAAGTTACAATTCATATATTTTTATATTTAAGTTTAAATTGTTTAAGTGTTTAACCCACTGCTAGTAGAAAATGTTAATTTTATTCTTGAATGTTAAGTGTTTATAATAAAAACATTATAACTAAAATGATTTATTATTACCAATAAGATATAACAAAATTTAATAAAAACTTTGAAAAAACATAAAAAAAAGATTAGAAGGTTAGGTTTATGTAAACAATATTAATTAAAGAGGTTAACTATAATAATTTAAATGTAAACATATAAAAAGATTGTTATAATATAAATTATACTTTTTATTTTTTGAATCTTACATAATTTTGTTTCAAAAACCGAAATAACCGAAAAACCGAACCGAACCGACGTAAAAACCGAAACCGAAAAAACTGATACCGAACGTTTTTTAAAACCCGAAAACCGACATTTCGGTTTCGGTTTTGATTTTACTCAAACCGAACCGTGCACACCCCTACTTTGACGAGAACCCTTGTCGTGATTAACAACACTTAATTTTTAAAATAAAAAATCTACATACATATTTTGTTTATTTTTTCTTAACAATTATGTTTATTATTTCAAGGGTTAAGCATATTCCACAAACCTCCGAGTGTCTAAAGATACAGTGGATCCACTCAGGATGGCACGGTTTCGAGCAAAATATAACACATTATATATATGTATATATATATATATAGGTAAAGAGTATGGTACAAATTACCTAATCGTACATTACATACACGACGATAATAGCCATACACGTGTCCTGATTCGTTTTTTCATATATAAGGTTAAATCAGGCATTTAATTCAATCATCTGAGGGCAAATTCGTCTCTTCGTTCAATCAGCGAGCGAGAAGTTCGTTACACTATTATCCCGGTAATTATCATTCGAATCAATTTCAAATTTTTCATAATTCTCAAATTGCAGTTTTCGTTCTTCTGTGTTAGGGTTTCATTCAATTGTTTTTTTCGATGGATCCACAGAGCAGCACTGGACAAGCAATTGTTGATTTTGAAGAAAGTCGACCGATCGGTGATCATGCTCAATTATCTGCATATCAGAGAGTTTCCATTGAGGATGTTTTAAATCCGCGACCTGCAAATCCAAATCCAATTGCAAGTTTAAGTGCTCTAAACGATTGTTCTAATGGTAATTATGTTAATTCAGATCTCTAAATTGTTCGTATACTTGTTTTTTGTTTAATCGTGCCACTAATTTTACATTGTTGTAACTGTTTTTGAAGTTTGAATGTTGAGTATATTTTTCACATGAAAGCAACATGTACAAATTCGCAGGTTATGAGTCTTTCAATTCGCATTTGATTGTTATTTTCTTTAAGTATTTCGCATGTTATGGTATAATAAATCGCATGTATAAATTAGATTAATCAAAATCATCAATTTCGCATGTTTTTCATAGATTTCGCATGTTTTGGCGTTCTTTAAAATGAAATTATACTGTTATTAATATATCGCATGTAAATAGTCCAATAATTCGCATGTTTTTCTGATTTGATTAATTTAGATGAAAGGGTTTACACTCCGGAGGTTCAAGCATCAGCTACACCTGTTGTTGGAATGCAATTTATCTCTATTGAACAAGCATATGCGTTTTACCAATCATATGCTATGTTAGCTGGTTTTTCTATTCGGAAAGGTGGTGAAGTGCACAATGGTGGTATAATCAAAACTAAGTATTTTGTTTGTTCTAAAGAGGGACATAAGCCACTGTGTATTGACGATCGTTATTCGAAGTCAAAGAAGCAATTCAAAACAAGGAACAAGGGGACTATTAGAACTGGATGCAAAGCTCAACTTATGATTTGCACTGTGGATGGTAGATTATATACAATAAAGAGATTTGTTGATGGCCATAATCATAAGTTTGTATGTCAAAATGATATTCACATGCTGCCAGCTTACAGAAAATTGTCAGATATTCAGGAGGAGATGGTATGGGAACTAGGCACTTTAAACCTTGGTCCTGTCAAAGCTTTCCATATAATGAGGAAACGTTATGGTGGTTTCGAGAACGTTGGTGCCACAGTTGATGATTGCAAAAAATTTAGGAAGCTAATTAACAACTATATAGGAGAATATGATACTGATATGGTGATTAATAGGATGACTGACAAAAAACAGTATTTAGCTGATTATTCGTTTGAATATTCTGTTGATGATGACAAACGGTTAACTGGTTTGTTCTGGGCTGATGGTTTATGCAAGCTTAACTATATGGAATTTGGGGATGTTATATCGTTCGATGCAACTTTCAAGACAAACAGGTTAGTGTTTCAAGACAAACATGTCTTTTTACTATTTTCGCATGTTATATGTCTTCATGAGCTTGTAATGTCGCATGTGTAGAAGTGGTGTTGAATATATCGCATGTTATACTTATTGTTTTCGCATGTGGTTTTTTATAATTCGCATGTTTTCAACGTGTTTTCGCATGTGTTGTTCAGGTACAAGATAGTGTTTGTTCCATTCACTGGCATTGACAATCACTGTCGAAATGTAACACTTGGAGCTGGGTTGTTGTCATCAGAGAGCATTGAATCATATAAATGGCTTCTGAATTCATTCTTAAAGTCATTTGGTCAGCAGCCAAAGGTTGTAGTGACGGATCAAGACCCTGCTATGAAATAAGCTATTGAGGAGGTTTTCCCTATCAGCAGACACAGATTGTGCATGTGGCACATAATGAAAAAAGTGGCAGATAAGGTATAGCATGTTATATTGTCTTCTGTTTGCGTTATTTTTTATTATATTTTTTATAGGCTGATATAAAAAGCATTTATTTTTATAGGTTGGACACGAGTTGTGCAATAACGATGAGTTTAAAAGGAGGATGTGCGACATTGTATGGACTGATTCGATTGAGCCCGAAGAATTCAAGAGACAGTGGAAGTTGGTGATGATTGAGTTCGGTCTCACAGAAAACAAATGGATTGATGATATGTTTGTGATGTGATCCATGTGGATTCCGGCTTTTTACCGTCACGAGCCAATGTCGGGACTTATGAGAACAACTTCAAGATCAGAGAGTGAGAACCATTTTTTCTGCCAGGTGGCTAATTCACAACTCACTCTCGTAGAGTTTATGAATCATTTTGATGGTGCAATGGATGTCCAACGTTTTAATCATAGAAAGAATGATCATATTTCAAGATATACCGAGCCAGCTGAATGGAGCGAAACTACTTTAGAAAAAGATGCTGCTAAGATCTACACCAGGTCTATATTGTTGGTGCAGTCATCTGTCGACTACGTCTCATGTCGAGTCTCGTTCTCGTTGCGGATCCAATCAGACATGACATCACGAGTGACATCACCCATGTGACATCACAAGTGATGTCATGAATCTACAAAATTAATGTTGGCTGTTTAAAGACAATAGTCACAAGATATATACATGATCACAAAAGACAAAACATGTTGGCCATTTTGTGAGTGGACCATGATAAGGTCCAATGAGACCTCACCATGTTGAGAGCCAATGAAATGTAACCATATCAAGGTCCAATAACAAGAGGTCACTAGAAGACAAAAGGAGTTCAAAGTGAAGGATAGCTTATTCGGCAGATTATTGGAGTCAAGGCAGTTCGCTGATTTGGTCAAGTTGTGGAACCGCCTTTATGGCATCACATGGGAATCGCTTATTTGATCATGCATGAACCGCGTTTATGGACTGTCTTTAGGGCGGTTCATACATAGTATATATAGGATCATTGTCATTTCATTTGTAACGGTTCTTAGATCTTGTACCGAGGTATTGCCGGTTGTTCCTTGTAATCAAAACAGTGTAAAATCAATATACAAGAGGAGATTAAGTGTAATACAAGCTGTATACGCATCCGTTTCTTTGTTTCCGCCTCTGAAACGGAGTTGAGCTCTTCCGAACGACTCGTTCAGGTCGGAGATCGATCCTACATATATTCTTTGATCAGCAAATAGAGATTCATGGAACAATTTCCGAATGTCTGCCGATGGACACCAAAGTCGAGGGTCCACAGATCAGGATAATGTTGAAGGACTTTAAAGCCCATGGAGATGGTTTATTGGAGGTATTATAGCATATTTATTTTAAACATGCGATTTTTGATAACATACATGCGAATTTCTTTTTTTTAGATCATCATCTTGCAATATGCGATTTCGGTTTTTCTCATGCGATTTAAAATATATTCATTTGCATGATCTTTTTAGACATGCGAAATTGTTATGTTATACATGCGATTTTAATTTTTATTATATATATATTTTTTTTTGGTTTTTACTATGTGTGGTTCAAGAATCTTGAAAATGATGTAACTGCACAGTGTAGCTGTTTGCGTTTTGAGCAGTATGGGCTGCTATGCAAACATATTTATTTTCTTTTCAAGATGTTTGGTGTTAAAGAAATACCAAATAAATTTGTTACGAAGAGATGGACGAAGGATGTGGTGCCGAATGAGTTAAATGTGAAGTACAATTTAAATGTGGGTGGCAAGGATGTGCAACACAAGGCTAAACGGATTGCTCGTGAAATCATCCATACAGGGGAGTATTTGGTTAGTAATTTGATTTCCGACCTTGATCAACTTGTTTTAGTGAGGGATCAAATGATGCAGCTTAAACAGAGAGTTGATCAGAGTCGAATAACCAAGCAACTTGATCCAAAATTTGACCGATTTTCAAAGTTGATTGGTTATCAACAACCAGTAACTAATGCTCCTCCTACTGTCCGTGTGCCGGCTGGTATAAGAAACAAAGATCACGGCTTGCATAAAATGATTAAATCTAAGAAGGAACAAATGATCAGCCGCAAAGGGAAAAGGTCAAGGACATGTAGCGTATGCAATGAAAAAGGTCATGACATTCGGACTTGCGAGGAGCTGAAAGCCAAACAACAAGGTAAACAACAAAAAAAGAAGACGAAGGGCGTCCAGATCGAAAATGTTGCCAGAGACAAAGACAATGAGGTTGAAGACAACGAAGAGGAAGATGAGTTTGAAGATTACAGTAGTGATGATGGATCTGAAGAAGAAGATCAGTGGGAGGAGGTTTCGGAAGAAGATGAGGATGAGTAGTTTTTTTCAAAATGAACATGCGAATTTATACGGAACACATGCGATTTTTGTATTCATTTGTTTATATCATTCTTACATGCGATTTCAGTATATAAACATGCGATTTTATAAAGCTTCATTTTATAATCATTCTTACATGCGATTTCACTTTTATTACATGCGATTTTTTGAGTTACATTGTTTTGTTCTGTGACAATGATGGCTATATCATTCGTACGATTTAATATTATAAGCAAGTATAATATGTGTTCAAAACATGTACCCAAAATATAAGAATAGTTGTTATTGTCTAACACAGCCACAACCACAAAACGATTAAAAAGAGATTTTAGTTACTTGAAGCAAATATTTTGTCACGTTCAGAAGAGTTGAACTCCATCTTCTCCTTCACAGTGTTCAGAGCATCTGTCAGGAAAGAGAAGGCTAAGTCATCAGCTCGAGATTGCTCCTTTATGTGATCCAAAGCTCTGTCTCTGAAGCTTGATGGTGGTTCTTGAAGTAGTCATTCCCATACATCTTGATTTTTCTTGATTTGTTCAAAAATTTTGCCCTGCACATCAAGAACCAGATGAGAAGAGGTGACATCAGTGCTTATTTCTGTCAACGTGCGAGTTGACAATAGCTCTTTGATTGCGATGTTTTTTATTTTTTCTGAATCTTCAGATGCCATTTTTGTTGGTCTGTTTTTTGTGTGTGTGTTTTTCGTCTTCTATGTCTTAATATGGAAGGTAGTTATATCTAGGTTTTTTATATTAATATAGTAAATTTATTATGTAGGTAGGATGGTAAGTTCAGTAGTATTTATTGTAAAATTGATCATTACATGTCAAATTACAATCACATCAGTAATAAATTAAGTTTTTTTTATATAAAATACTTCTATTTTTAGTTTTAAGATTCGTAATTTGTTTTTCTTTTTTTTTTGCATTTTTAGAACAAAGTAATTTTAAAGTATTTTTCAGTGTTTTTATTCAAAATCGCATTTGAATCGAAAACAAGTTCGCAAACATTAAGAAACCTAAATATAATTATCCTTTTTTCTGATATCGCATGTGTAAAAGCATGAATTCGCACACAATATGAAATTTCAAAGAATACTTAACTTTTTACCGAAATCGCATGTGTATTGTCATGAATTCGCACACTATATGAAATTTCAAAGAATTCTTAACTTTTTTACTGAATCGCATGTGCATTATCATGAATTCGCACACTATATAAAATTTCAAAGAATTCTTAACTTTTTACTGAAATCGCATGTGTATTATCATGAACTCGCACACTATATGAAATTTCAAAGAATTCTTCTTTTTATTGAAATCGCATCTGCATTGTCATGAATTCGCACATTATATCAAAACCTGCATCATCTTCTTCAATAGTCGGTCCATCGATTTGTTTCAGTTCTGAATTTCCAAATTCATCAGAAGTTCAATTCACAGAAAGATTTGGTGAATAGGAATCGATCGATTTTTGATTAATTTTTATAATTTCGATTACGGTTTTGATTTAGAATCTTACGTTATGATTTTTTAGGTTTTGTTTGCTGATTATCAGGGTTTTTATCTCACATTTGACGATTTTAACCTTGGCGGTTTCTTTTTATTAATTTGAATTTGATAAATTTAATAGTAAAACACGTTGTTTAAATGAGATGATCTGACGGTCGTGGATGAAGCGTACATAATGTACGATTAGGTTATTTGTATGATAACCGGCCTCTCTCTCTCTCTTTCTCTCTCTCTCTCTCTCTATATATATATATATAGGTAAAGAGTATGGTACAAATATGGTTATCCTACATTATGTACGCTATATTGTGAGCCGTACACGTGTCCTGATTCAGTTCGGTTTAAGAAGGTTAAATCAGACAATTAACCTAACCATCAGAGGGCAAATTCGTCTCTTCATCCATTCAGCGAGAAGTTCGTTACACTTATATCCCGGTAATTATTATTCAAATCAGTTTCAAATTTTCCATAATTCACAATTTGCAGTTTTCGTTCGTATGTGATATGGTTTCATTCAATTTGTCTATTTTCGATGGATCCACAGAGTAGCACTGGACGAACAGAAGATGATTTTGAAGAAAATCGACCGATCAGTGATCATGCTCAATTATCTGCTTATCAGAGAGTTTCGATTGAGGATGTTTTAAATCCGCGACCTGCAAATCCAATTCCAATTCCAGTTTCAAGTTCAAGTGCTGCAAACGAGATTTCTATTGGTAATTATCTTAATTCAGATATCTAAATTGTTCGTATAATTGTTTTTTGTTTAAGCGTAGCATTGTTGTAGCTGTTTTTGTAGTTTGAATGTTTGATTACACTTATGTATTTTTTTTTGAGAAGCAGCATGTATAACTTCGCATGTTATTACTCTTTACAATTCGCATTGGGTTTTGTTTTTTTGTAATTTCGCATTTGATTATGTAATAAATCGCATATGTAATTCAGATTAATCAATATCATCATTTCGCATGTATTGATCAGATGATTCGCATGTGGTTTATATGACTTTTTATGTTTTTTTTATTTTGATTCATGTAGATGAAAGGGTTTACACTCCGGAGGTTCAGGCATCAGCTACACCTGTTGTTGGAATGCACTTTATCTCCATTGAACAAGCATATGCGTTTTATCAATCATATGCTAAGTTAGCTGGTTTTCTATTCGGAAAGGTGGCGAAGTATACAGTGGTGGTATAATCAAAACTAAGTATTTTGTTTGTTCTAAAGAGGGACATAAGGCTGTGTGTATTGATGATAATTCCAAGTCAAAAAAGCAATTCAAAACAAGGAACAGGGGGACTATTAGGACCGGATGCAAAGCTCAACTTATGATTTGCACTGTGGATGCTAGATTATTTACAATCAAGAGATTTGTTGATGGTCATAACCATAAGTTTGTTTGTTTGTCAAAATGACATTCACATGCTCCCAGCTTACAGACAACTGTCAGATGTCCAGGAGGAGATGGTATGGGAACTTGGCACTTTAAACCTTGGTCCTGTCAAAGCTTTCCATATAATGAGGAAACATTATGGTGGTTTCGAGAACGTTAGCGCCACGGTTGATGATTGCAAAAATTTTAAGAAGCGAATAAACAGCTATATAGGAGAGTATGACGCTGACATGGTTATAAATAGGATGACTGACAAAAAAAAATATTTAGCTGATTATTCGTTTGAATACTCTGTTGATGATGGCAAACGGTTAACTGGGTTGTTCTGGGCTGATGGTTTATGCAAGCTTAACTATATGGAATTTGGCGATGTGATATCGTTCGATGCAACCTTCAAGACAAACAGGTAACTGTTTTAAAGACAAACATGTTTTGTTACTGATTTTTCGCATGTTTTGTCTGCTAATGAGTCTTCAATATCGCATGTGTAGACAACAGAGTGGTGTTGATTATATCGCATGCTTTTTCCCCCTGGTTTCGCATTTGATTTTTATTAATTCGCATATAATAAACGTGATTTCGCATTTGTTGTTCAGGTACAAGATGTTTTTTGTTCCGTTCACAGGCATTGACAACCACTGTCGGAATGTAACACTCTCAGCTGGGTTGTTGGCATCAGAGAGTATTGAATCATATAAATGGCTTCTAAATTCATTTTTAAAGTCATTTGGTCGGCAGCCTAATGTTGTAGTGACGGATCAAGACCCTGCTATGAAACAGGCTATTGAGGAGGTTTTCCCTATTAGCAGACACAGATTGTGTATGTGGCACATAATGAAAAAAGTGGCAGATAAGGTAGAGCATGCAACATTTTTTGTGTTTTTGTTGGTGTTATTTTTTATTAGTATAGCTTTTTGTAATAGACTGATATAAAATGCATTTATTGTTAAAGGTTGGGCACGAGTTGTGCAATAATGATGAGTTTAAAAGGAAGATGTGCGACATTGTTTGGACTGATTCGATTGAGCCCGAAGAATTCGAGAGACAGTGGAAGTTGGTGATGATTGAGTTTGGTCTTACTGAAAACAAATGGATTGATGATATGTTTGGGATGAGATCCATGTGGATTCCGGCTTTTTACCGGCATGAGCCAATGTCAGGTCTTATGAGAACAACTTCAAGATCAGAGAGTGAGAACCATTTTTTTTGTCAAGTTTCTAATTCACAACTCACACTCGTAGAGTTTATGAATCATTTTGATGGGGCAATGGATGTTCAAAGGTTCAATCATAGAAAAAATGATCATATTTCAAGATATACTGAGCCAGCTGATTGGAGTCAAACTACATTGGAAACAGATACTGCTAAGATCTACACCAGGTCTATATTTTTTGATCAGCAATTAGAGATACATGGAACAATTTCCGAATGTTTGCCGATGGACACCAAAGTTGAAGGTCCACGTATCAGAATATTGCTGAAGGACTTTAAAGCACATGGAGATGGTTTATTGGAGGTATTTTTCATGTTTTTTAGATATGCGAATTTGTTACTTTTACGCTTGCGATTTAGTTTATTTATTTTACATTATTTTTTAGAAATGCGAAATTGTTATGTTCCACATGCGATATTAATTTACTCACTTACATGATTGTTTAAACATGCGAAATTGTTATGTTTATACATGCGATTTTAAATCTTATTATTATTATTTTTTTTTGGTTATTTGCTAGGTGTGGTTCAAGAATCTCGAGAATGATGTAACTGCACAGTGTAGCTGTTTGCGTTTTGAGCAGTATGGGCTGCTATGTAAACACATCTATTTTCTTTTCAAGATGTTTGGTGTTAAAGAAATTCCAAACAAATATGTTACGAAGAGATGGACGAAGGATGTGGTGCCCAATGAGTTAAATGTGAAGTATAATCTAAATATTGGTGGTAAGGATGTGCAACACAAGGCTAAACGGATTGCTCGTGAAATCATTCATACAGGGGAGTATTTGGTTAGTAATTTGATTTCCGACCTTGATCAACTTGTTTTAGTGAGGGATCAAATGATGCAGCTTAAGGAGAGAGTTGATCTGAGTCGCATAACCAAGCAACTTGATCCAAAATTTGACCGATTTTCAAAGTTGATTGGTTATCAACAACCAGTAACTAATGCTCCCCCTACTGTTCGTGTGCCGGCTGGTATAAGAAACAAAGGTCGTGGCTCGCATAGAAGGATTAAATCTAAGAAGGAACAAGTGATCAGTCGCAAAGGGAAAAGGTCAAGGACATGTAGTGTATGCAATGTAAAAGGTCATGACATTCGGACTTGCGAGGAGCTGAAAGCCAAACAACAAGGTAAACAGCAAAAAAAAGAAGATGAAGGGTGTCCAGATTGAAGATGGTTTGAGAGACAAAGACAATGAGGGTGAAGACGACGAAGAGGAAGATGACTTTGAAGATTACATTAGTGATGATGGATCTGAAGAAGAAGATTAGTGGGAAGAGGTGTCTGGAGATGAAGATGACGAGGATGAGTAATGTTTTTTTAAATGTAAATGCGAATATATATAGAAACACATGCGATTTTATATTCATTTATGTATATCATTTTTCACATGCGATTTTAGTATTATAAACATGCGATTTTATATGCATCAGTTTATATTTAGTTTATATTATTTTTCAAATGCAATTTCTCTTTTAATACATGCGATTTTGAGTTATCTTGTTTTTTTTATGTTATTATGGCAAAGATCCCTAATTCATTCATGCGATTTTAAATTATATTAAAGCATAAGATTTGTTCAAAACATATATCCAAAATACAAAATAGTGGTTATTGTTAAACACAGCTACAACCATAAAACGATTTAACAGAAATTTAGTTACTTGAAGCAAAGATTTTGTCACGTTCAGTAGAGCTGAACTCCATCTTCTCCTTCACTGTGTTTAGATCATCTGTCAGGAAAGAGAAGGCTAAGTCATCAGCTCGAGATTGCTCTTTTATGTGATCCAAAGCTTTGTCTCTGAAGCTTGATGATGGTTCTTGAAGTAGTTTTTCCCATACTGCTTGATTGTTCTTGATTTGTTCAAGGATTTTGCCCTGCACATCAAGAACCAGATGAGAAGAGGTGACATCAGTGCTTATTTCTGTCAACGTGCGAGTTGACAATAACTCCTTGATTGCAATGTTTTTGATTTTTTCCATATCTTCAGATGCCATTTTTGTTTTTGTCTGTGTTTTTGTGTGTGTTTTATTTGGTCTTCTATGTCTTAATATGGAAGGTAGTTATCAAGGTTTTTTATATTAATATAGTAAATTTATTATATAGGTAGGGTGGTAAGTTCAGTAGTATTTATTGTAAAATTCATCATTACATGTCAAATTATAGTCACATCGTTAATAAATTAAGTTTTTTAATATAAAATAATATCATTTTTAGTTTTTAAGATTGGTAGTTTTTTTTTTTTTTGCATTTTTATTACAAAGTATTTTTTTTAAGTTTTTTTTTGCACTCTTTCTTATTCGAAATCGCACTTGATTCGAAAGTAATTCGCAAACTGTAAGAAACAAACATTTAAATATCCTTTTTATGATATCGCATGTGTAATTTATCTGAAATCGCACACTATATGAAAAGATTTTGTAAAGTTTTGAAATCGCATGTGCATTATCCTGAAGTTCGCAAACTATATGAAATCTCAAAGAATTCTTAACTTTTTTACTGATATCGCATATGCATCCCATTAATTCGCAAACTATATGAAATGTCAAAGAATTCTTTTTATTCCGAATTCGCATTTGCATTGTCGACGTTTCGCACATGATTTGACAAACTGCATCATCTTTTTCGATAGTCAGTGCATACAGAATTTCTAAATTCATCAGAAGTTCATTTTCTCAGAAGAATTTGGTGAATAGGAATCGATCGATTTGGTGAATAAGAATCGATCGATTTTTGGTTAATTGTTATAATTTCGTTTTTGGTTTTGATTTAGGATCGTTCGTTATGATTTTTGAGGTTTTGTTTGCCGTTTATCAGGTGTTTTGATCTTAAATTTGACGTTTTTAACCTTGACGGTTTCTTTTTTATGAATCCTATGTTGATAAATTTAATAGAAAAACGCGCTGTTTAAGGAAGATGATCCGACGGTTGTGGACGACGCGTACATAATGTACGATTAGAGTATTTGTATGATAACCGGCCTCTCTCTCTCTCTCTATATATATATATATATAGGGGGCTGCTAGAATGAAAACCAACCCGAGTTGTAAGAACCGCGAGAACTACACCCCACGGAGCGCCGTTCGCCATGATTTTTTTTACAAGTAGATGTGTGTATTATAAACACAGCCGTAAAAAATCATGGCGAACGGCGCTCCGCGGGGTGTAGTTTTTTACACCACAAGTTTGGTGTTTTTAATTTTTTTTCTTTTTTCTTTTTTTTCACCAAACTTGTGGTGTAAAAAACTACACCCCACGGAGCGCCGTTCGCCATGATTTTTTACGGCTGTGTTTATAATATACACATCTACTTGTAAAAAAAATCATGGCGAACAGCGCTCCGTGGGGTGTAGTTCTCGCGGTTCTTATAACTCGAGGTGGTTTTCATTCTAGCGGCTCCCTATATATATATATATATATATATATACATATATATATATAGGATTAGGTTCAAACGTGAACATTTTCTCTAGCGTGAACTGCGTGAACTAATCTGGGCCCTTAATTTTTATGATCTTTAGATTAAAGTGAGGGGCATGATAGTAAATATGTGGTTAATTGTTTTCATTTAATTAAAGGAAAATGGGTATAACTGTATTTTCCATTTTAAATTATTCCATAAATCACGTTCAATCTCATAAATCAGTATTCAAACTTTATTGAAGATTCAATTTTCTCTCACCTTCGCCGGATCGTTTCAAACCCCTGCACTCTCCCTCGTTCTCTTCTCCGGCAACCACAGCAACGCCGGCGTTGACTTCTCGTTAAAGGGTCCCTCGTTTTTTGGGGTAGAGCAGGTTGAAGAGAACGAAAGAAACGCCGATGACCCTTTGATTGTTGAAGAGAACGAGGCCTGCTATCTCCCTGGCGGCTCTAGGGTTCATGACAAAAATGGCCAGTGGATTTTTTATAGTGGTCAAAGAACCCCTGCTCTCTCCCTCGTTCTCTTCTCCGGCAACCAGAGCAACGCCGGCGAAACAGCGTCCCTCGTTCTCTTCCCCTGCTCTACCCCAAAAAACTCCCAGATGAGTGCATAAATCCCGTCCATAAATCCCGTCCGACGAAACAACATAAATCCCTTCGAATCAGGCTTCAACGGTGGTCTAGATCTGATGTTTTTCACAGCCGTTTTATCGCCAGAATCGAAGCCAGATCTGATGTTTATCACTGGAATCGAAGAAATCAGGGTAATTTTCGACGGATTTGATGTTTGTCGCCGGAATTGAAGCCAAATCTGATGTTTATCGCCGATGATAAAACGGTGGTCCAGATCTAATTTCCGACCAGGTAGGTATGAAGTTTGTAATTTTTTATTGTTTTTGATGTTTGAAAATTATTATTGTTATTGTTTGTTTGAAAATTATTATTGTGATTTGCTTCTCAGCTTACTCGTTATTATTTACCTAGTTTTAAGGCGCTGTACACATGTGTATTCTGGTTTTTGCTCTGGTTTTAAGGTGTAACGCCCCAGAATTTAATTATATGTGTTTACATATATATATATATACATTGCTAAAGTATGTCATAAGATATAACTAGGAAGAGAACCTAGTTAGAATGTGAGTTAGGATTTTAACTAAAAAGAATAAGTGCTGGCCATTTAAAAATAAGTGTGTATACTTGAGGGGTGGAATGGGTAAAAATGAAAGATAGGTTTTTAAAAACACTGGAAAACACACAACACACACACATATGCGTGTGTTGGGTCGCCAGGAACAAGAAGGAGAAAAGAACTCCCCTCATCTTCACAAAGTTAGCAAATTGAAGCCCTAATTATGGCCATAACCCTTGCATGTTAATGGATTCTTGATCATCTAGTTCTAACAAAGCTCAAGGTAACAAGAATTTTATGTTTTGGTAATTTTGGATGATTGGGGTTTCAAGAAATCCTAGGGTCTAGATGAAATTAGTAGGATAATGAGTTAGAATCACCATTTGGAATATGATAAATCCTTGAAGAATGTTAAATTTGATGTTTAAAGAGAAAACCCACTTAGATCAAGATGATGGTTCTATGTAATACGAAATCTTGTTGTAAAATTAGTATAAGAATGTTGTATGATGATGTTCTTGCTTAAATTCGATATGGGAAATTGAACTAGGATGAAGGTTATATGAGATGTTGAGAGAAATTGATGATATTGATGTTATTGTTATGAACTAGTCATGTTATGCATACAATACTTGTACCTTATGTTTATCTAATGGCATGCACACCAAGTGTTTGTCAAAATGCTTGAATGAGTTGATCATGTGTTGTATATTGCTAAATGGCTAGAATAGAGAGTTAGCTAGTTATTAAATTGAAGCTATTGATAATGGAATGGAAAGAAAGACATGATACTAAGTATGTAATTGTGGATTGTAGGAATTAAGGAGGAAAGCTCAAGCCGTTCCGAGTCTCAAACGAAGAACGATAAAGGTAAGTTCGTGCTTACATAACGTTATTAGCATGTATTGTAGTAGCATACTATTGTTCAATGGTTGAAGTCGTTTACTTGTAACAAGTTATTGCAAGCCGATCATGTAATTTAGGTATGGGTCGAATGAGTTAGAAGGGTAATGTGAAAATGGAAGGAACTTTATGTTTGGAAGAAGGCTTACTTAAGGGTCATATTTGTATTTAACGTTGTATGAAATTTTGTAACGAAATGTCTAACGGTTTGGTTGTATGTAGGTAAAATGACATGATGGATGGTGCTACTTGGATCGAACACATTTATGATGCACGCTTCCGCGAAGTCTCTAGTCATGGTCTAAACTTTTGTTAAATGTTCTCTTTCGTTAAAAACGGGTCTTTTGTATGAAAGTTAACTCGGAAGTAGTTAGATGTTGAACTTGTAGTCAAGAATTTGGTTGTATTTTGTGAAACTTTTGGGGTTCAAAACTTGTTCATAACTATATAGTTGGTTATTGCAAAAATTTACTTATGAATTATTCGACCCGTTTACTATTTTGTCAAAGGCAAGTTCGTTAGTGTCTTTTTAAGTTTTAGACCTTACAAGTTGGTATCAGAGCCAAGGTTTGAGGGATTCGAGTAAGTGATGGTGCTCGAACTCAAACCGAAAGCTCTTGTGAAAGTGTGTTCGTTCCAAAGCGCCACGCAAGTAAGTACTTTAAGAATTTCATGTTCTTAGTTAGAAACGGGAATGGGTTATGGTTTAGTTATTAGTATATCCTGGGTTTGGATGATAATGGGAGCTATGGAAGGTTTCGGGACTGCCCAAGACCATTTCGGGTTGGAAAAAGAGGCTGAGAACGAAAGTTTTTGATTAAACAGCGATTGCAGGCCAGAAGCACCGTTGGCGACGGCCCTTTTGGGCGTCGGCGACGCACTTGGAAGCTCCGACGGCTTAACTCCCTGCCTACGGAGAAATTTCAACGACGGACCTTTTGGAGCACCGTCGCCGACACAGCCTTGTGCCGTCGGCGACGCCCTCTCCTGAGCTGTTTTGCTGATTTGTTTTGTTTATGATTCCGAGGTTTCCAAACCCATTCCAAACGCTTGTTAAACTTTAAGAACACCTCAAATTCTCTATGAAAATTTAGATTACCAATAGTTATCATGCTTTAATAAAGAATGCGTAAAAGAACGGGACGTTACATACACGAATGAATGAAGTAAGAAGTGTATCTAGAATGTTTGTATAGAAAAGTAGGATGAAATTGCGACTTACGAGAATGAATTAGTAATTATGATTGAAGTATAGAAAGACTGGGAAAACGAATGTAACGATGTTTAACATGAATGTTCAATTGTAGATGGCAAGTGGAGGAAACACGGATACTACCGAACGTATAACTCGAAACGAGTTAAACAAGATGATTTCGGATGAGGTAACTAAGGCGTTTGATGCAAATGTTTCAAAGTTAGCCCAAGAAGTGGAGGGCCAAGTACTAAGTACGGTGGAGAATATGATCACGAGCAAAGTGGATGAATTGAAGGAAATGATAACCGGGATTCAAGGCAAGAAGGAAGCAAGACGGTGCACCTACAAGGACTTCATGGCATGTAAGCCTACAACCTTTAATGGGGAAATCGATCCCATAGAATGCCAAAGATGGATAGCTAACATGGAAGGGGTGTTCATTCGAAGCCATTGTGACAAGGAAGATCAAGTCATGTTTGCCACAGGGCAACTTTTACGAAGGGCTAAAGATTGGTGGGACTCGTATAGTAAGGAGATCGGAGAGAATCGAGTTCAAACTTTGACTTGGCAAGAATTCAAACAACCTTTTATCAAATACCATTGTCCACAATCAGCGGTGGATCGAATCCAAGAAGATTTTCTCCGACTCCGACAAAGGGATGAATCTGTCAATGAGATCACGAACACCTTCCTTGATCAACTGAAATTTTGTGAAGAAATAGTTGGAATGGAGAGAAAGAAGATTATCCGTTATCATGGCATGCTTAAGGCTGAAATCCGGGAGTTCATAACTCCTTCGAAATGTGAAACTTTGGACGAGATCATTGATCTAGCGAGGGACAGGGAAATTGAAATAAAGAGGCAAGACGAACGTGGGGAGAAAAGGCAAGTCGAGAAGGGGCCAACGCAAGGTTCTTCTAAGAAACCCAGGACGCACGATCAAGGAAAGAAGGAAGCTTCCAAAGGCGGGTTTCCACGATGCAAAACATGTGGAAAACCCCACTCCGGTGAATGCTTATTGGGAAGGAAGGGGTGTTATAATTGCGGACAAGAAGGGCATCCGTACTATAACTGTCCGAATCCCAAGAGGGTGTGCTACAATTGTAATGAATCGGGCCATGTGAAAGCTGAATGCCCAAAGCTCAAACAAGGGGTGAAGAAGGAAGGAAAGAAAGAAGAACCCGCGAAAGCTAAGGGAAGAATGTTTCAAATCTCCACGAAAGAAGCAAGGGCTCACCCGAATGTGGTCTCAGGTATCTATATGATAAACTCTATACCCACTTATATATTATTCGATACCGGAGCTAGTAGATCATTTATTTCTAGTGAGCTTGCACGTTTCCCTTTATTCACGATAGAAAGAATGTGTACACTTCTCGAAGTAGAAATTGCCGATTGTAAGAGTTACCTTTTGCATGAAATATGTAGAGGTTGTAAAATCACTATAGATGATGAAGATTTTGATATTGATTTGATTCCCATGGTTTTGGGGGAATTTAAAGTAGTGGTAGGTATGGATTGGTTATCCCGTTATCACGCGGAGATTTTATGCGAAAACAAAATTATTCATGTGACATCCCCTAAAGGGAAACGGGTAACCATTCATGGGGAAAGGAAAGTAGGGGCAAACTTTTGTACTATCTTAGAAGCAATTAAATACGTGAGGAATGGAAGTAAAGCATTTTTAGCCTATGTTGTCGATACCAAATTAGGAGCTTTAAAAATTGAAGATACTAAGATAGTGAATGAATACCCGGATGTATTTCCGGACGAATTGCCGGGACTTCCACCCGAGCGGGAAGTCGAGTTTCGTATCGAATTAGAACCAAATGCCAAACCGGTAGCCAAAGCCCCTTACCGGTTAGCACCCGCGGAAGTACGGGAATTAATGGTCCAATTACAAGAACTTCTCGACAAGGGTTTCATACGCCCTAGCGTGTCCCCGTGGGGAGCGCCTGTTTTGTTCGTTAAAAAGAAGGATGGGTCGATGAGAATGTGCATCGACTATCGTGAACTTAACAAACTCACGGTAAAGAACCGATACCCACTTCCGAGAATAGATGATCTCTTCGATCAACTACAAGGGGCAAGTTGGTTCTCAAAAATCGACTTGCGATCGGGCTACCATCAAGTACGAGTAAGGGAAGAGGATGTACCTAAGACTGCGTTCAGAACTCGCTACGGACATTACGAATTCCTGGTAATGTCATTCGGGTTAACTAACGCCCCGGCCGCTTTTATGGATCTAATGAATAGGGTATGCCAAAATATGTTAGATCAGTTCGTCATAGTGTTTATTGATGACATTTTAGTATACTCTCGTAGCGAGTCTGAACATGCAAGTCATTTACGTCAGGTACTCGAGACGCTTCGAAAGGAAAGATTATATGCTAAGTTTTCTAAGTGTGCGTTTTGGCTTAGGGAAGTGCAGTTTTTAGGACACGTAATTAACGAAAAGGGAATTTTGGTAGATCCCTCTAAGGTGGAAGCCGTGATGAAATGGGTACCCCCGAAGAATGTTAGTGAAGTAAGAAGTTTCCTAGGTCTAGCCGGCTATTATTGGAGATTTATCCAAGACTTCTCCAAAATAGCCCTCCCTTTAACTAAACTAACAAAGAAAGAAGAAAGGTTCGAATGGAATGATGATCAACAAAAAGCTTTTCGAATGTTAAAGGAGAAATTGTCAAGTTCTCCCGTTTTAACGCTACCAGAAGGAACAGAAGACTTAGTGGTTTATGCGGACGCATCTCATCAAGGGTTGGGTTGTGTCTTGATGCAACGAGGCAAGGTTATTGCTTACGCTTCGAGACAACTTAAGCAGCATGAAATTAACTATCCAACCCACGATTTAGAGTTGGCGGCGGTAGTGTTTGCCTTAAAAATTTGGAGGCACTATTTGTTTGGAACAAAATGTACAATTTATTCAGACCACAAAAGCCTTAAATACTTCTTTGAACAGAAAGATCTCAATATGAGGCAACGAAGGTGGCTAGAATTGATCAAAGATTACGACTGCGACATTCTTTACCATCCGGGAAAAGCTAATGTTGTGGCGGATGCGCTAAGCCGGAAGGAATACCCACCACCCATTTGAGTGAAATCGATGAGAATGATAGTTACACCGAACCTTCTTGAAACGATACGGAAGGAGCAAGATGAATCTTTGAATAAAGGTGATCCGAAAGGTGAAAGAACGAAAGGGTTTGAAAATAAACTTGAAGCAAACGCGAGCGGGATAAGAACGAGGTTTGGGCGCGTTTGGATACCACGTTATTGCGAAGCAAAGACCTTGTTATTGGAAGAAGCGCATAAATCCCGTTACTCGGTCCATCCGGGAGCCACAAAAATGTATCGCGATTTGAAGGAAAATTATTGGTGGCCGGGAATGAAACGTGATATTGTTAAGTATGTATCTAAATGCTTGACATGTTCCCAAGTTAAGGCGGAACATCAAAAACCATACGGGAAATTGCAACCCTTAGAAATTCCGGTATGGAAATGGGAAAATGTAGCCATGGACCTTGTAACCAAATTGCCGAAGACAAAGAAAGGGCATGACGCAATATGGGTCATTGTCGACCGCCTTACAAAAAGCGCCCATTTTCTACCCATTCGGGAGACTTTTTCCTCGGAAAGGTTAGCGGAAATTTATGTGAATGAAATTGTTTCTCGCCATGGTGTACCAGTGTCTATTGTCTCAGACCGAGATACGCGATTCACCTCCCGTTACTGGCGGAAATTCCATGAAGGAATGGGTACTCAATTGCATGTGAGTACCGCATACCACCCACAAACGGATGGCCAATCCGAACGAACAATTCAAACCCTCTTAGATATGTTGAGAGCATGCGTGATGGATTTCGGGGGAAACTGGGATGAACATTTGCCATTAGTGGAATTTTCGTATAATAATAGCTACCAAAGTAGCATACAAATGGCGCCATATGAGATGTTGTATGGGAGAAGGTGTAGAACTCCCGTTTGTTGGGGAGAAATAGGACAAAGAGAACTTGCACCGAATGATGTGGTGGCGATAACTAATGAAAAGATCGACGTCGTTCGGGCTCGATTAAAAGAGGCGCAAGACCGACAAAAGTCCTATGCGGACAAAGGGAGACGCCCTATTGAGTTCCAAGTGGGGGACCGGGCATTCCTGAAGGTATCCCCGTGGAAAGGCATAATTCGATTCCGTAAGCGAGGAAAATTGGGTCCCCGATATATCGGACCGTTCGAGATTTTAGCTCGAGTCGGAAAGGTGGCCTACCGGTTAAAGTTACCTGCCTCATTAGAAGGGATTCACAATACCTTCCATGTGTCACAATTGCGGAAGTGTTTAACGGATGAAACGGCTCATGTACCCCTTGAAGACATTGAAATAGACGAGAAGATGAATTATATAGAAAGGCCGGTAGCCATAAGGGATTCCAAGACGAAGACTCTTCGTAACAAAGAAATCAAGCAAGTATTGGTCCAATGGCAACACCGAAAGGGGTCGGATCTCACATGGGAACCAGAGAATGAAATGAGGAAGTTCTACCCGTCTTTATTCGGTACGTGAATCAGGTTTCGGGGACGAAACCTTCTTTAAGGGGGGTGGACTTGTAACGCCCCAGAATTTAATTATATGTGTTTACATATATATATATATATGTATATACATTGCTAAAGTATGTCATAAGATATAACTAGGAAGAGAACCTAGTTAGAATGTGAGTTAGGATTTTAACTAAAAAGAATAAGTGTTGGCCATTTAAAAATAAGTGTGTATACTTGAGGGGTGGAATGGGTAAAAATGAAAGATAGGTTTTTAAAAACACTGGAAAACACACAACACACACACATATGCGTGTGTTGGGTCGCCAGGAACAAGAAGGAGAAAAGAACTCCCCTCATCTTCACAAAGTTAGCAAATTGAAGCCCTAATTATGGCCATAACCCTTGCATGTTAATGGATTCTTGATCATCTAGTTCTAACAAAGCTCAAGGTAACAAGAATTTTATGTTTTGGTAATTTTGGATGATTGGGGTTTCAAGAAATCCTAGGGTCTAGATGAAATTAGTAGGATAATGAGTTAGAATCACCATTTGGAATATGACAAATCCTTGAAGAATGTTAAATTTGATGTTTAAAGAGAAAACCCACTTAGATCAAGATGATGGTTCTATGTAATACGAAATCTTGTTGTAAAATTAGTATAAGAATGTTGTATGATGATGTTCTTGCTTAAATTCGATATGGGAAATTGAACTAGGATGAAGGTTATATGAGATGTTGAGAGAAATTGATGATATTGATGTTATTGTTATGAACTAGTCATGTTATGCATACAATACTTGTACCTTATGTTTATCTAATGGCATGCACACCAAGTGTTTGTCAAAATGCTTGAATGAGTTGATCATGTGTTGTATATTGCTAAATGGCTAGAATAGAGAGTTAGCTAGTTATTAAATTGAAGCTATTGATAATGGAATGGAAAGAAAGACATGATACTAAGTATGTAATTGTGGATTGTAGGAATTAAGGAGGAAAGCTCAAGCCGTTCCGAGTCTCAAACGAAGAACGATAAAGGTAAGTTCGTGCTTACATAACGTTATTAGCATGTATTGTAGTAGCATACTATTGTTCAATGGTTGAAGTCGTTTACTTGTAACGAGTTATTGCAAGCCGATCATGTAATTTAGGTATGGGTCGAATGAGTTAGAAGGGTAATGTGAAAATGGAAGGAACTTTATGTTTGGAAGAAGGCTTACTTAAGGGTCATATTTGTATTTAACGTTGTATGAAATTTTGTAACGAAATGTCTAACGGTTTGGTTGTATGTAGGTAAAATGACATGATGGATGGTGCTACTTGGATCGAACACATTTATGATGCACGCTTCCGCGAAGTCTCTAGTCATGGTCTAAACTTTTGTTAAATGTTCTCTTTCGTTAAAAACGGGTCTTTTGTATGAAAGTTAACTCGGAAGTAGTTAGATGTTGAACTTGTAGTCAAGAATTTGGTTGTATTTTGTGAAACTTTTGGGGTTCAAAACTTGTTCATAACTATATAGTTGGTTATTGCAAAAATATACTTATGAATTATTCGACCCGTTTACTATTTTGTCAAAGGCAAGTTCGTTAGTGTCTTTTTAAGTTTTAGACCTTACATAAGGCGCTGTACACATGTGTATTCTGATTTTACTCTGTTTTTCAGGCGCTGTACACATGTGTATTCTGGTTTTGCTATGTTTTTAATGCGATGTACACATGTGTATAGCGTCTGTTTTTGTGATATCTCATATTTTTTTGTGTATTGAATGTGTAAAGTTGTTGATGTACACTTGTGAATTATGCAAAGTACTAATTGCTGAGTTTTTTGTGTTATTATAGGAGACGTCGTAAACGAGGAAACTGGAGATGGAAGGTCGATAAGGATGATTCACGTATGAGGTCGATAAGGATGATTCACGTATGTTTGTTTTGCTTGGTCGATAAGGATGATTCAACATACAACGCGGCGAATAGTTGTAAAAGACTATGTCTTTTTTATTTTTCCGATTATGTTGCGTTTATTGTTTTCACGAAACTGGAACTTGTAATTGTATGTTTTTTTTGGTTTGGCAAACATTATGGAAATTGTTATTTGCTTAATATAAAATAGGTTTACAAGTTTTGTTTATATGTATGTATTATGTAGCTAATTACACATATGTACCATGTTGAGTACACATGTGTACTGTTCAATTCATATCAAAGTACACATGTGTATACCCGTTGAAATATGAAGGTTATGTGAATCTTAAAAATCATAATCCGAATTCTGGTGGTGAAATCTAAAAAATAAAAATGAAATAAGAGATAATGTGGATAATGAATTTAAAATAGGAAATATGTAACTTATTTCAATTATTAAAATAATGATTTAAATCTAATTTTTTATATAATTACAATCATACCCTTAACAACTAAAAAGGAAATCAATGGTCCAGATTAGTTCACGCAGTTCACGCATGGGATTAGGTTCACGCTGGAACCCTACCCTATATATATATATATATATAGGGAAGGGCTAAGTGGAAAACCCCATCTTTTTTGAGAAAACTCTGAAAACCCAATATCAACCATTGATTATGTTTCATCTAAGTAGATCAATGGTTCTCCTATTTTTAGGTAAATATTAGTTTTTTAATAATTCTTATATTACTTTCTAGTACAACTAAAGGGCAATTTGGGTAGTGAAAAACGTGTTTTTTGTGCTTTTGAACATTGAAAATGACTTTCCAGAACCATCAAATCCTCATATCACTTTCTTTTTCTCTTACCTCTTCCTACTTCCCATTTCTTCACCACAATCTTGAAGACAAAGAATGAACACTCTTCAAAATCAGGAGAAATAAACAACAACAACAACCACCACCACCAGCAACCACCTCCTCCGGCGAAACTCACCGGGCTTCTTCTCCGGCCCTCTCTCTCCTCAATTTTCAACTCATCTAACAACCCTAGCCACACCAATCTCTCTCCTCTCCGTCTAATTCTACAAAAAGCTTCAACCTTTAGAAGCAAATGAAGGGTTTGAATGTCTCTATAATTTGTTGTTTTAGAGAGAGAATGATGGCACGATGAATGTTTTTAGAGAGAGAGTTGATGTTTTAGATAGAGAAACAATAATCTTTATCACAAAGACACACGCACAAGTGTGTGTGAGAGAAGAAGGTTTGAAGATCTTCTTCGTGTTCATCGAACGGTTCTAGATCCGGTAAGTGTTCTTCAAATATCATTTCACAATTGATTTTTTGTTGAAATGGTTGTTAATATGTTTTTGTGGGCTGAAAGTGTTCTAGTAATGGTTAATGTTCATGTATTTTAAATAAATCCAAAACTTTAGGATGAGATTTTGAACGGGTTTTTTTTGTTGGTTTGGTTGCTTGTTTGGGGTTTTTTGGGGTTTTTTTTGTAGAATGATATATAACGTGAGTTGATTTACAAAAACAGATCCATAAAGATATTCAATTGACAAGCTGGATGGATGTAGGCGACGTTAATGCGGGGACATTGAATAAGTCACATCCTTTGGGAAAGAACTCTTCGTTTATTTATAACATGTGTAACACCGTATACCTGGGATAACATACAAGTTAATATTGTAACACCGTATACCTGGGATAACATGTGTTAAGCCTCTGCTATAATCTTGGTTTAACCCAACATGGTGTCATGTATAAGCTAGTGGTTTCCAAAACACCATGATTTGTATATACATACCGTAAACATGTGTTACGCGCCTGACATGTATAACGTGTGTTAAGGCTCTATTATAACGTGTGTTAAGACTTCCAGAATGGAAGCATAAACTCTAATAGTAACTTAATAACAACATAGTATACCTGATATAACGTGTGTTAAGCCTCTTTTATAATGTGTGTTAAGACTTCCAGAATGTGTTAAGTCCATACCGTTTTAACATCATGTACTAGACAAAACAATAAGAGTCTCACATTACATATTACTAGTAAACGAAAATTCATAGCACTAAAAAAATGGTGGGCCGTTTACTATACCCATAACCGTATACCTGATATAACGTGTGTCAAGCCTCTATTATAACGTGTGTTAAGACTTCCAGAATGGATGCATAAACTCCAATAGTAACTTAATAACAACAGAGTATACCTGCTACAATGTGTGTTAAGACTTCAGAATGGATGCATAAACTCCAATAGTAACTTAGTAACAGCAGAAGTACAAACACGTGCGACTCCAACACAAAATGTGTTAAGTCCATACCGTTTTAATATCATGTACTAGACAAAACAATAAGAGTATCACATTACATGTAACAATGGTTGTTATATATGTAATATATTTAATGAAGAATAATAAACTACTATTAAACGTATGAGCTATTGAATATCACCATGTATGCAAGATATATTACCCCGAAGTGTAACACATGTTACAACATATAAGACAAAGTAGATCATGCCCTACATTTAACGGTGTAACACTTCTTACCCCGAAGTGTAACACATGTTACAATAGTATGTGCACATCATAGTGTTATGATCAGTATATGCACATCACAGTGTTTTGCAAACCACTTTTATATACATTAATACAAGTTGGGGGTGTTGCTCGCGCTGCTGCTGCTGCGGTGGTGGATCTTGCCTATCCAAGGCCACCCGGTCCGGGTCCTCTACTTTGGGGCCTGCCGCTCTGAAAGCGGGCACGTCTCTCTCTCTTGCGATGAAGATGTTGGGAGGAGGTATACGGATGCATCCGGGGGTTCTCCCTAAAGACGACTATTTTGCGTGTAAGTGTGAGCTTGATATATCTGTTTTATGTTGTCTTAGTTCTTTCCATCGGTCCTTTGTTGTGATTGTGATTAGTATGTGTTTCATGTTGTGATTAGAGTATGTTTTTCTTGTGAATGATACATATAACCTCAACTGATATGATATGATATCTTAGTATGTGTAGTAAGTAGTGTTGGGATGAACCTAATAAGTGTTTGTTTGTGTATTCGTGATGGTTTGCGTTCTTAGAAAGCGACTGATTGATTGATTCTAGTTCTAACTAAAACAACAATAACTATCCTCAATCTGATAACAATAATCAAGTAGCTGATGCTATCTTTAGTCTCCTCCCAAAAGGTTTTGTTGATTAGATAGAGGCTCTGCTTTTAGGTCTACATATGTGGTAACAAATTATACTCCATCCCATTCCATGCTCCTTTTGTTTAGGGTTTAGAATTAGAAACCTACTTTATTAACACTGCATTGACTTTTCAGTCTTCTTATTTATTCTCAGTTTTATCTTTGCTATCAACTATGGATGGTAAGGGTCGGTGCAGCATGTGTAATGTTTCGTTTCACTTTGATGTTGCCTCTGATTTGGTTAATAGTGATTGTGTTTGACATATCGGTTGCCAAAATGTTTAATTTTGACAGAGTGCAACACTTTGATGTTTGTTTGTTTGTTTTTTGGCACATAATATATATATATATATATATATATATATATATATATATATATATATATATATATATATAAATTTTTAGGCTAATCTTCTTGATAATTGGCTCTTCAATAGGACATAAATCGACTACAGGCCCACCGATACCACTACGCCCATTGCCCCTTTCTTTTTGCGAATTATATATCACGGTTAGAGAAGGGAATCGCTGATTCCCCACCGCCACCCCCTCCTTTTTGCAGTCGGTATCTTTTCTTTGAGCGATTTCCACACAAACATGTTAGCCGTAGGTGCTGCACCATCGCCATCACAAACCCTCTCTGACCTTTTTAACCTTACCCCATTCATTGCTTTGTGAACCCGTATTACAATAGGCCCATCAGTGTTAACGGTTCTGACCATTCCAATGGTGTCTTCTCTTCGGATGCATCCGGAAGACCATTTCCAATCCCCTAAGTTATCAATTCGCCGGCCTCGCCATGCATTTTTATTATTAACAGCCACTGTTTTTAAATTATGGATGGTCCATGGAATTTGAGAAAACATTAGATTAATTGTTGGTACTTCTATATATGTGCTCAACAAATAACAAACACATAACCTGTAAAAGCAAGTTTATATGGACTATATATGTGTTATCCTTTATTTAGATTTCGATGGTTATGATGTTAATTCCAAGTAACACCAAATTATGATGTTAATATTAGTTTATTATATGCCATCCGCATAGTTGTGTGACTAGCTGTGTAGTTTGTTTTAATTTAAAAAGAGGTCGTGGCTAATTTGGTGTTCAATGTAAGCTTTTAGGCAAGGTGAAAGAATAGAGGGGCCTCGGGAATGAATCAGATTGATTTGCATAACGAGAGCTATTAATTGAATCCTATATATAGAGAGGGTAGGCAATTGATCACATACTAAGCTACAAGAGATGTGCTTCCGCATCTTAGCCATTCCACTTTTAGATAAGATCTTAGAGTGGAAGAAATACAACCCAACAACACACTTAATTTGTAAGCAGGAGTTTTAAGAAAATTTTGCAATTACTGTAGGTGGAGCTTCATAAACATAACTAATATGGTACTCTTATATACATGATATTCATACTCTCATTAAGCAGTCATTACTTTATCTTCAAACAAAATACACGTGTTTTCACGTACAAATAGACTTTTACCATGTGCTTAAATCCGTAGAAGTTAGATCTAACTAGACTAGACCTATCATCCAAAACATTTGGAATGATGTTTTTGTAACACCCGAGCCGAACGAGTCCGTAAAATAATATTGTTGATATATGTTGTGATATATTAGTTTAGATAATAGAACATGAGGCGTAGTCATAAATTAAAATGATTTATTACAAGAATCACATTGTCATTCTCCCATCCAAGCAAACTTTTGTCATAAACCTTTTTAATCAGCTAAAATCTAACCATCGACAACAAACATCCTGTGGTTCCACAACATGCTTACCCTAACTAGTTAAGGTGATTAGGACACACTTTCTCCTTATCTTTGACCGGTCCCTTTGACGTCGGTCAACAACCTTAAAGATCGGGAGATTTGACCACCGATATTTACAGTAGCTTTCTAACCCATGGGCCTTCATTCTCGACCAAGGAATTGTTGAGTTGAGATGTGTAAGTTTGATTTCAAGTATAGTTTCCCAAACAATTTATATATATATATATATATATATGTATATATATAATGTAAGTATCTATAGAAACCCACTTTAATTTAGAAAACCCAGGAAACTAAAAGCTCTCGATGTTTTTTTTTTCTTGAAAAAATTTACACATGTTATATACATGTTTTTAAGGGTTTTGGGCAAAAAAAAAGCGCCGATTAGATATTTTTTAAAAAAATAAATAAGTTTTGGTGTAACACATGTTACAAATATGTCAGATGAATGTAACATGTGTTACACCAAAACTTGTTTATTTTTTAAAAAATATATCTACTCGGCGCTTTTTTGATTTTTTTTTTTCCCAAAACCCTTAAAAACATGTATATAACATGTGTAAATTTTTTCAAGAAAAAAAAACATTGGGAGCTTTGAGTTTCCCGGGTTTTCTAAATTAAAGTGGGTTTTCTATACATCCTTCCTCTATATATATATATATATATATATATATATATATATATATATATATATATATATATATAGAGAGAGAGAGAGAGAGAGAGAGAAAGAGAGTTGGGATCATTCAGTACTCTATATAGTTAAAGAACTTGCAGAACTCATATGAACCCTTAGATCATTTCATCAATGGTTCGAAACAATAATGGCTTTTGTGTAATTATTGACACATTAAAAGTCATTTTAATATTTACAAAAGGGCTTTTTAGGAAAATAAGTTTTTTTTTTCCTAATTTCTCTCCACATCTTTTCTCACTCGTTAACCAACCTTTTCCATATTTTTCTCTTTCTCAAATCAATTAACATCTATTCATGATTTCTTCTGTTACCTCAGATATAATTCCCAAATTATAATAGTTTCTTTTGAATCATGATTGTTTTGTAAACGTTAATTAATTCTGTGTTTTCATTTACTACATTATGTAAATAATTTAGTTACATATGACAATTACATATATGTGAAAAAGATAAGGGTATAACTAAAATTAATAGAAAATTTAATGGGTTAGCTTTAAATGGATCTAGTGTATTTCTGTAAAAAAAAAAAAAAAGTGAATTTGAAAAAAACCATACAGATCATGTTTTTTCCTCTTCAATTATCTACGTATCATGTTTTTTCACTCCTCAATTATATATCCACAAACTTTGTATAACCATTGATTTATTAATTCTTTTTCTTTTCTTAATGCATTAGTTTTTGTATAAATAATATTAACCTACATATATTAAAATATGTAATGTACGCCAGTTACACATGTAAATAAAAAAATTACATATATGTAAATGCATAGATATATAAGTTACATACGCATTATTGATAGATATATTTAAATTTGGATCTAACACAAGTAAATAGCAAAAATACATATATGTAATAAGATAAATACATATGTGTAAATGTTATATGCATAAATGTGCACATATGTAACTTGTTAAATTATACATGTTAAAAAGATAAAGAATTACATATTAGTAATCGGATGAATCATAGTTATACATATCTAAACTATCAATTAGATACATGCAAAGAATTACATATAAGTAACAGGATGAGTCATAAGTTATACACATGTATACTATCAATTACATACATACAAACTGTATATAAGTCGATCACACCTATGTATAAAAAAAATAAAAAGGAACTACACATGCTCTAAGAAAGAATCCACATCTATGTAAATTAAAGAACATCATATTGTAACCAAATATATAAGAACCCTTACAGTTGCCTTCACATAATTGCATATATGACATTACTAATTATATTTATGTATACGTGAACATCAATTATATATGTGATGGTAAATTTTAACATGTGTATTTGTAATAAATACATGTTTTCCGATGTAAAATTGAGAAAAATTAGGAAATGAGTCAATGACTAACTTTTGAAAATGAGAGAAACAAGGGTAGATATAAAACATGTGATAATTTGAAATATGTAAATTTACTTATATACCCTTTATTAATAAAAGAAACAAAAAATAAAATAAAATAAAATGAGTGGTTGTAAAGAGTTCTGCAGGTTCTGTAAATTTTTTTGGTTCTGAAACGATCTTGATCCTATATATATATATATATATACATAGTGGAGAGTTCAAATGAGAAGAAATTTTTTGTAAGAAGAAAAAAAAAACAAATTTCAACTAATAAGATTGCTTTATTTTACTTCATTTAATATACGTATTTAATGTTACTATAAAGGTACATTGGTAAATCTACATAGGTCATTAATTTGTAGTCTTCCTCTTTAATAGCTAATACATTAAATTTTTTTAACTTATCTTCAAAATATATATTTAAAAAAAAAATAATAATTTAAAGTGTAGGATAAATTAGAAGTTGTGTAGGATAAATTACAAGTTATGTAAGATAAATTTCAATGTGTAGGATGAATTTCGAAATATGTAGGACAACTTTTTGATGTGTGTAGGCAAAAAAAAGTTAGTGTGGAGGATAATAGTCTTTATGACTAATTAATTAGTCAAAAATGATAATAAATGAGATAAGTGAAAAACTATTTAATGTTTTACAAAATTACCCTTTGTTCTTTTTCTTCTCAATTAATTTTTCTTCTCAAATGAACATTCCCCTATATATATATATATATATATATATATATATATATATATAGAGTGGGGATCCTACGGAAAGTGTGTTTTTCCTAAAAAGTGTAAAAAGTCATAAAACACAATAATTTCAAGCATAAAACACACCTAAAACTCACAAATAATAGAATGAATATTACTAAAACACCATATTCAAACTCTAATAGTCCATAAAAATTTCAAACACACTATCGTAGAACTATGAATATAAAACACACAATGCTAAACAACATAAAACACAATAATATTTGTCATTCCACAATCAGAGCCTTAACATCTAAAACACAACACAAAACCCACATACATGATGTTTTAGTAATCTTCATCATATTATTTGTGGGTTTTTGGTGTGTTTTATGGTTGACATTATGGTGTTTTATGACTTTTTACACTTTTTAGGAAATTTGGACTTTCTGGCCAACTCCTATCCTATATATATATATATATATATATATATATATATATATATATATATAGGGAGGGGTTAACGTACATTAAGTGTTATCGTACATCACATACGCGAAGCAGGGAACCGTCGGATCCGGCCCTAATCACGCATGGGACACAAAAATAACGCATGGGATCATTTTTGTAAGATAATCACGCATTGGACCCTAATTACGCTAGTTCATTTTATGAAACCTTGTTGATAATCACGCATGGACTCTAATTACGCTAGTTGTCGTACGTTAATGTAGGTTAAGGGTTTTTGTACATTATACTTTCTCTATATATATATATATATATATTTAAATTATAAAATCCTATACCAATTTCTCTATTTAAGTTATCATTATGACATAACATACACACCCAATCTAATTTATGACGTAAAAGATATTGTAAATAATAAAATATTATATAAATCGGTCAACCTGCCAACCCGACAAAGTTGACCCGAACCAGACTCGTTTAGCTAAACGGGTTCGCGGGTTTAACCTGAAACTGACCCGAACCCGTTTACATTAAACCTAAACCCACGAATTTCATGTTAGATTAGTGTCGTATTTTCAGATCGTGTCGGAAATTCACATCCCTAGTTAACAACCATGGGTGCCCTCCCCTAACTGACGTAACAAGTTAATTTGCTACTTCGTGTGACAAGTAAAATAGTTTACATCAATTTAAACTTACGTTTGATTTGAAAAATTATGCTTGACACACTACTATAAATATATAATCTACAAATAAAAACATAATTATAAAAGCACGTGAATATGGAAACATAACGCATGTTTCAATCAAAACTTTTATATTATTTGTATTCATAACACGTTAGCTAGGCTAATCCATTTTACTATTTATTATTAAACACATACAAAATATGAGTAAGATCCCTATTTTATCGTACAAAACATACGAAGATAAAGAAAAAAAACGAACCCAAATCATCAACAATCTTGATCCCAAATCACAAACCCTTCACCCCATTTACACTGTCACGCGTGCTTGACGGTGTTGAAGTTTCATACCCTACATGGGTGAAAGTGCTCATACTTCATGCTACCGGGTATGATGTGGTTCACCGCATCGGCGGCTCGCCGTCACCCGATGAGAAATTAGCTGAATATTAGACCTGGAAGAAGATCGATGCCGTCGTTTTGCAATGGATATACGACACCCTCAACAATGATCTCCTCGTCCGTGTTCTTGTAGATAAATCCACTGCTTATGAGGCATGGAACCGGGCTAAAAACTTGCTCTTGAATAATAAAGGATCTCATGCAGCATCTCTTCAACACGAACTCACCAATCTCACCTTAGCCTCAATGCCAAATCTTGAAGCATATTGCCAACACATAAGAGAACTTTTCGATCAGCAAGGATATAAATAGAACAATACGGGCAAGCTCATTTAGGAATATATTTATACAAATCATGGGCTAACAATTATTAGGTCAAGATACCATTGAGTGTCATTAATTATTCATGACTACTATACACTATGTGTATATACATCCATCCATACACACATAACTTTTGGCTTTGACATATATTTCCATGATTTATACATACCGGATAGCGTACTTAGACTATCCACAACACAATTGGCCCTTCCCTTCCGCCCTTTATCTCCTGCCCGGGCCACCTCAGCTGCACCCATTATCCCCATCTTCTGCAACAGACGTCAAAACAATGGGCCCCATCTCTTCTCTCACAACAGGAGCCATTCTCCCCCTCCTCTGCAACAACAGGCGTTTGTCTTCCCCGTCCTTAGCTTCAGATTTTCCACTCTCTCTCATCTTTACATGATAAGTGTCTCCAAAGTTAATAAAATTATTACTCGATTAAACATAACGTGAATCTTTTATTAATAAGAAACACTTATAATTTTAATTGATAGTTAAGTTATAGTACACAATACATATTCTAGTACTCATCACAAGGTGAGACCTTAAAACTCGACATAAATTTGATGTCCATGCGGGTAATCGGCTTTGAACCAACGCCACCTTATCGCATGCATATAATATTTTAATAGGCACATGTCCTATTTCACGTAATGACCTCATACGTGTTTGTTTAAGTCCATAGATAATGTACATTATTATCTGAATTTTAACATCTCCTATAAATGAATTACAAAAAAGTTTTTTTCTTTCTTTTTTTTTTTTTTTTTTTGAACATTTGAAGAATACAGTTGCTTTCAAGTGTATCAACAAGTAATAATGAGTACACAATATTATTATAAAACTACAGGTTTCATTCAATACTTCAAAATGAAAATAAAAGGATTATATGTTCATTATAATTTCGATGCAAATCTATATTCATCGGATGTCCTTAATGGACTTAAACATTTAGGCTTGCCAAACCATAGATCATTAGTAAATGTAGAGTTCCAGTAACGTTATTAAGAAATATTGATTAGATGATGTAGTTTATGCAATGGAACTCGATGTTTTCAATATACAGGAAACAATTACAAATTCAATACAGAGTATACAACATATATTAACATAATATGCGTAGACTAATATGCCCCCGTAGTTTGAGCTTTGGCTGGTCAAATGCACAAACTGGACTTGAATCGCTGAAATAAGACACGTGGAAGCCCTTTAGTCAAGATATCAGCATATTGATAGTCTGCAAGGATGTGCAACACACGAGTAGAACCCATGCGAACCTTTTCTCGCACAAAATGCACTAGTACAAAACAGATTTTTTGAAGCAATGGATTTGATTTGTAGAAGCGTTTTCCAAACCATAAAACGTGTTTAGTACTAGTGATGTATGTTAATCTCAACATGTTTAGTTCGCTGATGCTGTACGGGGTTGCCAGATAAGTACACTGCTGAGACATTGTCACAAAAAATGACTGATAGCATTATGAACCCACAGGTGAAATGTTTGTATGTAGCATGGAAGTTAAGGTATTCGTCACAACCATAAAACTCCATACTCATTTTCAAAACATCAAGCAGAATACTGAGAATGTGTGTCTCTTCATTCCCTGTGTAATTAATTGAGATCAACCTTGTCATCCGTAACCGGTCTTTCCATGATCTCATCTGCCGGTTTAAATTCAGTTCCACACTAGATTTATCCCTGATCACCGTGTAACCTAAGCATCAAATTATTCTCCCTGATCACCGTGTAACCTAAGCATCAAATTATCTTAAAGAATTCTTGTGTAAAAAAAAATAGAGCATATAAAAAGGTAAGATAAATAAATACATACCAGCATTCCCATAGTGACAAATGGGTTGATTGCTCTAAACACGACATAGAAGATAGGGAGATGGTTTTATCGAGTATATCGCTTTGCCCATCTCGCCAAGAATGTATATATAACCCCTCCTACCTCCGGGGTGATTGTATCACGGTAAAATCGTGAGCAATCATGAGCAGTAGAGTAGACTGTTGGAAATATTAAAGAGGTAAACATACAAGTTGGTATGTTTCCTCCATCCCACATTGGTGGAGTGATTGAAGTTTGAGTGGTTTATAAGTGATTACCCCTTATGGGCCTCCATGGTGTTAAATGGGTTGAGAAGTGGGTGAAGCCCACACGCGCGCCGAGCCGAGCCGCGAGCTCGCGATTGGTCGCGTTTGAGGCGCACTTTGCACTTATCCAACAACTGAATTCGTATCAGATATATATTGAGGAATTCGAATTGGTTATGGATTGGTATATCACTCCCTATTTTTCTCATTCTCTGGTATAACCAAACCTATAAATAAAAGCTTCCTGCTACCTATTTTACACACCAATTTTCGCAGCTCTCTCTCTCTCTATTGTGTGTTCCTGTTTTCATTCCAGCTTCTGCATTTTCTGGTTTCCATTGCTGTTGGAATACCAGATCAGTTCTGCATTAAATCCTGGGAGTTTACGCTGCAGCTCACAGCAATACAAGCGTGTAAAATCCTTTAAGGACAGGAATCATCCGTGCAGTTCAAGGCTTTCGTTCAAGGATCTTCGTTTTCACTCGCCAGGTTGGTTTTAATCTACGTGTTCTTTAAATTCGTCCGACAACGGGACAGTCTCCTTCTACCTTTCTTTAATCAGTTTGCTCAAGTTGGAACAACCTGGTTTGCCTGATAACTCGGTAATTAATAAAGTAATATTAATTTATTTTTGATTAATTTATTTTCAACAATCTTAAAGGATTTTATTTTTTGTGTTTTAATCAACAGAACAAATGGAATCTGAACTACCAACAGCCAATCTGAGATTCATGAATCAAGAGTTTGTCAAGTTGGACAGATTCGATGGTCAGAACTATACCCGTTGGGCGGACAAGGTTAAGTTCATGCTAGTTGTGCTGAAACTTTACTATATCCTTGATCCTGACTTGCCTGCAATCCCTGATGACCCTCCTGGTGAAGCAGGAGAGCTCCCAAATGAAGATTTGGCAAGGCAAAGACTTATCCGTAAGGAAGTTGAAGATCTTTGCCTGGGTCACATCAAAAATTCCCTTTCGGATCGTCTCTATGACTTGTACGCGCCGATAAAAAGTGCTAGAGAATTGTGGAAAGCTTTGGAAGATAAGTACAAGGCTCATGAAGAAGGTACTAAAAAATACCTTATTGCCAAGTACATCCATCAGAATAAGTTCTATCAGAACTCTAATAGCGGTGTCTGCTTTGAAAGGGCTGTACATCCATCAAATGGATGTAAAGACAGCATTTCTAAATGGGTATCTAAATGAGGAGATTTATTTGGAGCAACCAGAAGGGTTTGTGATGCCTGGACAAGAGAACAAAGTGTGTAGACTTATTAAATCTCTGTATGGTTTGAAGCAGGCTCCTAAACAGTGGCATGAGAGATTTGACACCACTGTGACTGCTTTCGGGTTTCGACACAACAGTGCTGACAGATGTATTTATACTAAATGCGAACCCGGTTATACAGTCGTGATTTGTCTCTATGTTGATGATATGTTGATCATCAGCACTCATCTTGAAGGTATTTCTGAAACTAAGAAATATTTGTCCTTGAACTTTAAGATGAAAGATCTAGGAGAAGTTGATACCATTCTTAGGATCAAGGTGAAGAGAGCTGGAAGTCAGATTTCTCTTAGTCAATCTCATTACATACAGAAAATTCTGACTAAGTTTCAACACTTAAATATTAAAGAGTTTAATACTCCGTTTGATCCAAGTGTGAAACTTAATGTGAACTCTGGAAGAGCAGTGGCTCAACTGGAGTATGCGAGTGCTATTGGAAGTATGATGTATGCAACGCATTGCACTCGTCCTGATATTGCTTTTGTTGTAAGCAAACTGAGTCAGTATACTGTTAATCCAGGGACAGAACACTGGAAGGCAGTGGGTAGAGTACTTGGATACCTGAAAAGGACCAGTAACTTAGAACTGACATACACGTCTTCTTCCAGAATACTTGAAGGTTATTCTGATGCAAGCTGGATTGATCGCACCAATGATTCAAAATCTACAAGTGGGTGGATTTTCACTCTAGCAGGAGGAGGAGTTTCTTGGGCGAGCAAGAAACAGACGTGTATTGCCCACTCAACTATGGAAGCTGAACTCATAGCGCTAGCGGCGGCTGGTAAGGAAGCAGAGTGGATTAGAGATCTACTTACTGACATCCGTCTGTGGGATGTTCCAATGTCGTCTATTCCCATGTATTGTGATAGTGAGGCCACACTATCTAAAGTATACAACGCAATGTATAATGGGAGATCAAGACACATAGGTCTTCGGCACAATTATATGAGACAACTGCTTGAAAGTGGTACCATCAAGGTTGTCTATGTCAAGACAAGTAAGAACTTGGCAGATCCGTTTACTAAACCTCTGACGAGAGATTTGGTTGTGAATACCGCGAGAGACATGGGTCTAAAACCACAATAGAATCGTTAGTGATGGAAACCCAACTTGAACTTAGTGCTCCTATTTCTCAAGTTTAATGGGTAAAAACGAAGTCACTTAACGATAGAAGGTACTATCAAATTTGATAGATCCATGTGAGGTATGATAGTACGTCGTTGCCGAGAACAAGGGTGAGCTTATGCTCTTAACAAAGTTTTGGAGGCATCCAAGCAACGTGGATGATGTAAAACTTTGTCTATATGATCTAGGGATGGTACCGCCTCGAGTGAAGATTAGTGGTTTATCTTCTAAAGAGTCATGAAAAGGATTTATAGCGCACGGCCATATTCGCGCTCAGTGAGAACGCAAAGTCAGCTGGTGATGTGTGGGGGTAAACCGAAGGGGTCTATCAGGTTAATGGTTTAATTCCATAGGACACCATCTAATTTGTCTCTTTTTGTTTATCAACATAAACTAGGTTTAATCTTCGTGACAACTAGTGACATCATTAGTGTAAAGTGAAAGGAAACATTCCAACTTGGTGGGGGATTGTTGGAAATATTAAAGAGGTAAACATACAAGTTGGTATGTTTCCTCCATCCCACATTGGTGGAGTGATTGAAGTTTGAGTGGTTTATAAGTGATTACCCCTTATGGGCCTCCATGGTGTTAAATGGGTTGAGAAGTGGGTGAAGCCCACACGCGCGCCGAGCCGAGCCGAGCCGCGAGCTCGCGAATGGTCGCGTTTGAGGCGCGAATGGGCGCGTTTGAGGCGCACTTTGCACTTCGCATCGTCGCTAGGAGCTTTTATTTTTAGCTAAGGTCTGGTCAGGTGGGTCAGATCTGGGAATCGAATCAGATAGGGAGATAGAGATGAGTTCGAAACCAGTGGGGGTTATCTCATTATCTCAAGTGAACTGAATTCGTATGAGATATATATCCAGTTTCATGAATTCGTTTGGGATATTTATCCAGCAACTGAATTCGTATCAGATATATATTGAGGAATTCGAATTGGTTATGGATTGGTATATCACTCCCTATTTTTCTCATTCTCTGGTATAACCAAACCTATAAATAAAAGCTTCCTGCTACCTATTTTACACACCAATTTTCGCAGCTCTCTCTCTCTATTGTGTGTTCCTGTTTTCGTTCCAGCTTCTGCGTTTTCTGGTTTCCATTGCTGTTGGAATAGCAGATCAATTCTGCATTAAATCCTGGGAGTTTACGCTGCAGCTCACAGCAATACGAGCGCGTAAAATCCTTTAAGGACAAGAATCATCCGTGCAGTTCAAGGCTTTCGTTCAAGGATCTTCGTTTTCACTCGCCAGGTTGGTTTTAATCTACGTGTTCTTTAAATTCGTCCGACAACGGGACAGTCTCCTTCTACCTTTCTTTAATCAGTTTGCTCAAGTTGGAACAAACTGGTTTGGCTGATAACTCGGTAATTAATAAAGTAATATTAATTTATTGTTGATTAATTTATTTTCAACAATCTTAAAGGATTTTATTTTTTGTGTTTTAATCAACAGAACAAATGGACTCTGAACTACCAACAGCCAATCTGAGATTCATGAATCAAGAGTTTGTCAAGTTGGACAGATTCGATGGTCAGAACTATACCCGCTGGGCGGACAAGGTTAAGTTCATGCTAGTTGTGCTGAAACTTTACTATATCCTTGATCCTGACTTGCCTGCAATCCCTGATGACCCTCCTGGTGAAGCAGGAGAGCTCCCAAATGAAGATTTGGCAAGGCAAAGACTTATCCGTAAGGAAGCTGAAGATCTTTGCCTGGGTCACATCAAAAATTCCCTTTCGGATCGTCTCTATGACTTGTACGCGCCGATAAAAAGTGCTAGAGAATTGTGGAAAGCTTTGGAAGATAAGTACAAGGCTCATGAAGAAGGTACCAACAAATACCTTATTGCCAAGTACTTAGACTTCCAAATGGTCGATGACAAGTCAATCCTGGAGCAGGTGCATGAACTCCAAGTTCTTGTTAACAAATTGACTGCACTTTCTATTCCGCTGCCAGAAATATTTCAAGTAGGGGTCATTATTGCAAAATTTCCTCCTAATTGGAAAGATTTCTCAAAGAGAATGATGCACAAGTCTAAGGACTACTCTTTGGATGAACTGTTGAAGCACCTTCGAATTGAGGAGGAAACGCGCAACAGGGACAAAAGAGCTAAAGTCGGATCGAGTGTGAATCATGTTGCTGGAGGATCTGGTCAAAAGGGAAAAGGGGCATCATCAAAGAATAAGAAGTTTACAGCACCAAAGAAAAAAGAATTCAAGAAGTCACAACACACTAACAACCATCAACCAAATAGGTCTGGTAAATGTCATGTTTGTGGAGAAATAGGGCATTATGCACGAGAGTGCTCTCAGAGGAAATCTGGATCTACGGTTGGTTCTACAAGTGCTATTGATGTTGAGAAAGTCACCAATCTAGTGGCCAGTGTGGGTCTTGGTGAAGTTAATATGCTTTCTCAATATACACGCATTGTGGCATGTAGAGGATGGTGTCACACCCTGGCTTTGCGAAAGCGTGGTTAATTTGGTGTGACTTCTTAATACCATAGCTTAATCATAACAAAGCTATATGAAAGTAAAACCATGCAAGATCATCCATTGATTAAGTTTCAAGATAAAAGTACCACAACATTGTTTTAAAGTACCGACACATGCAACGAAAGTTACAACCTAATTCATAAAAACATTGTTCAGAATCACAAACATAAAGCAGACGTAGTTTAAGAGCGGTGGCTCGTCCAGGCAAGAGACACGACCCCTAAACTTTGGATGACCTTATTTCTCATACGCAGCGTGAAAACGTATCATACCATGCCAGATCCTTAATTACCTGAAATACATGTAAGTTGGAAAAATCAACAAAAATTGTTGAGCAAGTTCATGTGTAGTGAGTAAGTAAAAACCTTTGTAAGTATAAAGTCCTGGTATGTAGCAAATAAGGAAAAAGAGATCACCAATGGTTTGCAAGGCCATTGATATGTGTGAAATGCAAGTAGGAAGGCTCAAACCTAGCAGATTTATGCGCCGGGTACAAAGTCATCCCGAGGTCCGTTACGCTGGGCCTGGGACTGGGCTCGCTACACCCAAATAGATCTATCGCTCCTGCCCCTCGGTCCTACCCTGAGGATTAATGACCTCAAGTTTCCGCCTACCCAGTTCACATGATCTAAATAACAACCCTCCTTACGCTAACCATACCATATCAGAAATATTCGCAAACATAGTAACATGTATTTCACCCCCGCAGTTTAGAAAACTGAAAACAATTAAGAGAAAAGGGGGACATGAACTCACAGCGGTGCGTCTCTACCAAGTATACTCCAAATCAAGCAGCTGTGCAACGACCTACATGTGCTAATTCTATTAGACGGATGGCCGTGCCTTAGCTTTATAGTTTACATTTTTGGGAAATAGTTAGACAACTATTTCTTGTTTATATCTTGCATGTACTTGGTAGTTAATCTCCTTCCCAAGGATGGGGGATTTAATACATGTGTATTTGTATTATATCATTAAGTCCCACTTAATATATTTTTACTTCTCATTCCAAGATATAAATATTTTTCTCAAAAATATTATATTTTCTCTTCACTTAATACTTTCCAAAATAATACGTTGACAAAATACGCGTTCATGAGTATTTCCGTATAAAGCGTAAGTTACGTTTTAACGATTAAGTGGTAATAATAATTACCGTTGTAACTTATACGTTCGTCGTGTAAGCGTTTGTATTATTTTGGGTTCGTCAACGTTTGTAAATATTATTTTTACTCTAAAAATAATATTTATATATTTTCACAAAATAATCATAAACAGTGTGGTGAAAAATATATTTATCGAATAAATATTTATCACGTTTAGTTTTTGTGAAAATCCCACCTCCGATTATTTAATAAATAAAGTCATGGCGAAATATATTTTGAAAACATCTCAAAAATAGTTTAACACTTGTAAATAATCTAAGTGTTAGGTTTTTAGAAAAATTTCGCCAGAGTTTCCCTTGTAACTGGAGGTGGCCACGCCTTCAAGCGTATCATTTTCTTTTATAAAATCACTTCAACAATTTCTTGATTCAATCAAACAATTTCCGATACATCAACTAATCTCAACACACCAAACTTGCCGACTAGTATGTAAATCGCATTATTACATGAACTTGTAGTTTTTCCGAAAACTATAGTGTAGATCTCCTTATATTTGGTGGATCTATGTGTGAAATAGTTTAATCTTGTAAAAACCCCGTTTTTAGAATAAATTATTCTTTACAACTTCCCGACAACTTTTGTAAAGATTGTTACTTTGTCGGATCTTTCGTTTCACAAGTGTTTATACACTTGTAGTTTGTAAAAATCATATTTGTTAGTGTGTCCTCCGACTTTTATAAAACATGATTTTCTCGACACTTGGTTCTACGAATATACCACTTGTACATGCGTAGATCCGCTAGTTTTAAATACTATTTTACAAGTCAAAATACTTTTACACAAGTTCATGTCTTTCGTGTGGTAGAGTTTCACCTTTTAACCCTTGTACCGATATAAACAAGCTTATGTCAAGATCTATGATCTTAACAAAGTCGGGTTAAACGATGATCAGAGCCACCACAACGTAGATCGGGCCTCAATAATCAACATATTCAAACACTACAACTTTTACACAAGTTATGAGCTTTTATCCAACAAAATTCAAGTTTTAGTGAACTTTAAAGATTCAAAAGATGGGTTTCCGCATTTTAATCGTTATAAATCATATTAACCACTTTAGATATGTTCGAGAGTGAGCTTTAAACATTATACCTCTAGCTCGGGGCTAGGGAAGATTCTAGGCGAAAAGGTGGTGGATAAAAGCAAGATAACGAGGTTCTTCCACTTCCGTTTGCTCCAAGCTTCCTAATACGAGATCCTTAACACTTGAATGGACTTGGAATGTGGAGATCAAGGCTCGAAAAATTGATGGGTGGTTAGGGGTGTTTGGCCGTAAGTTGTAGAGCAAGAGAGAGAGAGTTCTTGTGGTGTTATGGAGTGTTAGTGTTTATGATGCAAAGAGTAGTACTTATAGACAAATGATTAGCTATAACCCCATGGATCTTGTGTCTCCTAGATTTTAAACATGATGGATTAAAATAATAAAAGAAATCAAAGTGTATCTCCTTCTAGTTGGGGCCGGTTAGCATGGGGGGGTCTAGTTCAATTCCAAGTATTAGTTAGGGTTTAGTTAGATTAACTAAGTTAGATTAGGGGTTAACTTAGTTAGTTACATGTTGCGCTTTAACGCGGGTGTTAGGGTAATCAGGGACCCTAACTGGCTCAGAAAAAGACCAATAATGTTTATGGCAATATTTTCATGTTCGGAGTAAAGTCCGGTTGTTCGGTTAGATAGTAATTCGTTAAAGCGCTTAACAAAGCTTTTAAGTGTCGTTAATACCATTTTTAGTGACGCAACTTACTCCCGACACTTTGGAAAGTGCCTAGTAATATTTTTCTCATGATTTGGCACTTTATTAGCTCACTAGAAGCTGAATTGTTAATTAAAGTGCTGTGTTTTGTGCTTGGCGTACATTTTTGGCACATCCGATCACTGTATCTTATTCCTAGAGACGCAGTTCTACAACCCTTGTATCCCTACACTCACTATGGGTGTAGTAATCACTTCTGGCTCATACAGGCCTTAGAGGCAGTGTCTGCCTGATGCTGGCTTTATCAGTATATTCAATAGGTTATCCGTTCATAGTGCTACTGTGCTTTTGTGCATCATGAAAATAATGTAGTGACAGTATGTAAGGTATGATGCAGATATGTACAAGTATCAACAGTCAAGTAGCAGTCTATCCATAAATTCAAGTAAGCACAGTAATTAAGCAATAAATTATTATTAATTAAGTCGTACGGAAACCTGGTTTAGTGAGGGTTGTCACATTCTCCCCCTGTTAAAGAAATTTCGTCCTCGAAATTTGTACTACCTTAACTCCGTTTGGTCACGTCACGCAAATATAACATCGAGGTAGATAGTCATCAAACTGCATCAAAGCTTACTCACCCTTGGTGGTTCCAAGAATATTTAACAATCCACACCCTCTATATACATTCCGTAATTTTCTACTCAAATGAAATGGTAAAGGGATCTGTCAACTCCCAAGTAACCAAGTGGCAAGGTTCAGTGCGTTTGACCCTTTTGAACTGTGAGGATACACCGAATGAATACAGATGAATCTGGTGTATCCTTGCTTTGATTTGTAGTTGCATCAGGAATGTGTAAATGACAAGTCAATCAAAAGTTTATGTATCTTGCGTGGAACGGTTGGCCATGATTAGCAACAGCTACAAGTTTGTAGTGACACCACAAGGTATCGTAATGACAAGACTCGAAATAGTGATGACTGAACAAAATCACCGAGTTTGGAACCAGATGAAAGTGTACCGATGCAAACCGGAAGGTGAAATTGAGTACTGCAAGGCGTTTGCTGGATTATGAAAGAATCGTTAGGGGGTACACCATGATATGCAATGAATTTATGTACCTTTGACTCAGCACGCAAGTGTGTTGAGAGTGATTTAATTGTGATAACGAAAACGGATTTAGGGCGAGTTGTCAAATAACCATTTAAATCCGTGTACAAAGCGAGTAGTTAGAGAAGCACAAGCTGCAATTCTGTGAAAGTATCACTGTAAGGTATCGAAATCTATCAACGATTTAATGAAGTCATAGACCAAACAAGTCTATTACGACTCGGAACAAAAGAACCTATGTCCAAGTATTAGAATATGATGCTCTCAATACATCATATGGCGTCTCAAATCGAACATGTGATCTGGATAAGTTCAAGCAGTCGAACCTAGTTTCAACGTAACCAAACAATAAACGTACATGTCAACAAGGAAATCTTGACATGATAGCAAACATGTAACTCGCAAGCAGGTGGTTTCAATAAGTGTGTTGACTTGATAACAAAAGAGTCAACAATGACAAAATATAGGTCATTCGAATCGCAAACTAGTAATTAGATTCGGCGATGTAATAGCTGAACATTCATGAAGCGTTTATTCGAAATGAAACCACATGCGTAGCAAATGGTGCATGGGTTATGAAGTGATGCGTTCTTACTAAAACGAAGAAGTGACCAAATATATGAAGCAAACGTGCATTCGCTCTCAGCGAAGGAAGACAACGCGATGCAACTACTTGAAGGGAGCAGAAATGCAAATTTCTACTTGTTAGAAGTGAAAATGAAGACTTCAACGGAAGAGAATTTAAGTACTTTCGGGTTCGTTAACTATAATGACAGGTTGATCAAGTTAATGATGTTTGATTGAGTTGACAGATATGGTTCCTAGATGTAAGGCTTCTAGTCTTTCTGGATTCCACACCTCGTGTGAATCTGGTTTATTCATTGTGTAGGAAGCAGTATTTTGTTTATGTTTAAGCACGATCATTGTCCCACAATTTCATCCTGGTATATTCTCTGACGATGTTCGATTGTCGATCAGTCGTGTAGTAGTCGGGTTCTCATCGTTAGTTGTACAAGAGGTCCGCAAATTTTTAGCAAGAGTCGCTGATTTTGGTGGGTTAGCTTGTTCGGTTCCTGGTAGCTGATGTTTACTTGAAAATCATCATCCTCCTTTTTAACGAGCAGATATGGGGTTTTCCCAACAGGGGATTTTTGGTCTGTGATCTTCCTTCTTCATTAACTTCTGTAGCTTCACCGTCAATCCTTGCGCTTCCGGGGGTATAAGTCGTTAAGGGGTATTGACCGCAGGTGTGACGTTGGGAATTTATCTGACGCGAACGAGATTAGCCGTAGGAGAGAACATTCTGGCAAGTCCTTGTGGAGACCTTAGGACATTTTCTTGTATTAAGAAGATCTTAGTTCTTTGGTTCCCCCTGTCCCCGACATGGGTCAAGAAGCAACCTATTCTTCACGCAACATCCTCCATGCCTTCAGGCAATTTGTAGTTTGTAGAGGCGTATCTTTCCTCATGAGTCATGATTGCTTCGTCGTTCATCTCCGGGACGTGGGTAACGATTTTCCGCTTGGTTGCTTGATCGCGGGTTCATCCTAGTTACTATGTCGAGGTCGTTTATTAATTAGCCTCATTAAGAGTGGGTCGACTAACTTACTCTCTACTACCCTAAGTAGATTCCTAAATTCATGAGATGCGAGACAAAGGTCGGCACCGTTATCAAATAACGTGAATGCAAGACTTTGGGTTGACAAAGAACGTACCAGTGACCATATCTGGATCCTGGCAGGCCTTACTAGCTCCGGTGTTGGATGCTTCTTCGTGGTCTTGGTTAGTCTCCCTTGGGCAATCCTTTCTAAGGTGCCCCATACCACCGCAGTTACAACCTTCCTTTCCTCTTTTCGTCTCCTGCCAACACGTTTCCCTGTCGTGTCCCCTTTTTCCACAGTTGTCACACTTCCTAATACTGCACTTCCCTTTATGATGGCGCTGGCATACTTCGCACTTAGGTAGGTTACCCAGGTACATCTTTCCCTTTTTGGCCCTTCTCCTTTCTTTTGCCTGATCACCTCCCTGAGATTTGCCAAGCTTTCTTTTGTTCTTCCCAGATGTCTCCATTGTTGTTTCCTTTTTCTCATCCGGGATTGATAGTTTCACCAATCTAAATGCTTCCTTAGTGAGCTCCAGTCCTGTTACATGGGCAATCACGGGTGATGGCGGCGTCGATGCCATCATCAAGCTCAAGGCCTGGGGTGTCAATTCCCAAATAGATTGCTCCATTCTCTTCAACTCGGGTTCCACTAGGTACGGAATGACTCGCGACAAATCGTAAAGCCTTTTCACGTGCTTTACCACATCTGGACCTTCCTTCTGTAGCTCCCTGAACTCTAATTCCAACCCTTGGATATCCTTCTGAGAGCAATACTCCTTTCGCATTATCTCTTTTAGCTCGCTCCATGACATCGCATAAGCTACAGCCTCGTCCAACTCTCGAACCTTACGGTCCCACCATAACAGAGTTCCATCTTGTAGCAATCCGGAAATGTATGGGACTTGCTGCTCTGGCGTGCAACCACTCATTCGCACAACGGCATCCACATTCTCAGCCCATTTTGCAAATGCTATGGCACCTCCCGTGCCATCGAAATTCGGAGGGTTGCATTCTAGGAAAAACTGGTAGGTACACCCTGTATCCAAGAATTCATCATCACAATAGGTATTAGCAGGGCACTTTAGGGACTTTCCAACGTATTGTAATGTGTCTCAAGTGACTTAAACATTACCGTTAGGTAGGTCTCTCCCCGAGGCACCTTCGCCATGTTGGTAGCGAAGAACCTCGTGCCGAGCTCTGACTCGAGAGGCGTGCGCTAACCATTCTGCCTCAGTCAGTCGGGTGATCTCTTGATGCGACATCTTCTAGGAAGAAGTTCATGTTAGTCAGGTCTCTTCTATTCAGGGAACATAAATAGTTGTTTGGAGCACATGTATCTCACATGTTTAAGTCATTATATTACACATCACGCAATTCATCAAGCAAGTAATTGGGATCATGCTTGCCGAACGTATATCAAACAAACACGTGTTTCTCAGTCATAGCACATTCCCATTATATTGGTATTACGTCTTATGATTAGGTTTTCATTATACGGGTAAGCACATTGCATCACAATCATAACGTTCGTACGTAATTTGAGGGTTTCGTTGAATAAAAGTATAGCAAGTAAACATGTAGTATCAAAATTTTAGTACGCGCATAGGCGTTACTGATCACATTTAGCAATGACATGGTGACTGAGCTTTTGTTGATTATTGGCCATAATGTTTTAGCACATGCTTTATGACAATTGGTTTCCATCGTTTTCCGGCTACAATTTCATTGCCTTACAAAATGTATCACATTATCAGGGCCATCGGATCTCCCTACCCTTGCCCAACAAGTATATTAGCATATCTAAATTGCGTAGTCAGACGTGGTCCTCACAAATCTCCACAATCTTGGGGTCTCTACCCAATCGTAACGCAATCTGCGTTATCCAGGTATCAACATTTCTAGTAACTAAGGTGGGGGAGAAGAGAGTAGTAAACTGTCGACATGCTTGAATTTCTCCGCGAGCTTGTATATTCCTCGAAGTAGTTAACTGAATTGCCGCTTAATGGTAAAAGGAACGATTATCAAAAATCTCAGGGGACGGTGGAATATCAGGGGTTAAGAGCATAAAAGGGATCCTGATGTATGTGGCGGATCAAGGCATGTTGGTGAAGGACGTGGTGTTTTACTTAAAGTTTTCAGACAATATGCTGTCTTGTGATGTAGACACTTAACTCATGTTTTTAGTTATGTAATGTTATGCATTTGAAGTTGCCCTTCGAGGTGTCAGCTCAGCTTCAACGTTCCGCGACTCTTATCCTTAACTTGCAGTTGCTGTTACTGGAGCAACCTATCCTGTGTGCGTTTTTCATAATGCGAGAAATGGTAAGGGTTTATAGTTAACATAGTGCGTTTGTAGGCACCATCCAATTGGCTTATCGAACGTTGTAGTGGTGAATGTAGCAAGCGGTGCGGCCTGGGGAATCTCTTCTATGTGCGGGTATATCCTGATAGAAGGTGTTAGGCATGATGGCGCAGCGGGCATCGATCTTCACAAGGGGAAAACGAACCTCTTCACAAATGAGGGGGGGCTGTCCGATGCAGGTAGATATAAGAAGTGCGACGTCTGGCCGACTAAAAAGAAACAAGGTCGTGACCACGTAAAGGTGTAGGTTCAGCAGGCGCGACATCGAGCTGTCTCGATGGTGTAGTTAGCTGGCTCAAGTACAGGGTCCGGTCATGTAGCGGTGTGGTGAGTATCAGCGGTGAGTGTGGGAAGCAAAGGTGCATCCATAGGAACTAGAACAGGGGCTGAAACAGGAGTCACAAGGGAGTGTCACAGGAAACTCCAAAGGTGGGTAACTATTGTCATCGTTTATCCACCCACTTCGGGTGTGCGCGTATCGAGAATTAACTTGGGCCGCAAGAAGCGCATGATTGGACTGTACAGGCACAAGGTCAGGAAAAGGGGCAATAACAGGATCAGCAGGAATATCAGCAATGTGAGGGGCATCAACATGGGCATCAACAGCATGCTCATCCTCCAATAGTGGAGCAGCAATAGGATGGTCATCGATAGGTACATCATCAATCAAAGGATCCACAGCGGGTACATCTGCACGAATAGGGTCATGCTCGAATACGGGGTCTGAAGCAGCTACTGGCTCGGGGGCTACGGTAGGCTCGGGATCATCAAAGGCCATCTCAAAATCAAACTCAGGGTCGATGGGATCAGCGGGATCCTCCATGGGCTGGTCCATCGGGATATACTCAATGTCGTGATCCGGGTCAAATCCCGGAGGAAAGATGGGATCAGAATCCTCTATATCGTCACGCTCGAATGCAAAGCTCGGAATAGGTGCAGCAGAGGATGCCTGGTCAGGATCCGAGTCGTGTGCAAAGTGCTGTGCACTCACCTCGTGAGAAGGTGCGGATGCCACAGACTCAAAGGAGTCTGGGACCGGTGAATGTGCGGGTGAGTCCTCAGCAGGGGCGTCAGCGATCATCAGAAGGTCGCCAGCGGGAAGAAGGGCTGCATCCGGAATCTCATCCTCAAAAGGCTCGTCCTCAAACAAATCGATATCGCCGTCAGCCTCGGCGTCGAGTAGCAAGTCATATGCGGGATAGACAGCTAAAGGAATAGGAGCTGGAATCACAACTAGGGGCAAGTACTCAGCAGGAGGGTCATCAATAGGCTCATCAGCGCCATCGGGCAGAGCGAAGGGCTGGAAGTCATCGTCATCAGTGCTCGTGTAATCGGAGGTATGCACCTCGTGCTCTGAAGATATAATGTCGTCAGATACTATGGGTAAAGGTCCGGTGGTATCCGAATCTCATACGCATAAACATGTCGCATGGCACGGGTGACTCATGATGTCAGTAACATAAACACAATTATGCACAAATAATCAGGTAATCAGGTAATCACATAAGTTACCAAATAATAATCACATAATCCTCCTAGTCCCACTAGCCTCCCAGCCTCCCAGACTGTCCTTTCCTAGTCCCACTAGCCAATTTTCCCAGCCTCCCAGACTGCTCTTCCTAGTCCCACTAGCCTCCCAGTCTCTCAGACTGACTCCCTAGTCCCACTAGTCAATTCTCCCAGCCTCCCAGACTGACTCCCTAGTCCCACTAGTCAATTCTCCCAGCCTCCCAGACTGACTCCCTAGTCCCACTAGACAACTACCTCGATCCATTAGATCGAGCCTCGGCCTCCCAGACCGAGCCTCAGTCTCTCAGACCGAGCCTCAGCCTCCCAGACTGAGCCTAAAAAAAATAATAAATAAAATGTGCTCAACATTTGTTTGTAAAAACGTTTTGGATCTGGACTTAAGTGGTATGCAGTAAAAATGTTTTTGTGAGAGCCCTAGTGATCATAGTCTAGACTCGAGGAGGAATCCTAGTTCGCTATGATCAGAGCTCTGATACCAAGCTGTCACACCCTGGCTTTGCGGAAGCATGGTTAATTTGGTGTGACTTCTTAATACCATAGCTTAATCATAACAAAGCTATATGAAAGTAAAACCATGCAAGATCATCCATTGATTAAGTTTCAAGATAAAAGTACCACAACATTGTTTTAAAGTACCGACACATGCAACGGAAGTTACAACCTAATTCATAAAAACATTGTTCAGAATCACAAACATAAAGCAGACGTAGTTTAAGAGCGGTGGCTCGTCCAGGCAAGAGACACGACCCCTAAACTTTGGATGACCTTATTTCTCATACGCAGCGTGAAAACGTATCATACCATGCCAGATCCTTAATTACCTGAAATACATGTAAGTTGGAAAAATCAACAAAAATTGTTGAGCAAGTTCATGTGTAGTGAGTAAGTAAAAACCTTTGTAAGTATAAAGTCCTGGTATGTAGCAAATAAGGAAAAAGAGATCACCAATGGTTTGCAAGGCCATTGATATGTGTGAAATGCAAGTAGGAAGGCTCAAACCTAGCAGATTTATGCGCCGGGTACAAAGTCATCCCGAGGTCCGTTACGCTGGGCCTGGGACTGGGCTCGCTACACCCAAATAGATCTATCGCTCCTGCCCCTCGGTCCTACCCTGAGGATTAATGACCTCAAGTTTCCGCCTACCCAGTTCACATGATCTAAATAACAACCCTCCTTACGCTAACCATACCATATCAGAAATATTCGCAAACATAGTAACATGTATTTCACCCCCGCAGTTTAGAAAACTGAAAACAATTAAGAGAAAAGGGGGACATGAACTCACAGCGGTGCGTCTCTACCAAGTATACTCCAAATCAAGCAGCTGTGCAACGACCTACATGTGCTAATTCTATTAGACGGATGGCCGTGCCTTAGCTTTATAGTTTACATTTTTGGGAAATAGTTAGACAACTATTTCTTGTTTATATCTTGCATGTACTTGGTAGTTAATCTCCTTCCCAAGGATGGGGGATTTAATACATGTGTATTTGTATTATATCATTAAGTCCCACTTAATATATTTTTACTTCTCATTCCAAGATATAAATATTTTTCTCAAAAATATTATATTTTCTCTTCACTTAATACTTTCCAAAATAATACGTTGACAAAATACGCGTTCATGAGTATTTCCGTATAAAGCGTAAGTTACGTTTTAACGATTAAGTGGTAATAATAATTACCGTTGTAACTTATACGTTCGTCGTGTAAGCGTTTGTATTATTTTGGGTTCGTCAACGTTTGTAAATATTATTTTTACTCTAAAAATAATATTTATATATTTTCACAAAATAATCATAAACAGTGTGGTGAAAAATATATTTATCGAATAAATATTTATCACGTTTAGTTTTTGTGAAAATCCCACCTCCGATTATTTAATAAATAAAGTCATGGCGAAATATATTTTGAAAACATCTCAAAAATAGTTTAACACTTGTAAATAATCTAAGTGTTAGGTTTTTAGAAAAATTTCGCCAGAGTTTCCCTTGTAACTGGAGGTGGCCACGCCTTCAAGCGTATCATTTTCTTTTATAAAATCACTTCAACAATTTCTTGATTCAATCAAACAATTTCCGATACATCAACTAATCTCAACACACCAAACTTGCCGACTAGTATGTAAATCGCATTATTACATGAACTTGTAGTTTTTCCGAAAACTATAGTGTAGATCTCCTTATATTTGGTGGATCTATGTGTGAAATAGTTTAATCTTGTAAAAACCCCGTTTTTAGAATAAATTATTCTTTACAACTTCCCGACAACTTTTGTAAAGATTGTTACTTTGTCGGATCTTTCGTTTCACAAGTGTTTATACACTTGTAGTTTGTAAAAATCATATTTGTTAGTGTGTCCTCCGACTTTTATAAAACATGATTTTCTCGACACTTGGTTCTACGAATATACCACTTGTACATGCGTAGATCCGCTAGTTTTAAATACTATTTTACAAGTCAAAATACTTTTACACAAGTTCATGTCTTTCGTGTGGTAGAGTTTCACCTTTTAACCCTTGTACCGATATAAACAAGCTTATGTCAAGATCTATGATCTTAACAAAGTCGGGTTAAACGATGATCAGAGCCACCACAACGTAGATCGGGCCTCAATAATCAACATATTCAAACACTACAACTTTTACACAAGTTATGAGCTTTTATCCAACAAAATTCAAGTTTTAGTGAACTTTAAAGATTCAAAAGATGGGTTTCCGCATTTTAATCGTTATAAATCATATTAACCACTTTAGATATGTTCGAGAGTGAGTTTTAAACATTATACCTCTAGCTCGGGGCTAGGGAAGATTCTAGGCGAAAAGGTGGTGGATAAAAGCAAGATAACGAGGTTCTTCCACTTCCGTTTGCTCCAAGCTTCCTAATACGAGATCCTTAACACTTGAATGGACTTGGAATGTGGAGATCAAGGCTCGAAAAATTGATGGGTGGTTAGGGGTGTTTGGCCGTAAGTTGTAGAGCAAGTGAGAGAGAGTTCTTGTGGTGTTATGGAGTGTAAGTGTTTATGATGCAAAGAGTAGTACTTATAGACAAATGATTAGCTATAACCCCATGGATCTTGTGTCTCCTAGATTTTAAACATGATGGATTAAAATAATAAAAGAAATCAAAGTGTATCTCCTTCTAGTTGGGGCCGGTTAGCATGGGGGGTCTAGTTCAATTCCAAGTATTAGTTAGGGTTTAGTTAGATTAACTAAGTTAGATTAGGGGTTAACTTAGTTAGTTACATGTTGCGCTTTAACGCGGGTGTTAGGGTAATCAGGGACCCTAACTGGCTCAGAAAAAGACCAATAATGTTTATGGCAATATTTTCATGTTCGGAGTAAAGTCCGGTTGTTCGGTTAGATAGTAATTCGTTAAAGCGCTTAACAAAGCTTTTAAGTGTCGTTAATACCATTTTTAGTGACGCAACTTACTCCCGACACTTTGGAAAGTGCCTAGTAATATTTTTCTCATGATTTGGCACTTTATTAGCTCACTAGAAGCTGAATTGTTAATTAAAGTGCCGTGTTTTGTGCTTGGCGTACATTTTTGGCACATCCGATCACTGTATCTTATTCCTAGAGACGCAGTTCTACAACCCTTGTATCCCTACACTCACTATGGGTGTAGTAATCACTTCTGGCTCATACAGGCCTTAGAGGCAGTGTCTGCCTGATGCTGGCTTTATCAGTATATTCAATAGGTTATCCGTTCATAGTGCTACTGTGCTTTTGTGCATCATGAAAATAATGTAGTGACAGTATGTAAGGTATGATGCAGATATGTACAAGTATCAACAGTCAAGTAGCAGTCTATCCATAAATTCAAGTAAGCACAGTAATTAAGCAGTAAATTATTATTAATTAAGTCGTACGGAAACCTGGTTTAGTGAGGGTTGTCACAGATGGTTCTTGGATTCTGGAGCCACTGTTCATGTTTGTGGAAATCGTGGCTCATTTCTTACTTATGCTCCTGTTCCTCAAGGAACAGTGGTGGTATGTGCTGATGGACATCATGTAGAAGTACATGGTAAAGGCACGGTGCGACTAAACTTTAGAGATGTGTAGGTCCGTGTTTCGGGATCCAATCCGTGATTTTCATGTTTATGTTCAAAGATGGAAGAGATAAAGAGATGATAAACAAACAACTTTGCATTAATCCGGTAGTAAAACATTACAAGTCGGCCCGATTACAAGATAACCGAACTAATACCAAAGAAGTATACATCCAGGGAGAAATCAAGTGGTGATTTCTCCCGGTGAGGACTCAAACCTCCTATCACTCTCTAGCACACACTTGTGCTCTCACTCTTGTGTTTTGCAAGACAAGGTGTTGGTATTTATACCAAACACAGGTTGCACAGTCGAAGGATCAAGCTGACTGGTCGACAGATCATCTGTCGACCATCCAGCTTTCGAAAGACACATACATACCTCGAAGGATCACATATCCTTTGAGGTCCATCCTTCGATGGATATCTTTCGAGCTCATCGAAGGATACACAATCCTTCGATGCCTTATCCTTCGACACCAACATTAACAACCATAACTTGTCTTGCAACAACACACGGTCAACCGAATAACCCTCTCGTTTGACCACTTCAAACGAGCGGGTCTATACACGTTCGATAGACCGTTTCACTAACTATTACAAATTCAGCGTAAAATAATAACTAATCTATTCGACAAGCATCGGACACAAAATCTGCATCAACAAATTCCCCCTTGTCCGTTGCTGTCGAATGCTGAAAATGCAACTGCAATCATCGATCTTCAGTCAAGTAATCATCTTCTCTGTGTTGACGAATTCCCCCTTGACCGATGATCCAGGTAGGTAGTATCTTGATGCTCATTGTATAAGATTTCCCCCTCAGAGTACGCGCATCCGTGTTGAGTGTTGTGCAATTTCCTCAAAAGGCTCAATTGACCGATCTTCCGCTGATCTTCCAATACTCCAACCGGCATTTGATAAGGGTTCCATTCTTTTACAACTGCATCAAGTCTTGATCTTCAAGCGTCTGTGCAAAACATTCCACGCTGAACCGTTTGTATCACCAGAAAATCACAAACTCTACCACCTGTGATTGCGTTTAGAAATTTACCGAAGAAATTCAACATTTGGAAATTTTTATCCCCCCGTTTCTTTGGTAAAATCTCTAAACCTTAACAGATTCTTTCCACTTCAAAGAAACTGTCGTCAAATGTTCACCAATTCCCTCCACTGAGCGGAACTGTCATCAATCTTCATTGAATGTTCTCGGTTCCGAAAATTCACGAACATGACTTTCTTCTTTGCATAATCTAGTTGAATAAGAACGTCCCCTGGTACCCCGTAGGATCTGACTTGTATCCCCCCAAAGACCAAAGACTTTGTGAACTCGTTAGGACCGGTATAGACGTTCCAGGTTCATACGTTCGTCTTCAAATGCGAGAATATGACAATAAACAAAATCCTTTCGAACATTTCCGAATAACCGGTAACAATCATAAATACTGATGCGCGGAAGCGAACATATCGTGTTGTTTTTGGCCCATAATAGTCGCGTTACCATTTTTGCCATTTGCATCGGTAACCGTGACTACCCCACATTTTTCAACAATCAAGTTTTCATCATCTCTTATCATCCCAAACTGGTTTGGCGCGCTTTCGAACCCGTACGAATTTGACGTTGACATTTAGAAGCACGGTTCGACTAAACTTTGCGAACACCCGAGAATGATAGGCCCAACATTTTTCATACATCATTTTTTTTTATATATATAGCCTGATGTTGAGTTTGGAAAATTGTAAGTAATAACCGTGTAATCACCACCCATACAACTTGTACATGGTGAGCCCAAGGCTGCTTTGGCCCAAATGTTTAGTGAGCCCAAATCATCACTTAGGGGTTATCCCAATTGAAGACATATCATACGGCCAAATCTCTAATCAGGCCCATACTTCTCAATTATTATTATTATTATTATTATTATTTTTTTATTTTAAAGAACCCAGCTGAATCATTAACCCTGCCGACAATTAGGACAGCTCCCAACATCATCTTCAAGTCAGACTTTTCTCTTTCTTCGATGAACAAAGCAACAAAACAATAGCAGCCACCATCGCCTTTCACAGTCTATCTCTCCTCAAAAGTCAACAACCCCTTTTTTTATTTATTTAAACATCACAGCCGACATCATTGTACTCTATCTCTTTGTCTGGGATGAACAAAACAACAAACAACCTCCTGTGACAGCTGTTTCCACAACCGAAGGATGTATCCTTCGAAGTTGTTGAAATGATTATCTTTCGAAGTTGTTGGGGGGTTTCGAGCACAGATCTTTCGGAATTGTTGGAATAATGTTAATCTTTCGAAGAACAGATGAATCCGATCCTTCAAAAGAAAGGGATGACCCTTCGAAAACATTTAGAGCCTTTCGAAATCTGTGCAAATGACCCTTCGAGATAAAAGAGATGACCCTTCGAGAATTTTGATGATATTTCAAAGTACTGTTTGGATCTGACCCTTCGAAAGGATAAATAATCCTTCGAAACAACAGATGATCTTTCGGAAAAGAGTGACCTTTCGAATTCTTTTAGGGTGACCCTTCGACAAGATAAATGATCCTTCGAAGTTCTCTACATCTTTCAAAATATGAAGATGTGAAGAACATCAAGAACACAGCTACTGTGTAAAATTTGCAGATTTATGAAAACACTTGAACACCATTTTTGATGAAGAAAACTTGAACTTTTAGGAGAAAAACATAAAACCCAACACTCGTTTTATCACAGATCTGAATATTCGGGTCCAGATCTGAGTTTTTCTCATTTTCACCATTTTTACATCTTGAACAAAAACCCACAAAAATCACAGATCTAGAGCACATGTGACTTAGTAAACGGTTAGTTTTACTAAATCGGGCACCATGGCTCTGATACCAATTGTAGGTCCGGGTTTCGGGATCCAATCCGTGATTTTCATGTTTATGTTCAAAGATGGAAGAGATAAAGAGATGATAAACAAACAACTTTGCATTAATCCGGTAGTAAAACATTACAAGTCGGCCCGATTACAAGATAACCGAACTAATACCAAAGAAGTATACATCCAGGGAGAAATCAAGTGGTGATTTCTCCCGCTGAGGACTCAAACCTCCTATCACTCTCTAGCACACACTTGTGCTCTCACTCTTGTGTTTTACAAGACAAGGTGTTGGTATTTATACCAAACACAGGTTGCACAGTCGAAGGATCAAGCTGACTGGTCGACAGATCATCTGTCGACCATCCAGCTTTCGAAAGACACATACATACCTCGAAGGATCACATATCCTTTGAGGTCCATCCTTCGATGGATATCTTTCGAGCTCATCGAAGGATACACAATCCTTCGATGCCTTATCCTTCGACACCAACATTAACAACCATAACTTGTCTTGCAACAACACACGGTCAACCGAATAACCCTCTCGTTTGACCACTTCAAACGAGCGGGTCTATACACGTTCGATAGACCGTTTCACTAACTATTACAAATTCAGCGTAAAATAATAACTAATCTATTCGACAAGCATCGGACACAAAATCTGCATCAACAAGATGGTCAAGTGGTTACCCTTCAGGACGTGTTGCATGTTCCTGGTATCACCAAGGGTCTGGTTTCTGCTGATAAATTCGATCGGAATGGTTACAAGCTGGTTATCAAGAATCTCCGTGTGAAGTTTTCTCTAAATGACATCTATGTGGGTCAAGCAAAGAACACGGGTGGAATGTATCGTCTTGACTTAGCTGAAGATGGGATTGATGAAGAAGAAGATTCGGATGAAGGGGGCGTTTCAGTGATTGATGGGTTTGGGAATGAAAGTGATAGTGATAGTGGTGGTAGTGTTAGTTCTAGTATTGGTGAATGTAATGCTATTGGTTTTGATTTGAATGAAATTATGTCTTCTGATTATATCGCTTGTTCAATTTCTTTATGGCATAAACGTTTAGCTCATACAAATATTAAAAACATTGAAAAAATGCAAACTAAAGGTTTATTAAAATTAAAAGATAAAGACTTTGAAAAATGCGAAACTTGTGTTAAATCAAAATTCACAAAGAAACCTTTTCCAAGTGTTCATAAACGCAATACATCACTACTAGAACTAATTCATTCAGATATTTGTGAACTGAATGGAGTTCTTACTCGTGGGGGTAAGAGATACTTTATCACTTTCTGCGATGACTCGAGCCGATACTTATATGTTTATTTGTTGCATTCAAAAGACGAAGCTTTTGAGGCATTCAAAATATATAAGGCTGAGGTTGAAAAACAAAAGGAGAAACGCATTAAAATTCTTCGCTCGGACAGAGGCGGAGAATACTTTAACCAAAAGTTTGATGCATTCTGCGAAGAAGAAGGCATCATACATGAGAGAACTTCACCATATACTCCCCAACAAAATGGTTTGGCTGAGAGAAAGAACCGAACCTTGGTAGAGATGGCTAACTGTATGTTAAACCAATCGGGTCTACCTCATAATATGTTGGGGGAAGCTGTGTTAACCGCATGTTATGTTCATAATAGGATCACTAGTCGTGTGATACCTACGAGTCCATATGAGTTGTGGAAAGGAAGAAAACCAAACCTAGAACATTTGAGGGTTTGGGGATGTCTTGCTTACTATCGCGTACCTGATCCAAAGACACTCAAACTGGGAGAACGAGCTTTCAAGAGTGTATTCATTGGATATGCTTCGCATAGTAAATCTTACCGATTGTTGGATGACGAATCAGGTATAGTTGTAGAATCCAGAGATGTGGAATTCTTTGAGAACAAGTTTTCTAGAGATGATGAAAACTCAAATGGCACCACAACTTCTAGTACTTCTGAGAAAAGGGTTCAACCCTCACAAATAGTTGAAGAACCAAGGAAAAGTACTAGAGTTAGAAAAGAGAAAAGTTATGGAGATGATTTCTTTTCTTACCTGGTTGAAGGAACTCAAAAGAAAGTGACGAGAGAGGTCATTTTTGCTGTAAATTTGGATGATGATCCTAAAACTTTCAACGAGGCAATGTCATCAAGAGATGCTCCTTTGTGGAAGGAGGCAGTCAATGATGAAATGGATTCCATTATGGGAAATGGAACTTGGGAGTTAGCTGATCTACCCAAGGGAAAGAAACCTATTGGATCCAAATGGATTTTCAAAAGGAAGTATCATCCAGATGGATCCATCTCTGCCTATAAAGCGAGATTAGTTGCTAAAGGGTATAGGCAGAGAGAAGGGATCGACTATTTTGATACCTATGCACCTGTGGCTAGAATAAGTTCTATCAGAACTCTAATAGCGGTGTCTGCTTTGAAAGGGTTGTACATCCATCAAATGGATGTAAAGACAGCATTTCGAAATGGGTATCTAAATGAGGAGATTTATTTGGAGCAACCAGAAGGGTTTGTGATGCCTGGACAAGAGAACAAAGTGTGTAGACTTATTAAATCTCTGTATGGTTTGAAGCAGGCTCCTAAACAGTGGCATGAGAGATTTGACACACTGTGGCTGCTTTCGGGTTTCGACACAACAGTGCTGACAGATGTATTTATACTAAATGCGAACCCGGTTATACAGTCGTGATTTGTCTCTATGTTGATGATATGTTGATCATCAGCAGTCACCTTGAAGGTATTTCTGAAACTAAGAAATATTTGTCCTTGAACTTTAAGATGAAAGATCTAGGAGAAGTTGATACCATTCTTGGGATCAAGGTGAAGAGAACTGGAAGTCAGATTTCTCTTAGTCAATCTCATTACATAGAGAAAATTCTGACTAAGTTTCAACACTTAAATATTAAAGAGTTTAATACCCCGTTTGATCCAAGTGTGAAACTTAATGTGAACTCTGGAAGAGGAGTGGCTCAACTGGAGTATGCGAGTGCTATTGGAAGTATGATGTATGCAACGCATTGCACTCGTCCTGATATTGCTTTTGCTGTAAGCAAACTGAGTCAGTATACTGTTAATCCAGGGACAGAACACTGGAAGGCAGTGGGTAGAGTACTTGGATACCTGAAAAGGACCAGTAACTTAGAACTGACATACACGTCTTCTTCCAGAATACTTGAAGGTTATTCTGATGCAAGCTGGATTGATCGCACCAATGATTCAAAATCTACAAGTGGGTGGATTTTCACTCTAGCAGGAGGATGAGTTTCTTGGGCGAGCAAGAAACAGACGTGTATTGCCCACTCAACTATGGAAGCTGAACTCATAGCGCTAGCGGCGGCTGGTAAGGAAGCAGAGTGGATTAGAGATCTACTTACTGACATCCGTCTGTGGGATGTTCCAATGTCGTCTATTCCCATGTATTGTGATAGTGAGGCCACACTATCTAAAGTATACAACGCAGTGTATAATGGGAGATCAAGACACATAGGTCTTCGGCACAATTATGTGAGACAACTACTTGAAAGTGGTACCATCAAGGTTGTCTATGTCAAGACAAGTAAGAACTTGGCAGATCCGTTTACTAAACCCTTGACGAGAGATTTGGTTGTGAATATCGCGAGAGACATGGGTCTAAAACCACAATAGAATCGTTAGTGATGGAAACCCAACTTGAACTTAGTGCTCCTATTTCTCAAGTTTAATGGGTAAAAACGAAGTCACTTAACGATAGAAGGTACTATCAAATTTGATAGATCCATGTGAGGTATGATAGTACGTCGTTGCCGAGAACAAGGGTGAGCTTATGCTCTTAACAAAGTTTTGGAGGCATCCAAGCAACGTGGATGATGTAAAACTTTGCCTATATGATCTAGGGGTGGTGCCGCCTCGAGTGAAGATTAGTGGTTTATCTTCTAAAGGGTCATGAAAAGGATTTATAGCGCACGGCCATATTCGCGCTCAGTGAGAACGCAAAGTCAGCTGGTGATGTGTGGGGGTAAACCGAAGGGGGCTATCAGGTTAATGGTTTAATTCCATAGGACACCATCTAATCTGTCTCTTCTTGTTTATCAACATAAACTGGGTTTAATCTTCGTGACACCTAGTGACATCATTAGTGTAAAGTGAAAGGAAACATTCCAACTTGGTGGGGGATTGTTGGAAATATTAAAGAGGTAAACATACAAGTTGGTATGTTTCCTCCATCCCACATTGGTGGAGTGATTGAAGTTTGAGTGGTTTATAAGTGATTACCCCTTATGGGCCTCCATGGTGTTAAATGGGTTGAGAAGTGGGTGAAGCCCACACGCGCGCCGAGCCGAGCCGAGCCGCGAGCTCGCGAATGGTCGCGTTTGAGGCGCGAATGGGCGCGTTTGAGGCGCACTTTGCACGTACGCATCGTCGCTAGGAGCTGAGGAGCTTTTATTTTTAGCTAAGGTCTGGTCAGGTGGGTCAGATCTGGGAATCGAATCAGATAGGGAGATAGAGATGAGTTCGAAACCAGTGGGGGTTATCTCATTATCTCTAGTGAACCGAATTCGTATGAGATATATATCCAGTTTCATGAATTCGTTTGGGATATTTATCCAGCAACTGAATTCGTATCAGATATATATTGAGGAATTCGAATTGGTTATGGATTGGTATATCACTCCCTATTTTTCTCATTCTCTGGTATAACCAAACCTATAAATAAAAGCTTCCTGCTACCTATTTTACACACCAATTTTCGCAGCTCTCTCTCTCTCTATTGTGTGTTCCTGTTTTCGTTCCAGCTTCTGCGTTTTCTGGTTTCCATTGCTGTTGGAATACCAGATCAGTTCTGCATTAAATCCTGGGAGTTTACGCTGCAGCTCACAGCAATACGAGCGCGTAAAATCCTTTAAGGACAGGAATCATCCGTGCAGTTCAAGGCTTTCGTTCAAGGATCTTCGTTTTCACTCGCCAGGTTGGTTTTAATCTACGTGTTCTTTAAATTCGTCCGACAACGGGATAGTCTCCTTCTACCTTTCTTTAATCAGTTTGCTCAAGTTGGAACAAACTGGTTTGGCTGATAACTCGGTAATTAATAAAGTAATATTAATTTATTGCTGATTAATTTATTTTCAACAATCTTAAAGGATTTTATGTTTTGTGTTTTAATCAACAGAACAAATGGACTCTGAACTACCAACAGCCAATCTGAGATTCATGAATCAAGAGTTTGTCAAGTTGGACAAATTCGATGGTCAGAACTATACCCGCTGGGCGGACAAGGTTAAGTTCATGCTAGTTGTGCTGAAACTTTACTATATCCTTGATCCTGACTTGCCTGCAATCCCTGATGACCCTCCTGGTGAAGCAGGAGAGCTCCCAAATGAAGATTTGGCAAGGCAAAGACTTATCCGTAAGGAAGCTGAAGATCTTTGCCTGGGTCACATCAAAAATTTCCTTTCGGATCGTCTCTATGACTTGTACGCGCCGATAAAAAGTGCTAGAGAATTGTGGAAAGCTTTGGAAGATAAGTACAAGGCTCATGAAGAAGGTACTAACAAATACCTTATTGCCAAGTACTTAGACTTCCAAATGGTCGATGACAAGTCAATCCTGGAGCAGGTGCATGAACTCCAAGTTCTTGTTAACAAATTGACTGCACTTTCTATTCCGCTGCCAGAAATATTTCAAGTAGGGGTCATTATTGCAAAATTGCCTCCTAATTGGAAAGATTTCTCAAAGAGAATGATGCACAAGTCTGAGGACTACTCTTTGGATGAACTGTTGAAGCACCTTCGAATTGAGGAGGAAACGCGCAACAGGGACAAAAGAGGTAAAGTCGGATCGAGTGTGAATCATGTTGCTGGAGTATCTGGTCAAAAGGGAAAGGGGGCATTATCAAAGAATAAGAAGTTTACAGCACCAAAGAAAAAAGAATTCAAGAAGTCACAACACACTAACAACCATCAACCAAAGAGGTCTGGTAAATGTCATGTTTGTGGAGAAATAGGGCATTATGCACGAGAGTGCTCTCAGAGGAAATCTGGATCTACGGTTGGTTCTACAAGTGCTATTGATGTTGAGAAAGTCACCAATCTAGTGGCCAGTGTGGGTCTTGGTGAAGTTAATATGCTTTCTCAATATACACGCATTGTGGCATGTAGAGGATGGTTCTTGGATTCTGGAGCCACTGTTCATGTTTGTGGAAATCGTGGCTCGTTTCTTACTTATGCTCCTGTTCCTCAAGGAACAGTGGTGGTATGTGCTGATGGACATCGTGTAGAAGTACATGGTAAAGGCACGGTGCGACTAAACTTTAGAGATGGTCAAGTGGTTACCCTTCAGGACGTGTTGCATGTTCCTGGTATCACCAAGGGTCTGGTTTCTGCTGATAAATTCGATCGGATGGTTACAAGCTGGTTATCAAGAATCTCCGTGTGAAGTTTTCTCTAAATGACATCTATGTGGGTCAAGCAAAGAACACGGGTGGAATGTATCGTCTTGACTTAGCTGAAGATGGGATTGATGAAGAAGAAGATTCGGATGAAGGGGGCGTTTCAGTGATTGATGGGTTTGGGAATGAAAGTGATAGTGATAGTGGTGGTAGTGTTAGTTCTAGTATTGGTGAATGTAATGCAATTGGTTTTGATTTGAATGAAATTATGTCTTCTGATTATATCGCTTGTTCAATTTCTTTATGGCATAAACGTTTAGCTCATACAAATATTAAAAACATTGAAAAAATGCAAACTAAAGGTTTATTAAAATTAAAAGATAAAGACTTTGAAAAATGCGAAACTTGTGTTAAATCAAAATTCACAAAGAAACCTTTTCCAAGTGTTCATAAACGCAATACATCACTACTAGAACTAATTCATTCAGATATTTGTGAACTGAATGGAGTTCTTACTCGTGGGGGTAAGAGATACTTTATCACTTTCTGCGATGACTCGAGCCGATACTTATATGTTTATTTGTTGCATTCAAAAGACGAAGCTTTTGAGGCATTCAAAATATATAAGGCTGAGGTTGAAAAACAAAAGGAGAAACGCATTAAAATTCTTCGCTCGGACAGAGGCGGAGAATACTTTAACCGAAAGTTTGATGCATTCTGCGAAGAAGAAGGCATGATACATGAGAGAACTGCACCATATACTCCCCAACAAAATGGTTTGGCTGAGAGAAAGAACCGAACCTTGGTAGAGATGGCTAACTGTATGTTAAACCAATCGGGTCTACCTCATAATATGTTGGGGGAAGCTGTGTTAACCGCATGTTATGTTCATAATAGGATCACTAGTCGTGTGATACCTACGAGTCCATATGAGTTGTGGAAAGGAAGAAAACCAAACCTAGAACATTTGAGGGTTTGGGGATGTCTTGCTTACTATCGCGTACCTGATCCAAAGACACTCAAACTGGGAGAACGAGCTTTCAAGAGTGTATTCATTGGATATGCTTCGCATAGTAAATCTTACCGATTGTTGGATGACGAATCAGGTATAGTTGTAGAATCCAGAGATGTGGAATTCTTTGAGAACAAGTTTTATAGAGATGATGAAAACTCAAATGGCACCACAACTTCTAGTACTTCTGAGAAAAGGGTTCAACCTTCACAAATAGTTGAAGAACCAAGGAAAAGTACTAGAGTTAGAAAAGAGAAAAGTTATGGAGATGATTTCTTTTCTTACCTGGTTGAAGGAACTCAAAAGAAAGTGACGAGAGAGGTCATTTTTGCTGTAAATTTGGATGATGATCCTAAAACTTTCAACGAGGCAATGTCATCAAGAGATGCTCCTTTGTGGAAGGAGGCAGTCAATGATGAAATGGATTCCATTATGGGAAATGGAACTTGGGAGTTAGCTGATCTACCCAAGGGAAAGAAACCTATTGGATCCAAATGGATTTTCAAAAGGAAGTATCATCCAGATGGATCCATCTCTGCCTATAAAGCGAGATTAGTTGCTAAAGGGTATAGGCAGAGAGAAGGGATCGACTATTTTGATACCTATGCACCTGTGGCTAGAATAAGTTCTATCAGAACTCTAATAGCGGTGTCTGCTTTGAAAGGGCTGTACATCCATCAAATGGATGTAAAGACAGCATTTCTAAATGGGTATCTAAATGAGGAGATTTATTTGGAGCAACCAGAAGGGTTTGTGATGCCTGGACAAGAGAACAAAGTGTGTAGACTTATTAAATCTCTGTATGGTTTGAAGCAGGCTCCTAAACAGTGGCATGAGAGATTTGACACCACTGTGACTGCTTTCGGGTTTCGACACAACAGTGCTGACAGATGTATTTATACTAAATGCGAACCCAGTTATACAGTCGTGATTTGTCTCTATGTTGATGATATGTTGATCATCAGCAGTCACCTTGAAGGTATTTCTGAAACTAAGAAATATTTGTCCTTGAACTTTAAGATGAAAGATCTAGGAGAAGTTGATACCATTCTTGGGATCAAGGTGAAGAGAACTGGAAGTCAGATTTCTCTTAGTCAATCTCATTACATAGAGAAAATTCTGACTAAGTTTCAACACTTAAATATTAAAGAGTTTAATACCCCGTTTGATCCAAGTGTGAAACTTAATGTGAACTCTGGAAGAGCAGTGGCTCAACTGGAGTATGCGAGTGCTATTGGAAGTATGATGTATGCAACGCATTGCACTCGTCCTGATATTGCTTTTGCTGTAAGCAAACTGAGTCAGTATACTGTTAATCCAGGGACAGAACACTGGAAGGCAGTGGGTAGAGTACTTGGATACCTGAAAAGGACCAGTAACTTAGAACTGACATACACGTCTTCTTCCAGAATACTTGAAGGTTATTCTGATGCAAGCTGGATTGATCGCACCAATGATTCAAAATCTACAAGTGGGTGGATTTTCACTCTAGCAGGAGGATGAGTTTCTTGGGCGAGCAAGAAACAGACGTGTATTGCCCACTCAACTATGGAAGCTGAACTCATAGCGCTAGCGGCGGCTGGTAAGGAAGCAGAGTGGATTAGAGATCTACTTACTGACATCCGTCTGTGGGATGTTCCAATGTCGTCTATTCCCATGTATTGTGATAGTGAGGCCACACTATCTAAAGTATACAACGCAGTGTATAATGGGAGATCAAGACACATAGGTCTTCGGCACAATTATGTGAGACAACTGCTTGAAAGTGGTACCATCAAGGTTGTCTATGTCAAGACAAGTAAGAACTTGGCAGATCCGTTTACTAAACCTCTGACGAGAGATTTGGTTGTGAATACCGCGAGAGACATGGGTCTAAAACCACAATAGAATCGTTAGTGATGGAAACCCAACTTGAACTTAGTGCTCCTATTTCTCAAGTTTAATGGGTAAAAACGAAGTCACTTAACGATAGAAGGTACTATCAAATTTGATAGATCCATGTGAGGTATGATAGTACGTCGTTGCCGAGAACAAGGGTGAGCTTATGCTCTTAACAAAGTTTTGGAGGCATCCAAGCAACGTGGATGATGTAAAACTTTGCCTATATGATCTAGGGGTGGTGCCGCCTCGAGTGAAGATTAGTGGTTTATCTTCTAAAGGGTCATGAAAAGGATTTATAGCGCACGGCCATATTCGCGCTCAGTGAGAACGCAAAGTCAGCTGGTGTTGTGTGGGGGTAAACCGAAGGGGGCTATCAGGTTAATGGTTTAATTCCATAGGACACCATCTAATCTGTCTCTTCTTGTTTATCAACATAAACTGGGTTTAATCTTCGTGACACCTAGTGACATCATTAGTGTAAAGTGAAAGGAAACATTCCAACTTGGTGGGGGATTGTTGGAAATATTAAAGAGGTAAACATACAAGTTGGTATGTTTCCTCCATCCCACATTGGTGGAGTGATTGAAGTTTGAGTGGTTTATAAGTGATTACCCCTTATGGGCCTCCATGGTGTTAAATGGGTTGAGAAGTGGGTGAAGCCCACACGCGCGCCGAGCCGAGCCGCGAGCTCGCGAATGGTCGTGTTTGAGGCGCGAATGGGCGCGTTTGAGGCGCACTTTGCACTTAGCTGAGGAGCTTTTATTTTTAGCTAAGGTCTGGTCAGGTGGGTCAGATCTGGGAATCGAATCAGACAGGGAGATAGAGATGAGTTCGAAACCAGTGGGGGTTATCTCATTATCTCTAGTGAACCGAATTCGTATGAGATATATATCCAGTTTCATGAATTCGTTTGGGATATTTATCCAGCAACTAAATTCGTATCAGATATATATTGAGGAATTCGAATTGGTTATGGATTGGTATATCACTCCCTATTTTTCTCATTCTCTGGTATAACCAAACCTATAAATAAAAGCTTCCTGCTACCTATTTTACACACCAATTTTCACAGCTCTCTCTCTCTATTGTGTGTTCCTGTTTTCGTTCCAGCTTCTGCGTTTTCTGGTTTCCATTGCTGTTGGAATACCAGATCAGTTCTGCATTAAATCCTGGGAGTTTACGCTGCAGCTCACAGCAATACGAGCGCGTAAAATCCTTTAAGGACAGGAATCATCCGTGCAGTTCAAGGCTTTCGTTCAAGGATCTTCGTTTTCACTCGCCAGGTTGGTTTTAATCTACGTGTTCTTTAAATTCGTCCGACAACGGGACAGTCTCCTTCTACCTTTCTTTAATCAGTTTGCTCAAGTTGGAACAAACTGGTTTGGCTGATAACTCGGTAATTAATAAAGTAATATTAATTTATTGTTGATTAATTTATTTTCAACATAGACCAGATGACGTTGTCTGGATGATTCGTGAGAATTACCCATCCATGGAAGCACCCTTGTATACTTCTACCAAACAACTCACCGACAACAAGACAACGGATCATGCATGGTATAGAAAATTTTGAATTAGTAGTAAAGTCAAGAGTTTATTTTATAAAAGTTTTTTACGTAAATATATTATAAGGGGTTGGTTAACATACAAATTTGCTTAACGTGCGTTGCGTACGCTGAGCTATTTCAACATGCGGGATTATTTTTTAATCGACATGCGACATTTTTTTTCTTAACATGCGTTTCTTTATACAGTGTACTGTGCAATTTTTCTGTTTTTAACATGCAGACTTTCATTTTCTTGTATACACATGCGGATTTACCTCTTCAAACACAAATCCCCATGTTGTAAATCCAAATCCGCATGTTATATCTTACTAGCGTACACGGCGTACGTTAAGCAACATTGTACAGTACACTTTCTCTATATTATAATAGGTTTAGGAAAGATTTATTTGTCTTGAAGAGGAAGTTTAGTATAACTATAAATAGGGCTCTAGGTTATTGTTTTTACTTGTCATTTTTCTTTGTAAGTTCGTAGTATGTTCGTTTGATTGAATAAGAAAAAGTTGCCGGTTTGTCCCCCAATATCTCGTGTTCTTATTTGTTGATACGATTATTTGAACCGTCTGGGTCATCAATTGGTATCAGAGCTACGGCTCGTTACACACCAGAATTATCACAGCTGCGGAGCATTCGAGTAGAAGATGAAGCAGATAAACAAAGTATAACAATTGTTATTCTTTCACGTCAATATTGGAGGTAGTTGCAATTATTTAATTGACGTCGGTGGGTATTAGTTGGAATCTTTGTTAGTAATTTTAGTGATTATCAACATTTGTAGTGGTATTAGATTAACTCGTTGAATAGGCATTCTCGTTATATATTATTTAAGTTAGGTGATGCAGGAATGGCGGACTTGATTATTATAACGAGCTATTGTGTGTAATTGAGTTTGGCTAAGTAATTTAACTGACTTGTTAAATTGTGACTTAATTAGACTTAATTAAAATAATATGTTATCTAAGTATACGTGATCTTCATTTGATACAAAAGATCAATTTCTAATGTTCAGATACATCTTATTTTAATAAATATTGAGCTTGTTACCAATATTGAGGTATATCTTATTTTAATAAATATTGGAAGTTAGTTATTTTGTGTATAACTGTTCCGCAAGTTTTGGGGAAATATAGAGATTTCTAAAACAGCCTATTGGAAAAAGAGAATTCATTAGGTATTCCAAAATTCTCAAAAATCACAATCCTGTTCTTGTTAAGAATTGAATTTAATCCGTTCGAACTTTTAAATAAACCGATCAAATAGTTCGTTCTGATAGTTTTCATACGACTCTCAATTCAATCCAAGCAATTTCATTTTGATTCACTGTGGTCTCATCAATTCAACCAACAAAGAACGAACTATTTCAACATGACTACCGGTGAATTTGCAAGTGACATGACAAGCAAATTCGCGAAGAAGTTGAAGAAATTTAAAGGGCAGGATTTTAGGCGCTGGAGGAAGAAGATGCACTTCTTGTTAACCACACTAAAAGTTGTGTACGTTCTAAGTACACCGATGCGTGAGGAAAGGGAAGATGAAACTCTGGAGATTGAAGTGGGGAAATGATGATTATATATGCAGAGGGCATATATTGAATGGAACGTGTGATGGGTTGTTTGATTTGTACCAGAATGCAGTGTCTGCCAAGGATCTTTGGGATTCTCTTTAATCCAAGTATATGGCAGAGGATGCATCTAGCAAAAAATTTCTTGTAAGTAATTTTAATTCCTACAAAATGGTTGATAGTAGACCAGTTATGGAGCAATTTAATGAATTATTGCACATATTGGGTCAATATACTCAACACAATTTGTATATGGATGAGTCAATTTCTGTTTCAAGCATTATTGATAAACTTCCCCCAACGTGGAAAGATTTTAAAAACACCCTTAAACATCAAAAGGAATAATTGACTTTGATTCAATTGGGAAGTCACATTCGGATCGAATAATCTCTTCGGGTTCAAGAAGTTGATAAAAATAAGGGTAAAAGTGTGGTTGGTCAGTCTTCAATTAACATGGTGGAACATGATGGAAAATCAGGTAAATATAACAAGTTCAAGGGAAAGAAACCCAAGTTTGATCATGATGATAAAAATTCAAACAAGAAAGCCAAAAAGACATGTTGGCGGTGCTACAAAGTGGGACACTTCAAAAAGGATTGCCGTGTGAAGCTTCCGGAAAACGACAAGGATTCGGGTGGAGCGGGTCCAAGGATCCACCGACACAAACGGGTACGCATTCTAATTATGTGTAAATTCGGTTGATCAAGTGAGTGCTTGAAAATAACAAAGGTTCCATTAGAACCACTTTTAATGAAAATAAGTTTCAAACAAAACAAATTTTGGTGTAAATGACTTAAATGCTTGTGAAAACCGTGTAAAATACAATACATAATACTAGGGGGATTGAGTCTAATATTTGTGAACAAAGGAATTGTGGTGGCCCAATGGAAAATACTAAATGGGTGTGTTTGGATAACTCAGATAATGTAAATGTGAGTGGGCCCAAAAATAAAATAAAGGGCATTACAAATGCAATAACGGTCATGGAAAATAAATGGCCTTTGGGTGGTAAGTTGATTGAAAACAACAATTTGTTTGTAGGCTCCGTTTCAGTGGCAACGTCTTATAATTATTGTGACCCAAATAATAAATGGGTTGCTCGCGTTTTACAAGGTTTGTAGAATCTAATTGGGTTAATAAACTGAATAAAGTTGAAAGCCCAATGGAGTTGTTGAATTCAGGACTCAATGAAAAATAGGAGTTTGGCCGTGACCTGAAAGCACTAAATGCTAAATGGGCAAACATTTGTAGTCCAAATAATTCACAGGAGTTGCCTGGGAATATTTTTATTCGAATTTGAATTCGAATTCTAATGATGATTTAAATATTCTAGTTGTAAATTGTGTTTCTTTTATAACTGAAGCATTTTGTGTTCAGAATGATGAATTCATATGGTGGTAGACTCGGGAGCTATGATACATGTATGCAAAGATCTAAGGTGGTTTGAAGGATGCAAACCTATTGATTATGGATCTGAATTACGAATGGGAAATGTAGCAACCGAGCCTATCAAATATGTCTCGAATGTCAAGCTTGTATTTACTTCTGGCAAACACTTATTATTAGATTATGTGTTGTATGTTCCAGGTATAGGTATACGAAAAAATTTATTGTCGGGTATTGTATTAAATAATTATGGTTTCAAACAGGTCATTAAGTCTGACAAGTTTATCTTGTCAAGACATGGAACCTTTGTAGGATTTGGATATTAATCTAATGGTATGTTTAAGTTAAATGTTCTTGTTCCGTTTGCTAAAGAATCTGTGTGTATTGCTTCTTCTAGTAATAAAGTAGATAATGAATCAAAATTATGGCATGCTAGATTAGGACATGTTAATTATTTTAGAATGAATGACATGTCTAAAATGAGCTTGATACCCGCTTTTGATAGGGTCATTGAGTCTGACAAGTTTATCTTGTCAAGACATGGAACCTTTGTAGGATTCAGATATTAATCTAATGGTATGTTTAAGTTAAATGTTCTTGTTCCATTTGCTAAAGAATCTGTGTGTATTGCTTCTTCTAGTAATAAAGTAGATAATGAATCAAAATTATGGCATGCTACATTAGGACATGTTAATTATTTTAGAATGAATGACATGTCTAAAATGAGCTTGATACCCGCTTTTGATATGAATAATAATCAATGTCACACTTGCAAGTTAACCAAGATAACAAGAAAACCGTTTTAAGATGTCAAAGGAGAATCTAAGGTTTTAGAACTCATTCATTCTGACTTATGTGATTTTCATAATACTCTCTCACTTGAAAATAAAAATTATATATATATATATATATATATATATATATATATATATATATGTTGTGACCTTTATTGAGGATGCTTCTAGGTTCCGTTATGTCTACTTGTTACATACAAAGGATGAAACTTTAGATAAATCTTAAATATATAAACAAGAAGTAGAATTGCATCAAAAGGATTTGATTAAAAATCCTCATACAGATAGAGATGGTGAACATTATGATCCATTTTATCTTCAATACATCAAACCACTGCTCCTTATACATCTCAACAAAATGGTGTATCTAAGAGGAAGAATAGGACACTAAAAGAAATGGTTAATTCCATGTTGTCTTATTCTAGTTTGAGTAAAGGATTTTGGGGTGAGGCTACTTATTGAATAGGGTCCCAAATAAAAGGACCACATTAAATCCATATGAGATCTGGCACAAAAAGGCACCAAACTTATGTCATCTTAAAGTTTGGGGTTGTAGAACTGTAGTAAGGCTCACTAAACCTAAGATGAGAACCTTAGGTGAGAGAGGCATTGAATGTAGTTGATTCTTATAAAGCATCTACAGGCACTGAAAGTGTAACTATTTCTTCTGAACCTAAGAAAAGCACAAGAACAAGAAAACCTAAGTTTTGGTATTGATTTTCATCTTTATTTAGTTGAGGGGGCCAGGGGTGAGGTTGATGACAGTATAGATAAGTTTAAGTCAAATTGGTTATCCAAGGCTTTAAACAAAAGGGAGCGATCCTGTTTGTCGCTAGGATTTATACTAGTAAATTATTAATTGTTTTGCTTCAGTTAATTCATCAAATAGATGTAAAAACTGCATTATGGAACGGTGAATTGGTCCAAGAGATTTAAATGAAATAGCATGAAGGCTTTGTTATGCTTGGCTATGAAAACAAAGTTTGTGAGTCAATCAAATTTGCATATGGCTTGAAACAAGCTCGTAAACAATGGCATCAAAAGTTTGATGAAATTGTGTTTTGAAATGGTTTTGTTCTTAACCAAACTAACAAGTGTATAGAGCTAATTGGACTCTTTGGATAAAGGAGTAATAATTTGTCTATATGTGGGTGACATGTTAATCTTTGCTACGAATCAAAATCAAGTAGATAAACCAAGAAAATCTTGTCATCTAAGCTTGCATGAAGGACACGAGGGAGGCAGAAGTGACCCTTAGTATTAGAATCACACATGGGAACAATGGCATTGCAATCTCTCAAGGGTGTTCATCGAATCAAATATCGAATTTTCGAATTATTCGAATATTTTTTATTTTCCCTTGAATTCGTATTCGATTCGAATTCGATTAAAACTTACCGAATTCGATTCGAATTCGTATTCGAATAAAAAACCAAATTCGTATTCGATTCGTATTCGACTAAAAATTCGAATTCGAATTCGATTTAATTTAGATTCTTTAAAAACATGTAAAAAACTATCAAAATGAAACATAAATTTTAAAGCAGCCATAAAGCACGATATCACATTAAAAAGTTCCAAATAAAGTACTATAAGTCTAAAATTTAAAAGGAGAAGTCGGAAATAACCACTCCACATTACAAGTTAATATTTTTAGGGTTATAAATCTATTGATAGATTTGTTACTTAGGTTTAGTTATGGGCCATGTAGTGGGTTTGGTAATGGGTAATTTTAATACTTGTAAAAAAATTGAAAATAATTTATAGTATAGCTTAATAAAAGTTATATAGGCATCTTATATAAAAATAATAAATAAAAATGTATAATTTTTATTCGAATTTCGAATCGAATCGAATTTGAAATTATAAATTCGTATTCGATTTACTTGACTCGAATTTAATCAAATTCGAATTCGAATTCTTTTAATCGAAACCAATTATTGATAATCGAATCGAATTTAAACGAATTTCGAATTTTTCGAATTCGAAACGAATTCTGAACACCCCTACTCTCAATCTCATTCCATTGAGAAGATTTTGAAGAAATTTAATTTTCAAGATTGTTCACAGTTGGAACTCCGATAGATCCTGATATTAGACTAATGTTTGATAAATGTGATCTTATGTCCCAGCTAGAATATTCAAAGGCAAGGTTGTTGGATGTATGTTGTGGAAAACTCAAGTTGATACACTAGTATACCAAGCACACATCAAGGGCAAGATGTGAACAAATTGTTCTAGTATTCGAAAGTAATGGAATATCCCTTATGTAAATATAGATATGGTTTTGTATTTACTTGCTCCCTAAGATTTGTATTTACTTGTTCCCTAAGATAAAGGATTGTATCTTGTATTTATATTGAGGTATCAATAATAGAGAATAATCAATTGAACCATTACATTCTTCATGGTATCAAGAGCCAAACCCTAAACCCTAATTTTTTTTTTTTGGCATCATGCCCTCGAAACCGCAACTTACCTTTTAAACATTATACCGACCAAAATTCATAAATTTCAAACCCCCACCCAACGCCTATACCATTGCCTCCCGACTTACGACCACCTCCGGGTGTTCGGGTGCATTTGCTATCCTCTCATTCCCCACACAACCATACAAACTTGTTTTTCGTTCATACCCGTGTGTGTTCCTCGGTTATCCCTCTAATCACCGAGAATACAAATGCCTTGATCTCAAGTCCCGTAAAATTACTATCAATCGGCACGTCCTATTCAACGAAACCATATTTCCATTTAGCAAATCTCACAAGGCCACCCCCCAAACGTACAACTTCCTCGATGACCCTATCCACCCGTACTTTCAACTTACCCCCCCCCCCCCAATGCCACCCCTTAACCCACCAGATCCACCTCCCCCATCGCTCATCCACCCACAACCCAACTCTCCAACACCTATACCCCCCTCGGCCCAAACCGATACCCCACCCCACTCACCACAACTTTCCTCCCAACTGGCCCAAACCCCTCCCCAGCCCAACCCGTCACCCATTCGCAATCCACCAGCCCAATTTTAAGCCCACCTACCCCATCAGCACAATCGCTCCCTGATCTCACCACCTCCAGCCCGATACCGCCCCCACCACCTTTACCCCCAACCCGCACCATGCAAACCCGTGCCATGTCAGGCATTTCAAAACCAAAACAAATTTTCAACCTATCCTTAACAACTATCGCACCTATCCCTAAAAACCCCACGGACGCCTTGTCTAAACCGGAATGGTTTACCGCTATGCAAACCGAATTTAATGCCTTAATTAAAAACAAGACTTGGGAACTTGTCCCGAGACATCCTGATATGCATATTATTCATAGCATGTGGCTTTTTCGTCACAAATACAGGTTGGATGGCACGTTAGAACGATACAAGGCACGGCTTGTGTGTGATGGTAGAAATTAGGAAGTCGGTATTGATTGTGGGGAGACATTTAGCCCGGTTGTTAAACCGGCTACTATTCGGACAGTATTGACATTGGCTTTATCTCAGTCATGGCCTATTCATCAATTGGATGTTACTAATGCGTTTCTTCATGGTCATCTTACTGAGACTGTCTACATGTATCAACCCATGGGTTCTCGGCATCGCGACTATCCCGATCATGTGTGTCTTCTTAAGAAATCTCTTTATGGACTTAAACAAGCACCACGGGCATGGTACCAACGATTTACGGATTTTGTTACTTTTATGGGTTTCTTGCAGAGTCGATGTGATAACTCTCTCTTCACATATCATCACGGGGGTGACATTGCATACTTATTGATCTATGTCGATGATATTATCCTAACTACTTCCTCTGACACGCTCCTAATGAGATTAATGGGCAGCCTCGCGGCTGAATTTGCAATGAAAGATCTTGGACCTCTTAGTTACTTCTTGGGTATTACGGTATCTCGCACCGGTAACAACATGTTTTTGTCTCAACAATCTTATGCCTTGGATATTGTCCACCATGCAGGTATGTCCACCTGTAACCCAGTCGCTACACCTGTTGATACTAAGCCAAAACTTGGTGCTACAACTGGTACTCCATTCGACAACCCCACATTATACCGAAGCCTTGCGGGCGCACTTCAGTACCTCACGTTTATTCGGCTCGATATTAGTTATGCGGTTCAACAAATCTGTATTCACATGCATAATCCTAGCACGGATCACTAGCAGGCGCTGAAGCGTATTATTCGGTATATTCGCGGCACGGCAGACTATGGTCTCACGCTCTCCTCGTGCTCGGACGTTTCTCTCCGGGCTTACACAGACGCTGATTGGGCAGGTTGCCCGGATACTCGTCGCTCTACTTCTGGATATTGTGTTTACATGGGGCAAAATCTTTTATCTTGGTCTTCTAAGCGGCAATCGACCATTTCTCATTCCAGCGTTGAAGCAGAATACCGAGCAGTCGCCAATGTCGTTGCTGAAGTTTGCTGGCTTCGTAACCTCCTTCTCGAGTTACGTCGCCCCCTCTCCACCGCCACTTTAGTATATTGCGACAATATAAGTGCTATCTACTTATCTAGTATTCCGGTTCAGCATCAACGTACCAAGCACATAGAACTTGATATTCATTTTGTGCGCGAACATGTTCAACGTGGTACTATACGGATACTTCACACGCCTACTCGTTTACAGATTGCTGACATCTTCACCAAAGGCTTACCTCGAGTATTATTTTATGATTTCCGCTCCAGTGTCAACATTCGCCCACCTCTTGCTTCGACTGCGGGGGTGTAATGGAATATCCCTTATGTAAATATCATTGTTGCAAAAATCGCGACTAGCCGGCGATTAATCGCTGACTAGTCGCTAGTCGCCCATCAACTGAGTAATTTTCAGCTAATCAGTAAAAAAATCGCTAGTCGGCCTAGTCGGCCCTAATCGGCCCTAGTCGCGACTAGTCGGTCGGGAAAAAACGGGAAAAAACAAAAAAATCGGAAAAAATCAGAAAAAAATCGGAAAAAATCGGAAAAAATCGGAAAAAAACACATATTCCGGCCAAAACCTCCCAGATTCCGGTCAAAACTTGTCCACTTAAAAAAATTACGTATAAAAATATATGTATATATGTATAAAAACTTAAATTATACATAAAAAGTCCGATCCGATTAATCCCGAGTAATCCCGAGTAGTCGCTAGTCCCTACCTCACCGACCCGCTAGCAACTAGCGAGTTCTCCAACCTTGGTAAATATAGATATGATTTTGTATTTACTTGTTCCCTAAGATTTGTATTTACTTGTTCCCTAAGATAAGGGATTGTATCTTGTATTTATATTGAGGTATCAATAATAGAGAATAATCAATTGAACCATTACATTCTTCAGAAAGGACCCATGAATTATGGTTTGTGTTATTCAAGGTTTCCTTCAATTCTAGGAGGGTATTCCGATGCGAGTTGGATAACTATTTTGGAAGATCATTCTTCTACAAGTGGATTGATATTCTTACTTGGTGGAGGTGCTATCTCCTAGGATTCAAAGAAGCAAAGTTGCATCTCAAATTCAATAATGGAATTTGAATTTGTAACTTTAGCAGCAGCTAGTAAAGAAGCTAAATAGCTAAGAAATTTGATCTTTGAGATTCCTTTGTAGTCAAAACCGATATCACCAATATTTATCAGTTGTCAAGTGCTGACTAAGGATTATAGTCGGGTGTATAATGGTAAGTTTAAACAGTTGTGTATTATACATAGTGTGATACATGAGTTCATCATGCATAGAGTGATCTCTGTTGAATGTGTAAGATCTAAGTATAATTTGGCTGATTATCTAACTAAAGAGTTAGGAGAGATCTCGTGAATATATCAGTCATAGGGATGGGTTTAAAGTCCACACTTTAATATCCTATGTCAAAACACTCAATTCCCATCTAATACAACATTAGATGCAGAATTCAATGTGGAAAGCTTGTCATAAAGATATTGGAACACGATATTAGAATCATCCCAAGGTTTGTGTTTAGACTGCAAGATAAAGAAGGTTGAAGTATAACTTCTTAATAGTTCTTTGATAAATTGCATTTGCAGGTGCAAGAATAAAGAAACTACCTATAAGAGTATGAAGTTTAGCCGCTTCAAGAAGCTTGGACTTGGCTTCGATATACTCTTTGAGGACATAGGCTAGTAAAATATAGTGTCATGTAAGAACATATGGGTTGTAAACTTATGTGTATTCTACCTTCAAGTATTCAAATGGATAGCAAGGGTTCAATCAATAGAGACACCCCGATATTCGAATACTTGGATCGTGTAATTTAAAATTCAATTCTCAAGACATTTTCATTTATGCATGAGTTTGAGATCTTTGAGAATTGAGTTGATAATCACTAAAGTTACCAACATTTGTAGTGGTATTGGATTAACTCGTTGAATAGGTATTCTCATTATATATTAATCAAGTTAGGTGATGCAGGAATGACGGACTTGGTTATTATAACGAGCTATTGTGTGTAATTGAGTTTGGCTAAGAAATTTAACTGACTTGTTAAGTTGTGACTTAACTAGACTAAAATAATATGTTATCTAAGTAAGTAAGTATACGTGATCTTCATTTGATACAAAAGATCAATTTCTAATGTTGAGATATATCTTATTTTAATAAATATTGGGCTTATAACGAATATTGAGGTATATCTTATTTTAATAAATATTGGAAGTTGGTTATTTTGTGTATAACTGTTCTGCAAGTTTTGGGGGAAATATAGAGATTTCTAAAACTGAACAAAGGAGGAAACAGTCTATTGGAAAAAGACAATTCATTAGGTATTCCAATATTCTCAAAAATCACAATCCTGTTCTTTTTAAGAATTGAATTTAATTCATTCGAACTTTTGAGTAAACCGATCAAATAGTTCGTTCTGATAGTTTTCATACAACTCTCAATTCAATCCAAGCAATTTTATTTTGATTCACTGTGGTCTCATCAATTCAACCAACAATCTTTATCCAATGGTAGAGATTTCAGATTTGAGTTTTTGAAGCAGGTTTGCGAAAAGTGTTTTGGTATTAAATTGTGATAATTAGGAGTTTTTTGAGTGGCACCTTGATCGAGAGGAAATTTCAAAGAAGGGGAAAAAAAAGCAATTTGTATTAGTTAAATAAAACCTTTTGGTGTGAAAATTTTTACCCTTGGTATTGCTATGATATTTTTGTTTGATCGAGGAATTTGTTTTAAAGGGGTGGTTTTTCTACAAAAGGAAACAAAAGAATATAAAACCTTTTGGTTTGATTTTTGTTGTTGTGGATGCAAATAAAAGAAAGAGTAAATTGTGGTTTTGGTTTTATTACTATATTTTACAAAATCTAAAAGTTTTGTAATTTAGATACTAAGGCTTATATTTTATTGCAATTTAAGTCCACTACACTAACTCCATCCACATTCATATTAAATTCAGGTTACATGTGCGAAATATTTTGGTAATTAACCATCACAATTCAATGAAAACAAATATTAGTTAAGTCCAAATTCAATTTATATCAGAAAGTTTTTAATAGCAATCAAAATGGAGAATCAACCTCCAATTGTTACCGTAAACTAATTCCTTTGAGAAAATATAAATCTGAAAAAACTTAACAAATTGTTGATTAAGCTAGTTAATATGTGATATTTAACTAGGGTGTCGGAATTTTACCAGGTTACTCCTTTGAGAATGGGTGCCGAAATTTTACCAGGTTACTACTTCGGTGCCGGAATCTGTTCCGCCGGAAGGGCCCACTAATTCCGGCAATGAAAGTCCGGTAGCTGATGTCGGGTCAGGGTTTTTGGAAACTTCTAATCATATTAATGGCTTTGATGATACTCCTAAAAATGTGGAGGAAGTTATGGAAGATAGTGAAGTCAATGGGGAGTTTATTCCTGGGAATCTTTTTAATTTTGAAAAGGTTCTAGAAACTGACGTTGGGATCTTGGACAATGGGAATGTTTTAAATAAAAAAAAAGTCTCTATTGGGTACTGTGGGCCGGCCCAATCCGGCTTACTCTAGCAGCTTAGAAAAAACAAAAGTGGGGAAGAAGCCCAAATGTAATGAGAACTTGTTTGGGCTAGATCCATTGTTGGGTTTGGATAATGACATTGTGGCTCTTGATAAGGACCTGGGTAATCTCCATGGTGCTGATGAAGCTGACAGAAGAGATCATTCGGTCCAGGGAGAAGCAAACGATTTGGATTTAAACTCTCATCCCATTAACAGTGAAGGTGTCGATTTAGTGTCCTCAGATGTTATGCACAACACTTCGGTCGAGAACAATGTTCATATACAAGATGAAGAAGTGGAAGCGACAATTGCCTTGGGAGAGAAGTTGGGTGCCAATTTACATAATTCTCACGGGATGATTCAAGACTCGATTACTCATGAAGGGTTACAAGGAGGTAAGAAATGAATTGTCTTTCTATTAACATTCAAGGTGTTGGGGTTTGTGGTAAAGCGGGTTGGATTAAGAAGCTTAAAAACGACTGTGGGATTTCATTCATTGGTATGCAAGAGTCTATGGTTAGCAATGTTCAATCGACATTGGTTTCTAATTATTGGGGAGGGTCGGATTTTGATTATGAGTATGTTGATGCGAATGGTAACTCGGGTGGCTTAGTGAGTATGTGGACCCTAAAGTGTTTGTGAAAGATTCGGTGACCAAAGATATTAATTTTCTTCATGTGGCGGGTGTGGTTTTAGCCGGTTCCATTAGAGTGAATATTATCAATGTTTATGCTCCTCAAACTAATGTTGATAAAAGACAACTTTGGGCGAGAATTAATAATCTTATTCATTCGAATCAAGGCTGGTGGATAGTGTTTGGTGATTTTAATGCGGTTAGAGATCGGGATGAAAGAAAAAATTCGATTTTTGATCCGGTTTGTGCCCGTGACTTTAATGATTTTATCGATGAAGCAAGTTTACGGGAATATAATATGAAAGGGATGAGGTATACATATATGTCCAATAGAAGAGGTTTGTGTAAGTTGAGTAGAATCAACAGGGTATTTGTTTGTGACAATGTGTTTAACAAGTGGCCTAATGCGTGCGTTCGAGCTCTTAATAGAGAATTCTCGGATCCTTCTCCTTTGGTTTTCTTGGTTTAGGATTCAAACTTTGGTCCAAAACCCTTTCGGATGTTTGACTCATGGTTGGATCGGCCTGGTTGTATAGATATTGTCCACTCGGTTTTTGGAGGTTGGGTAAATAAAGGTGCAGCGGATGTCAATTTGTTAAACAAATTGAAAAGACTTCGATATCGTTTAAAAGAGTGGTTCAACAATTATAGTGTTAAAGAAGTGGAAGACGAGTCTCGATTACGAAAAGAAAAAGAGGAGATTGAGGTTCAAATGGAACTTAAAGACTTGGATGAAACGGATCTTTGGGTTTGGGCAGAATACAAGAAAGCGATTGAAGATATTGAGCATCATAAGGCGCGTGATCTTAGACAAAAATCTCGCGTTAAATGGGCCTCGCTTGGTGACGAAAACTCTAGTTTCTTCCACAATGTTGTTAACGGAAGAAAGGCGCGAAACTCTATCCCGGGCATTTTGATTAACGATGGGTTACAAAACCGTCTTTGGTTAAGAGAGAGATATTAAGATTTTTTAGAAGTCATTTCAAGGAGCAGGAACCTTATCGGCTAACTCTGGTTTGTTCGGGTATAAAGAAAATTGGTGAACAGGATCGAGTCGCATTGGTTGATATGTTTTCCAAACAAGAAATCAAAGAGGCGGTATTTGATTGTGGCTCAAATAAGGCGCCTGGTCCCGATGGCTTCAATTTTCGTTTCGTCAAAAGTTTTTTTGGAACTTGTTTGAGGAGGATTTCTATAAAATCATGGTGGAGTTTCACGCGTCAGGTATTATTAATCCAGGTTGCGGGTCGTCTTTTATTACTTTGATACCAAAGGTCAAAACGCCTTTGGGTCTTAGAGATTATAGGCCTATTACTCTTATTGGGATGATTAGTAAAGTTATTTCAAAAATTCTTGCAAATCGTCTCAAAAAGATAATGGGCCAGGTTATTTCCGAGTCTCAATCGGCGTTCTTATCTGATCGTTTCATCCTCGATGGTCCTCTAATGGTTAATGAAGTCATGGAGTGGTTGAAGAAAAGAAATAGAAAGGCCTTTATGTCAAAAATAGACTTCGAGAAGGCCTATGACAACGTCAACTGGAACTTCTTGATTTCTATTTTGTCACAAATGGGTTTTCATCCGATTTGGTGTGATTGGATTAAAGGTATTCTTCATTCTTCTAGAGCCGCGGTCTTGGTTAATGGCTCGCCGACCTTCGATTTTAGTTGTGAAAAGGGTCTCCATCAAGGCGATCCGTTGTCGCCTTTTCTATTCTTGATTGTGATGGAATCTCTTTCTTGGTTATTGGAGAAAGCTAAGGAGATTGGTATTTTTAAAGGTATTAGTTTATCGGAGGACGAAGCGGATATTACTCATCTTTTCTATGCGGATGATGCCCTTATTTTAGGAGAGTGGCCGCGTGAAAATATTCAGAGTATTGCCAGGATTCTTCGTATTTTTTTATCTATGTTCGGGTCTTCGTATAAATCTTCATAAGTCCAATATTTTTGGAGTTGGTACGGAAGAGTCAGAGGTGGATAATATGATGGAATTCTTGGGTTGCAAAAGAGGAGGGATTCCTTTTGTCTACCTAGGAATCCAAGTTGGGGCTAAGATGACTCGTATTAGCAATTGGGACCCGGTTATTGAAGTTATAAGAGCTCGTCCTGTGTCGTGGAAAGCGAAGACTTTATCGATGGGAGGCCGATTAGTTCTCATTAAGTCGGTTCTTGAAAGTTTACCTGTTTATTACCTTTCGCTTTACAAAGCTCCTAAGGCCGTGATTGATACTATTGAGACTATTATGAGGCGTTTCTTGTGGGCGGTTCTTGTGAAGAAAAAAAGATTCTGTGGGTTGCTTGGGATATTGTTACTAAAGGTGGACTGGGTGTGGCTACGTTACAAGAGGTGAATGACGCGCTCCTTTTGAAATGGACTTGGAGATTCAAAAAAGAAGGTAGTAGCTTGTGGAAGAAAATTATTTTGGGATGTCACGGGTCGAGTAGGCCTTGGGCTATGTTACCATGTAGCGCTTCGGCTAGTGGTTGTTGGAAACAAATAGTGAAAGTGGGAGAGAAAACAATTTCAAACGGGTCGGCTCTTAATTCTTTTTTTGTTGGTTCGCTAGGTGATGGTTCTTCTATAAACTTTTGGGGAGACATTTGGTTAAGAGAAGAACCTCTTCGAGTTATATATCCTAACCTGTTTAGGCTTGAAAAAAGAAATGGGTTAAGGTCTCAGCTCGAATTCGTTGCGTGAACAATGTTAAAACCGTGGAGTGGGATTGGAGATCAGCACCTTCTTCACATGGGCAGGTGACAGAATTATTTCAGCTTCTAAGTGAGATTCACGATTTGACATGGACGGGTGGTCTAGATGAATGGAAATGGAAGCTTGAAAAAGATGGCTTATTCACAGTGTCCTCGGCAAAGAAGTTGTTTTCCAACAACTCTATGGGTGATAATAGTCCGATGATAAAATGGAAGGGTTGGGTTCCGCTAAAATGCAAAATAATGGTATGGAGGGTTGCTCGTAATCGTCTTCCTACTACTTCAGAGAGCTTCTTAAACGTGGCGTGAACCTTCAACAAACCTCTTGTATTCTTTGTCAATCAGAATTGGAAACGGCTTTACATCTTTTCACTGGCTGCGTTTTTTCTTATGAAGTGTGGAGTAGAGTTAAAGCGCGGTGTCGGTTGAGTCCTAGTTTTGCTTTTGATGTGACGGACCTTTTGAGAGTGCCGGAGATTCAAACAAAGTCTAAAGAAGCGAGATACACCTTAAGAGGTATTGTTTACACTACTATGTGGGTGTTGTGGAATGAGCGTAATGCTCGTATTTTTAACAACAAGCGGCGGAGACCGATTGAGGTTTTGGAGATTGTAAAGTCAACGTCATACTTTTGGATTCATAATAGATCTAGGTGGAAAGATATAGACTGGAAAAATTGGTGTAGATATCCTTTGGATTGATGTTTTCTCGTATGTTTGCTCGAAGGTCCTTGCTTTGAGGACCTCTCGAGGTGTTTGAATGAAATTTTCCTTTCAAAAAAAAAAAAATATGTGACATTTAAAAACATTCGCTTTAATTAAGTTAGGTACTTTTGTTGTTTATGATTTTTTATTAATATATGGATATCGAATGAACGCACATTGAATTTCCATTGGAACGTATACAATCAGTAAATTTCTGTCGACTTATTCATGTAGGGAATTCTGTAAAAAGTTAATAATAAGTTGTGCTATAAATAGATGTAACTTTATATATATATGTATATATAGGGTAGGGATATGGTAAAAAGTGTCTAAAATGTAAGAAGGGTAAGAAGTGTTTTAAACCATTGGATATTTGATCTAATGGTTGAGATCAATAGGGTATAAAAATGTAAATTGTGTTTTAATTAGAGGGACCTTATGTAAAATTGAAGGGCAATAGTGTCTTTTTCAATGTTTGAAATATGGTAACCATATCATACACGACCAAAAAACTCCTACATTCACTCCTTTTTCCTTAAATATAGGAATTAATGATTCACCTTAATTGTAGGAGGTCTTTGGTTGCATATTCATCATACATTATCATAAAGAGAACTGTAATCAGGTTCATGGCATGGTGTTTTAAAACAACTGGATAAATTGACTATGATTCAAGTCATGGTGTTTTATCTGGAGACATTATTCATGGCGTGGTGTTTAAACATCTATGATTCAAGCCATGGTGTTTTATCTGGAGACATTGTATAAAAATCGTAAACACCATGACTATGATTCAAGTCATGGTGTTTTATCTGGAGACATTGTTCATGGCGTGGTGTTTTAAACATCTATGATTCAAAGTCATGGTGTTTTATCTGGAGACATTGTTCATGGCGTGGTGTTTTAAACATCTATGATTCAAGTCATGGTGTTTTATCAATACACAACATTCCCAGAACATCTATGATTCAAGTCATGGTGTTTTATCAATACAAAATATTCCCAGATTTTAAAACACCATGACTATGATTCAAGTCATGGTGTTTTATCTGGAATCCAAAAAACATCGTAAATCATCAAACAAACAGACGATCCAAGTCATGGTGTTTTATCTGGAATTCAAGTCAGATAAAACACCATGACTTGAATCATAGTCAATGTCTCCAGATGTTTAAAACACCACGCCATGAACAATGTCTCCTGATAAAACACCATGACTTGAATCATATTCAGTATCTCCAGATGTTTAAAACACCACGCCATGAACAATGTATCTAGATGTTTAAAACACCACGCCATGAACAATATATGATTAAAAGATGTTGCGATTAAAAGATGATGAAGAAGATAAAAACTCATCGCAAGTTTTTTTTTGGCAGTTATCTTTGAAATCAATTAAATGATAAGAAAGTCAAATTACTAATATACCCTTTTGAATTAATTAGGATAAAGGACACTTGTCACTCCCAAATTATTTCTCACACTTCTTACAAAAGTCCCACTTTGTACAGGATCCTCTACCTATATATATATATATATGTATATATATATATATGTATAGGGTAGGGATATGGTAAAAAGTGTCTAAAATGTAAGAAGGGTAAGAAGTGTTTTAAACCATTGGATATTTGATCTAATGGTTGAGATCAATAGGGTATAAAAATGTAAATTGTGTTTTAATTAGAGGGAACTTATGTAAAATTGAAGGGCAATAGTGTCTTTTTCAATGTTTGAAATATGGTAACCATATCATACACGACCAAAAACTCCTACATTCACTCCTTTTTCCTTAAATATAGGAATTAATGATTCACCTTAATTGTACGAGGTCTTTGGTTACATATTCGTCATACATTATCATAAAGAGAACTGTAATCAGATTCATGGCGTGGTGTTTTAAAACAACTGGATAAAATTGACTATGATTCAAGTCATGGTGTTTTATCTGGAGACATTGTTCATGGCGTGGTGTTTTAAACATCTATGATTCAAGTCATAGTGTTTTATTTGGAGACATTGTTCATGGTGTGGTGTTTTAAACATCTATGATTCAAGTTATGGTGTTTTATCTGGAGACATTGTTCATGGCGTGGTGTTTTATCAATACAAAACATTCTCAGATTTTAAAACACCATGACTATGATTCAAGTCATGGTGTTTTATCTGGAGACATTGTTCATGGCGTGGTGTTTTAAACATCTATAATTCAAGTCATAGATAAAACACCACGCCATGAACAATGTCTCCAGATAAAACACCATGACTTGAATCATAGTCAATGTCTCCCGTTTTTTAAAACACCACGCCATGAACAATGTATGATTCAAGTCATAGATAAAACACCACGCCATGAACAATGTCTCCAGATAAAACACCATGACTTGAATCATAGTCAATGTCTCCAGTTTTTTAAAACACCACGCCATGAACAATGTATGATTAAAAGATGCCGCGATTAAAAGATGATGAAGAATATAAAACAATCAGATGTATAGTGTTTCCTAAAATTTCTCCTAATTCAAAATTCGATTCAAACCTTAAAAAACTCATCGGCATTTTTTTTTTTTTTTTTGGCAATTATTCTTGGAAATCAATTAAATGATAAAAATGTCAAATTACTAATATACCCTTTTGAATTAGTTAGGATAAAGGACACTTGTCATTCCCAAATTATTTCTCACACTTCTCACAAAAGTCCCACTTTTTACATGATCCTCTACCTATATATATATATATATACACCCTAACACTAACTTTGTTACTTTTTGCAGTTATGTATATGGGTAATTAGGTCATTATATACTTTAGTGGTTGTTTCTTATAATTACATTTACAAAGTTCTTTTAATGTTTAAAAGATTATTAATGCAATTACTCAAGTTTTTATTATTATTTAGTTATTTTCACAGTTATAATTTAACAAAATACGTTTTAAATATACAAATTAATATGCATTTTCACTAACCGTTAGTTTTTTTATAAACTTTGTTTTAAAAATCATTTGATTGTTAACCTTTTTTTACACAGTCTATCGTTTTTAAAATTGTTCCTTTTTAAACCCTTTGTTTTTTAATATCGTTCTTTTTAAAGTCGTTTGTCCTTTAAAGTTTTTTTAAACATTTCATTTTATACCGTTTTTTTTTTACTTTTTTAGAAATTCGCTTATTTTCAGTCGTTCATTTTTAAAAGCGTTTCTTATTAAACCATTCCTTTTAGAACCGTTTTTAAAACCATTTGAAACTTTGTATTCAATTTACTTATAGCCATTAAGTAAAAAGAACTTTAAAAAATGAACGATTTCAAAATGATCGATTTTAAAAAACGAGTGGTTTAAAAAACGACGTTTATAAAAAAAACAAAACCTTACAAAAAATAAGTTTACAAGTGTAAGGTTTTAAAAAAAACGCACGAATTTAATAAACGAAAGGTTAAAAAATAACAAATTTTGAACAAACAAATGGATTATTTGAAAAAATATAAACCATTCTAAAAAAAGTTTGGAAATGAACGATCTTTTGCAAATTTTTTATTAGAATGGTTCATCTTTTTTCAAATCTTCAATTTCTTTTGTTTTTTATAAACGTCGTTTTTATTTCTTTTGAAATGAACAACTTAAAAACCGAATTGTTTAAAAAGTTTATATACAAATGATTTTAAAAAGAACAGTATAAAATGAATTGTTTAAAAAAACTTTAAAAGACAAATAAATTTAAAAAGAACGATTTAAAAAAAAACAAATGGTTTAAAAAGGAACAATTTTAAAAACGATAACACGGTTTTAAAAAAAGGGTTTAAAAACAAATGATTTAAAAACAATGTTTGTAAAAAGCAAACGGTTAAAGAAAATACATATTATTTGTATATTTAAAATGTATTTTGTTAAATAATAATCGTGAAAATAACAAAATAATAAAATAACCTTGAGTAATTGTACTAATAATCTATTAAATATTAAAAGACTTCATAATTATCAAAAACAGCCCCAAAGGTATATAATGATCTGATTACCTTTACACTTAACTACAAAAAGTAACAAAGTTAGTATTAGGCCAGGCGGGGCGGGGCGGTCCGTGATGGACGCCCGGCCACGCGTTATAAAACCACGAACACCGCCGCCTCCCCTTCTATCACTCGTTAAAAAAATAACGAGTTGAAAGCATAATGCATGAAACTTCAATTATCAATTGTTTGCATGTTTGACACCTGTCCTGTTGACCAACTTCACCAATTGTTCTACAAGATTGAAGTTGGCTTTTTTGACACGTGTTGACCCACTGCATTTTTGTGAGAGTAAATATTTTTAAAATTTGGGAGTGATATAATTCTATCACTAGTGATACCACCCCCCTACATTTCTATCACTAGTGATAGAATATTGGGTGATGACATGGCATGAGTTGATTGGTGTTTGGTAGTGATAGAAATGTATCACTAGTGACCACCCCTCCTCCCCTTAGGGGCCAAAATCGTTAAAAAATGCAACCTTGAGGTTTGATATGTCAAAAGATTTTTTTAGGCTGAAAGGGTTAAACTAGCTAAATCATAGGGGCCAAAACAATAATTTACTTCTTTTGCATATTACAACCTTAAAGATCAAGAAAGAAAGCTTATGCAAAACCTGTAGAGACCCATATACACAAACAATCTTTTACCACACTATTCACAACCCAAAAACCTTAAATTTTTCACACAAACATAAATCATAAACCTATTAACTACAAGTATTCAGAAAGAAGCATTTCATGGCACATTCTAACCTCCGACGATCACAATGTCTCCAGGTGTCGTACCCTGATCGGGTGATTCCTCTGCTACTGCATTCTTTTGAGGACTAATTTCGATCCATTCTTCAACTTCGAGAGTATTCACTGACGGGACTTGAACTTCTTGAAACTGTTCATCTGAATCCTGGTCCTTTTCTTGATCTTCTAGTTTATCAGGTATTTCTGTTGACTTTTCAGGTTTGACTTCTGTCTTTGAAGATGAGGCGTTGGCTTCGGGCTTTCTAGCTGGTTTCTTGGATGTAACGGTGTCTTTGTTAAGGTTGACTGCACTTGATGCAGGCTGGTCCCTGACCCGTGGGCTCACCGCAGCCACGGTTCGGTTTACAGAAGCCATAGAGCTCTTATTTCTGCCTAGTTTCGGAGATTTTGGACGCGTGACTGGTATCTATTAACACAAAGATATAGCATAAGATGAACCAGAAAATAAACTTACAGTTAGTGTAATGCTCGGTGAAGGGCATTATAGAAATTTATTCCAAAAGAAGTCAAACTTCACCCTAGATGGCTTATTATATAAACTTACAGTTAGTAAACTAAAGAGTAAAATGCCATTTTCGTACCTGAGGTTTGACCAGTTTTGCGACTTTCGTCAAAAGGTTTGTTTTTCCGCATCTGGATCCAAAAGGTTTGAAATCTTGCCATTTTCAAGCTCGTAAACTCCATCCATTTTTCTCTGTAAAGTCAGGGGTATTTCTGTCTTTTTTGCTAACTTAAAGGGCAATTCAGTCTTTTTCAGGGGTATTCGGTCTTTTTATATAAAACGAAAAAGACTGAATTGCCCTTTGAGTTAGCAAAAAAGACAGAAATACCCCTGACTTAACGAAGAAAAATGGATGGAGTTAACGAGCAGGATGTAAATAGCAAGATTTCAAACCTTTTGGATCCAAATGCGGAATAACAAACCTTTGGACGAAAGTTGCAAAACTGGCCAAACCTCATGGACAAAAATGGCATTTTACTCAGGATTTTATAAAAACTAAACATAAAAATACAAAATACCTTCTTAAGTTCCACTTTAGGAGGGGGCTCTTTGTAAAAACTCGGCATCGGTGCTGCTTTGAAAGTCAAACTCTTTCTTAACTTCTTGATTTCAGCTTCTTGGGTTACCTGCATTTACAGCCCAACAATTTAAAAGTGTTGACAGTTGACTCGGTTATAAACTTCATTGACTAACAAAGTCAAAGTCAAGATCTAAGACCTTTGACTTTTCTTGCAAAGTAGTCTTTTCCACTTCTCTTGCATGACTCTTTTCTTCCAACTTTGAAAAGAATTCTCTTCGCTTTTCCGCACGTTCATCCAATCTGAAAGAAAAGCCGGGGACACTGTTCCTACGTTGCCCACTAGGCATAACATTGTCGAAAAATTCAATGAAAAAGTCAACAGTTTGAAAAGAATGTCAAACAATGAAGCGTAACTATATAAGCGATTAAGTAGAGTATAATACGATGAGGATGTCGAATGAGTGTCGTCATCTTCTTTAACTGGCACTGCGGTTTTGATCGCTTTAGAGTGCTGATCAGATGATCTGCGATTACAAAAACAGCCTCAAATTTCAATTGACAATTATGAATACAACTTAAGATTTGTAAGTTTTTCATATGTACATCGTCACACTAATTAGAAGGATTAAGATAATAACCTTTTCTTAAGGAGCAATCCAATAACACATTTTCCATAAATACCCCTAATATTACTTTCTAGAGTAAACTTCCGTTTTGCTTCCTGTGGTTTGGTCACTTTAACGGTTTTGCCCCAAACCTTTAAAAATAGCCATTTTCCTCCAATAGTTTGCTATGGTTTTTCCATTTTGCTCCCTGCAAGGAGCAAAATGGAAAAACAGACAATTTGGATGGAGTTAGAGGCGGGGAGCAAAATGGAAAAACCATAGCAAACTATTGGAGGAAAATGGCTATTTTTAAAGGTTTGGGGCAAAACCGTTAAAGTGACAAAACCACAGGGAGCAAAATAGAAGTTTACTCTACTTTCTATCTACAAGAAAGAAGTTTAAATGCTGCATAGCTTATAAGGATAAAACCATTAAAACAGGATTAGATTTTAGAATGGTTACAATATGATATAAAATTGATAATGTTTTTCCTTATGTATCGTTAAATGACTATATGATGATTATGTTACTAAATCAGAGCAAACAAATTATACTTTTCCCTAACTATCTTTCTGTATTACAAGGGTAAAAATGGAATAAAAAGTTTCAAATAATCACAAAATGACCAAAATAATTATATTGCATTTCTTAATCAAGTAACTAAATAGCATATTGTTAAACTTACAACACGTCTTTAGAAGGGATTCCGTCTTCATTTCCATTGGTTTTCTTAGCCTAAAATAAACAAACAAACAACAATATACACTAAGAACAGACAAATTAATCAAACAATCAAAAGGAGGGTACTCAAATATAAAAAAAAAAAAAATTACCCTTGACTTGCTCGCACTTGGCACCGAATCTAAAGTGGCTCTTCGAGTAGCCGAGCCACTGCTTTTTGCACTTGATTCAACTAACTTCACTCCACCGTGTGATTTTCTAGTCGCGGGATGCAAACCTGCTAAAGTGGATTCACCCTTTGACCCGACTCGTGGTTTCACCGATTGCCCATCATGGGTTCGGGTTTTAGCCGAAAATGATGAACTTTGAGACAAGTTTGCCCTTGGCTTTCGAACCGATGCACTAGTAGATTTATTGTTCTTTGAAGTATCCCCATTAGTATCAATTTTGTTGGAACTCTGCTCACTAATCTCACCAACACTCCCAGAAGATTCAACCACTTCAACCTTTTACGAATCGGTCCCCTCAACCGCAGTCGAGTTTCCTTCCTCTTTTTTCACATTAATTTCATCAACAACACCACCACTTTCATCTTCCAACACAGTCTCATTTCCAGATTCCATCCTAACCGTCGAAAAACATAAATTTAACAAATTATAACATCAAGAATCCCAACAAATGTGGATCAAGAAACACTTTTGTAATGTGTTACACAATGTTTGATCACTAAATTTTCAAACTTTAACAAAACCCTCAAAAATTTTATTTTTTTAGGGATTTTTAAAATTTAACACAATTTGAAACTCAGAAAAAGAAGATCAAGACGGCAGTTTTGTCTTTTACTTCCTGGACAAAACCAAGAGCATCAAGAAATTAAAAAAAAAAAATTCACTATTTTTTTTTCAAACAGAATTTCAATTAATACTACAAGATAACCATATCAAGATTAAGTAAACATCATGATACAAAGATCCAATAAAAGTGAAGATCAAATACACTAGACCCACATGAAGAAACAGTTTGAAATGATGAAACTTGAACGATTTTAGATACTAAATGATGAAATAATAAGAAATAAGAAGGGTAAGGTGTACCTTGTGTGAGAAATTTAGAGGTTGAATGCAGTTTTGGGCGTTGAATATTTGATATGAAGAAGAAGAAGAAAGATGAATTTGTGTTGGAAATTCAAATGGTTTGAAAGTGACGAGAGATTTCAGGGAGAGTGGAAGCGATAATGGTGGATGTTGGGGGTAAAATTGTATGTGAATTGACGAAATTGCCCATTAATCTGTTTTTTTAACTTTGTGTTTTCAAAGTATTTTTTCCTATAGATGTAGTAAGATTTTTTTTTAGTAATTTTAGTACATGTGTTTTATAGGTTTTAACTAATTGAGTTTAAAAGTAAAAAGTTTAATGATCTAAGTCTCTATAAGCATTTTCTTTAACCATTTGAGTCCAAATTTCTAACTTTATCCACCAAGTCTGTTAACTATGAGGGTAATTTGGTCATTTACACACAAAATACAAGTCTTGTATGCACATGAGTACAAGGAACAAGTCTTTAATGTATTAACTTTTACTTTTAATATATATATATATAAAAATAAATTATCTACCTTTCTCCAGCCACCACCATCGTCTCTCTCTCTCTTTACCTTTCTCCAGCCACCATCAGCAACCATCCCCAACCACTACCCTCAACCACCAACAACTGCCCCAGCCACAAACAACATGACAGAACCGATACACACCCAAAAACTCAAACAAGAAAAGAATAAACACCCTACAAAACCCAACCCCAAGAGACAACAAACACTGCCCAAACTTAATTCTTCCTCTGAACACGACCTGTAAAAAACGCACATAAATAAACACCCATCATCTCAAACTTTGACCCAATTCAATTAATCTTCCTGCTTTTGCACCTCTGCCACAATGAATACATTAGCAAATCAAATTAAAAAACATAGCATCAATTCACCATCAAAAACTCATTTCTCCAACGAACCGATTGTAACTTATATCTAACTGATAAAGTAATGTCAATTTTTCAAAACTTGTAGGAACAGTTCCACAAAACCGGTTTGAGTTGATGTGGAATAGGGCTAGATCGGTTAACAGACCGAGCTCCGATGGGAGGTAACCGGCGATGTCGCCGTGGTTGAGGTCGATTCCGACGACTACACGGATGGAGGGGTTGGTTGGGAATGGGGCGCAGTAAACGCCGCCGTAGGAGCAGACGTTTGGACCGGTCCAGTTGGTGGTGAAGTTATATGGGTCGGATAATATGACGGTTTTCCATGCTTGTAAGGCAATGTAGGCTTGCCGGAGTCTTGGGTTTTCGAAAACTAGAGTGTTTACGTCGCCGGAGTTGTCGGCGACGAATGTGAGCTGGGCGGAGATGAGGAGGGTGAGGATGATGGTGTGTATGCGCGGCGGTGGTGGGTATTTTGGAGGTGCAGCGGTGGTGGGTGTTGTGGTGGTGACGGTGTAGTGGTGGTGGTGACAATGAAGGTGCGGTGGCGACGGTGGTGTTGATGGTGGAGGTGTGGTGGTGGGATGGAGATGGTTTAGGTAGAGAGAGAGAAAGTTCTGAAGAAATTTGGTCATGACTTATGATCTGGATATGATCCAGAGAATATATATATATATATATATATATATATATAAAGAGTGGGAATCCTACGGAAAGTGTGTTTTTCCTAAAAAGTGTAAAAAGTCATAAAACACAATAATTTCAGGCATAAAACACACCTAAAACTGTAACGCCCACTTTTTCACATTCGAAAATAATAATAATGACATATTAATTTTTAACAAAAATTGGGCATGACCCGTTCGTACTATAAACAATTCCCTGTTTTTAACAATCATCATTCAAACTAATTCTACGACACGTTTCAAAAGACATAAAGGTTGTAACCATACAAAATTTCATCACAAGTGTTTTGACCGAACTACCAAAATAGGAATTGAAAATCCTAACTTACTTACGAAACATCGTAGACATAAGTTTAACATTTATATTATGAAAGAGTTTTGACCCATTTACAAAAGGCGACCTTAACCGGAAGTGCATAAAAGGCGATGTAGTGGGGTGTGTTCGATCCGAGCTCGCATCATCATGAGTGGGATTTACCTATCATTCAAAACACCAATACATTTATTAGTTCGATTAGCCAAACAAAATTCAAGACTTTCATTTTCTTGTCATTATTCGACCCATTTATAAAATTCATCATCTTGTCAACATCCTTATTGTAAATCATTCTTTTCAATTCTAGCATAAATTTCTTTATGCTCTTTTACATTTCTTTCGGAAACATTCAACTTATAAACTTATCAACCCCTACATAATGGATCGATACCTACGCCATATCTTTAACACTCTTTCGTCAATTCGGCCCGTTATCAACAAGTCATTACATAAACCATTCCAACATTACACTTTCCAACATTTTGATCCGCTTGAAGCGAATCATTACATGACCATTGACATTGCATCTCTATTCATCTTTCGATACTTTACTTATCACAATTTTTAACATGAACCACCATACACTTTACACTGAGGCTTTAATTCTAAAATTACCATTTGTAAATTTACATAAAAGGTAAATGAAGTTCATATGAACTTACAGCGATCTTGCGTTTCTGGAGTTTTAGAATGACTCGTGCCTTCTTCCTTATTCGTGCCTATATATTACAACTTCACACTTTTAGCTTTTCACGAATTTCATTATATGGACATTCGTTATTGTACATTATGGCGTTAACTAACCACATTCATTTTTTTGCCATAATCACATTACATCATTTTAACAAGTGTTCATGAAAATCACAACTAAACCAATTTAGACATTTCATTGAACACCTTGTATGCGTATCGTAAATTCAGCATAATGTACAAGTGTCTTAAGCACATTTTTCCATACTTTTATCAATTGTTTAACATAAACATCCCTAATTCCATCTTTTGTCATCCTAACTATGAACACATGGTTTTAATCATCAATTAGTTATCAATATTTCATCAACACATTGCTTCAATCATCAATATCATAATAATTAGCATATAGGGTTTCACAAATTTCTAATCATCCTATAACATACAAATGGGTTTTTACTTCAAATCATCATTACATACAATTTCAAGCATGATTTCGACTCCCATATGCTGATACATCTAGTATTCATATTCAATTTCATATAAAAGCACTGATTACACATATCACACTTCATCAACTAACATTAAAAACATGAAATTCGACTTACATGATACTTATAACACTTAAGGGATCATGATTCCTAACTCATGCATTGAAAATCTGGCCTTTTACTCCTTCAATTTTGTAGAGATTTGAAGAACTAGGGTTTCCCTTAGCTCTCTCCCTCTTGTTCGATCGTACAGCCCAGGAGAAACACTGATTCTTTTTTTTTATCCAATTTCATCACATAATTACATTATTAGTCCCTTGTCTTTTTGAATGTTTTCAAAATAGCCATTTCCCATACTAACTTGGTTACTTCCATTTACATAAGGGGTTTCTATTTTATTATTTCTTATAAAACTTTCGATATGGCAAAAATCTATGTTTATCATCCCTTATCGTTAAAACATCACGATAAAATTATTATTCTAAGTCATACGAAATTTTGGGGCGTTACAACGAACATAATATTATTTTATAACATACGAAATTTGATGTGTTACAAGTCTACCCCCTTAAAGAAGGTTTCGTCCCCGAAACCTGAATACATACATTTTGACGAGTTTATCTATAACCCTTCGTGATTACATACCTCGAACTTCGATAACATGCTTTCATTCGATCATCCCTCGTGATGAATCGATCATTACTACTCTAGACTTCTCTATTGCATCTGGTAATTCAATCTTGTATGAATCAAAACGATCCTATTACATTATTTCATGATTATCATTCAATTGTTCTAGCTGATTTCTTAAAACTTATCTGTCAGGTTATTCATTCCCGCATACCTCTAACATTTACTTAGGGGAAATAATTATCATAATATTCATACTTGTTCATTCCTATTCATTCATATTAATTCACAAATCAAACATCATTCAATAGTTTCTAACTACTTAGTTTCTACATACTCCCCATTCTTCCAAGGCCAATATCAAGCAAAATTTCTTTCATGTCATTTGCTTGATAGTTCTTTTCATACTTTTCTTGCAATACTTTCGTATAATCTTTACCCGTGACCAATATTTCTTCCACTGATGATCTATCATAACTGCATGGTTAACCACAACTTAATGTATACATTTATACAAATCGTGTACATACTATCCTGCTCTAACCTCTTTACCGTCTATCCCTGGGTGAGAAGGGCCAACACAAGTCTTTAGTCACGCTATCAATATGATCGTGTAATCAATACTTACATATGAGCAACTCATATTACACTCTAGGTGTCATACTCAGCTATACTTGTCATCACATTCCATAGCCGTCATACATACGTCATTCATTCTAGCAATTGTAATACCAAGGCAATTACCCAACATTGTACCTCAAAGGGTTAATTCTTATCAACCTAGGTTCCACTACATACGAGATTATAAACTTATTACGTATGCCACTCCATTTCGCGTATGAGTTACATAAAACTTGGCACAACCGTTCATTCGACAATTGAGATTACACTCTACCACGTAGGGCTATTTTATAATACGACTCAAGAATCATGCGTATTGAAACTTTAACTCTCGAACATTTCTTTAGAGGTTTATCTTCTAATAATTCCTCACCTACGATAGGGAACTTGATAGAGGGTAAGATTTATTCAAATATCCATTCAAATATTCATCATATTTTACATTCCACTCAACCCCTCTTTATGTAACATTCCTCCTCTAATAGTTACACATTCTTATATTTTCATTCTAGTTTCCTTCGACGTTAACCTTTCACATTTTCCATACAGTTCTTTCTAATTTTTTTCTAAATTTGGCATACTAAGTGTGTAACCCGCTTTCTTAACAGTCCCTCGCTTTTCTTTCCTTTCTATTACCCATTTTCCGATATGCGGGTCGACTCTTACCATCTTTCCATCATGACATTTCAAGATATCTAATAACCATACTTTACAATAAACAAGAATTTAGAGCCGCCATTACTTCCTGTATTGATATGAAGATTATAATTTATTTACTAGCATTATGAGTCATTTACTTCTGCCTTCCATGTTACTAACCATACTTGTTCCTTCACTATGCCGTTAGAAACAATAATGCTCACCATGAGCCTACTACTTGATTTCTCTATTATTAATATCATCATTCTTTCTAGTCACCCCCTCTTGTGACGTAAAAACTTTGGCCACTAAAGTATGTGTGTGTGTATATATACATATACATATACTTGTCTCAACATTTAGTAACTCTATTACTATCGGTTACTTGTTAATCCATTCCTACAATATGATGGACTAATTCGCACATTTGTACTTCCTTATTGGTTTTAGACATACTTGTTTTCATTTACCATTTCTTACAAAAATCTCTATCCTCGTCAGTGCTTAAATCATCCATCTAGGTCTTAGGCCATTATTCATTTTTTTCCTCATAAGTCGATCGTCACATGCTTAATACACAACGTGTTCGGAGCATACTTCTTTCATCATAATCTTATTACCTCAACATCTTCCTACGTATATATATATATAATTACTTACACCATTATATCTTACCACATTTGTCATATGTTTTACTCTTACTCGTATATCCCGTTGAGGTCTACGACGATTAACTATCAACATATCCCTACTCACATTCCCACAACCAGCGGCAACATATCTCACATACGTTCACATACGCATCATTTATATATATATATATATATATGTGTGTGTGTGTGTATGTTCTTTTTGTCCTACATTATGCTTGACCAACCAGGCTATTTGTGCCACTTACTTATTATGTTTATACTTATCTTTAGTTAGGTGGAGGAAAAACCTTTACTTTTGTTTGACAAGATTTTCATCCTTAGGATCATACTATACTCGAAATTGAATCATCCGTTCATTTTCAATATTTTCTAAGCTTAATCGTAATTATCATTCTTACCTTTCATTACATTCTAGGACCATAACATCCTCTTCCGTAATCATTGTTTTTATTCCTTCCTACCATGTCATTTATTATCGTTTATATTTCCTTCATCCGTCAACTACCTTAAGCATTTTCTACATTCATTACTTCATATACTCTCCATGCCATCTTAAGTTTCATTGATGCATTCATAATCATATTTCAATAACTTTCATTCCACTTGTACATCATCATCAACATTGGTCACGATAGGCCACATCATTCATGCCTTTCGTTCATAGGGGGAATAGAATCCCTCATCCTTCTTACTTACTTTCTCGCATCATCCGTTACTCGGAACATATTTTGTTAATAATTTTCTTCGTTTTCATTAGCCATCTACTATATCATTCGAGATCATTATTAAAATTGATTCTTTGGTCACATTCATTTCATCCTAACATTTTAATTTTTTTTTATACTTTCCTTTCTTTCATGCTAGGTGTTAACGGTCCTTTATGGCCACACCACATATCTCTCATTATAGGGTTGATAAACCCAACTAGAACTTCATTCACAACTTTTCAATCATATACGTTCTTACTTTGAAACATTTCAACATGACCCGGTTGACATTTAGAGGATCCTAATTATCATAGGTTGCATTTTCGGAAACTTAACGAAACTATTGGTTTTGCCTTAAGAAATATTCTACAACATAGTTTAGGAAATATGTTAATATGCCTAACATATTTCAATGACTTTCATTCTTTTACTTATTACACATTCGTTAATTTTATATACTTTTCACTTCGTTATATGTTACTTCATGCCATCATGCTTACGTCTTATTGACCTTTGTCCTTTTAATTATGGTTATCATGCTTTTATTTCATAATTTCGGGTGTTAATAGCCACTTAGTGACCATACCGCATTCCTTTCATCATCCTCGGTGTTAACGGCTACTTCGTGCCCACACCGCATACCATTCATCATTCTCGGTGTTAATGGTCATTTCGTGACCACACCGCATACCATTCATCATTCCCGGTGTTAACGGTCACTTCGTGACCACACCGTATGCCATTCATCATAAGGCATCATCTTTACCGTCATTATTGGTAATATCATTATCATCATCATTTACACTCACTGTGCTCGCCATCTACTATTACATATTTTATTAGATACTGTATCATTTATTTCTTTATCATTCATGCATTATTTGCTTTCAATAATTCATTTTCGTAGGTCATAAAACCATACTATCCTTCATTATGAACATTCTAGACATGTTAATCGAAACATACATTCATTCTTACACTTATTTCCTATTCATTCGTCCTTTAACTAATAGCCTTCATGTTAGTCAACTTATATTCATGGTTTTATTAACATTTAGGGGCTTTTCTAAGTTTAACGAAGGTCCGAAACTGAATTGGGGGCCACGGAATAGCAAACAAAACAAATCAGCAAAAGTGAACCGGGAAGGGGCGTCGCCGACGGCACTGGGCCGCGTCGCCGACGCACCCCAGAATGTTGCGTCGCTAGACTTTGTGCGTAGACAGGAAGTTAGGCCGTCGGGACTCCCAGGTGCGTCACCGACGCCATAGGGGGCCGTCGCCGACGGGTCTTCTGACCTGCAAACGCTGATTTCTCTTATTTTTACCTACATACTTCATTCCTAAGCCCCGGTATGCCCCGAAAAGGTTCCGTGACGTTCCGAAACCTCTCGTAACATCCCGTAATGTTACAACCCAAGTTATTCTATTGAGTTAACTATAAACCCCTTCCCATTTCTAACCATAAGCATAATCAAAATTTACAATTTACTTACTTGCATAGCGCTTCAGAATGAACACACCTTCATATGAGCTTTCGGTTTGAGTTCAAGCATTTTAACTCTAATACTTGAATCCCTCAAACCTCGGCTCTGATACCAACTTGTAACGCCCACTTTTTCACATTCGAAAATAATAATAATGACATATTAATTTTTAACAAAAATTGGGCATGACCCGTTCGTACTATAAACAATTCCCTGTTTTTAACAATCATCATTCAAACTAATTCTACGACACGTTTCAAAAGACATAAAGGTTGTAACCATACAAAATTTCATCACAAGTGTTTTGACCGAACTACCAAAATAGGAATTGAAAATCCTAACTTACTTACGAAACATCGCAGACATAAGTTTAACATTTATATTATGAAAGAGTTTTAACCCATTTACAAAAGGCGACTTTAACCGGAAGTGCATAAAAGGCGATGTAGTGGGGTGTGTTCGATCCGAGCTCGCATCATCATGAGTGGGATTTACCTATCATTCAAAACACCAATACATTTATTAGTTCGATTAGCCAAACAAAATTCAAGACTTTCATTTTCTTGTCATTATTCGACCCATTTATAAAATTCATCATCTTGTCAACATCCTTATTGTAAATCATTCTTTTCAATTCTAGCATAAATTTCTTTATGCTCTTTTACATTTCTTTCGGAAACATTCAACTTATAAACTTATCAACCCCTACATAATGGATCGATACCTACGCCATATCTTTAACACTCTTTCGTCAATTCGGCCCGTTATCAACAAGTCATTACATAAACCATTCCAACATTACACTTTCCAACATTTTGATCCGCTTGAAGCGAATCATTACATGACCATTGACATTGCATCTCTATTCATCTTTCGATACTTTACTTATCACAATTTTTAACATGAACCACCATACACTTTACACTGAGGCTTTAATTCTAAAATTACCATTTGTAAATTTACATAAAAGGTAAATGAAGTTCATATGAACTTACAGCGATCTTGCGTTTCTGGAGTTTTAGAATGACTCGTGCCTTCTTCCTTATTCGTGCCTATATATTACAACTTCACACTTTTAGCTTTTCACGAATTTCATTATATGGACATTCGTTATTGTACATTATGGCGTTAACTAACCACATTCATTTTTTTGCCATAATCACATTACATCATTTTAACAAGTGTTCATGAAAATCACAACTAAACCAATTTAGACATTTCATTGAACACCTTGTATGCGTATCGTAAATTCAGCATAATGTACAAGTGTCTTAAGCACATTTTTCCATACTTTTATCAATTGTTTAACATAAACATCCCTAATTCCATCTTTTGTCATCCTAACTATGAACACATGGTTTTAATCATCAATTAGTTATCAATATTTCATCAACACATTGCTTCAATCATCAATATCATAATAATTAGCATATAGGGTTTCACAAATTTCTAATCATCCTATAACATACAAATGGGTTTTTACTTCAAATCATCATTACATACAATTTCAAGCATGATTTCGACTCCCATATGCTGATACATCTAGTATTCATATTCAATTTCATATAAAAGCACTGATTACACATATCACACTTCATCAACTAACATTAAAAACATGAAATTCGACTTACATGATACTTATAACACTTAAGGGATCATGATTCCTAACTCATGCATTGAAAATCTGGCCTTTTACTCCTTCAATTTTGTAGAGATTTGAAGAACTAGGGTTTCCCTTAGCTCTCTCCCTCTTGTTCGATCGTACAGCCCAGGAGAAACACTGATTCTTTTTTTTTATCCAATTTCATCACATAATTACATTATTAGTCCCTTGTCTTTTTGAATGTTTTCAAAATAGCCATTTCCCATACTAACTTGGTTACTTCCATTTACATAAGGGGTGTCTATTTTATTATTTCTTATAAAACTTTCGATATGGCAAAAATCTATGTTTATCATCCCTTATCGTTAAAACATCACGATAAAATTATTATTCTAAGTCATACGAAATTTTGGGGCGTTACAACGAACATAATATTATTTTATAACATACGAAATTTGATGTGTTACAAAAACTCACAAATAATAGAATGAATATTACTAAAACACCATATTCAAACTCTAATAGTCCATAAAAACTTCAAACACACCATCGTAGAACTATGAATATAAAACACACAATGCTAAACAACATAAAACACAATAATATTTGTCATTCCACAATCAGAGCCTTAACATCTAAAACACAACACAAAACCCACATACATGATGTTTTAGTAATCTTCATCATATTATTTGTGGGTTTTTTGGTGTGTTTTATGGTTGACATTATGGTGTTTTATGACTTTTTACACTTTTTAGGAGATTTGGACTTTCTGGACAACTCCTATCCTATATATAATAAAATGGTTTTTTAACTAAAAGGGTTATTTGGTCATTTAACCAAAGTTAACAGAATAATTTTAACAGTGTTGGAAATTTGGACTCAAATGGTTAAAGAAAATGCTTATGGGACTCAGGTCATTAAACTTTTTGTTTTTGGACTCAACTAGTTAAAACCAATAAAACATAGGGACTCAAAAAGTAATTTACCTTTTTTTTAGTTTCAAGATTTTGGGGTTGTTTGGCAACATCTGAATGGTTAAGTGCTAAACCAGTAAGAGGTATGAACCATTAAGAGCCTATATAATGCTTAACCGTTCAGAGGCAAATGCCTGACCAATTCAGATTAGAGGTATTAACCATTCAGAGGCAAATGTCTGAACCATTCAGACATCTGCTCGTGAAACAAACACTCTGAACCATTAAGTGTTGAACCAGTAAGAGGTCTGAACCATTAAGAGGCTCATTAAGAGGTAAAAAAACAGCCCCTTCGTGCTTTAACCATTTATGGTGTATCTTGTGTTGGCAGTCATAATAATAAGTTTCGTGTTTCATCTTCAGTTCCCAAGGCTTAGGGGTTGTGTTGGCAACTTCTGAATAGTTAAAGTACTAAGCTGGTAAAAGATCTGAACCATTAAGGTAGTGTTTGGTATGCAGGAATGATAAGCGGAATGGAATAGACTATTACGACGTAATGAAAAAAAAATACGTTTGATTGGTCAAGGTAATGAAATCACCCATTACACAGGACATTCCATTCCCTCAAATTCATTCCATCCACAGCCCTTGTTTTTCTTCCATTCCATTTCCTCTCCCACTTTCATCACAAACAACTCCCACCACCTTAACCATTAGCCACCCACCGCTGCCACAACCACCTGCCGACAACTACCAGCGTCGTCGTCGCCGGCACCTGTCGCCGCCACCGCCACCCTCCGCCACTGAACACCGCGCCACCGCTACCACCCATTGCCGCAACCACCCCACTCCGCCACCGAACACCGATACCACCGCCACCACCAACCACCTTGTAGGATCGAGATTCGACCTAAACGAGTCGATCAGAAGAGTTCTAATCCAAACCAAAGGCGGAATTCAGTGATTCGGACTTGGTTACAGCTTGATTCATACTAGGATTCACTTTAACTGTCTTGTATATTGATTTGAAAGCTTTACAGACCACTTGACACTTCGGCAGCACCTCTGCTCCGGAATCAGCAACGTTACAAATGAAATGACCAAGCTCACTATTTATAGGATTCCCACTTCGCACGAACTGGACACTTCCAGTTCGTGCGAACTGGGTCTGCCAGTTCGTGTGAACTGGTCCAACAACTCTAAAATCCTATTTTCTAGGCTACTGAGCTCTGGTTTATCCTATCTAGATACAAGACTCGATACAAGACGAAGTCGACAGACATATGCACCAACAGACTCCCCCTTGGATGTTGACGAAGTCTTCAGTGTCGAGTCTTCAGTACGTCAAGTCTTCAGTCTTGATCAGTCTTCTTGTTCTCTCCAAAGTGTCTAACACTGTAAGCGTCCTTCAATTTTTCTCTTCTTTCATCAGCTTCTGTCTTTAACAAAATTCTAGGATTAGAAACTGGCTCTTACATCTTCAGACTCCCCTTTGCTAACAGACTCCCCCTTAAATTGTTCTGGGATCGCAATCTGACATAGCACTCTTTCTAAGATTGTGACCTGGCTCAAACTCTGCTCAGGCTTAGACACGGGGATCTGCACAAATCTCTACCCAACAATAAATTTCACAGTTGTTAAGATTTAACAAATTTAATCTCTACTAACCACTTGTATGTGAAATATTCAAATTTGGTTTCAAGAAATCATTTAAGCATTTAACAAATTTTGTTCGTTAATTTGAAACCATTTAATCTTTTCAAAATCATTTCTCATTTCAAATAAACTCTCCCAAACCTGTTGTTCATCATGTTTAGCACTCGAAATTTTGAAAATCAGTTTTTCAACATTAGTTGTCGAAAATAAGATAAAATAAAATCTTTTTTAATTTTTCAAAATTTTATGCTAAAAACACAATATTTTTGGATTTTTGTTTTTAATGAAAAGTAGTAAAGAAATATTTACACACAATATTTTTGTGAGTTTGTGTAAGAGGATCATATCAGATTATGAGACATATCACTAACACCGTTAAGCTTTAAACATTTTAAGTTCTAAACGATTCACTTAGATTGTCAGTATACTGGTCCACTTAAATTTTCACACAAAGTTCAATGGTTTTGAGATATGAGATTAGTGTTTTAAGCACTTAAACTTATTCGCGTGTCCCACCTCAGAATATACTCCCGTATCCAGACTTCTATATTCAGTCTTACAGGTGAGTGTACATTAATGATATCTGTAAACGGGTAATGCGAGACCATGAGAGCTCAGGTTAGAACTTCCATTCAAAGAAAGGGATGATGGCTCGTCTTTAGGTGTGTCCCGTTTGGGGATCTTTTCTTCAACAGCACATGATTAGCATTTTTCAATGTTTCATCATTTTTTATGCTGTGGGTGGGCTTTATGATTTAAAGCAGTGCAGAGCATTATACGAGGACTAGGCTATTGCTCCCGCAAAATCAGAAATCCTTGTATAATACCCCAGATATCATCACGCACAAAGACCTAGTATGTCAGAAATAGAACATCTTTCAAACAAGATTTCGGGGGTAACCCATATATTCGGGAGATGTTCCCCACGAGATAAGAAAGTATTTGATATTTAGGTTTATATCTCGAAAACAATCTACTGAATGAGTAAAAACCTACTGACATATCATCAGTGAAACCGTTTATCACATTTGACTTTCCATTTCTTTAGCATGTTGTGATAGTCCACTGATGTACTATCATTTCCTCCTTTTCACAACAAAACTCATTTTGTTTTTTCAATGTTTTTGGCTTTATATGTTTCAATTTTTTATTTTCTTGGGAAAATTTGAAAAAAAAAATGTAGTAAACTGTATAAATAAAATGACAACTATTGTGAATTGCTTCAATTCTCCATCCACTTGGCGTAAACAATCAGAACTCCCCCTGACAACAAACTATTTTCCCATTATGATTTTAAAACACTTAAGTTTGTTTTAATCAAACTGGTTTTTCTGGAAAATTAGTTTTGTTGAAAACACTTGTAAGATCGGGGTTTTCATCACATTGTTTTCTCATTTTTATGATTTTCAGGTGGAATAAAACCTAAACCCTTCTTTTTGAAATTACTGTTATGGTTTGGTTTCTTTTGAAAACCAGGACCAGAACTGTAATCTTTTTTCTTGTTCAATCTTTGTTGAACTCTTGAAGTATACTTTTTAGGTTTTTCACTAAGATTCATATCTTTTATTTTAGAAATATTAATTTCTGTTAATTTGAAAACCTTATTGATCATTTCAGTTTTGACACTTCTTATTGGAAATTCCTCATCAGAAAATAATTTGTCAGAATCATTCAAAGTATATGCTACTTTAAATGTTTCATCATTCAAATTATTTTTTGATAACAGAAAATCTTTATTGTAAACCCTTTTGACCGGTGATTTCGAGCTTTTTTCTGATGAACTCGACTTTTCAGAATTAGACTCAGACTTTGACTCTTCATCTTTATCCAACACCTGATCGACCACTTTCTTAATTATCTCAGACTCATGATCAGTGTCAGACGATGTGAATGTAACGTCAATGTTGTCTGGTAACTCATCAGTTGTTTCAGACTTTAACTTTATATTGACTGCCTTTTTGACTTCATCCGTAATAGACTTTCTGGGAGAATAACCTTCCCAGATCGGAGGCGGACACCTTTTATAATTTGTACTGTGTTTCTTACCAGTGTCCGTATATTCCGACTTCTTATCTTGAAAGGCTTCAAAACCTGCAACCGTTGGATAAATTCTATCAATCAAGTAATCAGAACTTAAATAACTCTGCAACAATCGTCTGATTCTTTCGTTTTCAATCTTTTCATTCTCCAATTCCTGCTTCAACTTTGCACACTCTTCAATATAATAATTGATGGCTTTCTGTTTAGTCATCACCATTGAATTCAACATTGTCAAAGCATCTTCTATTTCTAAGTTTGTCTTTTCTAATTGGTTAACTGTTCTGTTCAGCACATCATAAGATTCTTTCACGTACTTAACATCAAACAACAATTTTTCTTTCATCTTGTCTAGCTCCATATACTTCTTATCTCTCTCTTCACAATGTTTGCATGATTCCAAACATTTCAGACAAGATTTTTCAACCTCTACAATCTTTTCAACTTCGACAACTTTTTCAACTTCGACAATTTTTTCAACTTCGACAATTTTCTCAACTATTTTCTCCACTTCAACAATTTTCTCCACCACCTTCTCAATCACATTCGGTTCTATCTCAACTTCTATCATCACTTCACTCTCATCAATCTGGACCCTCTCAGTCGGTTTCTCTTCAACTTTTGCCTTATCAGCTTCCATCTGAACCTTAGTCTGTTCTTCAGCTACCCTTCTTGCTTCAATTTCCTCTTCATCAATCATTTTTGCTTCCAATTCTCTCTTCAGTCTAGCAGCCCTTTTCTCTTTCAACATCTCGATTTTATCTGCAAAAAAACAAATTAAAACTATAAGAATCCAAGTTTTTTCTAGCTTTATTAATATACTCTTCCTCATCATCAGTATCTTCATCACTTCCTGAAGACTTAAAGATCGGTAATCTTTTTGGATGATTCTTATTAGTTTTGACTGATTCTTCTCCTGAGGTTGAGTCTTCAAAGATTCGAGCAACAAATGTTGTTTTTTCTGAAGTTCTGTTAGGATCATAATTATCCCAATTAAACTTCTCCCAAGAGAATCCTTCTGGAAGCCTTTCATCTTCTTGGTCTATCCAACCATAACAAGCTCTCTTCTTTCCATCTTCAATTTTAATAGTATTTGAGCTTGAGGATTGTTGTTGATATGGTTGTTGAGCAACCTATTGATAAATTGCTTTTCGATGATAGTCGTTGTTTCCAAACGGATCTTGTCTTCCGGTTGCTTCTCCGTTTGTGCACTCTCGTTTAAAATGCCCTTTTTCTCGGCAACGAAAACATGTAACCTTTGATTTGTCAAACCTTAACTGAGATGTAGCAGCATCACGAAGATCATCTCTACCGGTGATTTGTTTGAATTTTTCTGCTCTTCTCAAAACACTAGCTAAACACCACTTGATGTCCATCAACTCAAGTTCCTCAGAATCAATCTGATCATAATCCTCTTTAGTAAGCATCGGATTTTCGATTCTTCCAACAACTAAGCTTTCATACGACTCTAACACAGTAACAAGAGATGTCATGTGTTGCTTAGCAATATATGGAGAGAAATTTTGACCATTTTGAATATTCAATGTAACATTGCATTGCAAATTTGTTGAACTCTGTCGTTGAGAACTTGGTGTTGAGAAATTTGGATCAAAACTTGAATACGACGAAGAATATCCGCCACTCTAAGTTGTAGTGCTAACATTTGTTCCGGAAGTACCATCAGCACTGAAAGCAGTCTGAATCTTCGGACTCGATGCAGTCTCAACACTGCTTCCTCTGTAGTATATACTAACATCTTGTTGCGCACCCGAATTCTTCATGATAGCAGTTTTCTGAACATCCAATTCATGTTCTTCAAGCTTCTGAATGAACTTACACAAATTCATATCTTCATATTTTCGCATATGTTTTAAAATCAATAGATATGTTCCCCATTTATTCTGCGGTAATGCATCGGCTAGCTTATCAACCCATTCATCATCTTCTTTCTTGATGTCTAATCTTTTCATCTCCTGGACAAGATGACAATATCTCTCAATAGTCTTCCTAGTCGTCTCATCTTCAAAAGCTGTAAACATATCAAATGATTTCTTTAGTAATGCACGTTTATTTTTTATCATATCAGCACTTCCCTTAAATTTTTGAATCAATGCCAACCAAATTGATCTAGCAGTTCCCTCATGTTGAAGCAAAACGAAAATATCTTCTTTTATCGCTTGTTGGAGAAGGCTAATCATCATCTTTTCACTGGTGTATCTTAATTTTTCATTCGCTGAAAATTCACTTAATGGTTTTTCATTGTCAAGATTATCTTTCGGTCTAACATATTCTTTCTTTATCGAAACCCATGCATCAAACTTATTTCCTTGCACCCAGTTTTCAAAATGATTTGCCATCCTTTAAAATCCTAAATATACATAAGCTTTGGAGGCTTCTGGGAAGTTCCCGTTTCATTTTCGATTTCAACAGTTTCGGCAATTGTAACTGGAGCAACTGGGGCAGTAGCAAAGGCATTGTAAAACTCGTTATCCATTTTTCAATGTCAAACGTTCACAAACACTAATTGTTAACACCAACTAGAGTTTCAAGCGAACTGTATTCAAACGAATTGGAATCAACTCGTGTGAAGTGGAATATAATAAGACCATGCGAACTGAAGTAATTTCAAGCGAACTGGACGACTTATGGTTCAATCCGTGCGAACTGGTCCTCTTTTCAAACGAGCTGGGTTCAATACATACGAACTGGAAGTCTTTGGTGCGACCTGGGTTCAAACCATGCGAAGTGGACACTTTTTATGCGAACTGAATGAGTTTCACGTGAACTGAAGTGACTTCGTGCGAAGTGGAGATCCTTTCAAGCGAACTGGAAGATGTAAAGTTCAATTCGTGCGAAGTGAGTGTAATTCCACACGACCTGGGCCCTATTCACACGATTTGAACACTTTGTTGCGATCTGGAAGTCCAATTCGTGCGAAGTGGAGGTTTCTTCAAACGAACTGACTAAATTTCACACGAACTGAGGGTTTTTCACGCGATTTCGGACCAAAAATTCATGATTTTATCAAGTTTTAGTTCGAATTAAGTTCTGATTTCTTAAGGATTGTTTAAAACTATGTTTTACATGTTATATGTGAAAATCAAGTCATTTTAACCGTGAAATCTTTCAGATTTGATGAAAACGAGTAGAAGAATTAGTAGAAATCAGATTTTATGGTGAAAAAAAGCTGAAATGGTAAGAACTCTTCCTCCTGAGCTCTGATACCACTTGTAGGATCGAGATTCGACCTAAACGAGTCGATCAGAAGAGTTCTAATCCAAACCAAAGGCGGAATTCAGTGATTCGGACTTGATTACACTTGATTCACACTAGGATTCACTTTAACTGTCTTATATATTGATTTGAAAGCTTTACAGACCACTTGACACTTCGGCAGCACCTCTGCTCCGGAATCAGCAACGTTACAAATGAAATGACCAAGCTCACTATTTATAGGATTCCCACTTCGCATGAACTGGACACTTCCAGTTCGTGCGAACTGGCACTTCGTACGAACTGGGTCTGCCAGTTCGTGTGAACTGGTCCAACAACTCTAAAATCCTATTTTCTAGGCTACCGAGCTTTGGTTTATCCTATCTAGATACAAGACTCGATACAAGACGAAGTCGACAGACATATGCACTAACACACCGAACACAACCGACCACCATCACCACAACCCACTACCGTCGCCACCCTCTGCCACTGAACACTGGCGTCACCACTGGCCACCACCACGAACACCGCCACCGAACTTTGACGCAACCACCGACCAGTACCACCGACAACCTCGGCCATCTACCGCTACCATCCATCGCCGCCACCACCCTCCGCCACAACACCGGCACCATTGCCGACCACTGCCACCCTCCGCCACCAAACACCAGTGTCACTGTTGCCATAACCCACCACCGCCGTTGCCACCCACCGCCACCACTCATAACCACCACCCATCTTTGATTTTATTCGTTCTTCTTTTCCTGCCCACCAAACACTAAAAGGTAATGATTTATTTCATTCCCACATGGTAACCAAACAAGACCGTGTAATGGAGTGATCCATTGCATTCCTTTGTCCATTCCATTACCTTGTCCATTCCATTCTCTCGTCTATTCCATTACCTCATACCAAACAGACCTTGTGTTAAACTAGTAAGAGGTCTGAATCATTAAGATTCAGTATAATGTTTAATCGTTCAGTGACAACAAATGTCTGAGCAATTCAGATTAGCGATCTTAACCATTCAGACTCAGTGTAATGCTTAACCATTCAGAGGCAAATTTCTGAATCATTCAGACATCTGCATGTAAAACAAACACCCTGAACTATTAAGTGCTGAACCAGTAAGAGATCTCAACCACTAAAACCCACATTAAGCGCTAAACAAACAACCCTTAATGTTTTCATTTTATATTTACACTCTACAAATAACAACGAATTCAATGTTGGGTCAGGATTTAGAGAGAACAGTGAAAAGTGTGAGAACGGTGAGAACAATTTTGGTGGTGACATGTGGCATTGATGCTAAATTACACTAAGGGGTAATATTGTCAAAAAACCCACCCACATGAACTGGATATTCAAATAAAACGCCACAAAAACACCCAATTTAGAAAAAACGCCATGAAAATACCCAATTAAAAACGTCATAAAACACTCAGTTCAGAAAAACACCATGAAAATACCTAATCAAAACGCCATAAAAACACCTAGTTCAGAAAAAATGCCATAAAAATACATATTCTAAAACGCCATAAAACACCCAGTTCAGAAAAAACTCCATAAAAACCAGTTAATTTTTTTTTTCGAAAAGTGTATCAATAGTATACTCGTTGGAAAGATAAAAAGACGCTGAGTTTTATGGTGAATTTTTTTTCGAAAAATAATCAAGTATAAAAAAGTTATTGTCGTTTAAATATGATGGGGGAAAATGACATGTGATTAACATGTGCACCTTTGTTTGGATCTTCCTATTTTACCCCTCCTGTTAGTTCCAAAGCCCAATTATTTAATAAAATGTCACCGCATCACTCTCAGCCACAAAACACTAAGATCTTGTGGCTGAGAATCGTTCTCACCGTTTTCACTCTTTAAGACGTTCTCTCCTGATCTGTTACTTCAATGTTTCCATTTTTTTTATTTATACTCTACAAATAACAACGAATTCATGAAAGTGTCGTATGTCAAATTAGTTATAGTTATTATTGATAGTAAAAATCTTATACGAGAGTAAAAATAGATAAACAAATTTTTTTCATCTAGCCCACATATTTCAAGATTTTTTAACTAATCTTTAGTTTTCCTAGTAAGACTAATAACTTTTTTACCTATTTAAAAAGACCAATTTAATAACCTAGTCAATTAGCACTAGGACTACTTGATAAGCATGGAATAATGTTGGAATTGAAAGGATAATTTTATGTTTATATAAATTCCATAAAATAATATATCAAATGGAAAAAAAAGGGGTTGGGGCCTAATGGTACTTTGATTATGAAGACTATACAACACCTAATTTATGTACTTAAATGTGAACAACCAATAAAATCAAAGAGGATAAGAATCCCATCAATAATTCATTTTCCAATAATTATGCCTACGGAAAAAACCAAAGGCTTCCTATTTATGGTCACTATTATTAGCATATACCAAATTACCAATAGAAATGTTATAACAAGTCTTATTCATACTAACCATTCGGTATTAATAAGGTTTGATTGCAAGTCAATATCATTTCACTAGGTTCCACATGTCTATAATGCACCAAACAAACCAAACATGCAAATGACATGAACAACTTGACTCAATAATACTTTAGAGCCACAATTTTTAGAAAATAAAAACCTAATAAAATTCAACTTATTTCGACCATAGAGATAAGAGAATCTTGTGTACGAAGAAGCATTGAATCGATACTAAGAAAAAGACACTGAAAAAGACGTGGTTAATGAAATATCGCGAAGCAACATAGATGCATATGAAATGGCAAAATGTTTAAGTGCTTTGACAATTGTAAACTTCCTGGTTAATTGGTTATGTCAATTGTTCATAATCTATTTGGTCAAGTGGACAATTCGCGCCTAATCAACTTTTCGTTTAATATATTTCCACGTTGGTTTATCTTTTGAGATTCACTAATGCATTACTACTCTAATCTTATCTATCTTGTTTTTTTTTATGATAGAAATACCAGATTACACATTTACACTTGTGTGTGATAAACATATCGAATGTGTGTAAACTAAATTTTTGTTCACTTAAAGTATACCTTGTTTTCTAAATAAGGTAGCCATGTCCATTTTCAAACACAACTTAGGTTGTATGGTGTAGATGAACCCCTTGAGGCTTTATTACGTCACATCAGAGCCACGTCTGCACTATGTAAACGGGGGGCTTTATTGTTAACTTATACGGTGTAGCATAAAGCTTCTTTTAAAGCCCCTTAACTATATATAGAAAAAAGAAAAAAAAAGAAACAGTAGTGAGAATCAAGTGGGCACCCCCAAATCATCCTTGTAATGCTCGTTATGTGGCTGGTCGATTGACCCATAGCGCCCCCATAACGCCCAGGCGGCGGTGTACGAGGCACTATAGGGGTGATGTGGTATAGGACGCAACTTCATACCGTGTAGCCTTACAATAGTCTTTTATAGAACTTACTTTCTAAATTTAACCGATAAATTACTTCACAAGTCACAACTAAACTTGAAAAAATTACTTCACCAAAGCATGCAATTTTTATAACGAAATGTACAACCATGTTAAGCAAACTTTGATGCATTATATTATATCTCTATTGGCCATCCGTAATGGGGTGGTATATACCACCGGCTTTGGTGATCGCGCCCCATAGCGCATGGCCATACCACTACGGCCGGCGCTATGAGTTGGTTTTGTCCTCTCCTCGTGAAATACATAACGGCGTGATCCATTCTTCCCAACTCACACACATATATACATACATATGTATGTATAATTGAATGGGTTATATAACCCCCTTACCACTACACCCTCCCCTCTTGTGATATAAAGCCCCATAAAGCTCTCCTCTTGCACTTTTCGTCACTTGTCGCATACGTCCCACAAAGGGACTTTATGACTACACATGATCTAAGAAAGAAAACAAGGATGAACAACAGTAGATTCGCCTTGGTCCATGTAGGTGGGCCACAAGCTGGGTTATTTTTTTAATACAAGCTGGGTATGGAAATGGAAATGAATCGGGGTAGAAAAAATGGCTTGTTCATGTGGTTGGCACATAGGCTTGCAACCTAGAGGCCTCGGGTTCAATTCCAGGCCCATGTACATAGAATAGAGTCTGATTTTATTTCTGACCCGCATGTTTCTTAGACCCAACAAGTGTTTATTTTACAAACCAATAACCTTTGAGCAAGTTAGCAAATTACAGCCCAGTAACCTTTGAACAAGTTACTAAATTCGAGCACAACATGACATCGTGTGTGTTATTATACTAATCAGGAACAATTTAAAAAAAGAAAAAACTGAAAATAGTTAACATGGTAATACAATAATAATTTAGTTAGTATTTTAGTGGTATTTCATGAAACTGTAACTCAACAATTTGGTGAACATATATAAAATTTACCAAACAAATTAGAAAACATATTATTTAAGCTTAGTGATGATATAAATGCACAAATTTTGGTTACGGACATAGAAATGGTAAAAGTTTCCACCTAAGTTCACGTGACCGAAATAATCCCAGGCCAAAACTTTTCTATAGGTTTTCATAATTTTTAACCAAAAAATTAGTGTGTTGTAAACGATCGTAGTCTTTTAATGAAAACCTTTCATACTCTTATGTGTTTAAAATTGCTTTGCATATAGGGCTGTAAACGAACCGAACGAACACGAACAAGGTCATGTTCGGGTTCGTTCGTTAAGGAAATTAACATGTTCGCGAACTGTTCACGAACGCATACCGAACATAAGTTTATGTTCGTGTTCGTGTTCGTTCGTTAAGGAAATTCAGTTGTTCACGAACAGTTCGTGAACATTGGTCTCGTACACAAACAAACACAAGCAAATAAAAACGAACGCAAACGAACATTTAACTTTAAAATAAAAAAATAAAAACATTTTTATCCTTAAACGTTGGATATAACTAGATATATACAACCATCAAATGATAAATCAAAACACAAGAAGTCTATTACACAACCAAACGATGAATCAAGTTTAACTAACTTACACATAATTATCCCCAAAAATGTTTTAGAATGTCCAAATTTTAGCTAACAAAGAAACAAATAGGGTTTCAAGTTTCCAATATGTTTAGATACATGGTTATTGCCGAACGTTCACGAACGTAGCCGAACAAACGAGACCTGTGTTCGTGTTTGTTCGCTAAGCTAATCGAACGAAATTTTTTGTTCGTGTTCGTTTGTTAAACTAATTGAACGAACATAAACGAACTTCCCGTCGAACGGTTCACAAACTGTTCGCTGAACGTTCGGTTCGTTTGCAGCCCTATTTGCATATTCCAATATACGGTTGGCTTGATATACCTCATTCTATTAATTTTGATCGAACATCTTTGAAAATATCAAATCTTGAAGTCTTTTTTTTTTTTTTAAATGACAAGGTGCCAACAAGTTAAAAAAGCGGTATGTAACCCTTTTAAAATCCATGATTCGGTTATGTAATGAAGCTAGTAAACACTTAAATCAAAAGTTCACTGAAGTGTACAAATTCTTACATCAAAGGGTGTAAACGAGCCGAGCCCGACTAGGCTTGAGCTCGGCTCATATGTTTTTATGAAGCTCGAGCTCGGCATGGTTCGAGCCTACTTATTTGAGCTCGAGCTCGGGTCGTAAGCGAAACCCACAGCTTGAGCTCGGCTCGAGCTATTTTGAGAACAACCTCAAACAAGCTAAAAGCTCGCTCGAGCTCGCTTCAATATCGCTTAAAGGAGCCAAAGCTCGGCACGCCAATGTTATCAACATTATTATTACATTATATATAAAAAAATAAAATTTTGTTTGAGTTCGTTTAGGCTCCCGAGTCTAAACGAGCTTTGTATTTCAGGCTCGGGCTCGATAACTAAACGAGCACTATTTCAGACTCGAGCTCGGGCTTTGTAAAGCTCGACTCGTTCGAGCTTTTAACCGAGCCGATAACAAGGGGCTTGTTTACACCTCTATTTATATCCTACATTTTCAAAGTACTTCTGCAATACTTCATTTTTATTGGTCCATTTCACATATTTTTGTTTTCTTTTTTATTTTTTCGGTTACACTTTAAAGTCAATTGTATGGTGTCCATCAAACGTTTTCTTAGGGTGAACGGGATGGAGCGGGGAAGTTATGCGAGGAGGAGGTTTGCCGCATGAAGGGTGCACCGCCAACAAAGAAATGCCATTCGGTGAAGGTTTTTTTGCGGGGATGAGTTGCCGCGTGCGGGGAAGATGAGGGAGAGGGGGTAATGGTGGGCCCCACTCTTTTTCAACCAATCATGCCTTTGAAAAAATTGTTCGGGTGAAACCAACCCTTATGTTTTTTTGGGCAATAGTGGTGTATGAGAGGAGAATTGGCATGACACCTGAAGAGAGTATCCGGCCTAGCACTCCACAAATATGCTCCAGACATATATATCATCATGATTGAGTGTGTGGAAATTTCTCACATCTCATGAGGAATGCACCCCTTCACACTTATTTAAAGTCAATTGTATGGTGTACATCAAATGTTATGAGTTTTTTATTTTTTAATTTTGTTGTTATTTTTTAATATAATTGTTATAATCTTTTGGACACGGTGATACAAAAATCACTAAAATCACTGAGTTTTTTTTTTATATATACAGTTACACTGTTTACCTTTTTTTGTTATTTAAATAACATAATATAAAATTTGGATACATCGTTACAACATTCTTATTTTTATAAGTAAATTACAAAAATCGTCGAACATATACTATGCAACGAGCAGGCTTTGATCTACAACAACATGGTTCTCGAGGATGACAGTACTCTTTTAGACTTCAACATCTACAGGAACTCGACCCTCACGCTTATGCGTAAGCGTAAACCAAGGCAATTTATTCCAATATACATCAAGACCCTCACCGGAAAGATCATTACGCTAGAAGTCAAACCCTCGAAGACCATCGAAGAGATAAAAGCGAAAATCAAGTATGAGGTAGATATTCCGTGTGACGAGCAAGAGTTGATCTTCAATGAAATGGTTCTACCAAACAGCGATTCCCTTGCCGAGCTTCACATCAACAAGGAATCCACACTCACAGTTATGCGTTTGTCAAAGGGATTCATGCGTATATTCATCACGACCGCTACTGGAAGGACCATTACATTGGATGTCAAACCTTCGGAAACCATCCACGATGTGAAATCGAAGATTCAGGATAAGGAAGGTATTCCCCCGGACCTGCAGAGACTGATCTGGAGCGGAAAACTACTTAATGATAGCGCTACCCTTGCCGACTACCACATCTTAGAGGAATCAACCTTACGTTTGAGTTGTTAGATTAGAGCAAGATATCTTATGATCCATTATTATATTATAGTAATTAGTAAGAGATGATGTTTCTGTCTTTTGATGTAGTTCTGTTTTGTAAACTTGTTGGCTACAAGTGTTTAAATTAGTTGAAAAGCCTACACTACAAGAGTGTTTAAAATTTTGAATGGTCTATATATGTGTACTAGTGCTCTCACAAAAATAGTATTAGTTTTTTTTTATACTTTTATTATTTTAATATTATAACAGTTATTTTCTTTACTTTTTAACTTTAATCTTTTTTTTTCATATCAAGGGTTGGGATAAGCTTGGTGTCAACCGGTATCGAACCAGTATTGGTATTGAAAATACCGTGACGGTCCTGTTCGGTATCAGTACATGAAGGTAAAATTCGGCACTAATACAGAAAACGTTTTTGGTTCGGAAAATTCACTGCTGCTACCCGTACGAACAACGGTATCGTACAACTTTTTTTTTTGATTTTCTTCAACTTTTAATTTTTTTCTTTTTTCAGTTTCAGGGGTAGGGATGAGCTCGGTGCCAACCGATACAGAATCGGTACTGATACCGAAAATACCGGTTATGGTACCGGTATATGAAGGTAAAAAACGGTAGTGAACCGGTACCAGAAATGCCAAAAGTCGGTACCGAATTGGTACTTAAGATCTTTCGATTCGGCAAATTTGGTACCGGTACCCAGAACAATTTGCTCATCTCTGACCACGGGTTTCATACGAACAACATTGTTACCATACAATTTTTTTGTTTGATCTTCTTTCGGTTATCTTTTAGTGTTTTTTTATACATTTTCTTTTTATTCTTGCCAGCACTTCCGTTCGCAACACGCTCGTAATGATTTCAAAACACATGTAAACACAGACTAAATAAAAAAAGAAATTCGACGCAACGCGGCGAACTTCTTTAAACCTAGTTATATGAACTAGTGAATTTATCCGGCGAAAATTTGGTCGATATCTATTTTTTTTGTTATGGTATCGACAATTGCTATAGTCATCTAAATAACGTTTAAAGTTTACAAAAAAGTTTTGATAAAACTTATATTTTTGCTGCACAGGGCCCTGAGGGCTCTTAATTTCTCATGGATGACCTTAGGTAAAAAGAAAATTTTAAGGGACCATTTTTTAGCCGACAAAGCCCCTTAGGGGTAGGGATGAGCAAATCCCGATCCCGTCCCAATACCGTCGATCCCGAATTTCGCCAAAACTGGGTACCGATACCGAAATATGTCGGTATGGTACGGTAGCGGTATTTGAAGGTAAAAGTCGGTATTTTACCGGAACCGTACCGAACCGGTACCGATTCCGAAAACATCGATACCGAAATGCCAAAAAGTGGATACCGTTTCCGGTACCGAAAAAATTCGGTACGGTATTTTCGAGATTGGGATCGGTACGGGACGGGATCAGGATCGGTATTTAATACCAAATGCTCATCCCTACTTAGACCGCCCGTAGTGGGGCGTTTTTTTTTTAAAAAAAAATTGCAAAATAACGCCATATAACGCCCAAACCCCCATTACACGGGGCGTGATTTTTGAAAAAAAAAACGTTTTGGCGTTTTAATTAAAACGCTATGCACATATGGTCTTAACCAATCAGTTTTGAGCATTCCCTGACAACTTTTGACAACCTCACTTTTGTTTTAAATGCCCTGACAACATGCATTTGTTGTTTGTTGACTAGCCAATGGAGTAATGACAACATGCACAGGACCCGAAAGCATACACATGACCATTTTGTTTTTTTGTTTTTTTTTTTTTCTAATTGGAAGGGGCGTTATTGGCATAATGCCCCACTACGCCACTTTTGCTATAATGCCCCAACGCTGACTAGGATGCCACGTGTCGGATAATGCCCCATGGTAGGGGCATTATGTTTGTTCACCACTACAGATGGTCTTAGAGACCCTCGAATTCCCTTAGACGGACATTGGTAAAAGAAAATTAGGATACCCTGAACTTTTCTTCTATATCTATAACTAACTACACCCGTAGTGATAGAGCATAAATATATTAGCAAACCCCTCGTAAGTTCGCAACTTAAATACACCCGTTACGTTACTCATAGTGGTGCATAAGTATCTCTCGTTCCAAAAAAAAAAAAATAGAGGGAAAAGCAGAGGAAAAATGGCGGATAAGGGCAAAGGGGGAAAACGAAAAGCCGTCGGAGATGATGGGTCTGGTAACCGGAAGAAAATGAACACCAGTTGTAACGTCGATGATGTTGAAGTCGAGGAGGAGAACGACTCTAGTGACGATGATGTTGAAGTGGAGGAGGAGAACGACTCTAGTGAGGATGATGATGTTGAAGTCCAAGAAAACGGTTATAGCGACGATGACCTTTTTAATAGTGACGAGATTAAGAGTAAGGATTCTACCTATCAGCCTCATTGTTTGAATATTTGCTTCATTTTATCTTTAAATCTGTATTTTATTAGATATTTAGGGTTTTTTTTTTCTAAAGAATTTATTTTTAGCAGGTTTTGGGTAAAGTTTTACTTGATAATTTGTGTTACATTGTTTGTTTCTTGACATATACTGCTGCTTTTAAGTTTTAGGTTGTTTTTGTGGGTGATATTGTGATTTGTGTATGTTGTAGAGGAATTAAAGTTTGATGGTAGACAAGTAGCAAACTGCATTTGAATGTCTGATGTCAGATGAATATGTTAAATGTTAATATTATTTTCAAGAAATAGAACTAGAACGTAAACGGGCAACAAGCTGCAGCTGTCTTTTAAAATCTACATATATCCATAGATCTTGGGTCATAACATTATTGTGCATGACCCTTTTAAAATGCATGTGTAATTCTGAGATTTCTTTTTTTGCTTTTCCTTAGTCAAGATTGCCGCCACCGGAAAGATTATCGTTCTTAAAGTCAACGGCTCCGACACTGTTGGCAGCATAAAACTCAAGATCGCGGCTGAGGAACATATTCCGTTTGACCAGCAGGAACTCATCTTCAACGAAAAGGTTCTTAAAAACTTCAATGCCCTTGCTAACTTGCCCATCAAAAAGAAATCCATCCTCACACTTATGCGTAAATCAAGTGGATTCATCAATATATCCATCAAGACTCCAAAAGGAGAGATCATCAAGTCTTTGGCAGTCAAACCCGCAGACACCGTTGGCGACGTGAAAGCTAAGATTTATGATAATGCGCATTGGCATGGGCTTGTGGATGTGCTGATCTTCAATGAAAATGTCCTTGAAGATAGTGGTATTCTTGCTGACTTGCACATCGTTGACGGATCAACTCTCACTGCCACTGGTAATTCAGTTGAATTGATGAAAATATTTGTGAATACCTTTACTGGAAAGACGATCTCTTTGTTAGTGAACCCTGAAAACACCATTGAGGATGTAAAATGGAAGATCAAGTGTAAGGAGCATATTCCTTGCGACGAGCAGGCTTTGATCTACAACAACATGGTTCTCGAGGACAACAGTACCCTTTTAGACTTCAACATCTACAGGAAATCGACCCTCACCCTTATGCGTAAACCACCAAGGCAATTCATGTCAATTTTCATCAAGACCCTCACCGGGAAGATCATTACTGTGGAAGTCAAATCCTCGGAGACCATCAACAACATAAAAGCCAAGATCAAGTACGAGGTAAATATTCCATGTGACGAGCAAGAGTTGATCTTCAATGAAATGGTCCTCCCCAACAGCGGTACCCTTGCCGAGTTTCACATCAACAAGGAATCTACACTCACACTTATGCGTTTGTCAAGGGGATTCATGCATATATTCCTCAAGACCCTCACCGGAAAGACAATTCTCTTGGATGTCAAACCCTCAGAAACCATCCACAATGTGAAATCCAAGATCCAGGATAAGGAAGGTATCCCCCCAGACCAGCAGAGACTGATCTGGAGCGGAAAAAAATTGGAGGATAGCGCTACTCTTGCCGATTACCACATCCCAGAGGAATCAACCTTCCATCTTGTTTTACGTTTAAGGGGAGGGATGATGAAGGTGGTAGGTTAGAGCAGGATATCTTATGATCCATTATTATGGTAAGAGACGATGTTTCTGTCTTTTGATGTAGTTCTGTTTTGTAAACTTGTTGGCTGCAAGTGTTTGAATTAGTTGGAAAGGCTACACTATATAAGAGTGTTTAAAATGTTGAATGGTCTATATATGTGTGTACTAGTGCTCGCACTAAAATAGTATTATCTGATATTTTAGTTACTTATTATGGCAAAAGATCAAATACAAATAATCTTAACATACTAAACATACAAATTGAAGGAAAACCCAAAAAGACAAGGTGACATTTTTGTAATTACCACCAACTATCAAAGTTACAACCAAAAATACCACCTTGTCTTTTTGAGTTTTCCTTCAAAAAGTTGACTAAGTCAACCCCACATAAAGGTATTTTAGTCATTTTATCCTAAATATTATAATAAATAATCATAAAACCAATAAATAAAACAATTTTAGAATTATATATGTGTATATATACAGATAATGTCTTCTCCCTCTCTCTCTTTCTAATTATCCTACCCCCACAACCCACCTGCCACCACCACCGCCACTACCACCACCGATCTGCCACCACCACCACTTCACTGATAAATAATCAACATGATCAGATGATGAAAACGAACAACTGGGTTTGTTCTATGATGAATTCCGAGCATGAGAGTATATTTTAATTTCATTTTTGTCCACACAAATGACCTAGATTTAAGTTCAAAAACCCTGTTCATCGTCGTTCAAATGGAATCAACAGATCTGGTTCAATCAAAACCCTAAGACAGATCTACAACCTATTTCGACTATGCATATATGATTTTCATTCATATTATGTCAAAATCAAACCCTAGATCTACGTTTTAAACATGTTCAACGCCGACCAGACAAAATCAACTCAGATCTGGGTCAAATCAACCAAAAACTCTCACCTTTCGCTTGAAATCGCCCACAATTAAAACCCTAAACCAAATAGCATCCGTATCGCCCATCTCTCTGAAAAAAAATCATCAAACACCTAATACGGTGGGCGATCTGCAGTGAAGTGGTGGTGGCAGGTGGGTGGTGGTGGCAGCGGAAGCGGCGGCGGCAGGTGGGTCGTGGTGGTGGTTTGGAGCAGAGTAAACTTGCAGGTGAAGTGGTGGTGGTGGCAGATTGGTGGCGGTGGCGGTGGGTTGTGGGGGTAGGATAATTAGAAAGAGAGAGAGGGAGAAGACATTATCTGTATATATACACATATATAATTCTAAAATTGTTTTATTTATTGGTTTTATGATTATTTATTATAATATTTAGGATAAAATGACTAAAATACCCTTATGTGGGGTTGACTTAGTCAACTTTAACCATGAAAACTAATTGTGTTATGATTAAAGGACATAACTTGTAAGGGTTTACAAACATTGAGTATGTTTTCTGAGCTTATTAAAAATAAAGGACATACTTTGTAATATATGACATACATAAAGGACGAAATTTGTAATTTACTCTTGATGGTATGATGTGGCCCTAGCTGTCTTTGTGGAAGGTTCTCTATCTTGCTTTACATTCTAAATCCTAATGATACACTATCTCATGACAATCTTTATAGGGTGATAGAATCTGATCAATTTGGACAAGCATATGATGAAACGTCCTATTGATTAGTTTGTCTTAGTACTGTAGTATTGGGCTGCCAAGAGCATCCTGCCAGGACACATGGGTCACCCCTAACCTCAATGGGCTAGGCCCAGTTAGGGGTTATTTCTGCAAGTCCCCCGGCCTAGTAAGCGTAATGCGAGCTACATTACGATGGGCCTCGCTAGTTGGTTAGTATATAATAATAAATACTATTACAAACATGGTAAGTAACAGAGAAATCAATGTTCTCACAATACTCGACTGTTTAAGTCGGGTCAACTACCATACTTCTTAAGTTCTGTTTTAAATTTCGTAGTTAAATGGCCAGTAAGCTAAAAAAAAAAAAACTTTGTTTAAATTTTATGATTTTCTCTTATATTAAAGAAAGGTTTGTTTTAGGGTGAAAATATCTTACACAGCCTGAAACACTATACAAAAATAATTAAGTTTTTTGTTCTGATGTCAAAGTCACTTAATAAACATGGTATGTTCAGGCTAACATGTTTATCAGTTTATGTTTAACTTATTTAATGATACATATCTTCCTGTCAACCTGATTAAAGTGGAATAAAAAATATCTTATAAAGTCAACTGGCCAACTCAATGAATACTCGTTTAAACCATCAAGCAGTTTTCATCTTGATTATAAACTCATTCACACCCCCATCAATCAACCGTGTTTGACTCGTTTAGATAACTAAGTTCCACATGTCATGTTTCAGGGGCGGACTTGGAATGTTAGTAGGGGTAGCACGGGCTACCCCTCAACCCCATCTCCGTAGAGTAAAAATACCCCTTAACTCTGTTTCCATAGTGTAAAAATACCCCTCAACTTCGTCTTCGTTATACAAAGGATACCCCCTGGTCTAAAAAATAAAAAATTGGGATACCCCTAAATTTTTGGGCTAGTTCCGCCGCTGTCATGTTTGGTTTACACGATTTTAAGTTAGTCCACGTTAGAACTGGTATCTTTGACAAAATAATACATGGATTGTGTTCGATAACTCACCCAGCTTTTCTTGTGCACTAGTTCAACAATGTAACAGAACTGTGGAGGACTTAATGAAGCCAACATTTCATAACTTTTATAGTCAGCCAGAGACTTCGTAAAAAGAGCTACATAAAAAGACATATGCTGCTGTAATCTAGTCCCATTTTGATATTGGAATAAGATAGAGGGTTGATACCTTGTGGATATGATAGTCAGCAAGGGTAGGGCCATCCTCAAGAAACATTCCGTTATAGTGAAGTCTCAGATCGCGTGGGAGATGATGACTCAGATGAGCTTTCACATTTTGAATATCCACAAATAAGATGGATTGTGGATCCCTTGTTGATGTTATAGTCGACAAGGCTAGCGCTATCATCCAGACGGATTCCATTAAAGATCAGTATTGAGTTGCATGGGTGCCAAATTACCATATCCTCGATCATGAATTTCACCCTACGGATGGTGTCCGAGGGTTTGACTTCCAAAGTAACGGGGCTTTCAAATGCGCGAGCGTTCTTGATGAATATATGCATGAATCCCGTTGATATACGCATAAGTGTGAGTGTGGATCCCTTATTGATGTGAAAGTCAGCAAGGGAATCTCTGTTGTGGAGAACTGTTTCGTTGGAGATCAACACTTGCTCGTCGGGAAGAATATTTACCTTCTCCTCGAGCTTGACTTTTAATTCACCGATGGTGTCTGAAGGTTTGACTATTAGACTAACAGTCTTTCCAGTTAGGGGCTTAATAAATATCTTCACGAATTCACATGATTCATTCATAGGTCTGAAGGTCGAGTTCTTGGTGATTGAACGTCCCCTTGATTTGCGCATAAGTGTGAGGGTCGAATTCCTATTGATGTAAAAGTCGAAAAGGGTTCCACTGTCACCAAGAACCATTTTGTTAAAGATCAAAACCTGCTGATTACACGGAATACGTTCCTTAATATCGATCTTCCATTTCACCATGGCGACGGTGTATTCAGGGCTGACTAAAAACGAGATCGTCTTTCCAGTGAAGGTATTCACAAATATTTTCATCAACTCCACTGATTTAAAAGTGTGTGTGAGCGTGGATCCGCTGACGATGTGCAAGTCAGCAAGGGTACCGCTATCTTCAAGGACATTTTCATTGAAGATCAGCACGTGTCCAGTACCAGGCATCTTGGCTTTCACGTCACCGATGGTGTCCGAGGGTTTTACTTCAAGAGAATGGATGAGTATTCCTTCTGGTGTCTTGATGGTTATATTGATGAATCCTCTTGATTTAAGCATAAGTTTGAGTGTGGAATCCTTCTTTATGGGTAAGTTGGCTAGAGTATTCATGTTCTCAAGAACCATTTCGTTGAAGATCAGTTCCTGCTGGTCAAAGGGAATACGTTCCTTAGACTGGATCTGGACTTTCATGTTTCCGATAGTGTCTGAGCCTTTGACTTTAAGAGCGATGGTCTTACCGGTCGCGGTCTTCACCAATATACCTGTAGAACAATAACTTAAAAATAACATAGATTTCTATATGATGCCTAATAACCTTGACAACAATAACTTAACTGCAAACACCATTAATGTATAAATAACTAATGTTGAATTTTGATGCAAGACCTAAAATCGGTAATCGGTCAAATACAGTCAAAATTGGTCAAATTTCAGTCAAATATCGGTCAACATCGGTCAAAACTCATCAAAATCCTTGGATTATTAAAAAATGTATACTTATTTTATTACTCCAACCCAATTAATAAGTTTGAAAAATTATACATAAATTCCAATCTAATTAGTCCCGATTAGAAAATGTATCCCACCGTCACACTAGCGCCTAGCGATTTTACAACCAAACCGTGGTTTTAAAGCTATCTGGAGAAACAAGCATGTATGTGTCTAGTCAAATTTCGGTCAAATATTTTTTAGTAGACCCGTTCTGACCCAAATTCGTCCTGACCCGAACCCACCCGGTACCCCGCCCGTCTTGCCAGGTATGTGACTAGACATAGGGATGTTCACGAGCCGTAACGAGCCGAGCTAGGGCAAAACTCGGGCTCAGCTCGATTATAAACCGAGCTGGCTCGGCTCGGATTTGAAACCGAGCTGGAAATCTAAGCTCGGGCTCGGCTTGGTTTGGCTCAATTTGAAAAGAAAAATTAATACATGCCTCTCAAAATTCAGTAATCTAAAATATTATTCGATAATTCAAAAGAACATATCCAAAATAAGCTCAATCTAATACATTACAAGCCAAAATCAAGTTTAATAACACAAATTATGTTCTTAATTTCAACGAAATACAATATAAGTTCATTAGCATGGTAATCAACTTTTAAATGTGGTATAGATATCAAATTACATTCCTAATCACATGTAAATAGTAATCAGTTTTTCGGATATATTATAATGTATATAAAAATTAAATATATTAAAAGTAAAACAATCCGAGCTAAGCCGAGCCGAACTGGTATGCGAGCCAATCCGGCTCGTTATAAGCTGAGCCGAGCTAGACTCACTTTTTAACCGAGCCGAGCCGCTCGGCTCACTTTCAAACGGAGCCATATTGAGCGAGCTTTTTCCGAGCGAGCTCTGAGCCGCGAGTTTTTTGGACAGCCCTAACTAGACATAGATAGAGAGCTAGCCCTTACAGTGATGTAATGAAAGATCACAACCGATTTAGAAAATAAAGCCTAAAAGAATGTAATAAACAACCTATTAATTAGCAGCGCTAAGAGCATTCACATTCTATTCATCAAAATATGTGAGGGAAGGTTTTTATATTATAAAGGGTATAAAAAGTGGTTGTGAGTGGAGGAGAGAGAAAATGTTACTGTTTATCTGTATATTTGAGGGACACTGTTCACCCACTATAATTTTTTTAATATATATTAAAAGTGGTTGTGAGTGAACGAGAGAGAAAAATGTAATGATAATATTATTTAATTGAAAAGGAGAGATAAAAAATATTTGTTTTTAGTGAAAATATATTGATATAGGAATTGTTTTTTAGTGGAATGTATGTATAATTTGATGGATTGGATGTGAATGCTCTAAAACAACAAAATGTAGCATATATGTGAAATTTGCTTACGGTTAATCTCGTCATTGTCAAAATAGTTGTCGTCGCTAGGCCCATTCTCCCTGTAATCAACATCATCGTCGTCGCTAGAGATGTAAAGGTCACCGTGGAAAAGTTTGCGCAAAGCGTCGTCGTATTCGTGGCTAGAATCGTACTCGTCAGCTGGAACTTCATAGTATCTATACCCGTTCTCCTCCTCCTCCTCCACTTCATGTATATTATGGCCGGCAGCAATTAATAACATTTTCGTCAGGTCATCAAACATACCGTCTCCGTCAGCATCCGCCATTTTCCCGGTCAAGAATTACGAGGGTTTTGCAGTCGTTCGTTCTGTTTCTGTTTGGGAAGAAATTGATATTTGTAATTTGGCAAGGGAAACATCAAAGTTTACGCTTGAGATGGTTGTACATTGTGCTATAAAAGTTGCACGCTTTAGTTGAGTGATTTTTATCACGTTTAGTTGTGGGAGGTTTTTGTGATTTCCATTTAGGATTTTATGTCACCAGTGGTTTTTGTTATTCAAAGTTTAGAAAGTAAGTTATACAAATTACAATTGTGGGAGCGAATTGCGTCGAGCTTGAGCTTGAGCTTATTTGAAATTTGTTTGTAAAGCTTGGCTCTGGCTCTTTTATTATTTATAGTGGGAAACCCGCGCGTTGCGGCGGAGTCAACAATTTACAGTGTTGTACTCATTTTCCTTTTGTTTATTAATAGTTGCGGTTTTTTGTGAGGCTCCGAAATACTTAAAAGAATTGGTAATAACATCCCGTAAGTTGTCGTAGATCAAGCCATTTTGACCCGTTCCATAAATATTACCCAGTTAAACCGTTCAATAAAATTTACTCATTTAACCCATTGAAAATGGAAACATGAATTTGAGCCTATCATACTATATAAAGGAAGACGAGGTCCCTTTCATTTTAGAATCAAGATTGGCTTACGCCAAGCCCACTTACTCCCCCTTAGGGGTGGTGTTTCACACCCAACTTAGTGATGTGGTATGAGAGGCGTCAAATCATTACACACAAGCCTTATAGGGTGTCATTAAACAATTTTTTTTACTTGGATTTTCTTATTTTTAAATAAATTAAAATAGGTAAAGTTTGATTATTAGAAAAGGAAGAAGTTCAAGGGGATATATTAAATGCTCACATAAATTCATATATGATTTTGTAATGTTTTACATCTTATAGTATTGTTATATACAAATAATAAAAGGTCATTAATCCTCTATTAAGATTAAAAATGTAATTTAGTTAATGTTTTCAGATTTTTAATGATTCTGTTACAAACATGCATATAGACAGTACAAACCACAACTTCGTAACCAAAATCAAGAGCGTTACATATTTACATGTGGCCATATGTAAGAAAAAAGGGTCAACACAAAACACACCTCCGACTTAAGTCAAAACTGACTGGGTCAAAATTAAGTCAACATGAAAATGAGACTTGTTTCATAAAAAACGTGTAATTGATCAGTCTAAACATTTTCAAAAAATGTAGTGTGTAACAATCCATGAAACGCTGTTAAGAGTCAAAGCTTTAAAAGTACCACGATGTTCTCTTTCGACATGCTCCACAAGCGAGACCGGGTCACAAAACCCTTTGCTACATTTTGGGCACACATCTAACGTCGCTTTCATCACACCGTTCTTCTCATGAACTTTCTCTACGTGATCAAATCTCCAATCTTAGAAAACTTCACATTACAAGATGGACACACCTCCACTTGACCACCATTGCTCGTGCCTGTGCTCGTGCTCGTCCTGGTGGTCCCACCCTGACCACGGCTCGGACCACTCAATCTGAGCATAGAGGTGTCAGGTTCAACCCCTTTACCTACAAATGCGTCAATCTGAGACTTAAGGGTGTTCATGCTCCGGTTTTGACTACACATTACATATATAAAAAATAAAAATAAATAAAAATTTAAACAACCCGCTTGATTTACATTACCAGTTCCAAGTTTTAAACTGTCAGGCGAACGTTAAAGAGCCAAAGCCAAACCATATATATCTCAAACAGCCGAATTGTTTCAGTTGGTTACAAAATGAAAACCCCTAATTTGAGGTATATGTTTATCTCTAACAAGTCAAACTTGTTAAAAAAAACACAAAAGTTCAGCAAAACTGCTCTTTTCAAGTGATATGGCTTCTTATCCCAACAAAAGTTGGTAAAAAGATGTTGTATTTAGCCCTTTCTAAACTCTAAAATAGAGTGATGGCTTAGACATGAATGAAATCCTAAAGGAAAAACATACATAAACCCTAATTTCAACTGTGTGTTTTATAAACCTTACAACTAAAGTTAATTGAAAAAAAAAAACATATATGAAGCTAGCAATTATTAATTTGAACAACAGAATCAAATGACTTATAAATAATCAAGCACCACATGAACTGAAATTCCCAGATATTAATTAAGAAAGAGTTGAGAAAAGAACCTTATTGCAACAATCGCAGGTGAAGGGAAGAAAATCGATGAGCTTACAATCCCCGACGGAGCATTGTTGCCCCAAATTTAGGATTGCCGGCGTACCCATTAATTTAGTTACTCCCTACAACAGAAGTTTGATTCGTTGGATGGGTTTGAAGAAGGCTTAGTATCCTTGTTGAAACTTGGAAGTCGGATCAACGACTGTCTGGTGACATTTTAGAATCAAGTTTGGAGCGTTTTAGAATCAACGACTGTTTTGTGCGACTTGTAAGCATTGCACTGATAATAACACTAAGCCCAGGCAGGTTGGGTAAGCACAATGTCAGAAACACTCCTTGCAGCATCTGTAGCGTCAGCAACAACAATTCCAATGCCGACCTTCTTCAAAGCAGAGGCGTCGTTCACACCATCTTCAGTAATCCCACAAATGTGTTTTGTTTCTCGTAACTTATTCACAATCTCATACTTATGTTCTGTATATTTAGACCAAAAGATTCAGTTTATCAAGAAATAAATCACATATAACATCTATCAAAGGAGCACCAACCTGAAAAAAAAATCCATCAGCTTTCTCTATCAACTCTTCAATAAGGAGTGTTGCAATGCAATTGATGCATCGTTCGTTGTGGCCACCAAGCAAAGAAGAGAAAGGGTACATGTTTGTTCCAATACCGAGTCGTTTATCATTCTCCTTAGCAATGGCAAGTTGATCGCATACAGTCGTATTTAGATGAAAACAGAAATTAAAAATAAAAGTAGTTATTCAATATAATCAGAAGATAATTGATTACCAGTAATCACGTTGACATTTACACCAAAATGGAGAGCTAGTCGAAACGGGTCCGGGTCAGAACAGCTCCGAGTCGGAGCGGGTCTGGGTCAGAACGGGTCCGGGTAAGAACGGGTTTCGGGTCGAGTAAGCACAATTCTTGGTCTAATGAAAGTTCTCTCTTAAGGCACAAACTAAAACTAAAACGCCTGCTATGTAGCATGTACATGTATTTGCTTACTCATTTTGTGCTAGTGGATCACCTTAGTCAATGATATGAGAAACGACACAACCTATTTTTAGTTTTTTCATTCAAAATCATGAATTTGAACTGAAACTTTTAAAATGATACACAGGGTTCCTGAATATAGTTCATATACATATAACATAATTGCATATTTCAAAAGTGAGTAATAATGTTAATTGCATATTCATCGTCCCAGTCGTTCTCGCTAGTGGGTACCTGGTATAACAAAATAAATAATGGTCTATAAGACATGTCAAACACATATGGTGAGATGTATGACGCCTATAGTTAAATACTTCGATCAGTTTGTCAAATTGTCTACACTAACCTGCAGTGCAATACGATTTAGTCATAGCCTGGTTCAAGGTTATGTGAATATCTATGCACAACACGCACCACATTCGTGATAACATCAACATAATTATCTTCAGATGCAAGCTTAGGGTCCGTGTTTAGATCTTGCACAAAATTTATCTTCGGTGAGTACCTACAAAGGTTACAAATGTTCACCAAAATTTATGCAACAGTGATAACATAATTAAGTATAAAAAACGTGTCAGCCTCATATAGGCGTTTTATCGAGCAAGTGGTAGGCAGACATTCAAACATTATACGGTTTGTGTCTTCTTGTTCCATTCCTTCCCAAAATCACAAGTTAAAACAACCATTATCAAAAAATCAACATGCATATGATGAATAAGATCTTACTCTCATAAATAAAGGAACACAAAGACAGTTGTACCATAACCTATAAAAAGCATTAACAACGGATTCGAGACTCACAATGAGGGAAGAAGCAGCCAACAGATTCGAGATGGGAGGAAGAGAAAAACAATCGAGTGTGGTGACGCAGATATAGGCGGCGACGGGAATCGTTTCAGCCTTGAGGTATTTGATTTATACAACGGTTTCGCAACTGAAGAAGTCATGAAATTCGACATTCAATATAACTATAAATGGAGATGGCAAACGATTCAATAACATTCAATTCTTATTGCTCCCACCGTTTCATTTGCTTCTTCGATTTACAAGGAGGTTTTGGTTGAAGGAAACATTGAGATTGCACTTAATGGGGGCAGATTTGGGAGAGAGGGTGTAAAATTAGGGAAACGCAAGATGACGTTTGGAATGACGTCTTAAAAACTGTGGGTGAAATTACATTTCTAGACATAGGAAATGCTTATATATAGTACTAGTAGGAAACCCGCGCGTTGCGGCGGAGCCGAGATTGGGTAGAAATGTTTCGGTCGGAATTGGAACGGGTCAACTACTGACCAACCAATTCAACAACCGCAGTTCAGTCAGGAGATAAGTAGGATTTTGGTCAATTTGTTCGAAATCAGTTTATTTGCGCGTAGACATATCGCCAGGTACGGTTTAGAAACGGGTCAGAATGATGACCGAAGGCATTCCAAAGCTTGACAAGAAATTGAGTGAAAAAAATACCAATCATCTTGCCACGGATCACCCGATACTCTTTACGTTATCACCCGATATTCCCGCGCGTTACGGTGGAGTTGGCAGGACTGAAACATAATTCAAACCTAAAAATAATTAAAACCCGATATTCCCGCGCGTTACTATGAATGTACGAAATCGATATTCATTACTGGAAATATGAAAACAACAAAAAACTGATCAAATCAACTATATAAAGATCAATTGAACATGTAATTATCCTTTATCAAACATAAAAATATTAAAAAAAAAATAATACCAAAGTTTGAAGAAAGTATACCCCAAAGTTTAACTGTGTTATCACACCCACCAGAAGCCTGCTTTTATACAGGTTCAAAAGTACCAGATCCAACCAGAGCCCAAAGAGCCATTGGCGGAGCCCATGAAACCGATGTGACTCAAATTGGATGAGCCTGGGTGATCCGTGTGGTGTCCCACCCACCATCTGACTTGTTTGTATGAACTGTGATCTTCCCATCAGAAAAGCCGTGAGCCAAGCAGAGACCAAGCTCATGTAGGACCGACGTTTCTTTAGTCTGATAACGATATATAAACCATGAGTCACAAGCATAGAAAAGTAGATACCCATACCCGGAATCTGATCCAGGCATCATGATCCATGAGGCAGACAAAAAGACAAATTTTAAGGATTCGCGAACATACGATGTAGAGACTCTAGTGTGGTCCGCGTATCATTTATCATGGGAAGGACCTTTTTTTATTTGTGTATTGTTTTTTATGAGCACAGATGAAAAAACATTTTTTTTCTCAGATGTGTGAGTAGAAAAGGCACATACTCGAATCTAAGTTGCGTATCATTTATTACGGTTGGACGACAAAAATTTTTTTAGGGATATGCCAATGCAAAAGGTAGATACTCGAATCTAATTCGCTTATCAATTGGTATGCTCATACCAGCGTAAGAATAAGATACACTACCTATACTATTAGGCTATACAGTGTGGGGTAGCGGCCCATGCCATGTGTGCATGATGGCACCCCCAACACCGCCCCACGTCAGCCAAAGCAATGGCGGGGGTGAAAGGAAGGAGAGGAGGGGTCCCACGTGGTTTAGACTTTAGCCAATCAGAATCGTTTTAATATTCTAATTTCTTTTTCTTTTTTTAAATAGTTAAAGGGGGCTTTAAAGGGGTGTTATCCCACAGCGTGCAAGTTAACGATAAAGCCACTCGCTTATGTGGCGCGACCCACACCATATAGTCTTAGTGAAGAAAAGGTAGGGGAAAGGTGAAAGCACGCTCTATTTACATTTGTATGTTCCATTAAATGCGAGTGGATGAATTTGTGAGTTTGTCACAAAGGAATGTAAGGGTCTCAGGTGATTTGTTTCACAATTTGGTAGTTTTGGCTAGAACCATGACACTAAACTGTCTCTCCTCGGTTTCAACTTCTTAGCCATGCCAGAGCAAGACCGTGAAAACCAGTTTGAATCAAACTCTCATACTTGATTTAATATCTCTTAAATAAAAACCGAACCATAGTTTGGGACTTGGGTCATGGCTCCATGATTTCAACCAGTTCATGTTCAATATGATCATAATCAAAATGAAGTTAAAAAAAGAAGACTAACCCTTTAACAAGCTCAACAAGTTGCGGCTCTTCCTCTCGGAGTTTGACTATTTCATCCGACGTTGACTCGATCGCCTGCGAAGAAACCATCATTATAGACTCCAACTTCTCAACCTCTTTTTTTGCTTTCTCAGTCTTCATATAATCAGCCCTCTTAAGCTCCATTTTCCTCAATTGTTCCACCCTCTTTGCATGCTCAATCTTTGAACTCTCCATATTCTACAACCCCAACAAAAAAAAAATAACATCCAGTCAGAAAACAAAGAAACAAACACAGACTATTATTATAAAACAAACAAACAAGCAATGTCCTTTCCCATATGACATTCACCTCACTTTTCCAAAGTAGGACCAAATCGAGCACCAACGCCTACAAACTCTTCTTCTTCATTATCACCAATCCAAGTAGGCACTTTTAACTATTATTCAACAATTCAGCAAATAACAAGAAAACCTAGACTATTATTATAAAAGATCATTCACATCATAAAAGTCAAATTTTCATATTGCAATTCATATTCAATTGTAAGTTAAATTGATCACATAAACATCCAATCAACTTGTATCAACTTTTCTTTCATCTAGTTTTTTAGTACGTATAGGTATGAACCTATGAATCAGAGTCATTTTAAAATAACGTTAATAAAAGTTTTTTATAAGATCAGCCACTTTCACCTTAACTTACAAAATGATTACAGCCCGTAGAGACGTTGAGTAAATAGTGGTCACACTACTAGAAAAGTAGTCATTTTGCTACAGAATTTTCCTACGCAAAAAAATGTGTCACAAATTCTAACATATTTACTACGCATTTCCTACAGAAAGAAAGCCTTAACTTTTTTTGGCCAATTTGTGACGCAATAGCGACAGGAAAACTAATTCTAAGTATTGCGTCATAAATGCGTAGCAACTTGCTACACACTTACGACGGATGCATTATATTTGTATTTGATTTATATTTAAACGTTTAATTATTGTCGTTATTAATTATTGCGTCGAAAATGCGTAGTAACTTGCTACGCATTTCCGATGAAACTATTATTTATTTGTTGAAATTATATTTATATGTTGAATTCATTCAGATATTAATTGTTGCGTCAGAAATGCGTAGCAACTTGTTACGCATTTTTGACAAAACATTTATTATTATTTTCGGATCATATTTAAATGTTTAACTAAAATTATTATTAATTATTGCGTCTTAAATGTGTAGCAACTTGTGACGCATTTGTGACGAAACATTTATTATTATACTTAAATTATATTTTTATGTTTGATCAGTTTTATTATTAATTATTGCGTAGGAAAAGCGTAGCAACTTGCTACGCATTTGTTAAGGAAAATTTATTACTATCTTTAAATATTTAACTAGTTTTATTATTACCATATTTTAAATATTTAAATTTGTACCGAATTGTTTTCGGTACCCGCTATTTGGCGTTTTCAACACCAGTACTTTCAGTTCGGTATGGTATCAATATTTTACTAAATTTTACTTTCGAATACCGATAAGGTACCATATAATACCATACTGAACATTTTCTGTACCGGTAGCCATATTAGCGATTTGTTCGGTAGCAAGCTCATCTGTAATCATATATGTGTTGAGCAGTGTTAATATAATATGTATTATTAAGTCTTATAGTCCGGTCTGGTTTTATACGATAGGAACTCTAAACCAAACCGTTCCTAATTTATTTGCTCCTCATTTGGCATTATAATATAAATGCCCGTACCTCTTCATGCCCTTATAACGCACAAGAGGACAGGGTTAGAGTGTTATCAAGCTTCTTCACGTCGAAATAGTGCCCTTACACATGGCACTATTTAAATGTATAATAAATATAAGATTTTAAAAAAATTATAAACATAAATTGAAAACATATTTAATTGTATAATAAATATAAGATTTAAAAAAAAAATACTTCGTCCATGTATATAGTATATAGAATACAATTTTTGAAATATATAGTTTAAAAAAATGTTTTATAAAATATATTGATAATTTATGTGTAACAATAATAAAACTTATAGATTCCAATTTCAACTAAAAAGAATGTGATGGAGGCATATGTTAAATAAATCACTTTTAAATATAAACATGTGAGCCAATCAAAATGCCTGGTTAGCCATCACATGGATCACAATCCTAGGGTGATCCATTGCTCACATCCTTTTAAATCAAAGGATGAAAATACCCCTCAAACTTCAAGAAATACAAAATCTTTATACATAAACACATACACACAAAGACAAATCTTTTTTTCCCCACCCATTTTTCTCCCTGCTACTTATCCTCACACACAAATAAAATTGCTGTCAAAGTGAATGATGATGATTTGAGGTTTTTTTAGAAAAAAAAAACTCGATGTTGCCAAATGTTTTAGAAGTCTGCCATCCAAGAATTCAAGATCTCTTCCTCCACCTGTGATGTCCCCTTTGATGATGGATGACTTATTTTTCTCTTAAACCTCATGTGCACGTGAACCCCTTTTCTTCCAAGCTGCCATGAAGTGATGATCTCATATGTGTATTGTATTATTTATATTATTCGATGATGGATGATTGATTAGTTTTGTAGTTTGAAGATATTAGAACTTGCTTTTTAACGTTTAATTTCTAGATTTATGTTATTGTATTTGAGGTGAATGTTGTAAAATACGTTTTCTAAGTTATTATAGATTTTTTCCACTAAGTTTAGTAGGAAAATTTGGATTTTAATTTTATTTTATTAGTTGTTTGTTTAAAAAGAGTACTTTGTTAGAAATGCGTCACAAAAATAAAAGAGTTTACTTCTATTTTTTTTTGTCAGAAATGTGTCAAAAATTATAAATTTAAAAAAAAATTGTTTGTCGGAAATGTGTCACAACAAATACATGATTTTTATGTTTTTTCGTAGGAAATGCGTCACACAAAAATTAGATTTTTATATTTTAGTTTTTTATTTGTCGGAAATGTGTCGCTAATAAAAAAAATTTTAAAAATATTTATTATTGTATTATCATTATAAATAATATAAATATAAATGATAATTAAGAAAAGTGGTAAAAAAATGGGTAGCAATTTCCGACGCCCATTTTTGTCAGAAATGGGTAGAAAAATGCGTAGGAAATGCGTAAGAAACCAGTTTCCTACGAGGGGTTTTCCTACATCATGTATTTGTCACAAATGCGTGGGAAAGCCTGTTTTTTGATGCATTTCCTACGAAAACTGGTGTAAGAAGTTTCAGATTTTCTAGTAGTGTCACACATACCTGTATTCTAGTTATACGGGTTGATATCTTTGACACAATCGCATCAATTCAACCCACAAACCCAATGCCACCACTAATTCAAATATTATCCAATAAATTTAATAAAATGAAACATTATTAAGCACCTGCTAGTGGATTTGAGTTGCTCTCCGAGCTGCTTAAACTTGAGATTCCTCATGTTCTCAAAGCTGGTCACTATGTTCTCTTTATGAGCCATTCCTTTTTCTGACAACGTCACTGCATATTTGCGGACAGATTATCACAAATTCATACAAAGCTAAATCAACTTGTAACAAATATGAAATCTTTAAACAAACCCTAAAAACTTGATTAAATAAATTAGCAAAAAAAATTGAATCATATGAGGTCAGATGTCAATTTTTAATGTTGCGAATGCATGTAGATCTGGAACAATACTTGAAAGCAATCCAAACGCAATTCATTATGATCAAACTGATTAAACAATTAGCTTCAATTTCATTTTTACAGACAAAATGAAACCAGATATCTAGACTATGAAAGAAATAATGAACGATTTACCTACTGGATCTCTCTTGGATTTCGACATCTTTGAAGAACCTTTTAAAGTTATTGAATATCAACGGAAGAAATAAACCCTATCGATTTGGATGCTTTTTGTTGCTAGGGTTTAAAGGCCATGGCTTTTTGCACAACTCCTTAACACACTACCACGGTTTCATTCATCAGGTGATACATTGCGACGGGACTGGAGTCAGAGATTTGGAAGAGAAAGAAAGAGAAAATGTTTTCTGAGCTCTGGAAAGGTGATCGGTCTCTATTTCTGCTAGCTACTTGAAGCGTCAACAAAGGTGCAATGTCAAGATTGCCCTCTTGGCGTCTTAAAAGTTTGGTGAAAGCACCAATTCAACCCCTCTAGAAAAGCTTTATTTTCTTGTTCATGTTGCTATAAAACTTGTACGTTATATAAAATTACATTTGTGTACATGGAAAATGCTTATATATAGTACTAGTGGGGAACCCGCGCGTTGCAGCGGAGTCGACAATATGGGTCGAGAACATAATGTAAACCTAAAAACATTAAAAAAATCATATATAAGTTGTGTGTGTGAATATATAATATATATATAAGCACTCGGGCAATCATATATACGCTATATATAATGTATTCAGAGTTTATTTTAAGATTTTGGTTATATACTCACATTATACAGATTATCACCTAATTTTAGCTTTAAAGCACCACACTTATAACTTACCCATTTATGTAGCAAGAAGTTCATTCCTTTGATTAGACAAAACTAATCAAAGACCTGTTAAAAAATTCATAGCCTCTTAACATAAGTGTGGATAATTATTTGGTCCACTTGATAATACACATGAAGATAGGTTCAAGGAGTAAAGATTTAATGAACTTAAGAGTAAAATAACAATTTGAATTATAACTATTTGATTCCGGGTCAGATGTATCAAATAAGATAGGTCAGACCACTTGAACGAAAAAAAAAAAAAAAGAGTACACCAATCTCACCTCTGAAATCATGTTTAAATCAAATGTTTTAGTCGTCAGATCATGTGGACACTTTCACTAAACAAGTCAAGATCGTCGTAGATAACAGATACTTAACATTTTGTATGTACATATTAAAACACCATGCACACCTACCAATAAGTCAAAAGTAAAAGATTCAACGGTTGAAACTTATTTAACGAAACGAAAGAGTGACCGGCCAAGCCAATCACACGCACGCAAACAACATCAATTCAATTCAGTTGTCATGAACTAAAACAAAACACGTCTCTGAATAAGAGAGAACCCATTCGAAATAGAATACGATCAATATCCACTTTCATATATATTTTATTAGTCATACCGTGCAGATCATGTCGCCTAAACCTAACAGGTTCTCATTTTTGGAATGAAGGACGCAAGACAAAAATAAAAATACAATGTACATAGTTACTCAGCATAACCATGAGAGTCATAGCCTTATACAAAATAAACAGAAGATTAAAACAATCAAGATATCTTAATAATATGTTTTACAATCCAGCCAAACGAGTGCGTACCAGTAGTTGCCGATGCAGAGTTTGGAATCTCGTTTAAGGACGCAGAGCTTAGATTCTCAACACAAGGGCGCTTCCCTTTCACTTGAGCTTTTCTACCTATGTACATATTAATTAACAAGTTGTTAAGATTGCAGACATCTTTGATTAATGGTCAGACAAAAACACTTTATAAAAAAGTGAGCTTAATCATGAATGAAATTTAGTTGGACCCCCTTTTATTTATAACAATGGAACAAATTTAGAAGTTATACAAATTTGGGTGCCTTTAAGAAACAATATTGAACTTTCTAATTGCTTTCTTCTTCTTCTTGTTTATTATACACACACACTAAAGCCTCTAGAACTACACACACATAATGAAAGTATAAAACTCAAACTTACTTAAAGGAAGATTAAGGATTAAGTTCCTCTATCTAATCCAAATATGTTGTACAACCCAACCAAACAAGACGTTACCAGTAGTTGCTGATGCAGAGTTAACAAGATCCTCCTCACAAGGGCAGTTGAGAGCCATTCTACCTATACCAGCCAAAATCTTGAAAATGGATCCTCCAGCTTTGGTACCTGTCATGTAAAGATAAAATTGTTAAACAGAAACACGATAAAAGTAAAGATACAATATGGTTATATCGTAACCATAAATAAAGATACAAAACAATTCAAATATCTTAAATACTTGAGACTTAAATCCACTGATGAGAATGTGTTTGGTATAGGCACCTTCAGCCATCTACAGACCAACCACCACACCGACTTCACGAATGAGCACTCAACGAGAAAGTGGTCAACCTTTTCATTCACTATGCCACACATCAGACAAGACCCATCACCAAACGGCCGCCAAGGCCACATAGCCGTAGTTATCTTACGAGTGGTGGCTTTCCAAACGAAACAATTCACCTTCAGCACCACGATCTTGCTACATATGAACTGATTTAAATCCCCCCTCGAGTTGCTTCTCTCTACCAGTTCATGCCTAACTTGCTTAAGTGAGAAATCCACCATCTAATCTTCAGGCCTCCGCCTCCAAGCGTCGTTCTCATCTTTCAAGGGTGCTGGCTCGGACTTGCTTGCCGGTCGTTCCACTTTGTCAATTTAGCAATGGCCGCTTATTACTCTTTTGCAACTCCACATTCAAGAAAGACATGGAATAATGATCTGAACCACGCTGAAAACAAATTAAACCGATTGTAACTACTTGTTTATTGCAAAAAGAAAGAAAAAAATAATATCCAGCATACCAAATATCTATCATCCAAAATATAAATCGCATCAGCAAAAAATGTTTTCCGGGTTTATCTTCGTTTGTTCATTTAGAAATCAATCAAATTAAGTTCAAACCATCCAATCAAAAGCTAGATTCCAAGAATAGTATGGTATACGCCACAATTTAACATCAGTCACTTATTTGATAGCAATTTATGTTAAGGCTGTACAAACAATCAACAATAAAACGTCAATAGGATCCGTAAATCAATAATAACTCCAATTGATTACCTAAATAAGAGAAGATGACAGAGAAATCAACACGATTTATACCTCTGTCAATACTAATTGTAGTAAGCATGAAGCAGCAGTTTCCAGAATCAAGATCTATTATAAAAAGCAAGAAAAAACAACAAATCATCAATAAAAACCCTAACGATTGAGATTAGAGTTACCTGCGTTGGGATGTTGAGATGAAAGAATCAAATACGGTGGCAAATAGAAGGAGAGCACAGACTCATAGCTGGTGGCTTCAGATATTCCGCTTATTGCTGTGTTTTGTTGGAGTTGAACTCAAAATATGGCATGAACAATCAGGGGATGGGATTAAAAAGACCAGGGGTGATGAGATTACTCCTTTAATACCAAAATCGAATTGAAGGCATCCTCCATTAAATAAATTGAAGTCCAATTTGCTTGATTTCCCGTTGGTATGCCGAATTGAAGGCTGGTGTCGATTAGGTTGGATTTAAGTGAAGTCGGAGGGGTTGAATACTTAAAGGTATGAATTGAATTGCGTATTGAAGAAAGTGATCATCATTTTAGACGGTTTCAGTTTGATCAAAGGTTAGAAGTGATGAAAGAAGGTTAAGAGGGGTATAGTGGGAAGAAAAAGGTAAAATATTAGGGATTTAAACTGCCTTTTCACATGCCATCTTAAAATTAGGGTTAGAAATTACCATTATATCCATGGGAGATGCTTATATATAGTATATGGATATAGATATAGATTAATTAACTTATGTTAATTTTATAAGTAAATTGCTAAAATCATTGCTGGGATATATTTACTTGTTTTATCCAAAATGACCTTTTTGCATTCCTTTACCTTTGTTTTTTTTTTTTGCCATTTTCATGCTTGAGCTTGACAATTTATTGCGATTTTCGTCCCTCGAAAAATGGCCCCAGGGATGAAAATGGCTAGATTTCAAACTTTTTTGATGAAAATATCACCTCAGAAACGGAAGTCAGAAAGAAAAATGGCAAAACCTTAGGGACGCAAATAACATTTTACTCTAATTATAATTACTTTTATATAAATATCCTATAGGGGTAACATAGTGTGTGTATATATATATGTATAGGGTAAAGTTCTTGTACAACTAATCTTAACATACTAAACATACAAATTGAAGGAAAACTCAAAAAGACAAGGTGGCATTTTTGTAATTATCAATAACTATCAAAGTTACTCTACAAATATACCTAAAAAAACCTAACCCCTCCTCCCCCCCCCTCAAAAAAAAAAAAAAAAAAAAAAAAACCTAGCCCCCACCCCCAAAAACCTAAAAAAAAACCTACTCCCCCCCCCCAAAAAAAAAAAAAAAAAAACCTAACACCCCCTCCCTCCACCCACCCAAGCTAAAATGCTAAAAACTAAACCCCCTAAAAACCTAAAAAAATCAAAAAAAAAAAAAAAAAAAACACACAAATTATTTTATTTTATTTTTTTAACATTTTTTATTAAAAAATCGCTACTTTTAGTAGCAGCAATTTTTTTTTTTTTTTTGCTAACGAAATGTAGCGATTTTTTAATAAAAAATGTTTTTTTTGTGTGTTTTTTAGGTATTTTTAATTGAGTTCACATTTGTATATTAACTTTGATAGTTGGTGGTAATTACAAAAATGTCACCTTGTCTTTTTTATTTTACCTTCACTTTGTATGTTTAGTATGTTAAGATTATTTGTATTTGATCTTTTGCCTATATATATAATATTGTTATTTTTATCATACTTTTACTAAAAAAAGTTTAATTTAAATATATATTTATTGTTATATTAAACAAAAATTATACAAATGATAGGCCTCTTTAGCCTTGCTAGCCGGCTTAAGCTCAATAAGTGAACTCCGGGCTCATTTACTAAGCAGACTTACTTTAGGCTTGGCTCTGGCTTTAGCTCGAGCTCCTTTAAACTCGAGTCGTTTCAAGGGTTTTTTTTTTCAAGCGGATCTCAAGTAGCTTGCGTCTTGCGAACAGCTTGACTCGTTTACACCCCTACAAAATACTATTATGATTTCTTTTGGAAAATGGATATTGCTACTTTGTAAAGTAAACAAAGTATGTTTTAAGTGAATACCAATTTAGTTTACACGCATTTGTCATCTAGTATGGCTATCATAAAAAAATTGTAATCTCGAATGTTTTTTTCTTAAAAACAAGATAGTTAGAACTTCAGATTATATTAAAGTTACCATCGTGAGTAGTTAAGTTATCACACTTGATAAGTTTAAACTTTAAAGTAAATTAATTAGTAACGATCACCCAAGATCAAGTTCTAAGTCCAAATTTATAAGGTAATCGACAAATGCTTACAACCACTCACACAAAAGTCAAACAACTTATAATATAATTGAATGTTGAAAGATGTTTAGGCTTTTTAAAGGTAAAAGAGTATCAAAGGTTTTCATTAAAAATAAAAGGTCAAACAAGATTACAACTAATGAGTAACTAAGAAGTCGGATAAATCAAGTAACAACTAGTATTAAGTACCTACGCGTTGCGGCGGGGACGAGCACTAATGCCACACTATTGTTAGCGACCATTGACACTGAAGTTGTGGTGTTAATGCGAAGAAATTAAACCGAAACGTAAAATATGGAATAAAATAACTAAGTTGATCTAGGACTTGCGCGTTACGTTGAACCCGCGTCTATTTTTTCCCGTTTGACAGGTTCATCGTAATCTATATCTATATATAATATATATCATTACCACTATACAAACCATAATGCATACATTACAACAACCATTGCATCAATATGTTGCAAATTATATTTATACAAGATTTTGGCTAAATTAATTAGATTATTATAAATAATAATAATTTACAAATAAAACAACACAATTTTGAATGGATAAAACTGATTGAATATGGTAAGATAATGAAACCATTATTTGATTAGGGTACAACCACTAAAGCATAATTTACAACCATACATGCATACAAAACAGATTGGATTTGGTAATGTAATGAAACTATTATTATTTGATTAAGGTACAACCACTTAAGCACAATTTACAACTTATATTTGATTAATGTATAACCATTTAAGTACAACTTACAACCAAAGATGCACACTAACGTTTCAAATAAATAGTATATAAATGGCATAAGACTTAGAACCCATTGTATATATCATCCCATACTATGCTAAATACCATTTTACAACTTTCAAATCAAACATTACAACAACTAATGCCCAAGATTGTCAAAAATTGATAGTATATAAATAAGGCATTCACGCTACACAAATACTATAAGGATAGAACCCATACTTTAAACCTCGGAAAGGACTAAGATTGTAAGTCACTTTCACAGACAAAGACACACGCACACCATCTCTTTCATCTTCCTCTCTCGTCCTCCTCTCACATTTTCCATCGTGGGCGATAATCCACACGCATTTCTTCCACTCTTTGTGCTCCCTCTCTACTCTATATCAACTCTACATTGGCCATAGATTTGTCACATACACAGCGTTAGAGACATTATTACAACTCAATTAGTTTATTTCTTGAAAATGTAAAAACCCATAGAAAAGTTTTGGTTTGGAATTACTTTGGTTAAGGTGCTTTTATATTGTTAAGTAGTTCGATTAATGGATCATGGATTCATGGACTCTTACCATTCGTAGCTTATTAAGGCTCTTACTATTCCTACACCCCTATATCTTATTTTTCACATCGTTTTTCACTCTATCTCTCAGTATGTATATATAGGTAAGGTTATTGTAAAAAGGTGTTTGTGAGAATGGTAAGAAAGAATCTATTTCATATTTAGATGGCAATATTGTAATTAATATGGTGGTATTTTATAACTGATTTGACTACATAGAGGTAATATAGGGCTTTCACAATGATTCAAATCAAAAACTGTATCTCATTAACTCCCAAAACCTCCAAATAGCGATCATTTCGCTCGAAAAATCAGGGTGTTCTTCCATTAGAGATTTTATCTACATTCGATCATAATGAGCCCTAAAATAAAACTCGTCTATAGTCGCAAAAATCAGGAATGTTCTTCACCTGAGATTTTGGAAAGGACAAAGAAGAAAATGGATGATACGAGCAGTCGTCGGAAAAACACTACAAGTCGACGGCTTAAACTACCGGCACTCAAGAAAACAAAAGCTCCAATTGCGAAACGAAAAGGTTCGGCAATTTTCGTTTGAGATTTTAGGAGTATAATGGTGTTTTTGTTTGTGTAAGAGTGTTTTGTTAATCCAAACGAAACAAAACTGAGAAAGTTCTCTATGGTGTTAAATCTAGGGTTTGGTAAAATGGGTGTGTTATAATGGTGTCTTCTGCTTGCTTGTAATCAGTTAATGTTTTTATTGTGATGTTTACGGTGTTATTATTTTGTTGATCCCCATATTGTTTCTAAGATTGTTTTTCTTATAAACATGGTGTTTTTATTATAGAGGGTGTTATATACGTTCTTTGTAGTTTTGTAACTCGGAGTGTACTCAGATATATACCGGTTCAGATCTCGCTTAAAATTTTAAAAATTGTTTTTAGTTTCCCCAACCTTGTCAAACCTACCATAGTGTGTCCTCATGATATTAAACGCTTTGACGGGTCCAATATTCAAGGCACTCAACGCGTTAACAACTTGCTCTTGCATATAGTCCATACCTTGGTTCGAGGGGAGTAAATGCCTATCGTCCTCAGAAACTAAAGAATGATTATGATCCTCCTTGAAATAATATACCTCGTATAGTTTCGAAGTGTTTAACTTTACACACATACGTGCTTCATAACCAGTCCTTATAGAAGGAACTCGTTGAATAGTTTTCCTTTTTGCCCCATTATTTGAGGTGTTAATTTTTTTCGATGTATCGATCGCCTTGAAAGGTTTAGTTCCCTCCTTTGAGCAAATGAAATATTTAGATTTAATGACACCGTGAGGCATGTATTGAAAAGACTTCCTGGTAGTGAAGCCTGCAGCCATTGCATACTTTTGATAAAAAAAAAAAAAAGAATGCATTATTCAGTGTATCAAACGTCATCTTATCCTTCGGCTTAAGCAAATCGTCCACCTCAGGAAAATAAGTCGTCTTAGCGGAGTTTGGAGACAGATGTAGTTGCCCAACCGGCTGGTAAGTTTGAAAACCTAAAAAAAAAAATTAAATAATAGCTTCGTTAAATTCAGTTAATAAAAATTTGGAAAATTATGACCACATAAAATATACATAAAACATTATTAAACTACCAAGGTGTATATTAAAGACAATATAAACGTAAATAAGACACCATAGATATCATGTACAAATATAACACCATATGCAAATAACAACATGTTGAAAAGACAACATTGAAGACACCAAAAAGCAATTAATACACTACAAATGACATGTACAAAAAAAAAACACCATATGGAAATATACAACTAGTGCAGAAAACACCATTCAACTAAACAGGGGCGGTTCTTACAAGGCCACTGGCGGGGCCACGACCCGAGCAAGTTTTTTTCGGCCGTAGTGCTAATTTTCCGTATTTCGATCGAAATTTTTTGTACATACTATGTTTGGCCCGGGCTTTTTTTAGTGCCCGTGTCTTTCGGCCTGGCACGTCAACGGGCAAGATCCGCTACTGCAACTAAAGATATGGAAATAAGACACTGCAACATAATATGTACAATATAACACCATACGCAAATAGTGAACATGTGGAAAAGAAAAACTAATACAAGAAACACCAACTTCAAAATTATACATTAAAAACATCATGTACATATAAAACACCATGGACGGATGATACATTGTATTATTAAGTAAACTCATATACTGTAAGAAAATCAACCATGCAAAAAAAAAAACATCATACTCTGTAACATCAAAAGATCAAAAACCATATTCATTTGTACCAATTCCGATTGTATAAAACAAAAATATGAACACAAACAGTTGATTAAAAATTGAAACTTTTATTTATCGAAGATTAAATACCTTCTAACACTTCTAACATTCACATAATAACCAAAAAACACCATATGATTACCTGGATCGTCATTGTCCATCAAGAAATATGTTAATCAAGACCAAAATACCAAAAACTAAACTTGAGGTTTTTGAATATAAGATGATGATGAAGATACAAGTATTGATCGTAGTGATATAATCCCTTATGTATAATCTGATGAAAATCAAAATTCGAATTTCCTATAATAACTGCCTAAAACCGGTTACAAGTATTTTATCTTCAATTAGAATTATTATTAAAATTACCATTATACCCTTAAACTAATAAAATGGATAGGGACATACATGTGTTATCACCAGATTCTTTCTTACCCTTCTCACACTATTAGTCTTTTTTACAGGAACCTCTGTTTATCTATATATACATAATTACACACACACACACACACACACACATATATATATATATATATATATATATCAAGTATATCGTACATTACGTACATTACGGCTTAACGTACTTCACGTATGACAACGTGCGTGATTTGTTCTATAACATGCATGATTAATGTTTTCTATATGCGTGATTATTGTGTTTCAACATGCGTGATTTTGGATTTTTGAGTTATAACGTGCGTGATTTTAAAATGAACGTGCGTAATTACCTGACGTACGTGATGTACGTTAAGACGTAATGTACGTTAACCTTCCTCTCTCTCTCTCCCTCTCTCTCTCTCTCTCTCTATATATATATATATATATATTTATTTATTTATAATTTTAATAATCATTTAATATATTTTGTTTTTATACTGAAGGGCATGTTAGTAATTTCACACGTACTTAACACTAAAAACTAACCTCCATTCACGCTAAAGACTATCCAAAACAAAATTACAAAAGTTGAAAACTATAACTGTAATTTTATAAAGTTAGGGACTAAAGATAAAAAAAAGGCAAACCACCGCATGGACTTGTTCGGACATTTTTTTCTTAGAGTAAACTTCCGTTTTGCTCCCTGTGATTTGGCCACTTTAACGGTTTTGCTCCAAACCTTTAAAAATAACCATTTTACTCCCTAATGTTTCGGTTTTGTTGCCAGTTTGCTCCCCGCCTCTAACTCCATCCGAATTGTTTGTTTTTCCATTTTGCTCCCCGTATGGAGCAAACTGACAACAAAACCGAAACATCAGAGAGTAAAATGACTATTTTTAAAGATTTAGGGCAAAACCGTTAAAGCGACCAAACCAAGAAAGCAAAACGAAAGTTTACTTTTTTTCTTACGGACAACAATTTTTTACAAACGAAATAAATGAATGCAAACCCCTCGTAATTCTTGAACTGGAAAACCATAGTGAAAATGGCGGATGAGGGCAAAGGTTGTTCGTCGAGGAAACGAAACGCCGATGGTGACGATAGGGCTGGTAACCAAAAGAAACAGAACACCAGTAACCTCGACGATGTTAATGATGGTTTACTCGAACTTTTTAACCCTAATTTTGACGCTAACGAGAAAGGGTCCGGTGACGATGATGATGATGTCGAGAAGGAGAACGGGTCTAGCGACGAGGATGTTGAAGTCGAGAAGGACAGCCCTAGCGACGACAACTTTTTTGACAATGACGAGATTAACAGTAAGCAAAGTTTGCATATTTGCTACATTTTGTTGTTTTAGGGCTAATTATTATGATTTATTAGTTTCTAGGGTTCAATTTGTTAAAATAGAACACAGATCAGTGATCAGGATTTTGGGTTTTAAACTTATATATTCTATTCATCTCTCGAATGTGTTGTTAGATATGCGAAGTTCTTCTGTTATGCAATCCATGTTAATTTCATATTCAACAAGTAATAGTTTGGCTTTAAATGCCTGTTGTGTAACGTGAAATTTTGATTTTTTGTCTTTCTAAAGGTATATTAGTGAAGACCGCGACCGGTAAGACCATCTCCCTTGAGGTCAAAGGCTCAGACACCATCGGAAACATGAAAGTCCAGATCCAGGCTAAGGAACGTATTCCCTTTGACCAGCAGGAACTGATCTTCAACGAAATGGTTCTTGAGAACATGAATACTCTAGCCAACTTACCCATAAAGAAGGTTTCGACACTCAAACTTATGCTTAAATCAAGAGGATTCATCAATATAACCATCAAGACACCTGAAGGAATACTCATCCATTCTCTTGAAGTCAAACCCTCGGACACCATTGGTGACGTGAAAGCCAAGATGCCTGGTACTGGACACGTGCTGATCTTCAATGAAAATGTCCTTGAAGATAGCGGTACCCTTGCTGACTTGCACATCGTCAACGGATCCACGCTCACACACGCTTTTAAATCAGTGGAATTGATGAAAATATATGTGAATACCTTCACTGGAAAGACGATTTCTTTGTTGGTCAGCCCTGAACACACTGTCGCCGAGTTGAAATGGAAGATAGAGCTTAAGGAGTTAAGGAAGACATTCCCTTTGATGAACAGACTTTGATCTTTAACAAAATGGTTCTTGGGGACAGTGGTACCCTTTTCGACTTCCAGATCAATAGGAAATCGACCCTCACACTTATGCATAGATCAAGGGGACTTATGTAGACGTTCATCAAGAATTTTCCTAGGAAATCGACTCTCACACCTATGCGTAAATCAAGGGAATTCATGAAGATATTCATCAAGACCATTACTGGAGATACTGTTACTTTGAAAGTCAAACCCTCAGACACCATTCGCGACATAAAAGCCAAGCTCGAAGATAAGGTAAACATTCCCCACTAAGAGCAGGAGTTTATCTTCAACGAAATGGTTCTCCACAACAATGATACCCTTGTTGACTTTCACATCAACAAGGAATCCATAACCACGCTTTTGCGTATATCAACAGGATTTATGTGTATATTCATCAAGACCCTCACCGGAAAGACCATTACTCTGAGGTAGCGTTCGTTTCATGGAATGGAATGGAATGGAATTAGGAAGTTTTTCTTTGTAAAATTGATCTTGGTTGGGGGAGGGAGGAATTTGAAATCCCATGAATTTCTTTAATCAATGAAATTTGTGACTATTTCAACATTCCATTCCATTCCTTCATTAGAGTGAAGGATTTCTAAGGAATGTTGAAATAGTCACAAATTTCATTGATTAAAGAAATTCATGGGATTTCAAATTCCTCTCTCCCCCAACCAAGATCAATTTTACAAAGAAAAACTTCCTAATTCCATTCCATTCCATTCCATGAAACGAACGCTACCTGAAAGTCAAACCCTCACACTATATGCAATGTGAAATCCATGATCCATGATAAGGAAGGTATTCCCTCATGCCAGTGTAGACTTATCTTTGCTGGAAAGCTGCTGCTGGATAGCCCTACCCTTGCCGACTATAACATCAACACGGGATCCACAATCCATCTTATTTATATATATCCAAGCGGATTCATGATATTCATCAAGACCCACACCGGAAAAACCTTTTCTTTGGAAGTCAAAAAGTTAGACACCATTCAAGATGTGAAAGCCAAGGTCTTTGATAAGGTAGGTTGTCCCCCTTGTGAAGTGAGACTGGTCTTTAACGGCAAGTTTCTCGAGGATGGCCCTACCCTTGCTGACTACCACATCCACTCGGAATCACTTCTCCATCTTATTCCAAGATTATACAGGGGACGACGATGGTGTTAGATTACGGCAGCATATCTTATGATCTATTATTATAGTACGTAAAACACGATGCCTTTCTCTTTTGATGTAGCTCTTTTTGTTACTTGTGTGTTTGCATTTAACGGAAGCTACCCTACAATAGTGATGAAAATATTGAATGAGTGGTATGTTTAAAAATCAACATCTGATAAATATAACACGTGTTACAAAATTACAGATAAATAATATAGAATAAGAGAAATACGTTAATGTTAAGTTATGAAATGTTTGTTTCATTATATATCTGAGATTCTGAACTGAAGTACTAGAAAAGCTGGATGAGTTGAACGAGATCCATGTACTTTTATGTCAAAGATATCACTTCTGCCTTAGACAAACTTAAAATTGTGTAAGCCAAATATACATGTGTGACTTAGTTATCTAAACGAGTCAAACGGTTGACGGAGGTGTAAATGAGTTTGTAGTCAAAATGTAAACTTGTTGGCGGTTTGTAATTAATGGTTAAGCGGGTGCTCATTGAGTTAATGAGTTGGTGTGAAGTGGAGGATTTAAAGCTTGCTAGTTGGCAAGTTGTGTGCTGTAGAGGAATTTGCTGTTGATGTATGTTAAGATTTGTGAGGCAATCCATGTTAGATTTGAACTTGAAGCAATGATCTGACTTCAAATGCATGTGTAATGTTGAGATACTTTTTTTTTGTTGGTGTGGTAACAAATCTTCGTTTGGTATGTTGTTCCGATAATTTGATTATTTGAATGCGCGGACCATATAAATGCATATTGTTTTTGTGTTTTGGGTCTATCGTATGTGTATGCGTGTGTAGGGTGAGAGTTGGCTACAAAGTCTAGTTTTCCTACAAAGTGTAAAAAGTCATAAAACACCACAAATTTAGCCATAAAACACACTCAAAACTCACAAATAACAAAGTGAAGATTACTAAAACGCCATATTTATGGGTTTTGTGTTGTGTTTTGGATGATAAGGCTTTGATTACCGAATGACTAACATTAGTGTGTTTTATATTGATTATCATGTTGTGTTTTACATTCATAGTTCTACAATGATGTGTTTGAAGTTTTTGTAGAATGTTACGGTTTGGATATTGTGTTTTAGTGATCTTCACTCTCTTATTTGTGGGTTTTGAGTGTGTTTTATGGTTGAAATTGTGTTTTATGACTTTGTACACTTTGTAGGAAAAATGGACTTTGTAGCCGAACCCCACCCTGCGTGTGTATACATATATGCTAATACATTATTTATCAAATTGTTGACTTTTCTAGCAATAGTGAGATAAACGGTAAGGATTCTTCCGCTCATTGAATGCATATCTTCTAAATTTTATTGTTTTAAGGCTGATTATATGTGATTTGTTAGATTCTTGACGTTATGGCGAGATAAACGGTGACGATTCCTCTGATAATTATCATTGTTTGCGTACTTGCAAAAAAGTTGTTTTAGGGCTAAATCCATCCTGCAAGATGATTAACTAAACATGTAACTACAATCCAGACTCTAATAATAAGAGTAAACTACCATGTTGTCTTTTTAGTGGTTATTTTATCTTTTTTAGTTTGCTTCAATCTTCATGTTTCATTTTAGAGTTAATTACGTTTTTCGTCCCTGTGGTCTGTCAAAAATCACTATTTCAGTCCATTAGTTTAAAAATTGTCATTTCAGTCCATGTGGTTTCATTTTCGTAACTATTTTAGTCCACTCACTTAACACCGTCTATTTGATTTGTTAAGTTCTGATGAAATGACTAAATTACCCATGTAAAAAACTAATATACAAAAGTATAAAAACTTTAAAACAATTAAAGGTGGGTCCCACTTCACAAAGTTACAAAACTTCTTTCCCCACCCCATTTTTCCCGGTCATCTCTTCCGGCGACCCCATGTTTTTCCGGTCATCTTCTCCGGCAACCCCATGAGTGGACTTACATAGTTACGAAAGTGAAACCACATGACTGAAATGACAATTTTTAAACTAATGGACTGAAATAGTGATTTTTGACGAACCACAAGACGAAAAACGTAATTAACTTTTCATTTTATATACTTGAAATACATAGATGCATTTTAACTTGAGTTGTTTTTGTCGTAAAGTCGAGGAATTAAGCTTGCTGGTTGGCAAGTTTTGTAATGTTGAGATTTTTTTTTGTTGGTGAGGTAAAAAAGCTTCTAACTATACATACATATTGTTTCTGCGTTTTAGGTGTATCAATGTGTGTATACATATATGCTAATATATTAGTTATCATATTCTTGACTTTTCTAGCAATGGCGAGATAAACATAAGGATTCTTCTGATCAGTGTCATTGTTTGCATATATGCTAAGTTATTAGATTTTGGGTTTATTTTGTAAAACATATAACCAAGGACTGCATGTCTGTGAAGGATAAGTTTTGACTGAAAATTGGATTTCTAAATCTTGTCTAAGAGGAAACCTTGGTTCCATTCCTTTTATGCTTCTAAACTAATCTTCCCACATCCTTATTAAGTAAATATATATTAACGGGAGTGATGCCCATTCCTCTTTACTAGTAACTTAATCAAACACTTAGAAATAAAGAGTAATTCAATTAATTCATTTGTAATGTGATGTCAGATATGTTTAGTTTTGTGATGCAACTGAAGTAAGTATTTGACTTCAAATGCATTTGTAATGCTGATATTATCTTTGTTTTTCCTTGTTTGCATATATCAGTCATGAATATATTCATCAAGACCCTCAACGGAGAGACCATTATTCAGGAAGTCAAACCCTCATACACCATCGACAACCTAAACAAAATAACCATATTTTGGTGGTTATGACAGTTACAAAAGCTTTGCATTCTATTAAACTTAGATGATAAACAGATGCCTTTCTAGTAAACCAAACAAAATAACCGTATTTTGGTGGTTATAGCATTGACAAAAAATATGCATTCTATTAAACTTTGATAATAAACAGATGCCCTTCTAGTAAACCAAACAAAATACCTGATCTTCAACGGTTACGATGCTCCCTGTAGACCACTCCAGACTTTTGATGGCGGAAGTATGCAACTACACCCAAAATCACCGCTCCTGCAGACGCTGCAATCACCGGCCAAACCTCCAAACTCTTCCTCTTCTTATCAGCCACTTTCTTCTCAGCATTTGATTCACGTGTATCCAAAGCCGTCATGATTACATCGTGCAAAAACCCTTTATCGGACTCAGTCACAATGTTGTTTTCATCTTCTTTAGAGATTGGGCTTCCACTTCCCTTCTTAGACTGGTTCACTAAATCAATAATCCGGACAACCCTTACGCAAAATAATAACAGAAAATAAAAACCATGCATAAAACAAGATAATAGAGCTCAACAAAGACTGTTTGGATGTGTGGTATGGAACTGTTTTATGCAAAAACCAGCTTTCAGAGGTTGAAGAAAGTGAGTTTTACTAGAAATGTCTGAAAACTATAAGTTAAATCATCAGTTTTCAAAACAAAAGAACCTACTGTTGAAGGAAAAACTAAGACTATTTATTCACTCCTCTCATTTGACCTATTGTTTTAAATGCTTTCTATCTTCTTACATTTCACATTGTTAATATAGTGAAAAATAACATTTTTTTATATAAGATAGCTTAAATACAGAGACCATTATAACAGTTGGTTGATAATATACTATCATATTTTGTATTTATAGTTGAACAAAATAAAGAAGATATGTTCTCTCTTTAGACATGCCAGCTATTATTTAATATCGGATCCAAACACCCCAAAAATAAACATCATTGAAGAAAAATTATCAGCAAACCTGGATTTGCTTGTATCATTGCTAGAACCGTTCGTCAATTCCTTATCAGCCACTTTCTTCTCAGCATTTGATTCACATATATCAAGAACCGACATGATTACACCGAGCAGAGACCTCAGTTTTTCGAACTTGAGTTCTGCCAATAATAATTTAACTATTTGAATTTGGAATAAAATCAATTCAGGAGGCGTTACCGATAAAAATGCAATACCTTTATCAAACTCCATCACAATGTCGTTCTCTTCTTCAACGACTGCAAGTGACTAATAAGCAGCGGCATTTTTTTCACTTATATTTAAAGCCCTCTTGAGTACATTACAATGTTCTGCCAACAATAATTTAACCATCTGAATTTTGAATAAAATCAAATTAGGAGGCTTTATCGATTAAAAATGCAATACCTTTATCAGACTCCGTCACAATGTTGTTTTCAACTACAACGATTGAGTTTCCATCCCATTCACGTGTATTCCTTCTTATCAACCACTTTCTTCTCAGCATTCCATTCACGTGTATCCAAAACAGTCTCGACTACACTCTAATGTTCTGTCCACAATAATTTAACTATTTAAATTTTTATAAAATCGAATTAGTAGGCTTTATCAATTATTAATGCAATACCTTTATCAGACTTTGTCACAATGTTTTTTTCATTTTCAGAGACTGCGCTTCGACTTTTCCTCTTTAAATAAACAATTCGGGTACCCCTTATGCAAAAAATAAAAAAATCATGAATAAAATAAGATAATAGAGCTCAACAAAGACTGTTTGGGTGTGTGGTATGAAACTGTCTTATGCAAAAACCAGCTTTCACAGGTTGATTAAAGTGAGTTTTACTATAAATATATCTGAAAACTATAAGTTAAATCATCATTGTAGAAATAATATCAGCGAAAACTAAAACTACTGATCCACTCCTCTCATTTGACCTGTTTTAAAGGCGTTCTATCTTCTTACAAATCATGTTATTAATATAGTGAAAAATACCAAAAACACATTTATATAAGATAAAGTTAGATGCAGTCTGGTGCAAACGAGCCGAGCCGAGCTCGAGCTCGGCTCGTTGGTATTTTATCAAGCTTGAGCTCGGCTCGGGCTCGGCTCGTTTATTATCTATTAATTAGTATATTAAATAAAAATAATATAAATAATAGACTTTTTAGGCTTGCGAGCTTGATAAGTAAAGCTCGGGCTCGGGCTCGTTTACTAAATAAGCTTATTTTTAGGTTCGAGGTCGGCCTGTAAACAGTTTAAATAAGCTCGGCTCGACTCGGCTCGTTTACACTAAGGCTCGATAAGGCTCGACGAGCCTAGCGAGCTTCACATGTGAAGCTCGAGCTCGATAAACAAATGAGCTTTGTTTTGAGGCCCAAGCTCGGTTCGGGCTCGATAAGGCTCGGCTCGTTTCGAGTTTTTTCTCGAGCTGATCTCGAGTAGCTCGCGAGCCGCTCGGCTCGTTTGCACCCCTTCATGCAGAGAACATTGTAACAGTTGGTTGAAAATATACTAGTTTAACAAAGCATATCCACACAGTATTTCCTACAGCTCTCGATCTATTATCAGCTATTATTCAATATCACATAGCCAGTTCCACAACCAAACACCCCTAAAAATATACATAATCGTAGAAAAATTATCAGCAAACCTGGGTTTGAGCGTATCATCTGAACGATGATGTGGATAGCTAGAACTGTTGGTCAATCCCACAGCGGCTGGCTTCATTTCCGATTTCTCAGCGTTCGATTCATGTGATTCCGACATCTCGTCTGGATTGCTAGAAGGCTTTTCAGATGTAGCTTCCCTATCAATGACCTTATAAGAAAGGAAGTTGTTCAAAAATGCAGCAGACACTTCTTCCTATTTTTGTCTCCGGACTACAATTGATTATAATTGGATTAGTAAAAACTGGCCCGTTTGCTACTGGGGCTCCTTGACTCCACGTCATAAATATACCGGGCCCACGACAACGCCATGGACACCTCTCAGCTACAAAAACAACAGAAAGTATCATTAGTAAGTTCATGGCGTCGTAAAAGTATCTTGATTGTACCTTGAAAAGTTCCTCCGTAAATGCTTTCCCCACCGGTGCCTGCAATGCAAACCATTGAATGCTTAAAAGAAGCCTTGTTCACTCTATCAAAAACAAAATTTATATGAAAAAACATACCATTATTATTCTCGAAATCACCTCCCTGCAACAAGAAAAAAAGTTATGTTACCTTTATCATTCATATGTTCAAATGAACAACTCTTATATCGAAAGCAGGCAGGCAAGTAAGTATTTGATTGAGAATATAAACATACTAGAGCAGCACAGTCTAATAAAAGAAAGAATTTAGTTCCTTTGTAGTGCAAAGGTTTTCGGGTAGTTTCTCCGATCCCCTTTTCCCCTGCACATGATGATAATATTGTAAATACAATGCAAAGGTAGGTGTTTCAAAATTCTAAAAAAAAAAAACCCGGTCCTGTGCAGAGGGCTCGAAAATTCTCGGCTGTTTTAGGGACGTCGTCATAAAAAAGCTGCAAAGGCGATTATTAATGAATGAATGAATGAATATCTCCAAGCATGCAGCATATTGAAGAAACAAACAAAGATATATACCTCGATTACTAATCTATCAGGAGGACATTTAAAGATGGATAAATCCATAAAGACAAGAGGCTTCTTCATATTTCTTCTTCACCTAAAACATACAATTAACAACACTATTAGCAGCTGCTTGAAAAGTAATCAATACAATCAACATGTATTATTATTATGATAAAACCTTAGCAGATAAATGCAATTTTCAAGGATAAAACCCTATGAACAAAAAAGGATGTAAATTTCAGATAGAAAACGATGATCGCTCCCTTGTTTATCTATCCTAGCTCAAACGTCGGTGCTCTCTTCTGTAGATGATGAAAATGTGAATGAACCAAAATCCTTTTCTCTTTGTAAATAAACCGCCTTTTAATTAATGTGCCCAATATATTTTAAATTAAATTTAGGTTATATGACACAAGCGTGCATATAAAGCAAATAGAAACATAATAAATCATTCCAAATAAGACATTGTTACGCCAATCGACAACATCGAGTGGTAGGCCTGTAAAAGAGCCCGCAGCTTGAAGCTCGTTCGAAATCCGCTCGAATCAAAAGAATGTTGTTCGAAGTAAGCTTGGTATTAAATGCGCCGGCTCGGTTCGGCTTGACTCGGTTTGTAAATGAGCTGAGCCCAAGCCAAGGTGGATTCGCTTCGTGGCTCGCTCGTTAGTTGGCTCGTTCGCTCACCTGTTTGGCCTATTTCAATTAAACCCCAAATTATATATATTCTAATATATTTTAAGCAATATTATTTAATTAGTAATATGACTATTTTTTATGGAAATAAGTAGATTGTTAAGCTATGATTTTAATTATTAAAATATTGATTTAAAAAATATAGATTAATTGGTAACACAAAATCTTTTGTTGTTCGTTTTATAGTTTGTCAAAGTTACTATTTTATTAGCCTAAGTAAAGTAATGTTTTATTTATAACTAGGTTAGAACCAATAGATGTAATTTTATATATTAAATAATAAAAAGTTATATCTTTATGAACCCTGTATATTGTACGGGTTAAATAAATGTAATTTTATATATCAAATAATAAAAAAATTATATCTTTAAAAACCATGTGTATTACACAGATTAAATAAATGAATTTTGTATATTAAATACCTAAAACGTCGTATCTTTAAAAAACCCGTGTATAATCGGGTTGAATAAATCTACCAAATAATAAAAAATTTACATCCTTAAAACCCCGTATATTACACGTGTTGAATAGATCTAAAAAAGAGTTATATCTTTAAAAACCATATGTATCACACAGACTAAATAAATGTAATTTTGTATATTAAATACTAAAAACGTTGTATCTTTAAAAAACCCGTGTATAGTCGGGTTGAAAAATCTACCAAAAAATTAAAAAAATTATATCCTAAATAAATTTCATTTTATATATTAAATACTAAAAACGTCGTACCTTTAAAAAACCCGAGTATAGTCGGGTTGAAAAATCTACCAAATAAAAAAAATTATATCCTTAAAAACTCCGCGTTTTACACGAGTTGAATAAATATAATTTTGTATACCAAATAATAAAAAAGTTTATTTTTAATAAATAAGGATAACATTTAATATTAATTTATTGTTTATATATTTAATATAAGATAAGTAGATAAGAGTATTTGTTTAAAAAAAAAATAAATTAACAATTTAGATTTGAGGATAATATTTTATTAAAATATGATAAAATTTAATATTAATTTATTATTTATTTAGTTAATTAATATAAGATAAATATAGATTTGATGATACCTTCAATGAATGACACGTGTCCAAAAATTTGTTTATTTTATTATAGTAGTTAGATTAGATTTTTGGTTTTATGTATATCATTATTATATATATTATAATATATTTTAAGCAATATTGTTTAGTTGGTAATATGACTATTTTTTATAGAAAGAAGCAGATTGTTAAGCTATGGTTTTAATTATTAAAATATTGATTTAAAAAATATAGATTAAGGTAACGCAAAATCTTTTGTTGTTCGTTTTATAGTTTACCAAAGTTACTATTTTATTAGCCTAAGTAAAGTAATGTTTTATTTATAATTTTTGGTTTTATGTATATCATTATTATGTGTAAAAAATACCAAAATATAAACTTCTTTTAAACAAACGAGCCAACTTGACAAGCCCAAGCCCCAACTTTCCGGCTCATTAAGAAAAATGAGCCGACTCGACTAACTCAACTCGCTTTTTTAAACAAGTCGAGCCTGAGCCCATCCTGGTTCGGTTCAGTGGGGCTTGTTTACAGCCCTATCGAGTGGCAACACTTTGAATCACATGTATAAAAACTAATTCACGTCAGGCAACGGTTTTTCCATACGATTCAGTTCGTTACGCGTTGAAAATTTTACGTTTTAACCTATACAATACATAAATTCATTATAATAAAATAAAATTAAACAAGTTGTACCATCATCTCTCCTTCAAAACCTCTAATACAAAATAATAGTGTTACAAAAAAAACTTCAGTCGATCCATTATAAAACTTATTATAACTCGATGTTTATTAGTGGATTAATTAATACCATAGCAGGTGATGTTTTCTCCCCAAATAATCCTTTAAACCGTTGTTTCTTAACCAGTCTAGAACCTTAATATTCCTAAAAAACGAAGGTCTGAAGCTTAATATTCTTAACATATCTATATATGATACAAGGTTTTTTTTTTTTTTTTTTTTTTTTTTTTTTTTTTTGTTTGAACAACAAGGGTTCCACTCATAAATTCCTAAATTACTCCCCATCAGATTGAACCTGTGTTAGGGATAAACATTTGATACCGGGTAGGCGGGTACTGATATCGAATTTCTTAAACCGAATTACTTTCAACAGATTCGGTACCCACCTTTGGACGTTTTCAGTACCTGTACTTTCAGTCCAGTACGATACCAGAATTTTATCGAAGTTTACTCTCAAATATCGATATCGGTCGGGTGCCAGTGATATACCAAGCATTTGCGGTACCGGTACCAATACCCATATTAGGCGAATTTCAGCACCAGTACTGAGCTCATCCCTAACCTAATTACTCCACAAGAGGAGAACTCTCTTGACCAGTATACCACATGCCTAACCTAGTGATATTTTAAGTTGTTTCAGTTTGTGAAATTATGTGTGTTATAGAGGAATGCCATTTGAATGTGTGATGGCAGATATGTTAACTTTTGTGATACAATTGATATCAATTTTGAACTAAAGAAGTAATTAGTTGATTTATTATCTTTGTTTTTCCTTGTTCACATATAGTATTAGTCAAGACTGCCACTGGAAAGATCATATCCCTTAAAGTCAAAGACTCGGCCACCATTGGCAGCATCAAACTCAAGATCCAGACTAAGGAATGCATTCCATTTCACCAACAGGAACTGATCTTTAAGGGAAAGGTTGTTGAGGACATCAATACTCTTGTCGACGTGCTCATCAAGAAGGATCCCACCCTCACACTTGCATGTAAATCAAGCACTCTCTTGAATATATCAATCAAGAATGCTGAAGGAACGGTAACCTATTCTCTTGAAGTCAAGCCCACAGATACCATTGCCTCGGTGAAAGAAAAGATCAAAATGAAGGAAGGTATTTCTGTTGATGAGCAGGTGCTGATCTTCAACAAAATGGTTCCCGGGGACAGCGGCACCCTTATCGACTTCCACATCAACAGTAAATCGACCCTCACACTGATATGAAAGTCAAGGGTATTTATGAAGATATATTCATCAAGACCCACACTGGAGAGACTCTTACTCCGGAACTCAAACCCTCATACACCATCGGCAACATAAGCCAAGATCCAGGATTAGGTACTTATTCCGCGTGACAAGCAAGAGTTGATCTTCAACGTAATAGTCCTCCATGACATCAATACCCTTGCTGACTATAACATCAAAGGGGATCTTGGCTTTTATGTTGTATATGGTGTCAGAGGGTTTGATAAACGCGTCAGCGTGATCTTCAATTGGTACCTGTTCTTCCTCCGTTACAACACACATCTGCGACTGCGATTAGTGAACGGATCTTTTCGATTGAGATTGAGATGCGGATTTGCATAATCTCAGGCATTTGAAGGTGAGTGGAACATCGTCGTAGTGGCGGATCTAGAAAACTTTCATAGGGGTAACGTCTTAAAAGAAAGGGGTAACGAAATCGAAAAAACGTTAAAAAAATGTCAATTTTTTCCAAAATTTACACTACCGCCAGATCGCCAAGGGGTAGCGGAGGCTACCCCTTCTTGTATGGTACATCCACCCCTGGTCATCGGTGACGTATTCTTCACTGATGGAGAATCTCGCCATCGGAATCACTCGTTCAAAGATGTAAACCTTAAAGCTTAGAAAAACGTTGTAGAGATCTGTAAAAATATGAAATTAAGTCGGATGATTAGATTTTTAAATAATGGATGTCTATAGGTGTTTTATGCATTAACCATTTATTTTAGATGTTACATTACTGCTCGAAAGCAAATTATAAAACACAAATAAAATAAAATATAAACTGACCAGTAAAGAATAGTGATACCGAAGAGGAGCAAAGATGTAAGGATGCATGAAGTCACGATTATACTCTAAGTTCAGCTCCTGGTATAATGAATGTGTAGTTTTTCATAGAACGTTTATTTATAGAGTTTGATGTAACGGTAACATTGTAAGGCAACACTAATTTAAATTCTAACGGCTACTTAATAACGGATATGATATGATCTTTTAAATTTTGAATTTTGAATTTGAATTGTAAATATTTACGTGAAATTCATTGTCTGTCCAACCTTTACATATCAATGCTTGTATTGTAACATTAGTTTGAAAAAAAAAAAAATCATATATACTATATAACAAAAGAAAACCTTGGGGATACAAGTCATTCATTGGAGTCATCTAATTTTTGGTTTTTTTTTTGTTGCTCTTTCCTGCTAAGGGGCTGGTTGGTAGCCTCTTAATGACTATTCAGATGCTACTTCTTAATGGTTTAAAACCACTGAATGAATAAGAGGTAATCTCAAGTCTGAATGATTAAGATATAACCTCAAAATGGTAAATTATCACATGTCACATTCTTCCACCTTCTCATTGGTAAAATTCTTAATGGTTCCATTAAGAGGTAGCCTCTTAATGGCCATTCAGAGGCTACCAAACAGCCCATAAATTATGAATACTTATTTTTTATTAGAGATAGTCAATCTGAAATTAATTTTATTTTTTTAATAAACTTGTTTTTTTACTTAAAAGCTTCACCAACTTCAAAACTACGATGGTTAAAATTTTAAAATCGAAGAAAAATGATGATAACTGTTGTTTTTATGAGTAGTTTCTAAAAACTTTCAAATATTTAATATGGTTTGATAGTAAGAATGATAAAAATACAATATGTTAAACGGGTAGGGATAGTGTACATTAATCCAGAAGTGTGAGAAGTGTATTATAACACTATATATAACACCATATAAACACCGTATAACACTATGTAACACCATATAACACAATATAACACTATGTAACACTATATAACATTATATAACAAATATAACACTATACATCTATCATATACATGCTATCAGACAAAATATAGTGTTATATTTGTTATATAATGTTACATAGTGTTATATGGTGTTACATAGTGTTATACGGGGTCTATACGGTGTTATATAGTGTTATACATAGTGTTATAATACACTTCTCACACTTCTGGATTAATGTAAAGGGTCCTCTACCATGTTAAACAATAATAAAAAGTAGACGGTAATGAAAAATCAAAATTAATACCCAATTGAAAGAAATGTTACTTAAAAGCTAAATTAATAAAATATATAACTATCACGACAATGTTCATCACTATAAGAAAACGGGGTAAAGGTTGGACGGTAAATGTCCTGGTGTCGCCGCTAAAGACCCTGATCTGCAATAGCGGCGACATGTCGCCGGTAAAGGTTGGACGGTAAATGTCCTGGTGTCACCGCTATTGCTTCATGTCGCCGCTATTGAGATAACCCAATAGCGGCAACATATGTCGCTGGAATTAAGTCGTTAATAATGGTATGGATTAACAGCGGTGACATGTGTCGCCGCTAAAACTCTTTTTTTCAAACTTTTTGCTGCATTTTCTATATTTTCGTTATATACAAACATGCCAATTTTCCAGTTTTATGCAACATAAACAAACTAAATAAACATAATAATTTGCATACTAAAATTGCATAAAATGATGCGGTGGCCGCAAAAGTGATGGTGGTGGTCCGATTTATGTAGCATACACACATACAAACACAAAAATTTAAGGGGATAACATATATAACAACAATTATAGAAGAAATCTAACAAAAACAAACCTTAATAATAGATATTGGAGCGATCCGGTCGTGCAGCAGAAAGGAGGTGAAGAGATTTGGGGAAAAGTGAGAAAGGAGGGAAGAAACCCGCCTTTTAGTGTCTGCAGCATTTTAGGGTTTTAGGGGTGACGGGTGTCGCCGCTATAATGTATACATGTCACCGCTATTAACTGGGTTAAACCCCAGCCATTGGATCGAGATAAAGAATGAGTGGTTGTGGTTTAATCTCAGACACCGTGTTCCTGTAGCCATCATTTATTTGCCTCTTTTGTTGGGATTGAACCCTATCAGAGGAACAGATAATGTAAAGCCAAAACCTGATCACAACAATGGATTCACAATAAGCAGAAGTTTACTCTAAACTCTCCCCTTGACAGTGGTTATCTAACAGCTGATGGATCTTGAGTGCTGCTCAACTACAACAACTGATAAACCAAACTCTGATGATTATCCAACGACTGCTGAAGACAAACACTGATGCTCTATCTACTGCTGTTTCCTAAGTACTGCTGAAGACTCAAGCACTGCTCTCTCAAAGACTGATCACCTTTGAAGAATGCACTGAAGATTCAACATCTGTGCTCAGGCTACAACAGTGGAACGTGAAGCAGTAGTTTTCCTTAGCTTTACATTTTATTACTTATCAGATGTTACATGTTAGTAGTTTGTATAGAACAGTGTTTATAGTTTGTTAGGTCGTTAGATGTCACTATCATGGTGACGTCAGCTGAAGTTCATCAGTAGTTTGGTTTGCCTATAAATATGACAGTATTCTGTACTGTTATATTTGATCGTTTTGAGTGAGTTCTTCTCCTCAATTCATCCTTTCATCTTGTGCAACCAACTCTGGTGTATCAGGCTGAGGGGGAGTTTAGATTGTAAGCTTGCATTATAATCTTTTGCTTTTATGTAAATCTTTTGACTCAATGAAAAGCAATTGTTTATCAATCTATACTTTCCTTCGATTGTGTTTACAAAGTTTGCTACTCATTTCCGCTGCACTTATATCATTTCATATGTTCTGATTAATCATTTTATGCCAACAAACACTATCATGACGACCCCAGATCCTAACAATTGGTATCAGAGCTTCGACAGTCAAATTCGATCTAACAATCAATTTGACATAACAGTTCAGCTCAAAAGTTATTGATACTAAAGGATTGGTTGTATTCAGTTGAAAAAAAAAACAGAGTAACGAGTGAATCATGGTCAAAATGGTTATTCAAAAACTCTGTAAATCAACCAAGATGTCATATGACACACAAATCTCACACAACAAGTGTTTTCATGCATATGTCACTCATAGGTTTCAGATCTGTAAAATATCTGATAAATTATGGGATCGTTTGATGTTTTCAAAATTGATTTCAATTGTTGTTTCGATATTTGTGATGTTTTCAATAAACACTAAAGTATGTACCTCTGTTCAGCAAAACTTGTGTTCATCCAAAACACTAGAATACTGCTGACATAGAAAAGGGGGAAATAAAACTTTAGGCAAAATCTCTCATGTGCTCAAAGGCAAGTTGAGTACCTTCAAAAGGACCAAATCAACTTTGTCCGAAACACATTGAGAAAATAAGGTGTCAAAACTGTCCTAATCATAGGTAAATGTGAGATCTGTAATAAAACATGATCAAATATGGTCAGATCTCTCAAAACATTGCTTCAAAGTGATTATGGACAAAGTATGTTCAAAATATAATCTCCTAGTGAGTATTTCTGAACATATGAATAAAAAGGGTAAAAAGCGAAAAAGAAAAAAAGAACAAATCTCAAAGTGTAGCTATCTCAAAAACTTTTGAAATCAAAAGCAAAAGAGTATAAGCATAAAACACTCTTGAGGATCTAGTCAGGTCATCAGTGGTCATTTTGCAACTGTGTGCATTCATCAATACAGGAATTGTTCTGGTAACAATAGCATCTTCAGTGATGGTGCTTAAAAGGAATTTACAATCAATTGACAAGAAAATGACCCAAACAATGGTCAAAATAACTTGAGAATAATATGATCATGAATTTACTGGAAAATTGTCGGATCCTTTTGATTATTTTCAAAACTTCCTTTGATTTTTGTTAAGGTGTTTTCCTCTAAAATAAAAACCAGATGTTTTTTTTAAAAAAAAAAATATTATGATCTTTTACTCATTTTTTATAGTAAAAGTTCATCTCTGGTCTGGATGTAATTACCTTATTTTTGTGTGTAATTACTATCCCTAAAACTGATCAAAAGGAAATGACACACATATCAAGGTCATGTTAAACTCAAGTTTAGTTTTCACAGATCAAAAATTGTTTGCAAATTGACTTATACTACTGAGATACTCATGTTCTAGTTCCAGTAATTAGACACAAAATGAGCAGATCTAGTAGAAATGTTTTCATCATCTGGGATGCTAAACCATTGTCTAAAATAATAGACATTTGGCAAATCCTTGAACAAAATTCCATGTAGATAACTGCTGACAATTTAATCTTGATAATTTACATCTAAAATGTATTTTGTTAAGAATAGCATCTCAAATGCTCAACAGATGTTAGATAAGATACTGTGCCTTCACAAAGCAAAATCAAGTTCTACATCTGAACAAGCAGATGCTAACATTGTTTGTCAAAGGTTGAAATACTGCTGCACTATCAGTTGTTGAACCAATTTTATCTTCTACCACTGTTGTTTCTAAAGTGCTGTTGTGCCTTAACATCTGCTCACTAAAGTCTGTCCACTGCTAAAGTGTCAACCTCTGTTCTCCAAAACACTGATGTTTAAAATCTTTGTTCCATCCACTGTTACATCCACTGTTTCATTTTATTACCGTTGTAACTACTGATACTTGATCCATCAGTAGTTGTCAAAACAATTGTCCTCCATTATTTACCATTCCATCAGATGTTTGACACGTGGTCAGTTTTTAGCCTTCAGATCAAAATAACCGCTGCCACATCAGCAATCATTTTTTCCCTAAAATAAAACCTTGATTAAATCCAAACAGGGTTTTACTGTCGAATTGAATTCCAAAAGTTCTCTTCTCATAGCAGTTTCCCTCCCATAACTCCAAAAACTTCTTCGATCTTCTTCATCCAAAATGACGAAACCAAAATCGAAATCAAAATCAAAACCATCATCTTCCTCCACAACAGCAGATGCCACTCAAATGGCCGCTGAAACACCAGAGATTCGTTACAAAGCTCCACACAACTATGTAGGTATTCTCACAAAACCTACCGATAATCACACTTTCGACTCCATCCTTGTCATCCTTTCTGCATCAAAGTACAAAACTTTGATAACAGTAGACACTCCTATCTACCTTGATACCCAGAGAGAGTTCTGGAAAAATGCCACCCTTGAAAAACAAGGAGATATCATCGCCGCCATCAACTCCTCGATACAGGGTAAGAAGGTAAACATCTCACCAAAATCCATCTCTGAAACCTTTAAACTCGATGATTTAAATGGAAAAACCTCATTTACAAAAGACGAGTTGGTAAAGGATTTCATGAACAGGGGCTATGCAGAACAACCAAATAGGGATACCCTACAAAAGGGTTACTTCCCTTCTGCACCCAGATTTTTATTCCACACACTGCTCATGTGTGTTTCTAATAAAACAACGTCTTTTAATGAGATACCAACAAAAATCCAATGCCTGGGGTATGCAATTTTAAATGATAAAAACTATAACTACTCCCAGGAAATATTTGATGATTTGGTAAAGAACGTTGATAATAAAGCATTTCTGCTCTTTCCAAGATTTTTAAGCTACTATTTTGAACAAAAGTTTGTTGAGAAAGATGCAGAATTGCCCAAACAAGGTGTCTCATTCAAAATAAACTGTTTAACAATTGAAACATTTTCAAGAATGATGGCACCAATAAAATTAAAAACAAAGGAGGCTGAGCAGGTTTTAGAAACTGCTACTGATCCTCAAGCAACCACTGCTGAGCCCACTGCTCCAGGTGATCAAAGTAGCACACCCATTGCTTTGAAACCAACACCTGCCACCAAAAAGACCAAAAGAAAAACTTCCAAAAAACCCACCAAACCCACACCAAAGGCAACTCTGGAAGATGAGATCCCAGAGTCAATGCCAGTGACAACACAAAAGTCACAAGAAACCACTGCTGCTACTTCCTCACAGCAGATGGAAGAAAAATCTCAACCCCAGCCTAAAACTCCTCCTGCATCCTCACAAAAGGATCAGGTTGTAAGCACAGGGACACCGAATTATGAAGCTCTGTATCCACTCGGATCCATCTTCCACAGTCCTGATCCCAAGGACATGTCTCTTTCAACACCCATACCCTCACCAATCATATTACCACAATCAATAATACCCCTGTTGCATGCAGTTGATATGGCACAGACACAAACCAGTTCCTCTCTATCACCTATTACTGAGAGTATACCTCCACAAGTGACTGAGTCTGATGCTCATACCTATGCTACCCCAGCAACAGCTGAGGAGGTTACACCCCCTGAGTTACAAGTAACTCTTGGTGGTAGTTCAAGTGGAGCAGCAACTATAACTGATGGATCAACAGATCTTCAGTTGGACAGTTGTTACATTACTAAGACTCCCTTGAAGGCAATTTCTTCCATGGCAACATCGGTAACCACCAGTAAGTTATCTTTAACTGCTGGTAACATCAAAGGTTTATCGGTTGCTGAAGAAAGAAGTCCCCAGTACCAAGAAAAAGGAGCATCAATGGATGATTTTTGGGACTCTGTTCCTAAGTCACACATTGATACAACCACCACTGGTGGGGATTCAGATGATCCTGTTAATTCAGGTGATGATTCAAAATATAATGAATTGACGGCCAGAGTTGAAAACCTGGAATCTTCAGTCGCAGAAATAAAAGATATGGTGCAACAGCTGTTAGAAGCTCAAAAAGCCCAATCATCTGCCCCTCCTGCTCAAGCACCTGCTCCACAAGCATTTGCTGCAAATGAGCTTTGGAATATCTTCCAGCCCATGCTTGAACAACAGCAACAAATGGCTGCTAAAAAGCATGCTAATCAAGTACAAATGCTGACCAACATGGTAGAATCTCGGTTCAAAGACACTCAAGCAGATATCAAAGCTATAAAGGCTAGCATACAACAGAATGCTCAAAGTGAGAAAGGTCCATCTACCATCTTCTTCATGGATACACCCCTGGCAGATAATGCCAAAAAGGGGGAGAAATTCAAGCTGAAAAAGAAAGGTATAGAAGATGGGTTGTACATTGAACCAGAGAAACCAAAAAAATTCAAAACCTTCAACTCAAACAGCTGATACAACAGCAGTTACAAAAACTGCTGTCAGTAGCCAAACAGTTGCCATCTCATCAACACACACACCACCAACACACACCACCACAACTACTGTTCCACCACCACCACCTGTGTCCACAGCACAAAAACCCTCATCAAAACCAAAAACCACCAAACCATCATCATCTAAAATTATACCACCATTCCCTCCTGCCATAAAACAGAAGACAACAGATGTTACAACATCTGCTGTAATGACAACAGTGATTGAAACACCAGTTGTTTCAACCACTGTTAGTCAATCACAATCACAAACCACTGCCATCAAATCTCAAACCACTGATCCACCCAAAACATCATCAGCCTCTCCTACATTAAAAAGGAGAAGGGTTCTCATTCCTGATGATGATTCACCACCACCACCACCACCATCCCCTGCTCAAAAGCAGAAGACATCTGCTGACATATCAGCAGTTGTAATGACAACAGTGGATGAAACACCAGTTGTTTCAACCACTGTTGGTCAAAAATCCACCACTAATCTCATCACTCCAACACCACAACCTACAAAGCTTCTCAAAAGAAAAAGAGAAACAGCACAGGCTACTGATGAAAAGTATAATCCTGTTGCGGCTAAGTATCCATTGGAATTAGAAGCTGTGAAAAATGAGATGAAGCAGTTTTACACCATAGATGATCCTATAAAAAGGAAATTTCCTTCTCTCATAGGTTTCATAATTCCAGAAAACATGAATGAATATCTTGAAACAAAAGCAAGACAAGCAAGGATAAGAGCCAAAGTTGAATGCAAGGATCAAGGCGATGAAGCCATTCTGGAAAGAAGGGAATTCATGCTCAACAAGGTCAAACAAATAGCAGAATATGCAAGTGAATTGAACAAAGAGGTGTCAAGCTTATTTCCTGAAGCAGAACAACGAAATGAATTAAGAAAGGAATATCTTGCATACATAATGAAAGAAAAGTTCTATTCTGCTAAAGAAACAAAGTTCAAAGACTGGCCATTCATTGCATTGAAGCTTGAAGCTGACAGAATTGAAAAGATTACACTTGATCCACGGAAGAAAAAGACAGCACCAAATTGGAATAAATACAACAAATTCATAGCTGATCTTATTTCCGAGCATAAAAGGAAGAAGCAGGAGTTGGTGGATGGAAAGGTGGATACTGCGGAGGCCATAGCAAAATGGTCAAAGCAGCAAATTGATGAAGCTTATGAAAGGCTTGAGAAGCAGAGGTTGAAAGCCTCTAACCCTCCCAAAAAGTCTGACTACAAAAAGCTACAGGAGCAAGTCAAAGCAGAAGATTTTGTCACAAAATTGAGAAAAGAAAAGAAAGAAATGCTATCTGCTGGAGTAGAAAAGAACAAAGAAGCTGAACAGATAGAAGAAGCTATGAAGAAAATAGCTTCGGATAAAGAAAGATTGGCAAAACTACAAGCCCTTGCTAAAAAGGTCAAAGTAGTAAGCCAAAAGTCATCAGCAGGTGTCACAAACAGTGATCTGATTGACAAAGAAGGTGAAGCAGACATAGCTGAAGCCAATAAGATTATTGAACAAGCATTCATACGAGTGTCTGAAGCTCATGATACTGCTCTGCACTTCTTTTCCAGGCCAACCATTTCAAGTTCATCAGTAAATAAACCTCCCCCAAGAAACCCATTTGGTTTTAAAATACTAAAGTGGCTCTCTGATCAAAAGACCCATGTATTGACTCTGATCAGAACCAATGGAGAAGTGAGACATATATCAAGGAATCAAGCACTAGGCCTAAGTGTTGAAGATCTACAAGATCTCCTTGAGCTCTCACTGTGCAGGGATGAGGATGATACAAGTTCCAAAGAATTTGAAGAAGAATTTAAAAGAAAAGCAAAGGAACTTCTGATGAAGAATAAAGATCCTGAATAAAGACAGGTTTTGGCATTATCTGTTCCAGGGGGAGATTGTTGGGATTGAACCCTATCAGAGGAACAGATAATGTAAAGCCAAAACCTGATCACAACAATGGATTCACAATAAGCAGAAGTTTACTCTAAACTCTCCCCTTGACAGTGGTTATCTAACAGCTGATGGATCTTGAGTGCTGCTCAACTACAACAACTGATAAACCAAACTCTGATGATTATCCAACGACTGCTGAAGACAAACACTGATGCTCTATCTACTGCTGTTTCCTAAGTACTGCTGAAGACTCAACTGATCACCTTTGAAGAATGCACTGAAGATTCAACATCTGTGCTCAGGCTACAACAGTGGAACGTGAAGCAGTAGTTTTCCTTAGCTTTACATTTTATTACTTATCAGATGTTACATGTCAGTAGTTTGTATAGAACATTGTTTATAGTTTGTTAGGTCGTTAGATGTCACTATCATGGTGACGTCAACTGAAGTTCATCAGTAGTTTGGTTTGCCTATAAATATGACAGTATTCTGTACTGTTATATTTGATCGTTTTGAATGAGTTATTCTCTTCAATTCATCCTTTCATCTTGTGCAACCAACTCTGGTGTATCAGGCTGAGGGGGAGTTTATATTGTAAGCTTGCATTATAATCTTTTGCTTTTTATGTAAATATTTTGACTCAATGAAAAGCAATTGTTTATCAATCTATACTTTCCTTTGATTGTGTTTACAAAGTTTGCTACTCATTTCCGCTGCACTTATATCATTTCATATGTTTTGATTAATCGTTTTATGCAAACAAACACTATCATGACGGCCCCAGATCCTAACATCTTTACATTCCCAACCATCTCAATCTCATCTCTCTTATCTTATCTGATATACTAGCCACCTCACATTGTTCCCTACAGTCCTCATTTCTTATCTTATCCAGCCTAGTGTGCCCACAAATCGACTTTAGCATCCTCACCGAGTATGAAACCGAAAGAGAAGAGAAGATAAAAAGGAGAGAGAGGGGGTTAATGGTGGGCCCAAACCCCTTTCAACCAATCACTTTTTTTTAATTCTTTACCACTCTCTATGTGTTTGACCATTGCTAAGGTTATAAATACTCTTGAGGCAATTCGTAGAGATTTTATTTGGGGGAGGAAAGCTGGTAAAGATAAAATACGTTGGATTGCATGGGGAAGAATGACTAAAGCAAGACAATATGGCGGTCTGGGATTAGGAAATCTGAAAATAACAAATCTTGCATTTATGTTAAAGTGGTGGTGGAAATACAAGTCTAAACCGGAGGAACTGTGGACGAAAGTAATCAAAGCGATTCATGACAACAAGAGAAGCTATAAATTTATACCTACTAATAATAATTTTGCAGGGGTTTGGAAGGACATATCGGCTGCAGGTAAAGAGTTGGAAGATATGGGTGTCTCGGTCAAGAACGAATTAATTCCGGAGATAGGCAACGGAAAAACAGTAAGATTTTGGCTGGACCGATGGAGTGGAGACAGGAACCTCAGAGAAACGTATCCTGCAATATTCAAGATCGCTTCAAATAAAACGCCTTGGTTGCGGAGAATGCTACAATATTACATGATGAAATCCAGTGGTTCATAACGTGTGACCGACCACCGAACACAGTGGAGGAATGGTGTCACACCCCAACCGATGGCGGAATCATCGGGGCGCGGCACTGAGCGAAACAGATTGTCCAGAAGTTTCCACAACAACTATTATTACAAATTCAGTTAAATGATACGTCCCATACCGTATCCCAAATAAATAAACGAGTTATCATAGAAAGCAACTAGGCAAATAAATTCCGTTCCGACAACTCAGATTCAAATATTATTACAGCAATTGTTTATCTGCTTCTAGACCCCTATTATGTTGACTTTCTGGCTGTAATGCCAGAGGACAAGATCTATAGACAACTATGCCTTAGACGCTTGTTCTTGGCAAACAACTATTTGTTGGGGGCTTCTAGAAGCTTATTCAAGCCTCGCTTTCCTAGCAGATAAGCATCCTAATTACCTGTCACATACATTAAAATAAGGTCAATACATAAAATGTAAAGGTGAGCACACAAGTTTGATAGTAGCATATAGAGTTCGAATAGTTTACGCATAACCAGGCACGTACACAGAGGAAAACGATGCATGTTAATTATCGACATGGGACCATCGATACCAACGACTGCGGGTTGACCGTCCGAGACGGTTCGCAATACATGATTACCACCGTAATCCATGCAAGTAATTGTCCTTAACAACCCCCGTGTGAACGGGTGCTGAGTCCAAACTATAGTACTACGTTACTAAGGCATGTAGATAGCACTCCACGTGTAAACATAATAAACAGCATTCATTTAGTCAAATAGCACATGCAATTGGTTAGCGTTCAAATAGTTTGTGTTTGATTGTGATTTGATAAATAACGTATGTAACACCCAAAAGTGCTAAAAGCAAAAAGGGATCGAGTATACTCACAGTGGTTGATTGTGGATTGAAGGGAGCGCTGAGAGTAAGATTAGCCTGAATAGTTCGATAGCATAACGATAAGTAACACAAAAAAGTAAACAAGTATGGATGGATCGAATGGGCTGGTCGATCGAACGACAGGTTCGATCGAACGGGCTGTTCGGTCGGCTGGTATGTCCGGTTGGACAGTCCTGTTCGATCGGCCGGCAGGCTCGATCGGCTGGGCCATTCGAGTGGATTGTTTCTTCCTCTGGTGTGTTTGTGTTTGAGGATTTGAACTTTTGAAGTTTTTGTTGTAGTATTTGAGAACACTGAAGTGTTCCTACCTTTCAAGTCGATCGATCGAATGATTCGTTCGATCGGCTAGCTCACTCGATCGGCTAGCTCACTCGATCGGCTAGAAACTTCAGAATTGGTCCTCAACTGAATGTCACTCGATCGAACAGTCTGTTCGATCGGCTGGCATCCCCTAATACGAACGAGTTGTGAAAACGATTAAGTGTTGAAGCATAGTATCTCATGATCCGAACAGTAATGTTCACCAATCGAGTGCCATATTCGATCGAACACCACTTCGTCAATACTATACCTCAAAAGTTTGGAAAAGTGAGACGCCATGTGCTAGCCGATCGGCTGGCCCGGTCGATCGGCTGGTGTGCCCGATCGGCTGGGCTGTTCGGTCAGCCTAGCCGTTCGGCCAGCAAGTCTGACTTGGTCGGCCTTTCGTCTAACACTTGGTTGTCTGATCACTTGTCGTTATATCGAGGTAGTTTAATGAGTTGAACTATGATACCTTTGTTCTTACTTGTCTCTCCGGTTCGGACAGGAATCACCCAAATCCGTCCGTCGAGCGGCTCGGAACGTCGGCTTAGAGTTTAACCCGAAATCGATGAACCTTGTTCATAGAACCCGAATCTTGAACTTTTTAACTTGTTAGAATGATTAGTTAGCCGGTTCAAGCTCCGTTTCTATCGGTTTGAAGGCATTGAGTGTAAAAGAGTTGAAAGAAAGTTGGAATTCCTTCTTTCAATCCTTCACAACTTGTGGATGTTTAGATCTTTGATAGATCTTAACTTGTTTATGTGGAAATCGGTTAGATCTAAGCTAATCATAGTGGAATGAGGCCAAAACATGGTGTTTTTCAAAAACACCATGATGACATCACCCAAGAACACCTAGATCTTGGTGATTTCATGGTTAGAATCCAAGTTTTAAAAGATAGAAAGGTGTAGAATCAAGTAATGATAAAAAACGTACAAGAATTAGAGTGAAACCTTACCGGGATTGAGAGAAATCTGAGAAAAGGTGAGGAATAGGAGCTGGCCGGTCAAAACTTTCCAAAAGTGAAAATGAAGACAAGGACAGCCCTATTTATAGGCTTCCAAAAGAGGAAAGTGGCAGCCGATCGACCAAGAGCTCCGATCGAGTGGGCTGCTCGATCGGCTGGCAAGATGCTAGCCGATCGGCTGGCCTGTTCGATCAGGTTGCCTCCTGTTCGATCCGCGACACACTTTGGGTATTTTGTGACGATTTTCGACGTTTCGATTTCGATGGACGATGATACGAATACGATAGAGTTCCTAGTCAAATTACTTTCAGTCCCAACTACTATATCTAACATACAATCCTCTATAAGTCATGTTTCGATGTCGGTTCGATTGAGTTCGATTGCCTTTCGAGTTTCGATTTGATTTTCGATTAATTTGCTTGAATACCACACCAAACATAAAGTAAACATGCACAAGTAACACATAAGGCACACACACACGTTCAACAATACCACAATTCGCATAATTCGAGTCTCGGGTTTGATGATTGTTAGATCGGTTTGATTACTGATTAGGTTAACTTTATCGCATTGTTACTTCCTATCTTTCACAGTCGTAGATCGGTTCGCTTTATAACACATTTGATTACTTCGATTCTTGCTGATTACAACACTTACTCCACATAATACAACTAAAACATAAATACGACTATCTACAGTCAAAGAAAGTCAAAGTTGACTTGGACTTTGACTTTGACTTTGACATTCAAAAACACGGGGTGTTACAAATGGGCTCAGTGGTCCAAATTGATGCAACAGATCAACGACATAAAAGTTAGGAAGGGCGAAGATAGGTGGGTATGGAAATCGGACAACAGTGGATCGTTTTCGGTTGCTACAATACGGAACCATTTAAGCAAAATACAAGCCAACGGTGACACCGACGAACGGAAGTTCTGGAATGGCTGGTCTCCGCCAAAAGTAAATTATTTCATATGGAGAACAGTGCTAAAAAAGATACCGGTGAAGCAGGAATTGGCGAGGAGATGTATTCCAATAAGTAGTGTATTGTGTGCAAGATGTGGACATCAAGAGGAGTCTATGGACCATCTCATTTGTGAATGCAGGAGATAAGAAACAATATGGAAAGGTATTTTTATTTGGTTGAAACTTTCATATGCATATGGATTTCGGTCATGAAAAGAAGTGCTGGAATTTGGTTATAATTTAAAAGGATCAAGCGAATGGAAGAAGGTCATCAATGTAACATTCCAAGTGACCATTTGGAATATTTGGAAATCCCGTAATAATAAAGAATTTGAAGATTATTTACGGATGGACAAGGAGATAATAGAGATAATAAAGGAGGATAGTTTCATTTGGCTAAAAACAAGGTCGAAAATGCAAAATATGGTGTGGGATTGATGGGTGGATTTTAATATTAGAGATATAGTAAGCTAGACGTAATGTAAAGGGCGTGTTATTTTCCTTTTCTTGTACTGTACTGTTGTTGGGTTTTTACAGCATATGTTGTCCCTGTTCTATTTATCATAGAATCTTACCGTTCAAAAAAAAGTACAAAATAGGAAGTGGAGTGAAGAATTGATATGACATAATATTATTGCTAGATAATAACTTAAACACTTATCAGTCATTGATTGACCACTCCCTCCACACTAACCACGTTAAATTCAAACTTCGATTTCCATTAAAAAAAATTTCTTTCCCCTTTCCGAACGGAACTTGAAAGAAAGTAAAACCCTCGTAATCTTAGCTCACTCTCTCTGAAACCAGAGGAAAAGATGATGGATGCTTCAAGGCAACGGAACGGCGACGGTGACGGAGACTATAGGTCTGGTAACCGGAAGAGAAAAAGCAGCAGTTTCCTCGATTTATTCAACGATGAATGTGAAGTTGAGGAGAACGGGCCTTCTAGCGACGTTGAGTTCCAGATAAAGAGTAAGCATTCTTCCGATCATCGTCATTGCTTGCTAAATTTTGTTGATTTAGGGCTAATTGTCTGTTAGATTTTTTATATTCTTTACGTTTTAAACAACTGGCGAGATAAACCGTATCGATCATCCTCATTGTTTTAAAATTTTGTTGTTTTAGGGCTATTTATTTGTGAGATTTATCAGATTTTTGGCGTGATAAACGCTAACGATTCTTCCGCTAATAAGTTGTTGTTTTAGGGCTATTTCTGGCATTGTTTTTGCTCCTGTCTGATTTGGTGGTTGGTTTTTTTCGTTATTTATTTTTTATGCCTTTAAAGTTGTTTTTGTGTGTCAAGTAGAGGAATTATAAGGCAACTGGGCAAGATATAACTCAAGGATCTTTCTTTCACACATACGAACACAAAAGTGATGGTGGTGGTCCGATTTATCTAGCATACACACATACGAACACAAAAATTAAAGGGGATAACATATATAACAACAATTATAGAAGAAATCTAACAAAAACTAACAAAAACAAACCTTAATAATCGATATTGGAGCGATCTGGTCGTGTAGCAGGTGAAGAGTTTTGGGGGAAAAGTGAGAGATGAGGGAAGAAACCCGCCTTTTAGTGTCGCCGCTATTGATGTATACATGTCGCCGCTATTAACTAGGTTAAACCCCAGCCGTTAGATCGAGATAAGAAATGAGTGGCTGGGGTTTAATCTCAGACACCGTGTTCCTGTAGCCATCATTTATTTGTCTCTTTACATTCCCATACCATCTCAATCTCATCTCTCTTATCTATACTAGCCACCTCACATCGTTCCCTACAGTCCTCATTTCTTATCTTATCCAGCCTAGTGTGTCCACAGATCGACTTTAGCAAACTCACCGAGTATGAAACCGAAAGAGAAGAGAAGATAAAAAGGAGAGAGAGGGGGTTAATGGTGCGCTCCAACCCCTTTTAACCAATCATTTTTTTTAATTCTTTACCACTCTCTATATGTTTGACCATTGCCAGAGTGCAAAATAGGGAGTGAAGTGGAGACTTGACATGAAATGATATTATTGGTTAGAAAATAGATTAAACACTTATCAGTGATTAACCACTCCCTCCACCCTATTAATGTTAAATTCAAACTTCGATTTCCATTAAAAAAAAAAAAACAAAAAAAAAAAAAAACAAACCTTTCCCCTTTCCAAACGGAACTTGAAAGAACGCAAAACCCTCATAATCCTAGCTCACTCTCTCTGAAACCAGAGGAAAAAATGACGGATGCTTCAAGGCAACGGAACGGCGACGGTGACGGAGACCATAGGTCTGGTAACCGGAAGAGAAAAAGCAGTAGTTTCCTCGATTTATTCAACGGTGAATGTGAAGTTGAGGAGAACGGGCCTTCTAGCGACGTTGAGTTCCAGATAAAGAGTAAGCATTCTTCCGATCATGTCATTGCTTGCTATTTTTTTTTTTATTTAGGGCTAATTGTCTGTTAGATTTTTTATATTCTTTACTTTTTAAACAACTGGCGAAATAAACCGTAGCGATCATCCTAATTGTTTTAAAATTTTGTTGTTTTAGGGGTAGATATATGTGAGATTTATCAGATTTTTGACGTCATGGCGAGATAAACGCTAACGATTCTTCCACTAATAAGTTGTTGTTTTAGGGCTATTTCTCGAGCTCGTGGCATTGTTTCTGCTCCTGTCTGATTTGGTGGTTGGTTTTTTCGTTGTTTATTTTTGACATACATTGATCCCTTTTAAGTTGTTTTTGTGTGTCAAGTAGAGGAATTAACAGGCAACTGGGCAAGTTGTGTGTTGTAGAGAAATACACAATGGCAAGATATAACTCAAGGATCTTTCTTTCATCGTCATTGTTTGCTTATGTTATTTTACGGCTAATTATATGTGTGAATTGGTAGATTCTTGACGTGATTCACAGTAAAACGTAAACGATTTTTCCGATCATTGTCTTTTTTTGCTAAATCATGTTGCTTTAGGGCCAATTATATGTGACTTGTTAGATTTTTGACGTTTTTAAGGATGACAAAGATAAATGCTAACGATTCTTTTGAGTTTCATCATGGTTTGTATATCTGCTATATTTTGTTGTTGTAGGGCTAACTGAACTCATAACTAGAATCCATACACTATATTTTATATTTATCCTGCTGCATGATGATTGACTAAACATATAAATACAATCCAGATACTAATAAATAAAAAAGAGTAAACTATGCTGTCTTTCATTACATCTCTATTTACCAGCTGTCCATCTTTGTTGGTTCTTGTGTGAAGTAGAGCATTTTGCATTTGATATATGTAATGTTTTGTAATGCAATCCATGTTAATTTTAAATTCAACTAGTAATGTTGAGAGTATTTTTAATTTTTTGTTGGTGAGGTACTTGGTTTAAAAAAGCACGCTTAAGCGCAAAGCGCATCTAGGCGCAAACCCCATCGCCTTGTGTGACATAAGGCGCACAATGTACAAGAAGCGCAGCTGAGGCGCGCTTTTTAGGGTGAAAATCGACCTAAGGCACAGCTGAGGTGCACGCTTTTTGTTCATGGGGTGTTTCCATGCTTCTGAGTGTTGTACAACAGGATTTTTATGCTGTACATTTATGTTTTTTTTCATTTTAAAACATATATAAAGCTTAATTATAGCTAAATCATAGGTATTGGATGCTAAACACTTATGGTATATATAAAATAAATTATATAATCACTTTGCGCTTTGCGTACGAAAAGCTCACCGCTTTTGCGCTTCGCTTTTTAAAAATCGATTTTAGACCTCATCGCTTTTGTGCGCTTCCCGCTTTTTTAAACCAAGGTGAGGTAACATGCATATTGTTCTTGCATTTTGGGTGTATACATATATGCTAGATAAACGGTAACGATTCTTCTGATTCTCGTCATTGTTTGCATATGTGGTCATGATTTTAATTAATCTTCCCGCATCCCTATTAACTAAACATATATTAGCTGGAGTGATGTGGCTAAAATAACCAAACAGCAAGACATAATAGTAACTATTTGGTTCTTTGCTGTTGGTTTTCTCCTGGTTCAATCTTTGTTTTAAATTCTTGACAAATAGTGATATTTTAAGCTGGTTTAGTTTGTGAAATTATCTCTGTTATAGAGGAATGCCATTTGAATGTGTGATGTCAGATATGTTAACTTTTCTAATACAATCGATATTACTTTTGAACTAAAGAAGTAATTATTTGACTTATTATCTTTGTTTTTCCTTGTTCACATATATTATTAGTCAAAACTGCCACTGGAAAGATCATATCCCTTAAAGTCAAAGACTCGGACACCATCGGCAGCATCAAACTCAAGATCCAGACTAAGGAACGTATTCCATTTCACCAGCAGGAACTGATCTTTAAGGGAAGGGTTGTTGAGGACATCAATACTCTTGCCGACGTGCGCGTCAAGAAGGATTCCGCCCTCACACTTGCACGTAAATCAAGCGCTTTCATGAATATATCCATCAAGAATGTTGAAGGAACGGTAACATATTCTCTTGAGGTCAAGCCCACCGATACCATTGCCTCGGTGAAAGAAAAGATCAAAATGAAGGAAGGTATTTCTGTTGATGAGCAGGTGCTGATCTTCAACAAAATGGTTCTCGGGAACAGCGTCACCCTTTTCGACTTCCATATCAACAGTAAATCAACCCTCACACTGATACGAAAGTCAAGGGGATTGATGACTGTCATAAGGGTCAATCAAAAACCTAAATAAGCTACGTAGATAGCGTAAGTAGGGTATCGTATCCACGGGGAATTTGTGGTCAGTGTCACGTTTCTATCTAAGAACTAACTTAACTAGATTGAGGGTTTTGTGAATTTGATTATAAAAACTAGAAAGCTAATTAATAAAGTTGTAATCAATACGAGAAAGAGTAACCTCTACCCGGAATCCCAATTACCCGTTTAACATCAAAACCTGTTTACCGATTCAAAACACCACATAGACATGGCCTCGGAATTAATGAGTCTGATTAATTATCAAGGATAGTTTTTAAGATTCACTATGCCACCTAATAACCCGTTCAATTGTATCAACTACCCGCCAATTTACCAACCCGCTAACAACGCAAGAAAGTTGCCAATACGCTTAATAAACGACAAATAATTCAAACACAATGAACGTTTACCAAGAATCCAACACGAGTGGTCAAGCTGTACCAGTTATACGAATCCATAAACAAGAATTAATGCAAAACAATGTAAAAGTTCATCCGAGTAGAAGTTACAAGCGAATTAGCCGCGCATCATGGTCATTGTTGCTTCAGGATCTGCCAGAAATTGATTAATCATGAACAAGTTGCTTGGAAGATGGAAGATGATGGAAAGTAATCGCCCAAAAGTGCTCCCAATCGTCATCTGGCGGCTGCGTAATCAATTCCCCACGTTTTCTTCGAACTAGGTTAAAAATTACAAATTTCCACGCTGTACCACTTTCGCGCCACGTTACAGAACCTCTTCACACCCTCGCGTGGCGCGAAGAAGCTTATGCTGACTAATCGTTGACTTCCACCTGTCGCGCCACGTGACACCTCACATAGACTCCCTCGCGTGGCGCGAGGGAGCATGGTTTCCAGCATTTCTGCTTCCTCATTCCGTATTGCCTTGTAACACCCGTTTTCCAGCTTGTATGATCATTGTACTGCATTTACGCGCTGTTAAGCCTGAAAAACCCGACAACCAATAAATACACCAATTACTATGAATAAACACACTCTAATGCTTAAAACCGCCACAAACTATACATAATATGACGTGTTTACACCCGCACATCACATCCCCACACTTATCTTTTTTCGTCCCCGAAAAAAATTATTCGCAGTGGAATCACAATCAAAACAAATGGCTTTCGATATCTTCAATGATATTATTAGACAAGTCTAACCACACGTTAACCAAGATTGTGAATATACGATCCACTTAAACCCAACCGCCGGTTTCCAAGCCCTTATTTTCGATCCGTTAAGTTCAAGTAATATATAGTCATCTATGGGTCCCACACTCAAAAGACTACGGGTCCACCTATTTCCGTTTCAAGCTTATGAGATTAAAAGCTATTAAATCTACCGTCTTATATAACAAACTCTTATGTTAGTCCGATTAAACTTTATGATGGAAGAATGGATGATATTGCGAGCTTACATGCTTTTGTATACGATCAGTTTAGCGGACATACGCCACACGAGTCACCATCCCCATGGTTAATGCCATAAACCTCACGTTTTTTTTTCTTTATACATGTGCTCAGATGAATGGACGGATGGAATGATAATATTTTTTTTTCGGGCGCCACACTGTTTCGGATTTGTTTCACAAAAAGAAACAGGTGTGCCAGTTTAATCGGAGAAACTTATAAGTTTCTTACTTATGACGTACCTCTTATACCCTCCACAGTTTCATTTTCACTATAGCTCCTAAGGCGGGAACCCACAAGACTCCTATTTTAAGTTATTTTATATCAAGCCTAAGGAACCTTTCAACCGGCTGGGCCTACCCACATATCCTAAACTAGACGTGTGACCGATTTTTTTTATTATCTCATATATATAGTAATCGAAAGGCCACTGATTTAATTACACCTATCATTTTCCATTTTGTGCGAAAACCTTAACGGGATATTTTCTATTTTTTCAATTTTTTTTCTAAACGAACTAACTATGACACGACAACCTAAACTAGACACTAGTTTCCCCCTCCCCACACTTATTTCCTTCATTGTCCTCAATGAAGAAGGAAACTATGACTCAAACAAACTGAAAATAAAAATAGAAATAAAAATAAAAAAATACAACAACAAATGGAACAGACTCCCCTGATTTTCGTGCCGCTCTGCATCTGTCTAGTTCCATGCCTTCCAAAGCGCACTAGTACTCCAACCACAGTTCCCAGCCAAATACCACTCATGACTAATTCTAGCAACATCACCAACATAATCATAGCATAATATATATATATATCAGCCCAACCGGTTAACCCTTACAATTTTCCCCAAATGTGTCAAATATCAAGTTAAGTACAGACCATCATCAGCTAAAAACAAAATAAAAGGGAAAAATACAAAAGATAACCAAAATCACCGGCGCTAATACTGCTAGAACCATCTACTCGTCATCCCCTCCAGACTCCTCATCACCCCCAGCAGCCTGCTGTGGTGGTAGAAACCAATCCGGCACCTCTATGTGCTGACGCTCCATAATGTATCTCAAGACGTCATTTTGAACCAGCAACATATCCCTCAACGACTCCAGTGTCAATGGTGCTGATGCAGGCACACGTACCTGGCGTTGCGCACGAGGATGTGCAGACGGAGGACGCTCGGACTGCAGACGCACTCTCTGTCTGTGAGGAGGACCCTGCTTTACCGCCTCCCAACGAAGCGGCTCATCCAAACAAATCATCTGCGCTCGACGCAGCTCTTCAATCCCAAACTCCACTGTAACTGGACCAGGGGTCAATAAACGCTCCTCATATATATCAGTAACCCCCAAATGCCTTGCCAACCTAGTCACATAAGTACCCAATGGCAACCTGGGTTGACCACCCTTTCGACGACCCCGTGCAAATGATGCCAACATCACTGTCGCCAAATTCACTTCTTTCCTATTCATAATGCAATACAAACAGAACAGATCATTCTGACTCACCTTATCTTCTCCACCCTTCCTACCCATGACTGTGCATGCGATGATCCTATGAATATATCTAACAAACGGGTCCCGAATCGAAGATGCCACCGCACGTGTCGACCATTCTGAGTCCGCTATCGTCAGCCAAAACTCAGCTAACTCTGCTTCCGTCACATGATAATCCTCTCGATTAACTGTAACTCCCCGTAACGATCTCCTAAAACCCACTACACTTGACTCCTCCCTGGTGTAAAACCCAATCGCCTCTGCGAACTGGGGAACACTCATTCTAAACGGTTGACGCCCCAACATAAACTGAACCGTATATGGTTGCATGAACCTCTCAGGCGAGTACTTAAAAGTAGAATGGAACTCAACAGTGAGTTCTGCATACTGTGGCTCTGCGCACCGTATCGCCTCTAACCATCTACGTCCTAACAACCCTTCCAATCTCTCCCGCTGATCCATAGCATCAATCATTCCCCAATTCACGGTCCTGTGCTGAAATAACTCCATTTCCAAAAACTTTTCGCATCTCTCATATTCGTCGGTGCCCAACATGAACTGTAACAGTGTGTGATTTCGCAACTCCCGCTGATCAAGAGGCACTGCCACTGCATTAGGTTCCGGACGCTCCTCTGGCATCCTATATTGGACCGGTTGATTCTTTTTCGTTGCTTTGCGCTTGCGTTTTCCTCCTGCGCTTGATGCACCTTCGTCCGACATCCTGGATCTCGACTTAAACTCGAATTTGGAAGAAGATTATAAGCACTCGCTGGTTACTCGGCTCTGGGCGGCGCGCGGCAGTGACCGGTCGGCCGTCAATGGTGTTCTCCGATGAGTAATCGGAGATGGTGGGTGTTCGCCGGCGTCGTCAACAGAAGTTGACAGTGAACGATTGGGTGGTCGTCGCCGGCTGCACCGGTGGTTATGGTGAAGAAAGTGGTGGTTAGGAGATGATGGATTCACGGCGGGTGATGGTAGACGGTGATGGAATTTGAGTACCGGAAGTTAAAGGGGGGAAAAAGGTGAGAGGAACGGTGAAACGAGATAAGGGTTTTATGAGAAGATGACTAATTTTTAGGTTAAAAAGATTGGGGCCGGAAACCTGGACCGTCGCGTGGCGCGCCAGGAAATGTCAAGCTCTCGCGTGGCGCGAAGAAATATGGTTTCCAGTGAGTTTACTCTTTTTTATGGCTTCCATGCCTTAGAAAATTTTTCTACTTTTTCTTGTTTTCCTTTCCTTCACCCCCAAACGAATTTTTATGAAGATTTAGCAATAGAAACGTACCTGGGGCTCCTTTTCTGATAGCTTTCTTTTTCCGAATCATCTCATATCCTGAAATACTCCGAAAACATACCAAAAACAACCGAAAATTGTGCAAAAATGCTCCCAAAACTGATTTTCCGGCCGTAATTTTTATGTGATCATAAAATCTCTTCTCTTTGCAAATCACCTTGCCCTACACCCCAAACGAGTGTGCGTTGCCCTCAACTGCACTAAAGCTTAACCAAACCACCCGAGCATCCCCACACTTGATTAACGGCACGGTTATACTCGAAAACTCACTAAAATTAGTCTAACTAACTACGAAAGCAAGAAAAATAATTACAAATGAGCCTTAGGCTGCCTCCTAAGAGCGCTAAGTTTTAGATCTTCAGCCCGATCGTACCTGTGCGATTACTCAACATACTCGCGGACTGTGCTCACGTATAGCACCTCCACGTTCTTCCCATGACCGTTAATTTCTCGAGCATTGAAGTACGGCTTCAGTCTGTGGCCGTTCACCATCTGGCAGATATGATCATCAAAGTCCTCAATCTCAAAATCACCGTGTTTTCCGACCTTCGTCACACGATAAGGCCCTGTCCACTTACTCTTCAGCTTTCCAGGGAACAGTTTCAACCTGGAATTGTATAACCACACAAGCTGGCCAACTTCAAACACTTTCGGCTTAATCTTCGCGTCGTGCACTTTCTTCATCTTATCCTTATATGCAGCAGCACAGTCGTACGCTTCATTCCTTATCTCTTCCAGTTCACCCAATGTCAATTGTCTCTCCTTACCTGCAGTATCATAATCAATGTTAATCTGTTTAACTGCCCAAAATGCACGATGCGCAATTTCAACCGGTAAGTGACATCCTTTCCCATAGACCAATCGATACGGTGTTGTTCCAATCGGTGTTTTGTACGCTGTACGATACGCCCACAAAGCATCGTCCAATTTATTGGACCAATCCTTGCGGTCGGCTCGCACAGTTTTTTGTAAAATTTCTTTAATTTGCCGATTAGAAACTTCGACTTGCCCACTCGTTTGAGGATGATACGGAGTGGCAATTCGATGATCAACACCATATCTCTTAAGGAGTTTGCCAAAGTTGAAATTCTTGAAATGAGACCCCCCATCACTTATGATCACACGAGGGACACCAAATCTCGAAAAAATGTTCGATTGAACGAACTTGCAAACAACCTTATGGTCATTAGTCTTGGTGGCAATGGCCTCAACCCATTTGGACACATAATCCACTGCCACCAAGATGTAAAGATTTCCAAACGAATTCGGGAATGGGCCCATAAAGTCAATTCCCCATACGTTGAAGATATCGACAACGAGGATTGGCTGCATGGGCATCTCATCCCGTTTCGAAATGCTACCCATCTGTTGGCATCGTAAACAATTCTTAGCGTATTCAAACGAATCCCTAAACACCGTAGGCCAATATAGCCCACACGATAGCACTTTTCGTGCCGTTTTCTGTCCACTGAAATGTCCACCACATGCGGACTCGTGCACCAATGACAAAACTGATGGAATTTCTTCATCCTCAACACACTTCCGGATAATCTGATCAGCTCCAACTTTAAACAGATCCGGTTCATCCCATATATACTGCTTTGCTTGTGAAAGAAAGTGCGCCTTCCTAGATCTCGACCAATGGTCCGGAATGATACCTGAATGAGCATAATTAGCAAAGTTAGCAAACCATGGTTGAGTATCAATAGTAAGTAAATGCTCATCTGGAAAAGTTTCCAGAATGTCATGTTCAGGTCCTTCAATCTCATTCACCGCTCGTGACAGATGGTCTGCCACCACGTTTTCGCTTCCCTTCTTATCTCGTATCTCCAAATCGAATTCTTGCAATAAAAGGATCCATCTGATAAGCCTTGGCTTTGCGTCCTTTTTCTCCATAAGATACCTAATTGCAGAGTGATCCGAAAACACAATTACTTTACTACCACAAATATATGGTCTAAACTTGTCTAAAGCATAGACAACAGCAAGCAGCTCCTTTTCCGTGGTTGTGTAATTCAACTGAGCATCCGCGAGAGTCTTGCTCGCATAATAGATTGCCACCGGTTTCTTGTCAACTCTCTGTCCCAAAACTGCACCTACTGCGTAGTCACTCGCATCACACATTATTTCAAAAGGAAGTGACCAATTAAGGGATTGTAGGATGGGTGCTTCAACTAACTTTTGTTTTAGTGTCTCAAAAGATCTTTTACAATGCTTGTCAAAAACAAATGGGACATCTTTTAACAAAAGATTACACAACGGTTTAGTGATAACTGAAAAGTTTTTAATGAACCATCTGTAAAAACCGGCGTGTCCAAGAAAGGAACGGGCGCCTTTGACACTTGTGGGTGGTGGTAATGTCACACCCCCAAATTACCACATAGGGAGTGTCCCTGTTAGGCGTGTGACATACCAATAACGAGCCACCAATTACATTGAACCCATACAAGTTATAAATAAAATCCCTATTATTAATTAAAAACATCCTCAATAAGTTTAAACGAAAACCAATAAGTTCAGCGGAAGCAAATAGTAAACGAAGTTAAACTGTTTCAAAACCCAAGTATAGTTTCATGAAATCAATCGCATAAATCCTCCCAGTCGACCCATGACCACTCCAGCTACTCCAGACAGCAAGTTCCCCAAATCCAAGATACCTAACGACCTGCGAGCATGCAACAAGTGTATCAGACAACGCTGGTGAGTTCATAGTTTTACAAAAACGTTAGTTACCAAGTGTTTAATCCAGTTCATTGAATACCATTTTGAAAACAATGTTGATAATAACCCGAATACAAGACGGCTTCTGATTATTTTGCCCTTTCTCCAATGCCCCTATCAAAGCATTGGTCATGACTAGGTCATTAGTTCAACACCCGTCCTCCCAGGTACGGGGTGAGGTTGCCAAACCTAAGTAGCGCTACTAACTAATACCATGTTACCTTCCTGGTAACCAAACAACACGGAGGGTCTTTAAAGGTGATAGGAAGAGTATATTATCCAACATTCCCGTTTTTACCCAAAAGACTTATCCCTTCCCAGGATACCCACTGACTGTCCCAACCACCGGGACGCATGCTCAAGAGAGATGAACTCACCTTTGGTTTGCTCGGTAAGATTTGTTACTTGTTATTCAATTGAACAATCACGTCCTAAAAAGGTTACCGATAACAGTCAGTTCTACATGCACATGTACCACACCTTTCACGTACAAATAATCCAAGCATTCATGGTTCACATCAAACACATTTATTGCACACGTAACGCACCCACATAATTCAAATCATGACAATTTATTCATTCATTTAGCACCACCGAACAATCGTTTAACTTGTAATCGCTTAAACATACTATATACATACGTACATGCAAAATCTCCTAGCACACGCTTCAAGCCTAGTTGTCAAACATGTATGACCCAATGGTTTTAACGAGTTCTTTACGAATGTTATGCAACCCAGTGGATGTATGTGTAAGAGTAACCCAGCCGGGGCCCATAACGTCTAGCCCGAAGGCTGTTTGCCCGGTATCAATGGACCCGCGATCCCGCTGCCAATCTGTGGCCCCGTTTTATTTATTTATTTATTTTTTTATCCCAGCCCAACGAATAAGATCCCCGGCCCACAGTCCATTGCAGTTCGTCTTGAGTTACTGGCCCAACCTAAACGACCCAGCTATGACTTTATACTAGTCCAGTTCTTGTCTAACTTATGCATAGTTATGTAGCCCAAACCAAGAGCCCACTCTCATCTATTACTACTTAACAATTTCAACCTCTAAATACAACTTGTTGACATTCTGGAAACTATCAGTAATCCACATGAAAGAAAACAATAATAGATCATCATAAGTGTGTTTATTATGAATTTATATCTATGCACTCCCTACTTCACTTGATTCCATCGACCACTAACATCATATATATATAACAACACTCACAGATTCGCAGTTCATCGAGCTATCATATGATATCAACAACAACAATAATTATTTCCCAGCCGAGTTATTAATGGCACAAAACAGTTCTCTCATATCATCGATTATATATCATTAATATGTTTTAATCGTGATGTTCGTACTACACATGCATATCTAACGTTTCTTATCATATATTTAAGAAAGCATGATCTCACAAAATATCACATATATATGGACAGTTCATGTAATCACTTTGTCACGCAACCTATTAATCCTATTCATGTTATACCGACCCAAAGACTCGCATCCCACTATTTTCTTATTGATTCGGCTTAGCATATATATCTAGATTTCATATGATTTGCCACTGTTCCTATGATCATGCTTCTAAACCATACCAACAACTTTGTTAATCACTATCATTCATTCACACAATCATTAGCACTTAATACACTAAAACACAGCCATGAATCATAATAAAGATAAAACACAGTCATGTATATGCAGAATTTAGAATCACACCACGTAACATACTAACCGAATGAAGATGCGTAAGGGAGTTCGAGCAAGAGGGGCTAGTGAGAGAGAGAGATAGCAATGTGAGAAGGGGGCTGCTGCTGTCATGCGTCCAGATGAGAGGGAGTAGGAGTTAGGGTTTGTTGAGAGTTATAAAACAAGAACAACTCATGCACCATATATTTAATATATTGAGAACATGAGTTGTGGCAGTTTGGAGCTGCACAAGGGCCGAAATAATATCAAACTTGGGCTGAATCTTTAGTGCAAGTGGATATGGGTTACGCATGGCATAGAAGGTGGGCTTGCTCGCATTCTGTTTCTTTTCTTTTTTTTTTTTTTTTTGAATGTAATTCATTTAATAATTACTACAGTTTGCCAAAAAAAGAAACCTCATATGGTTAATACGTAATATCTTAGTCAAGTGAAATTCCCAATCTATTTTATACAAGTTTTACAAATAGATGAGTGTTAAAGCATGTTGGGTGAACCTATGGTTTAGCAATAATATGAACAATATACGACATGTTCAAAAATTAAACATGACATAATGATTGATTAACTTAATTACTAAATATACTCGATCAGTATTATCATTGTTAAACTGAGTGTTTGCCATATTTATAATATGAGGTAAATCGCTAAACTTTTCATGTCGATATTTTCAACACTGTGAGATTTCTTGTCCTATTGGATTCTATCTCATAATCTTAAATGAAAGAAACGTAATAATAATAAAAAAAAACAGTCGATGAGAACGAGCAGTTTATCTTGGAAATACGGGTTGTCACAGGTAAGGTCGAAATGACTTGAATTTTTGCGTGGTCCACTTCAATCCCCTTACTCGAGACAACGTGTCCCAACACGATGCCTTCCTGAACCATAAAATGGCTCTTTTCCCAACTTAACACCAGGTTTGTTTCAACACATCTTTTTAGCACTCGTGACAATTGTTCCAGATAGGCCTCAAAAGATGTGCCAAAGATTGAAAAATCATCCATAAAAATCTCCAAAGACTCCCCGACCATATCTGAAAAGATACTCATCATACACCTTTGGAAGGTGGCCGGGGCATTACACAGTCCAAACGGCATTCGCCTAAATGCAAAAGTACCGTAAGGACAGGTAAAAGTAGTCTTTTGTTGATCATCAGGATGAATAGCAATCTGATTATAACCTGAGTAACCATCAAGAAAACAGTAAAATTGCTGACCTGCGAGCTTTTCCACAATCTGATCAATAAAAGGAAGTGGGAAGTGATCCTTTGAAGTTACAGCATTCAACTTTCTATAATCTATTCAAATTCTCCACCCGGTTACCGGCCGGGTGGCCACTTCCTTACCGTCTTCACCTGTAACAATCTGGATGCCCGCCTTTTTAGGCACCGTCTGTGTCGGACTCACCCAAGTACTGTCCGATATGGGATAGATGATCCCTGCATCCAGCCACTTTAAAACTTCCTTTTTCACAATTTCCCGCATGTTTGGGTTCAGTCTTCGTTGAGCATCTCGAGCCGGTTTTGCTCCCTCCTCCGTGATGATCTTGTGCATAACAATGGATGGACTAATCCCCTTGAGATCAGCGATTGTCCACCCAATTGCAGCCCGGTTGGCTATCAACACTTCCATCAAAGCTTTTTCCTGTTCAAGTGACAAATTGGAAGCAATAATTACCGGTAGGGTGTTGTTGTCGCCCACAAAAGCATACTTCAAATGCTTTGGCAATGTCTTCAACTCGACTTGTGGAGGTGACTCAAGTGATGGCTTCAATTGAGTGTCAATATGATCCGGTAAATTCTCGACTTGATGTGTCCAAGTCGGCTTCAATTCCTTAACAGCCATCACCTCCAACTCTTCTTCCGCATATTCCAATTCCACCTCTATTTCTGCCAAATCCCTGTCACAAACAAAACACGTCTCTATAGTGCATTCCCCACTTTCGTGAGGATAACACCCGTCAATAATGTCCGCCATAAAGCATTCATCATTGACTAGAGAATCAGATGCACGGGCAAAAGCATTTAATCGGACCTTACGATTTCCAAACGTGATGTCAACCGTACCATTTCTACAATCGATTAGTGCATTAGCGGTTGCTAAAAATGGTCTACCAAGTATGACATTAGGTTGTTTAGTATTTTCAATTTGCACGTAGTCAAAAACCAAAAAGTCAACTGGGTAATAAAACTCGTCAACTTTGACAATGACATCACGTAAGATCCCCCGGGGTAGTTTTAACGTCAAGTCGGCCAACACCACGGTGGTGTCGGCTTGTTTCAATGGTCCGAAGTCGTATTGATCGTATAAACTTCCCGGTAAGATGCTAACACTTGCTCCCAAATCCAGCAAGGCTCGACTCATCTTAAATTCACCCACTTGAATGGGGATTAGAGGAGCACCTGGATCTCGGAGCTTTGGTGGAAGCTCGCCCGACAAAACGGCACTAACTTTTTCGGTTAAAGCTATCTTTTTCGGAAATTTGTTGTGCCGTTTTTGGGTGCAAAGCTCTTTCAAATATTTTGCATATGCCGGAACCTGCTTGATTGCGTCTAATAACGGGAGATTAATTTTCACTTGTTTAAAAACTTCCCACATCTCATCCTGTTGTGGGCCCCGTTTATTAACAACTTTTGTTTCGGGATTAATTAAAGCCTTAGGAAATGGTACGGTATTACCCTCCATACCCTTCTCCTTTTTATCACCCGGTTCAGTATCTATCACCCGATTATTTTCAAGATTTTCTTTTTTATTCTTTTTAGGGCTCATAGGTTCCGGCTCCGCGTCGGACTCGTTTTCCTCATCAACCTCCTCCACAACACCTTCAACAAACTGTGGAGGAGTCCCAACCTGATTATCATAAACTTTCCCAGAACGAAGAATACTTACCTGATTAATTCTGGCGTTAGACGAACTCCCTTGATGCTGTGGATTCTTCGTGGTATCACTAGGTAATCGACTCGAATCTTTTCTCCCTTGTGCCATCTCGGTCGCCAGTTGGGCGACTTGCTTTTCCAATGCTTGATGAGATTTAGCTTGCACTTCTTGGTCTTTTTTCATTTGCTTCAACATTTCCATAATCTCCCGATTGGAAACCTCCTCATTTGAAGTATTTGCCTTGCCTTGCTCCTGTTGTTGTTGATAACTTCTTTGGTTGCCCTTGTTGTAGTTTCCTTGAGGGTAATTCTGATTATAATTCGATTGACGGTTCTGGTACGGCTGGCTTCCTTGATTCGGTACCTGAAAATGAGGATTCAATTGATTAGTATTACTATACCGAAAATTTGGATGATTACGCAAACCTGGATGATATGTGTTTGAATTCATATCATAATTCCTTTGCTCTCCATAAACCATGTTCACGTCCTCCTCAGCCGCTACGAACTGACCCGGACATGCATCCACCGTATGTCCCAAATCTCCACATGAATCACAAACCGGAAAGGTTTGCGTCGCATGCACTGCATTCCGTTCGCCCAAACCTCGAAATTTCGCTAACTGGCGTTCCAATGCCTCCTTTTCTCTCTCTAACTGAGCAACCCTTGCATTAGAGGCTCCTGTACTTGATGGTGCCACAATTGGATACTTTTTATTCCTATCCGACTGTGCCTGCCTCTTCGAATCTGCTGCAACAATATCCAAATAATCCCAATCTACATCCACATGATTTTTCAAAAATGTACCCCAGTGATAGCCTTAATATCCCGTCTATCTTCATTGGAAATCCCATCGTGGAATGCAGTAATCAACTCCCATCTTTGAATACCGTGATGAGGACAATTACGGATCAATTGAGAACCGTTTCCATGCCTCGTAAAGAAGCTCACCCGGTAATTGTTGGAACTCTCTAATTGCTAATCTCCCCGTTTTAGTTCTTTGCGGGGTATAGTACTCATCCAAAAATTGTTGTTGCAGCTCTTGCCATGTATAAATGCTAGCATATGGCAACGATGTAAACCAATCCCTCGCAGCATCCTATAATGAAAACTGAAACAATACCAACTTAACCTGATCTGGCGTGAAACCGTGTCCCGCAATCATACCACAAACTGCCTCAAAATCTGCTATGTGTGCATATGGCTCTTCAGTACCTTTCCCGTGAAAGGTAGGTAACATGTTCAGAATATGTGGTTTTGCTTCAAACGAGCGTTCTACATTACCCGGTGCAACTGGCATCACTATCGGTGATGCATGCTCAGCAATGTGTGGCCTGAAGTGGCTCTCAACCCCTCGAATATTCGGATCCGGAAAACGAGGATCTCTTTGTCTTTGGCGAGGTGCAACCGGTGCCCTATGAACCTGTGGTTGGGTTTGATAAGCATCTACTCCCCGTGGCTGTCTTTGTTGCTGATACATCGGTTGATTGCGATTAACTGGCTGATTTTGGTACCCAGCTGGATACCCCATATACCCATCGTTTATCCCCCATTCATCGTCTCCGTATCCATCATCCCATGTCTCTGTTCTTGCCCTATGATCCACTTGCTCAAACATAGCACCCGACCGGTTCGGGTGTGGCACCAGGTTTGGTTGATTCACGGTCCGTAAAGGATCGGGCTGTGGTGGTAATCGGCTTTCTAGAGAATAAAGTGGTCCACCAATAAAATGAAATTCTCCAGTTGGAGCAGAGGTTGGTTGGGTGGTTGTGCTTGATGATGGTGCAATGGGTGTGGTTTGTTGTTGTGGTTCAGATGTAAATGGAGGCGGTGGCATTGGTGGTAATTCAGTAGTTGATGTTTGTTGTGGTGTTTGCTGTTGTGGGGTGGATTGGTTTTCTGATGGATTCATAGTGTCTTGAATTGCTTTTCCTATCAAGGCTGAACGAAGAAGAAGATTTTGGCGTGCGGTTTTTTCAATTTCGGGATCGAACAAGAGCGGAGAGGATCTTCCTGAAAACCGAGTATGCATGCAAAAAGATCACCTGCACACAAGTAAACAAGAAAACAAAGTGTAATACCGAACAAGACAAAACTAAATAAAAAGAAATATTTTTGGTTTTTTTATGATTTTTTAAAAAACAATAAAACAATAAAAGAAACGACTACTACTAAACTAACACTAAGCGCACGAACTCCCCAGCAACGGCGCCATTTTGATGACTGTCGTAAGGGTCAATCAAAAACCTAAATAAGCTACATAGATAGCGTAAGTAGGGTATCGTATCCATGGGGAATTTGTGGTTAGTGTCACGTTTCTATCTAAGAACTAACTTAACTAGATTGAGGGTTTTGTGAATTTGATTATAAAAACTAGAAAGCTAATTAATAAAGTTGTAATCAATACGAGAAAGAGTAACCTCTACCCGGAATCCCAATTACCCGTTTAACATCAAAACCTGTTTACCGATTCAAAACACCACATAGACATAGCCTCGGAATTAATGAATCTGATTAATTATCAAGGATAGTTTTTAAGATTCACTATGCCACCTAATAACCCGTTCAATTGTATCAACTACCCGCCAATTTACCAACCCGCTAACAACGCAAGAAAGTTGCCAATACGCTTAATAAACGACAAATAATTCAAACACAATGAACGTTTACCAAGAATCCAACACGAGTGGTCAAGTTGTACCAGTTATACGAATCCGTAAACAAGAATTAATGCAAAACAATGTAAAAGTTCATCCGAGTAGAAGTTACAAGCGAATTAGCCGCGCATCATGGTCATTGTTGCTTCAGGATCTGCCAGAAATTGATTAATCATGAACAAGTTGCTTGGAAGATGGAAGATGATGGAAAGTAATCGCCCAAAAGTGCTCCCAATCGTCCTCTGGCGGCTGCGTAATCAATTCCCCACGTTTTCTTCGAACTAGGTTAAAAATTACAAATTTCCACGCTGTACCACTTTCGCGCCACGTTACAGAACCTCTTCACACTCTCGCGTGGCGCGAAGAAGCTTATGCTGACTAATCGTTGACTTCCACCTGTCGCGCCACGCGACACCTCACATAGACTCCCTCGCGTGGCGCGAGGGAGCATGGTTTCCAGCATTTCTGCTTCCTCATTCCGTATTGCCTTGTAACACCCGTTTTCCAGCTTGTATGATCATTGTACTGCATTTACGCGCTGTTAAGCCTGAAAAACCCGACAACCAATAAATACACCAATTACTATGAATAAACACACTCTAATGCATAAAACCGCCACAAACTATACATAATATGACGTGTTTACACCCGCACATCAGGGATTCATGAAGATATTCATCAAGACCCACACCGGAGAGACTCTTATTCCGGAAGTCAAACCCTCATACACCATCGGCAGTATAAAAGCCAAGATCCAGAATAAGGTACTTATTCCGTGTGACAAGCAGGAGTTAATCTTCAACGAAATGGTTCTCCATGACATCAATACCCTTGCTGACTATAACATCAAAGGGGAATCCACACTCACACTAACACGTTTATCAAGTGGATTCATGCAGATATTGATCAAGCCTCTCAGTGGAATTGCTTTTACTCTGGATGTCAAACCCTCTGAGACCATATACAACATAAAAGCCAAGATCCACGATAAGGTACATTGTCACAAAATAAACATTCCATGTGATGAGCAAGAGTTGATCTTCAACGAAATGGTTCTCCACAACAATGATACCCTTGCTGACTATAACATCAAGAGGGAATCCACACTCATACTTGTGGCTATATCAAGGGGAGTCATGCAAATATTCATTAATCTCTCCACTGGAAAGACCATTACTCTAGAAGTCAAACCCTCAGACACCATCCATAATGTGAAAGCCAAGATCTTTGATAAGGAAACTCATCTTCCAAGCGATCTGAGACTGAACTATAACGGAAAGTTTCTCGCGGATGCCCCTACCCTTGCTGACTATAATATCAAGAGGGAATCCACACTCACAGCTGTGCATGGAGTCATGCAAATATTCATTAAAATCCGCACCGGAAACACAATTACTCTAGAAGTCAAACCCTCAGACACCATCCACAACGTGAAAGCCAAGATCTTTGATAAGAAAACTCATCTTCCAAGCGATCTGAGACTGAGCTATAACGGAAAGTTTCTCGTAGACTGCCATACCCTTGCTGACTATAATATCAAGAGGGAATCCACACTCACAGTTGTGCATGGATTCATGCAAATATTCATTAAGATCCGCACCGGAAACACCATCACTCTAGAAGTTGGACCCTCGGAAACCATCCACAATTTGAAAGCGAAGATCCATGACAAGGAAGCTCATCTCCCATGCGATCTGAGACTGCACTATAATGGAATGTATCTCGAGGATAGCGGTACCCTTGCTGACTACCACATCTACAAGGAATCAACAGTCCATGTTATTGCACCTGTGCCTTTCTCAATGGAATCCATGCCTATATTCATCGAGACCCCCACTGAAAAAATCATTACCCTAGATGTCTATCACTATGAAACCATCGGCAATGTAAAATCCAAGATTGAGGAGAAGGAAAGTATTCCCCGATGCCAGCAGGTACTGGTTTGGAATGGCAAGATACTGATGGATGCCATCACCATTGCTTACTATGGCATCCCGGAGGAATCAACCCTCTTTCTAAATATAGAAGGGGATGAATGATGAATGTGTTAGATTAGAGCTGCATATCTTAAGATCCATTATTATAGTAAAAGACGATGTGTATATTTTGAAGTAGTTTTCTTATGTAAACTTGTTATCTTCTATGTGTTTTGAGTTGGGTTGAAGCCTGCACACTCAGTGGCGGATCTTGCCCGTTGAACGTGTTAGGGCCAAAAGACACGGGCACTAAAAAAAGCCCGGGCCAAACATAGTATATATAAAAAATTTTCGATCGAAATGCGGAAAATTAACACTACGGCCGAATAACTTGTCCGGGCCATGGCCCTGTCACAGCCCTTCTAAGAACCGCCCCTGTACACACTACAACCATGTTTAAAATATTGGATGAGTATGTGTGTTGAATGTTGATTAGTAGTCGCACTCTAGCAGTATTACTTGATATTTGATTCACAAGTATGATTTGAATATAAGAATTATGAAATGTTTCGTTAAGGCCTCCTCTTCCTATTTTGCATCACTCGTATGATTTGAATATAAGGTCATGGGTATGGGGCTTGGGTTGGGGGCGTGGGTTGGGGGAAAACGCCCAAACCACCACCCCGGGCGGGCTTGGGTTGGGGCGTGGCCCTAGGGGCTTGGCTTTCAAGCCGGGCATGGGGCGGGGGAGCAAGCTGACATGGCGGGCTGTGAATGGTTATATATATAGGTAAAGGATCCTGTAAAAAGTCCATCTTTTGTAAGAAGTGTAAGAAATAATCTTGGAATGACAAGTGTCCCTCCTCTTAATTAATTCAAAAGGGTAGATTAGTAATTGTACATTTTTGTCATTTAATTGATTTACAATATAACTGAAAAAAAAAACTGGCCATGAGAATTTTTAGGGATTGATCGTTTCATATCCATCTCCGATTCAGATCATCTTCTCCGACCATCTTGTTAACCTTCCGTCATCATCATCACAGTTCACGTCATCTTCTCCGATTTGAACACCTGCATCTCCGACCACCGTCACCAATTTTTTTCGCCTCCACAAATCATTCACTGTCATCGTCTTTTATCTTCGTCATCCTCATTTCTGATCGTGACTTGAATCATAGTCATGGTGTTTTAAAATCTGGGAATGTTTTGTATTGATTGTCCAGATGTTAAAACACCATGGATGTAATCACAATACAATGTTTTCTGGATTCTAGATAAAACACCATGACTTGAATCATAGTCAATTTATCCAGTTATTTTAAAACACCACGCCATGAATCTGATTATACAATGTCTCCATATAAAACACCATGACTTGAATCATAGATGTTTAAAACACCACACCATGAACAATGTCTACAGATAAAACACCATGACTTGAATCATAGTCATGGTGTTTTAAAATCTGGGAATGTTTTTGTATTGATAAAACACCACGCCATGAACAATGTCTCCTGATAAAACACCATGACTTGAATCATAGATGTTTTAAAACACCACGCCATGAACAATGTCTCCAGATAAAACACCATGACTTGAATCATAGTCATGGTGTTTTAAAATCTGGGAATGTTTTCTATTGATAAAACACTACGCCATGAACAATGTCTCCAGATAAAACACCATGACTTGAATCATAAGCGTTTAAAACACCACGACATGAACAATGTCTCCAGATAAAACACCATGACCTGAATCATAGTCAATTTATCCAATTGTTTTAAAACACCACGCCATGAATCTGGTTATAGATCTATTTATGATAAAGTATGAAGAAATTCGTTGATTTTTTGGAGATTGATGACGGTTACCATATAATTCGCTGATCTTTAGGAAGTTGATGGGGGTTTTGAAACGGTTACCATATTTGAAACGTTGGAAAAGTCACTATTGCCCTTCAATTTTTACATAAGGTCCTTCTAATTAAAACACAATTTACATTTTATACCTTATTGATCTCAACCATTAGATCAAATATCCAATGGTTTAAAACACTTCTTACCCTTCTTACATTTTAGACACTTTTTACCATATCCCTACCCTTATATATATATATATATATAAAGAGTAAAATACAACCAACTGGGGTAGCCCGGTTGGCCACCGACACCCACCTTCGAATCTTGGGAGTGGCATATGTCGCCCAGGGTAAGAACTCGGCATGGGGAAGTCACCGCGGAGCTAGCTTGGTCGGGTAGCGGCTCCCGGAGTGAGATCACTCCGGCGGTTGGGAGGACCGTGCACTATCCCCCCCCCCCAAGAGTAAAATACAAATGCGCTTATCGTACGATACGTACGCGATCATCCCAGCCGTTCGATCAGGTGCAGATCTGGTGCGAATTCAATACATATCGCATGTGAAAAAATGGTTAGCATGGAGTAATGTGAAAAATGGCATGGGGTGTGTAGATGGACAAAATCGCATGTGGAAGATTTGAATATCGCATTTGAAAAAATGGCATGGGGTAATGTGAAAAATGGCATGGGGTGTGTAGAATCGCATGTGGAAGATTGAATATTGCATGTGAAAAAATGGCTAGCATAGGGTAATGTGAAAAATAGCATGGGTTGTGTAGAATCGCATGTGGAAAATTGAATATCCCATGTGAAAAAATGGCATGGGGTAATGTGAAAAATGGCATGGGGTGTGTAGAATCGCATGTGGAAAATTGAATATCGCATGTGAAAAAATGGCTAGCATGGGGTAACGTGAAAAATGGCATGGGGTGTGTAGAATCGCATGTGGAAAATTGAATATCGCATGTGAAAAATCTGTGTGTGTGTTAGTGTTCATCTTCTTCGATTGTTGATCGATCATTGCCAGTCTTCTTCCGTTTGACCCTTACAACTCCCAAATTAGCAGTTCTTATTATCGATATCGCACTAAAAGTAACGAAGGGAGGTTGGGGAAGAAGATTTTCAGGTTTTTGAATTTGATTTAGGGTTTGATTTTGAACTATCATCGGTCAATTACAGAGATTTATGACCTCGCAATGACGTTTAACCTTCCTGGTATGATTTAGATATATTAAAATGATTAATTTAATCATTTAAATTAGTTTCGCTCGCGTTTGATCGATTGAAGATCGTACGGCTGAGGGCATCGCGTACATAATGTATGATAAGAGGTATTGTACGTTAACCGGCCTCTATATATATATAGGGGAGCGCTATGAAAACCACTCCCAGTTGTAAGAACCGAGGGAACCACTTTTCAACCATTAGATCTTCAAGATCAATGGATGAGATTAAAAGTGATTAGAAAATATTATTAAATATTTTTTGTCTTATTATGTCTTTAATATTATAACCTAAAAGGTTAGTTTAGTAAATTTACTCAATTTTGTCTTTTTGTCTTTATTGTTTTATATTACTATTTTTGTATTATTATATTAAATGTTATTTTTTAAACAGAATTTTTTATTAGAAAACCATTTTAAATTCAGATTTTTTAACAAAACATTTTTTTTGCGTGCCGTTTTTTACGTCCGGCTTTTTCACGTGTCGTTTTTAACGCGCCGTTTTTACGCCCGGCTTTTTCACGCGTCGTTTTTTAACGCGCCGTTTTTTACGTTTTACAATTTACATGAAAAAAAGTTTTTCGTTTTACATTAAAAAGTTTACGTTTTAGGTTAAAAAGTTTACGTTTTACGTTAAAAATTTACGTTTTGCGTTAAAAAGTTTACGTTTTACGTATTACATTAAAAAGGATTACGTTTTACGTAAAAAAGTTTACGTTTTACGTTAAACTTTTTACGTTTTATGTTGTTACGCTTTACGTTAAACTTTTTACGTTAAAGTTTTTACGTTGTCGTTAAACTTTTTATGTTTTTACGCTTTACGTTAAACTTTTTACGTTTTACGTTAAAAACTTTACGTTTTACGTTTTACATTAAAAAGATTACGTTTTACGTTAAAAATTTTACGGAACCTTTTCTTCCAACTAACGACAATTCACAGAAAACAACGGAAGACAGAATCACAACCAAATCGATCTCTTCAAGTTATACAAAACTTTTTTTTTATGAAACTCATCCACAAAATCACCCCGATCGAGTCGACACCGACCAAATTTATGAAACTCATCCCCAATCAGCAATCCAGCTAATGGTGATCTAAACATACATAACAAGTTCAACACGAAATTACATTTCTAGAAATTTAATAAAATCATCAAGCTTCTGGAAATGGAGAAATAAAACAACCATGCCCCAAAAACACAACCCACTGGGAAAGAACAAAGATTCTTCCGTTTTTTTCTTTTTTTCTTTTTCTAGCAGTTTCTTGAACAAATCCAACAAGAACAACTAAAAACCACCCTTTTTAAACCATAAATAACACCCCAAAATTCAGAATAAATATGAAACTCCTCTCCTTCATCATACTAAACAAACCCAACTTATAAAGTTCAAATCTTTATGCAAAAAAAAAAATTATAAAAAAAACTTTACCTAGGATTCTCATTAAGAAAGTTCATGCACCTATTGAAAGGAAAAGGGGGAACCCCTGCCCCACCCATGGCTGCAATCCTCTGTTGCTGTTGTTGAATAGCTTTAATTCTTATCAAATCATCAAAGAATATCAATCTTGATGGTCGGAGACACAACAACACCGGTCAGAGAACCGAACTCTTCGGAAGCGTACGACGCGGGTCCAGGGCTGCTACGGTGGTCGGAGAACGACGATCATGGTTGCGGCTCGTTGAGTTGTTCGGTCACCTGAGAAGCAGTGGTCGTTGCGCAAACACCCACCCCCGACCTGTGCTGCCGTCGTTGTCATATAGGGGTGGCGCCACCGCGGTTGCCGCATGAAACAGTGGTCGGTGGCCGGCCCTCCACCTCCGCCATCTTCCTTTCTCACTGCTCTATCTTTAGGATTATGTGTGTATTTAGATTTTGTGGGTGTTTGGGATTCCTTCTCAAAAAGGACTTTTGAGCTCAAAAGGACTTCTTAACCTACTAAAAGTCAAAAGGAATGCCAAACATCATCTAGAAAAGGACTTATATATCTAAAAGGAATGCGAAACAATCTGTGAAAAGGACTTATATGCATTTTTTTGCCTTCAAGAAGGAGAAGTCAATAAGTAAGAATTTCTTACTTTTGCTTCTCAAAAGTCCTTTTGAGTTAAAAAGGAATCCCAAACATGCCCTTTGTGTGTTGGAGATTGGAGGAATATGAGAGATGAGAGAGGTTCACTTTTTGGGTTGGGGTAAAGTAATTCAGTTGGTCTGCAACTTTAAATAAAGAGAGAGAGAGAGAGAGATTGTGATGGACAAGACATTTGGGGTAAAATGACCAAACTATCTCTTTTTGTGATTGGTTGAGAGTGGTTCTCGCGGTTCTTACAACTGGGATGGTTTCTATTTTAGCGGCTCCCTATATATATATATATATATATATATATATATATATATATATATATATATATATATATATATATATATATATAGAGAGAGAGAGAGAGAGAGAGAGAGCCGCTAGAATGAAAACCACCTCGAGTTGTAAGAACCGCGAGAACTACACCCCACGGAGCGCCGTTCGCCATTATTTTTTTTTACAAGTAGATGTGTATATTATAAACACAGCCGTAAAAAATCATGGCGAACGGCGCTCCGTGGGGTGTAGTTTTTTACACCACAAGTTTGGTGAAAAAAAAAAGAAAAAATAAAAAAAATTAAAAACACCAAACTTGTGGTGTAAAAAACTACACCCCACGGAGCGCCGTTCGCCATGATTTTTTACGGCTGTGTTTATAATACACACATCTACTTGTAAAAAAAAATCATGGCGAACGGCGCTCCGTGGGGTATAGTTCTCGCGGTTCTTACAACTCAGGGTGGTTTTCATTCTAGCAGCCCCATATATATATATATATATATATATATATATATATATATATATATATATATATATATATATATATATATATATAGGGTGGGGTTCTAGAGTGAACACTAGTGTATTTGCGAACTGAGTGAACAAATCCTAGCCATTGATCTACACACGTGTATGGCCGGGATCTCACCATCAAATCGTAAAATACACTAGTGTATTTCAACATTAAATCCTGGACATTGATATACACACGTGTATGGCCAGGATTAGTTCACTCAGTTCGTAAGCTACACTAGTGTTCACTCTTGAACCTAATCCTATATATATATATAGGGGAGAGTTCATTGGGGAACACTAAAAAAGCGGGGAACGGGGGAACACTCTTAAAAATTATACTTAACATGTTAAAAAAAATGTTTTTCTAACTTTTTTTAGCGCTTTTTCTTATAAATACAAGTAGAAGCATTTTTGATAAAAAAATCAAAAACTAAAAATATAAAAAAAGTTTAAAAAACAGTTATATCTTATAGAATTAACTTAACATGTTAAAAATATTTTTTTAAACAATTTTTCAGCGCTTTTCTTTATAAAAAAGAGAACTAGTCAAGCAAAAAAATTATTTTTTCTAAAAAGACATTTTTTAGCCTTTTTTAATTGTTTTTTTAATTTTTTTAGTTTTTGATTTTTTTTATTAAAAATAATTCTACAAGTATATATAAGGAGAAGCGCCGAAAAAGATTTAAAATAAAAATATTTTAACATGTTAAGTTAAATTTTTAAGAGTGTTCCCCACTTTTTTAGTGTTCCCCAATGAACCTCACACTATATATATATATATTAAAAAAAAAACTGAACCCAAGCCCCCTTCAAAGTGGGTTGAAGACTTGAGTTTTGAATTTCCACGTGTTAACCCAAACCCCAATCTAAGCCCCATCATACCCCATGGTCTAAGAATTATGAAATGTTTCTTTAGCGCCTCCTCTTCCTATTTTGCATAGGACGTTATACTTATGATACTATATTATATATAATAACTTTTTAAAAAAACTAAAAATAAACTTTAAAATGATTTGTCGTTTACATAAATGGTATATATAATAGGTGAAGGGTTCAAATGAGAGGAAATTTTTTGTAAGAATAAAAAAGAATAAATTTCAACCAATAAGAACCCTTCATTTACTTCATTTAATTTTTGCATTTAATATTAGTGTATGGGTATATTGGTAAGCTTAAATAGATCATTAATTGGTAGTCTTTCTTTTTAATAACTAACTACATTAAATTTGTAACTTATTTTCAAAAAACATATTTTTTCAAAGAACAAAAGAAAATTAACTTAAAGTGTATGATGATTTACGAGATGTGTATGATGAATTAGGAGGTGTGTAGGATAAATTTAATATGTGTAGGATAAATTTCAAAACGCGCAGGATAAATTTTGATGCGTGTACGCAAAAAATTTAGTGTGGAGGATGATAGTCTTTATGACTAATTAATTAGTTAAAACAATCATAAATGAGATGAAAAAAACTATTTAATGTTTTACAATTATATACTTTGTTCTTTTTCTTCTCAAATTAATTTTCTTCTCAAATTAATTTTCTTCTCAAATTAACCTTCCCCTATATAATAGTGCAACCAAACAAATAAAAGGATTCTACGTTTGGTATATATACTATGTCAATGTCAATTAGGATTCTCTGTTGCTTTTTTAATAACTAGAATTTAGCCCTGCGCGTTGTGACGGGTTGTGTAATATGGTGTCAAGTAGCATCAATGGTAAATTAGACACTATTTTGGTTTAGTATTGTAACTACCCGTGTATTACACGGGTCGAATAAATGAATTTTATATACTAAATAATAAAACAATATTGTTGTAAAACAACGGCTTACTAGCGACTAGTATATGAATATGAACATAATCAAAGGAACACATAGAGAAAGATAGAATAAAGAACTATTATTCATTGAGATGTACATCATTTACAAATGCCAATATATATAGGCACTATGACATTAATACATACATAAATGATATGGGAGTTGGTAATGTGGATGGTCACTAGTAAATAATATATTCATAACACTCCCCCTTGACTATCCACATATGATAAAAGCAATGGGTACATTATCCTTTTAATATGCTTGGATATGCTGCCTCGTTAAAAACCTTGCCAGGAAAACCCAGTGGGACAAAACCTCAGCTAAGGGAAAAAGAGTGCAGCGCGTATTGTCTCCACCTGATACTTCTGGATCAGGTATGTTGCCTCATTAAAAACCTTACTAAGAAAACCCATTGGGATAAAACTTAGTTAAGGGAAAAAGAGTGCAACTTGAATAAATCTCCCCCTCATTATAATATGTATCCTTTAAGTAAAGTGTGTCCATCATCCTCGAAAGTTGCTCAAAACTTTTGTAGAATGATTTGTCGTTTGATGCCTTGAAGTGCAATCCTTTATATTGAGTAATGTTGTAAAATCTTCTTGTGAGACTTCTAGTGCTTCCTCTTGCGAACAAATACCATAAGATCCAAGACTATTTGTGTTACATTCTTTATATCTACAAGACTAACAAAACTAGCTTTCATGGGTTAGTAAAATTTAGACACATATCATTCTTACCTTTAGAGTATCGACATATCTGCTTTACCATTCAAATGAATCCTCATTGGACATGTGCTATATCATGTTGATAAATTCAAATAAAAAAATATATATTATCTTGCATAGCTAGAAAGTTAAGTTAATGCACAATTGCACTTTAGCCATGGTACTTTTGAAATAAGAATCTCTACTTTGGTAGGAGATGATAATAATCATTTCTTATAAAAAGTGTCTGAACAACCTTTAACATACTATAAGGTTGAGCTCTCTACACACTAAAATGTCCCACCAACATCTTCTAGATGTAGTTTGATAGATGAATAAAAGTATGATTACAAATATGTTCGAACTGCAAGTCGAGTAATAATTAGACTGTGCTAGGGTCATTAAAAAAAATTCCCATTCTAAAAGCTCGCCAGTTTCTCTTGATGATGCTCAGGCATCATCACTGTAAATTGCGATTATAGTGAACTTTTAAGAAAGAACATTTGATAAAGATAGATAACATTATCAAACTTATATTGCTCTTTATCAGAATATATCATGAGTTGTACAACACTCAACTTGACTATTTTAGTTCATACTATCTTTAACTTTATAAAGATACATTCTTGAGGACTTGAAATCAATGTTTCAGGCATTGGCAATCATATACATACTTCTTTCAACTTTGAAAAACAATGTATGTGCATTCACTCTTTAGGAGTTCTATTATATATTCCTCCTCATTGATTTCTATATCATATGCAAGGATATCTTGAACATTTAATCCATATTGTACCATGCTTATACATTCTACATTAAGATGTCATAATAACCAGGCACAAGATTCCTATGTATAGTTATTGGTGCACAAGAATTACATCATTAAGATGTTTCAACTAACCTTATAAGCACTTAAATGCTTTACGATACTCATAAGGAGTTCCAATTATATTCAACGTATTCAAATATGAAACTGTATACAACGATCGTATCATTCTCAAGAACTCATTTTACATGATTTTTGATAATTCAAATCCTTGAGGGACTTTCATGTAAACTTTTAGTATCAAGTGATACATAACATTCATAAGACGCATATCAATTCTCTCTTTATATTACCAGACTAATAAAATATTGGAAAGTCATTACATCCACCACTAGAGAATATGTCTCAATATAATCAATCATGGGTATTTGCGAAAATCCTTGTGCCCCATATTTGCCTTATCTCGTTTAATTTGATTTTCACATGATTCGCATAAAAGTCCCATTAATATCCAACATACTTTACAAATTCAGTTGTATGAACTGTTGGTCCGAAAACTTTCCATTTCATTAGAGAATTTAAATATGCCATACTTTGCGTCTTTCCATTTTGGCCAATCATTTATGTATTTTCATTCATAGGCAGATCTTAAATCTTGATCCTCGTCATTACATCATTTCAAGCGCTATATTATATACAAAAGTATAACGACGTCGATTTTGTAATCTAAAAAAGAGAGTCCGACTTGCATGTGTTTCGATTCCATACATATCTTAGACATGATACAGCTTATCGAGATCTCTTTATTTTCAGGTACCTGAGGTTCTTCTTGAACCATCATGTCTATTATCCCTTCAGGGGATCTTATTACTGTAACCTCGACTTGACCGTCTTAATTACTTGCTCCAATTTTCGAGGAATTTATTGTTGGAATCAACTAGTCTACCACGCTATAGGCGTGCAATAGACTCATTACAAAAATATGTGGTTGTCCTCTTAGGACTCAAATATAACTGGAGCATAAGCAGTTGATTATGTGACTTACTTAGTCACTCTATTTAGGTCAGTGAACTTGTCTGGTAATTTGTTCTTTAATATTGGTAAATGAATTATAATTTAAACTTCTAGTTCATAGTTTATAGTCTGAGAATCAAGATGACATGATAATTCATTTCACTTTTCACTTTTCAACTGCTTGTTATCTCCCCCTAATGTTGGGAACATTCATTCATTAAAGTGAAAACCAATGAGCCATAAACGAATTTTTCTCACTAATGGCTTTAAGTATTTAATCATAGACGATTATTTATACCCAACATATTCTCAAACTTTTTTATAAGTCCCATCTTTGTGCGGTGTGGTGGATGAGTTTCAATATTTGTCGCACAACCAAAATCTTTGATGGGACATCTTTGGTTCCTGACCAAAAACCAACTGTATGGGGAGAACTATAACTTATTAGCTTGATGTGAATTGATGGTACACATGTAACATCACATGTACCCAAATACAAATATGAACTCTTGCTCTTATGATCATTGGCTTTGCAATCAATTATGAACCTTTAGTGGTCGTCTCAACAAAGAAATTCTTGTATAAACATAAGCCGTATGAAGTTCAACATTTATTCCAATAATCATTAATAACTTTGGAAATGAATTCACCGTTATTACCAAAATAAATATACCAATCTGGATTAATATGCTTGCTATCACATTAGCTAAGCCACAATCACACAAACTTCTGGTTGTGGATTTGATAACCATTTAGACGATGCATCGATTTAAAATACTAAATGGTATCATGTTGGGATATGCATATTCTTTAATCACTTCCAGAATATTTAGGGATTTAAACCATACTCTACTTGGTATATCATTAACTTCATTTGAGAGCAAACATTACATGCATAGTTACCAAGAAAAAATATTGTTCAATACATTTCACATCACCAATGACTCGGTGTGGTCTAACCGGTCATGCCAATTACATATCGTGATCCATAAACTTATGGTTTATAACCATAAAGTATTAGTTGCACTACATATTATGTGCACATCGTTTGTATAAGAAACATATACAATATGAGAACATCGTATTATCATCTCAAACTTTCAAGACTTTATTCTCATATGATCACTCCATTTTTTCACTCATTCTGGTGGTCTATTATTACATTTGTTGATAAATGATCTCATTATTAATATGACCATCGTAACAATTTCTCAAATACGTCCATGATCACAATGATCAATACATAGTCACATTTACTTCAAGGAATGGAGTAGAGCCAAAAATAGCCTCATAGGTCAGGTGGATATAATATCATTTTAAACTTTTCATAATTTCTTGATGATATTACTTCTTCAAGAGTATATCTTAGATGTGACAAATGGAAAATTATTTATCCAACTTTTCCTTCTAATTAATCTTCTCACCACATAATGTGAATTTAGAAGATATTACATGACCGAGTCATGTATTATTGGTCTAAAATAATGAGAATTAGAGAGTACGACACTTCGAGTGTCATATTAGGTATATTTATACTCTTTATATGAGATCGATAATAAACCACCACATTGGTTTAATTGTTTGTTTAATATTACCCAATAAATAATAACATAATCAAGGTATACATAATATTATAACATGTCACCATATAACCAAATGATAAGACTTCATAAAATAAGATTTATTCATCCCGATACAAGAAAATATATGTTTATAAATATCTATATAAATATTCAATAGCATTTATAAAACATATATAACACAAAATGGTTTGATCTAACTTTTCATCGGTTTATTAATATAAACTACATGACTTTGAAAACGTTATCGTTCTATAAAGGACAAAAATGATGAAGATATTGTAAAATTATGCATCTTTAATACTTATCATGTGCATATGGAATTCATACTTTGAATGTTACCTATTTTTCTTATTACACAAATCATTGTTGACAAAATAAAATCAAATCCCATAGCAATGGACTTTAACTCTAAGTAAGATCTTTTAATTTTTATTTTTAAATTCAACCAAATACTTATAACTTTAAAATTAATTTAGGTTAGTTGTTTATTTCAGTATTGTCTATATAAATAAATGACACCATAGAATTAACAAGACATACCATAAAATCAAATTATATAACATAAGCCATTATAGTATGTAGTCAAATAAAAACAAGTTATACCAAAACTATATGATATAAAATGCCACTTTCATCAATTACAAGCAATATATTTATTTTATGTAGCAACTTATTATAATACTACTAATCAACTTTGTCTCACATCTAATATTTTCAATGTTTTCGCTTTACTTTAACAAGTACAAACTATCTCCATAAGTAACCATGATGTTTAATATCATATCCGTTTAATTATTTGCAAATAAGTTTTTCTTCCTTAACATTAGAATTCATAAAACAAAAAATTACTTTGCAAATATATCTTTTACCACACATAAATTTCATATATATGAATCTAATATAGTTCATATATAAAGCTAAAATATAAACACCCACACATCATTGTGTAATCAAAGCATACCATGATCAATTTTATTTATAACGATTAATAGTTTAATTATATATTTTCTAAACCTAAAATCAATTAATTTAAAATTCTATGGTGTATACATATTCAATCGAAGATACATCAAAACATATATAAAAACGACAACTTAATGCATATTAGTTATAGCCTATGTCATGTAAATTCATTTCTTTTTGTAGGTCCCTGTTTCGCGGAGGATTACGAACCTAAACCTTGTTATACAAACCTACTAGCGAGTGCGGAATCCAAGCTAGCAAGCAAACCGAGTTAGTAGCAAGTAGAGAAACAAACACACAAAGATTCACCGATTAACACTAGTCGTATTAATGCAAATGAAGGTTCGGTTACAAGCTCAATGTTTACAGAAGTGTTCTATAAACTCTCTAAGTGTGTGTGTGAGTTCTGGGCAGAATGCTCTCTAAGCTTCTATCTCTCGGGTGTGTGAAAATGGCAGAACTCACTAACACTCAACACATGCATGGGTATATATACCCAGCTCAGCAGGTCTGCTCGAAGGATTCGACAGATGGTCCGAAGGATCATCTGTCGACCACATGTTACACGAAAGATCAGCATGGACCTCGAAGGATCATCCTTCGAGGTCTAATGGTCGAACCATGGTCGAACCATATCTTTCGATCACCTCGAAGGATCAGGTGTATCCTTCGAGGCTATCCTTCGATCAGAACATCTTTCAACTGTTGTCCAAGTCAAACCGGAGGATGGTTGACTTGGTCAACTTACAATACAAATCAGGACATCGTTTATATCAGACCGAATACAGACAAAGTACAGACACAAGTGCACCAACAAACTCCCCCTTGGCTGTAGCTTTGTCTTTGATCTCTAATCTTTGTCTTGTTCTTCTAAAAGTGTAGACTCGTCTTGAACTTCGACGGTCTTTGGTCTTCAAGTCTTCAAGACTCTGATGTCCTATCATGTCTTCAATGTCGGAGGGTCTTCAAAGTCTTCACGTCTTGAAAGTAGAAAGTGTATCAACAAACTACCCGTATCATGTAGGAAGTGTGTTGACAAACTCCCCCTTAACATAAGCTCCCCCTTGAGTTATGCTCGTGAAATACTTTAACTTTATGAAGTAAGATCCTTCGAGGTGATGATGATGGCCAGCGGCAACTCGATCATCTTCATTCATTGAGTGCCTTCGTGTCTTCATTCCAAAGCTCGTCAACGACCATGTTCTCCTAGCCTTTAGAATCTGCACATGCAAGAAATCTAAACGCGTAATGAGAACAATTGCTTGGAATATAGTATAAACAAATGACACACGAATGACCATGTCATAATCAAACACCGTCCGACAGTTTGAAAGTTTAATAAAATTTGTCAATTTTAAATTCTAACTTTCAAAATCTGCAAATTTTGACCGTTTATGAAGATTTAGTCAGTTCGGTTTTCAGTCAGGTTTCAGGTAACGAAGACTTGAGCTCCAACATCGTACGATCGAAAATAAAGCATAAATAAAATCTTTTTGGCTTTTATAAAGTTTATATTAAAACACGCCTAAAATCTTTTTGGTATTTTTGAAATTAAAAGATAACAATTTAAAATCCTTTGAGTGTTATCAAACGACATCACCGCTAATGTCGTGCTGATATGCACCAAACGACGAAACTGTTTAAAAGAAATAATAAAAGTTAAACAGTAAATAAATAAATATATACAAACATTCTTTTTGCGAGTTTCGAGGGTAAGAGAATCATATCAGTGTACGGTCATGCCAAAACACTCTTGTTGTTCAGTTAGTTAACATTAAGATAAGCATCCTATAACAATTATCGGTATTGTTGTCCACTTAAGCTCAACTTATCAGATGTAATCATGGCGAGGGGATACGTTAAGGTATGATTTATACTTATCGACCGGTGTTCATCCACATCACGACACATTCCCGTATCAAGGTATGCACGAGAGTTCATCTTACCAGTGAGTATACCGATTATCATCTGTTTGACCGTATAAATTGTGAGATACTCACTTATTTTGATTTGAAAACAAGTCCTATGTGATATAATCACTTATTGATGAGGAACTTGATTTTCGTATGCATGAGGGCACAGGTGCAAGTCCGTGAACAGGTCAGTACTTCCGTACAGCAGAGAGACGAACTTGACACCCGGAAAAATGTGATATTTTATCACTTATTTGATTTGGACATGTGATTGTTTATCACTTATTGAGGTCGAATGCAGTATGCAATATGTACACGTATGTATAGTATCATGGAAGATCTAGACTTGCGTCCCCGTTATTTTTCGGTAAAAGATACAACCATGATACCCAGATGATAAGCAGCATAAAGACCGAATATCTCAGAACCTCGGCAATCTATCAAACGAAATTTCGGTACTAAGACCATATGCCAATGAATGGTTCCCACCTGATCTTCAGTCGATTAAGATTTATATCACCCTGCACACTTTAAAATGATTGTGAGCCTACCGATACATCTTATATAGAGCTGCTTATCGTTTTGCATTTAAGGTTTAAAGAGGTTTGGATAGACCACTGATGTACTATCATTTTCTCTTTTGCTCGCCAGGAAACTCATTTTTGTTTTTCTATTGTTTTTGTGTTTTTGAATTTTTCGATGTTTTTGGATTTTCCGATTTTTGGATTTACTCCCCCTAAAATCAACAAACTAAGATAAATTTAAAAACACAAAGGTATTTACAAAAATGATTTTCCGATGTTGGTTTTACTCTTGCTTGACCTTAATGCCGTTTACCAATAATAAAAAGTCAAATCTTGATTTGTCAAAAGCTTTGGTAAATAAGTCGGCACGTTGGTCATCGGTGTGGACCTTAACAACATCGATTAGCCTTTTCTCAAAGCAATCACGTATGAAGTGATATTTGATTTCGATGTGTTTGGTCTTTGAATGCTGCACAGGATTTCTAGTGATATCTAAAGCAGCAGAATTATCAACGTAAATAGGAGTAGTTAGGAATTCAAAACCGTAGTCCCGCATTTGTTGTTGAATCCAAAGTACTTGGGAGCAACAACTTGAGGCAGCAATGTATTCAGCTTCGCATGTTGATGTAGCTACACACGTCTGCTTCTTGCACTGCCATGTGACTAGGCGATTTCCTAAAAACTGACATCCAGCCGTTGTGGATTTACCGTCGATTTTGCATCCGCCAAAATCAGAATCACTGAAAGCTACCAATTCAAAGTTATTATCCCTAGGGTACCACAGACCGGTGTCGGGGTACGTCTTCAAATAACGAAAAATCCTTTTGACAGCAGCAAGATGTGAGGCCTTCGGGTTAACTTGATATCTGGCAAGCAGGCACGTCGGGTACATTATGTCTGGCCTTGATGCTGTGAGGTACATGAGAGATCCGATCATGGCGCGATAGATAGAAGGGCTAACAGCTTCTCCCTTCAAGTCTGGAGTAATTCCGTGATTAGTTGGCAATGGGGTACCAATGGGCGTTGCATCAGACATCTGGAACCGGCTCAAGATGTCACCAACATATTTAGTCTGATGGATGAATATCCCAGACTCCGTTTGTTGTACTTGTAGGCCCAAGAAGAAGGTCATTTCCCCCATAGCACTCATCTCGAATTTATCCTGCATAATGCGCTCGAATTCCCTACACAAGACATCATTAGTAGAACCAAAAATAATGTCATCAACGTATACCTGTACCAGAAGAAGATCTCCATCTTGTTCTTTGATGAAGAGAGTACAGTCGATAAGACCTCTACGAAAACCGTTCTCCAGCAGATAGTGAGATAAGGTTGCATACCAAGCTCGTGGTGCTTGATGAAGACCATAAAGAGCTTTGTTGAGCAACCAAACCCGATCGGGATGGATAGGATCTTCAAAACCTGGAGGCTGTTCGACGTACACCTCTTCTTCAACCACACCATGTAAAAATGCACTTTTCACGTCCATCTGATAAACCTTGAATCCTTTGAAGGACGCATAGGCTAGAAAGATTCGAATTGCTTCGAGACGTGCCACTGGTGCATAGACTTCGTTGTAGTCGATCCCTTCAATCTGACGAAAACCTTGAACGACTAAACGAGCTTTGTTTCGGATAACAACTCCGCGGTCATCCTTTTTGCATTTGAAAACCCAACGGGTACCAATCTTCTTGTATCCAGCAGGTTTCTCTACTAGTTTCCAGACACCCAGCTTCTGGAATTGTTGCAGTTCTTCCTGCATTGCTTCAACCCAAGCATTATCTTTCAAGGCTTCTTTCCACGTTCTTGGTTCTTCTTGTGAGACATAACACGCGAAGGACCAGTCGTTTTGTTGCCCGGATTCTCGAATAGCTGCATACAAGCCTGCATTGTTGTTGTTTCGCAACATGTTTCTTGTTTGTACGCCACTTTGCACATCTCCAATGATGTTTTGTTGAGGATGGGTATTATGAATCCTTGTTTCTGGATTGTCTGGAACTGGAACATTTATACCCAGGTTGTTAAGATTAAGATCAACAACCAATTCAAGACCCGGAATTGACGAAGAGGATGATGCAGTAGTCTCAGCTGTTCTATGTGTTTCCACTGGAGGAGTACCCTCTGAAGTACCATGAACTGCTGTTGTAGGAGCTTCTTGATCTGCATCTAGAAATTCATCATCCTCTGAAGATTCGTTCAATTCGTTTGCATCATGAAAATCCTCATTGTTGAGAGTATTATTGTTCACCGAAGAAGATGGTTCTTGATTCACAAGAATTGGACGAACCACCGGTGAAACTGTTGCATTGTCACTCTCGAAAAACATCCTAGCCGCAGCATTTTCTTCAGCGGCTTCAACATTGATCGAATTGAAGAAGTCATCGTACTCAAACATCCAAGGTTGACCCGGATTTTTGACTGGCAAGGTGTGCCTTTGTACTCTGACCTCAGACCATTCTTCAACCCTTTTAGTCTCTAGATTCCAGACTCGTAGGTTAGGGGTGGCATACCCAAGAAAGTATCCATCAATTGCTCTTGCCCCAAACTTTCCATTAGGATCGATGATTGTGCATGGAGCTCCAAACGGTTCTAGATAAGACAAATCTGGTTTCCGTTTCTGAAGAAGCTCAAAGCAGGTCTTGTTGTGTCTTTTGACTGTAAGGACTCTGTTCAATGTGTAACATGCAGAGGCCACAGCTTCAGTCCAGAATGGAATGGGTAGCTGCGACTCTACCAACATTGTCCTAGCAGTCTCGATCAATGTGCGGTTCTTACGTTCAGCGACACCATTCTGTTGAGGAGTATAAGCTGCACTAAACTCATGAAGAATACCCTTTGAAGTGCAGAACTCCGTCATGGAATGATTTTTAAATTCAGTACCATTGTCGCTACGTATCCGCCTAACCTTCAACTTATACAAATTCTCAATCTGAATGATCAAGTTTTTGATGATGCCAAAGGTTTCACTCTTGTGTGCCATGAACGCAACCCAAGAAAATCTTGAATAATCATCAGTAACCACGAGGCAGTATTGATCACCCCGAATACTCTTGTGCTTGACAGGACCGAACAAATCCATGTGCAAACGTTCAAGAGGAACTGCCACTGTGTTGATCTTCTTTGTAGGGTGCTTCTTCTTTGTTTGCTTTCCTTTCTGGCACGAAACACAGATGTCTTGAAGATGGAAATTTTTGAGAGGAACACCATTCACCAATTCATTTGAAACCAAATGATTCATTTTGCGTAAGTGAATGTGACCCATTCGTCTGTGCCAAGAGATAGTGTCTTTTTCTGTGGCTTTAGAAACGAAACAAGTTGCTTGTGCAGACGTAGTAATAGCCTGGCTCATGTCAAGGACGTACAAATCATTTATCCTTGGAGCCGACAAGAGAATCCATTCTTTTGGAATTTTGAAGCCGGGTTTCAGCACATAACATCCATTAGCATCAAAGTGTACTGAGAATTTCTTGTCACAAATTTGAGAAACACTGAGAAGATTGTGATCAAGTTGTTGCACAAAATTGATCTTGTCAAAGCTGACAATCCCGTTAGATATCATTCCTTCACCCGTTATATATCCACCTTTATCTCCAGCAAAAGCAACATAACCTCCTCTAATAGATTTAACGTCGTAGAGAAGCTTCATGTCGCCTGTCATGTGCCTGGATGCCCCACTATCAACAATCCAATGACTACTGATAGTTCCTCCTGAAGCACCCTGCACATGAACTCAAATGAATTAGTTGGAGATGGGGACCCAAGCCATTGTGGTCTTGGGTCTTCCATTTTCATCAATGACAATCACTTCTTGTCTTTGATGGTTGGTGAATTGTGATGGTCCCCCTGATTCAGTAACCGATTTAGGTTTCCAAGTCTGTTTGGTTTCACCAGTATTTTTCTTTAAAATTTTAACTTCTTGATGATTTGAAGTTTTAGAATTTTCTGGTTTTACAACAACAGATTGTTTTTGAACCACATCGGTTTTAATCGCCTTTTCAATCTTTTTGACCTGTTGGCGTTTCTGTTTCTTTTCCCTTTCTTTTACAAGGCGGGGATCTTGTTTTGTGGAAACAGTTGGCTTACGGTCAGCTTTGCCACGGGGATCATCAACCTTTTCTTTTTGTTTATGAAGATATGGGCAGTTTCTAATAATGTGCCCAATGGTTCCACACTCAAAACATGATCTTCGTTCTACAAACCCCGAAGAATCATGTGATCGTCTAGCCGATGATGTTGAACTTTGTGAACCCGAGGTACTAGGTTTTGAACTGCTTGGTTCATTTCTTTTCTCGACAATAGCTTTCTTGACAAAATCTAAGTTAGATTGATTTTCAAACTTCTCAATTTTGTCTGTTCCCGTCGATTTCACAAAGTTAACATTTTTCTTCTTCTTTTGATTCGGCTTCTTCTGCACTGGAGCCGGTGCTTTACCTTTGGGTTTGGTGTGATTTTGCTGTGTTGGCACTGTTGGCAATTTCTTGTTGCCAAATTGCTTTCGAACTTCAGCCTTTGGGATTGGAGGACACTGTGTGACTGTAACTTTAGGTCCTGCCTTTCCCAAGAACTTACTCGTCGAATTCTCAAAGACTTTGCAGATTAAGGATTGATTAACATTCTTAATGGGAAAATCTTTGTCTGAGTAAATTTTATCATCACCAACTAGAGTGTACAGCAAATTCACACTCTCCGGCTCTCCTGCAGATGAGGACTCAGTTGCAACAGTCTTAGCGGGTTGAACAGGGGGATCACATAGAATGTGATTCTCAAGAGGTATGTCCTCATTTTTGACTACCGCATCAGACTTTGCTGGGACAGTATCGTCAGATTCATCATCAGACGAATCAGCATCCTCAATCACAACCGGAGGATCTTGATTCTGTTCAGCACTCACAAATGTATCTGCTGACACATCTGAATCTGAGGATACTTCCTTTTGGTATCCGAGTCCTGCAGCAAACTCCTTAACATCTAGAGGCACAGAAGGTTCAAAGAAAACCCTGTCCTCTTCATCAGGCATGGCATCATAATTATGTCTCACTGGTGGTGGACACTTCTTGTAGCCAATGCATGTGACATCTCTCTTTTCCTTCTGAACGTCAATGATGTGATCTAACACATAGCTAGAACTCAAATAACTGTCTAGCTTGAGTTGGATCGCATCACTTTCGGTTTTCACACAAGCCATCTCTTTTTGCATACTCTCAAGGCGAGATATATACAAATTAATATCAGTTTGTTTTCTTGAAACCATTTTAGTCAGTTCTGTTTTATCCTTCTTTAATGTTTCAATTACTGACTTAAATTCTTTTTCATGGTTTTCATAAAACATGTTGGCTTCTGTGCATTTTGAGAGATCCACAGTCAATTTCTGATTGTGGATGAATGTCACATCATATTTCTCTTGCAAAGCCTCATGCTTGCTTTGCAAGTCACTCCAATTCTCATTCACAGTAGTATGTTTGTCTTGCAAGTCAAACAAGCTAGCTTGTAAAGCATCATGTTTGCCTTGCAACTCAGACATACTTTTCTCAAGATCAGCACATCTAGCATGCAACCTAGCACATTCATCACAATTAACAGCAGTGGGTTCATCGACACATACCTGACTTGATGAACCGTCGACATTAGCCATAAAGGCTGAATGGAGAGAAGACGAAGAGTAAGCAGCTTGATCCACCAGAATAGATCTTCTTTGAGTTTCTGCTACAGCTTCCCCCAAGAGTTCATCAATGTCAATATCATCCGAAACATTAGATGTCTCACCCACATGATCATCACCAGAGTTGGATGATTCTTCATCAACACTCCTGCTGTATCCAGAGGAGTCTTCATCTTCAGACGATTCATCACCACTGGCAGAAGATTCTCCACCACTGGTGTGAACTAGCTCCTTCACAATCTGAGCAAAACATGCTGTTCCATCAGGAGCATCACCACCCAACTGGATTGACCAGTCACAACCTTCATCCACCTGAACTGCAAGTGCTCGGTTGGTTTGGTTGTTGACAGGCACCAATGTACGATCATTGTTTCTGTTCTGCTGGTTGCCTTGGTTCCTGAAGGGGTTTTGATTCCCGTGCTGGGCTGGCTTTGTACATTCCCGTTTAAAGTGGCCCCGTTCACCACAGTTGAAGCACTTAACAGCTTGCTTATCGAACCCATACTTGGTGTCTCGCTTACTTTCCAAGCTGGTTCTTCCAGTACTTTCCATCCAATCCTTTGCTCTTCTCACAGCACTCGCAAAGGCCCACTTGATGTCCATCAAGTCCATCTCCTCCTTATCAATCTGCCTGTAATCTTCTTGTGTCAGATTAATGTTTCCAATCTGACCTTCTATCAACCCACAGTACGCGCTCACTACAGTGTTAAGCAGCTCCATGTGTTCCTTAGCTACTTCTACACTGATTTTAGAGAAGCTTGACGTGTCGAGCTGTACTGTACTTGACTTTGATTGTTGACCTGCAGCAGATGATGTTCCTCCATAACATGCATATTGAGGTTGTTGAGCAGGAGGAGGATGAGGTGGTTGTATTGGATTTCCATACAGATCTGTGGTTGGAGGCGGCTTTACAGGAACTTGCACTGGATTGCCATACATATCCGTGCTTGTGACAAACGCCGTTTGAAGTGGAGCATGTGATCCAGCTTTTGCAGATGAAGTAGTGGAGGTGCCATAATACATCTCTGGATTCTGTGGCACTGCAACTCTCTTTGCCTTCAACGTTTCTTCCTGATCCTTGTTCTCCAGAAGCTGCACGAAATCGTTGATATTGGTAGTTCTCAACGTTCCGTTGTACTTCAAGATTTCCAGGAAGTTGTTCCATTGAGGAGGCAATGCATCGGCAAACTTCTTTACCACCTCTGTTGGAGTCGTTGTGACTTCAAAGTTGGTCAGCTCAGTAAGTAGGTGATAGAAACGGCTTGTCATATCTCCTAAGGACTCCTTATCCATACATGTGAAGCCATCAAATTCTTTCTTCAGTAGATCTCGTCGTAGTTGACGTGTGGCTTCATTACCTACTCCTCTTGTCTTCAAGGCATCCCACAGCTTCTTCGTAGTCTTGAAACTGACGAACTGATGATAAATATCCTTGCTCAGTGCTTGAGTAAGAATAGCGTATGCTTTCTTTTCTAAGTCATACGTCTTCTTTTGATCATCAGAAAGATCGGCAAATGTAGCTGTCGAAGAAGCAGCAACCTCGATAGTTTGATCGAATTCCGTAATGAACCGTAACCACAACTCTGTATTTTGACCAAGAATGTATGTATGGAAACGATCAACCCATCCTGGATATTCATGAAGATGCATCAACTTTGGAGGCCTGTTCAAACTTCCGGTTTCACTTTCGCTTAGAAGAAGACTTTGAATACTCGGAGTTTGATTTGAAACAAACGCCCATTGACCAGCTGGAGTGGCATTTGTTTGTGAGGATGTAGATACCGGAGATTCGGCCCATGATGGAGATTGACTAGTATTCATGTATTTTCCACTGTCTGGAGCCGGACTTCCCCACCAACTCGGATTCATGATAGATAAGCAAAATAAATGCTAAGTAAGAATGATCCGAAAGATACACAGCCGAAGGATCCTGGTTGAAGGATCTGAAATCACAGAAACTTGTTAGCAATAAACTGACCACAGTCGAAAGATCGATTTATTGTTCGAAGGATCAACAGTATTCGAAAGATTACTGTTGACTCTCGAACAATGACTTCGAAGGATTCAAGAGCTCGAAGGATTCCTTTTTGAAAGATCCTTATCTTTCGAGTTAACTCTTTATCTTTCGAATAACAGATCTCGAAAGATTCACCAATACGAAGGATCCTAATCTTTCGGACACTAATCTTTCGAAAAGATTCCTCTGTCGAAGGATATGTTTCAGACTTCGAAGGATGGGTCGAAGGATATAAATCTTTCGAGCCCTCCTTGATCGAAAGATATCGAAGGATGATCTTTCGATGTCGAAAGATATCTTTCGAGAGCTCTGACACAATCTGATCTTATGTGAAAGGTTGGTGAAAAGGTGACAGGGGTTGGTGAAGTTGCTTTCGGCAGAAAGGATGTTTCTGCACAACTTTCCACCAAACTTTTTGACTTTCAAAAATTATACCCAAAAAGGCAAAACCTTATCCTCAAGTTCAGTCACCGGAAACACACCGGAATACCACCGGAAAACACAAGGTTTTCTAAAAACCAATTTTTATGTTACCCAACCCAACCTGACCACTCCCGGTTAGTTTAGACACGTTTTTACTCAAAGAAAATGCAAGAAACTTAGTAAAAACAGGTGCAAAACCAGGTGTTTCAACACACCACAACTTGTAAAAACCCGGTTTTAAACAAGGTTAAGAGCCTTAGCTCTGATACCACTTGTAGGTCCCTGTTTCGCGGAGGATTACGAACCTAAACCTTGTTATACAAACCTACTAGCGAGTGCGGAATCCAAGCTAGCAAGCAAACCGAGTTAGTAGCAAGTAGAGAAACAAACACACAAAGATTCACCGATTAACACTAGTCGTATTAATGCAAATGAAGGTTCGGTTACAAGCTCAATGTTTACAGAAGTGTTCTATAAACTCTCTAAGTGTGTGTGTGAGTTCTGGGCAGAATGCTCTCTAAGCTTCTATCTCTCGGGTGTGTGAAAATGGCAGAACTCACTAACACTCAACACATGCATGGGTATATATACCCAGCTCAGCAGGTCTGCTCGAAGGATTCGACAGATGGTCCGAAGGATCATCTGTCGACCACATGTTACACGAAAGATCAGCATGGACCTCGAAGGATCATCCTTCGAGGTCTAATGGTCGAACCATGGTCGAACCATATCTTTCGATCACCTCGAAGGATCAGGTGTATCCTTCGAGGCTATCCTTCGATCAGAACATCTTTCAACTGTTGTCCAAGTCAAACCGGAGGATGGTTGACTTGGTCAACTTACAATACAAATCAGGACATCGTTTATATCAGACCGAATACAGACAAAGTACAGACACAAGTGCACCAACACTTTTAATTTCAATATAAATCATGTACAAATAATTGAATAGTGACTAATCTATATTATTATAAAAAGGAGAAGTGATGTACAAAAAGGTAATTTTGTTATAGGTACAAATTTTGAAGCAATGTATACAAAGAACCCAAAGCCTTTTGAGAGGGACATTTTAAGACGTTGTGGGGGTAAATACGAGAATTCCTCCTAGAGAATCCCAACTGTCGGCTTATGACGGGGAGCAGAACTGATCGGCCGTGAATGAATGTTTTAAAAGAGAGAGAGAGTGTGTTTATGGCAGAGCGTTAGAGAGAGAGAGGGAGAATGCAGGAGAAAAGGCCGACCCGGTCAATCAACTGCGGTCTCCCACGCTTCACTTCACTTGGTCGGAGAACGAACACGCCTACACCCCGCTCCGCCAATCATCCCCCTTCTGATCTTCTCTTTTCTCGTGATATTATTGTTTCTATATACTTTCAGATTCATAATTAGGGTTTTTTTTTACTTTTGTAAACTATAGGAATTCATGATGGCTTCGAAACGGATCTTGAAAGAACTCAAGGATCTCCGGAAGGATCCTCCTACCTCTTGCAGTGCAGGTATTGTTTTGATTTTCATCTGTTAGATTCTGATTTTATTTTTTTAAAATTTTAGGGTTTTGTTTTTGATCTGTTATTTTCCAGGGTTATAAGTTGTTTTGTTTGTGAGTTTATGTTTTGTGGTTGAAAAGTCAGGATTGGTGGCTTGATGTTTAGGTAAATAAGTTTGTTAATCATAATTGAGAATTATCAAAGGTTTTGGTTCAAATATGAGGTTTTTGGTGGACTATTATTAGTTTGTAGATGAGATATTGTTATTGATTATTATGGTTAGGGTTTATAGCTATGAGAATTGTGTATATATTGGTTTATCTGAGCACCGCTGCACCGACAACGGTGTAGAAATAACTTTCGAGGTAATAGTTTTCATCACCCAACTAAAATTTGGGGACTTTCTTGATGACAACTAAAATTTGGTGACTTGATCTCAACGTTGCTTTGTTGCATGAAACATTTATCTAACAATTAAAAATATTCAGATTTGAGTAGCTTATGATTCATAAAGTTAAAAACATTTACCCAGGTTTCTTTCTATCGGGCTGAAGGCCTGCTTGGTTCATAAAGTTCAGAGAATGTATTCGAATTCATCCACAGGTCAGGTTACTTTCTCTGTAGGTCAAAATCGCTTCTGTATGTTATGTGTATCCTCACTCACTGTGTTTCACGTTTGATTTAGAGCTTTGTGATGGACCAATTAACGCCTTTACAGTAACGTGTACTGTAACCATGGGTTCATTTATGTAACCTCACAGGTCGGTTAGTTTAGTACTTTTTCTTATTTCATTTCATCTTCTGACATGTTGAATGCGTGAATAGGGTACGTTGGAGATCTGTCTACTTCTATCTTTTTTAGCATATGACAATTATTGGCCAGTACAAAAGGTCATTTGTTTTGACGTATAGTTTTATTGTTTTGCTCTCAAGTCAAACGACTTGTTTGACCTTTGACGTACAAGCTGTTAAAATTCATTTGTGCTTGGACAGATCCCCTTGAAGGCCACTCGGCATCAAGTAACATACTTTGCTGAGAAGAACCTATACCCACTTATAGTTTCTGTTCCTGCGAGTAGATTCTTTGGTTGACCATTAATATAATGTGTTCTATTTCAAACATTCATAATTACATTATGACAAATATTAATAGTATAAAAGATGAACCAGTTTTCATATTGGCTCTTTGCAGGTCTCAAAGCCTATAAATCAAGTGCTATCAACTCTGGTTGATCAAGAATCTGGCCACCAAATTGAGCATGATAATTTAAATCTTGATGGTACTTAATACTGTTGAAGAATTCGAGGTTAGAATTTTGGAACCAGAGAGTTCTGGTGGGCCATGGCAAATAAAAGGAACTATTCACATACAAACTTCTGAGCCTGCGTTAACTGTCAGTGGTTACATTATCTGTAAGTTTCTTTCATTTCAGTCATTATTTATATGTATTTATTGTACTTATTATTGTTGTTTTTAATTGTTTTGGAATGAGGTAGAATACAACAACAAGAGAGAATGAAACTCTGTTGGCAATTGGGACTGCCTATGTGCAAGGGGAAGATGTAGCTGCAAGAGGACGTGTTCTTTTGTTCTCAGTTGAAAATAGCACTGAGAATTCACCGGCAAAGGTAACTTGATTATTGTTATCTTATTTTAGGATTTAATATTATTTTCAGTGGCCGAGTTTCATGTGGGGGCACATGTGACTAAATTTCTCCGGTTACAGATGCTTCCAGCTTCTTCTGCTGGTTCTGATAAAACAAACCATTTCGCCCTTGTATTTGGAACCCTAGATGGCAGCATTAGTCAATGGTTGATGTTGATTTTCAGGCAAAGTGCTCATTGTGGTGGCTCAATGGTGATTCCAACAAGGCCGTGGGCGGCTGGAGCTTTTTGTTGCTGTTGTTGAAGCCTCCTTTAGTTCCTGGATTAGGGGTATGTTTTAGATGCTATTTTCAACAAAGATTGTTTAAGGTTTTCATATTGTTTGTATAAATTATATAATAAACATACTCCTTTTATATGACAAGAATGCACTATGTTAATGGTTATAGTCTTTGTTTCAATTTGTGTTGTAGGGGAAAAGTAAGGAGCTAGGATAATGATGTAAACTGTACTGTATATGGTGATAATTTGGTCAACTTTGTTTTCATATTTTGCACCTACACATATTTTTCTCATTGATGTTCTCATGTTTCCTAGGCTTACTTTCTTACGTCTGTGCAGTGCCCCGATTTGAGAGGAGATCGGGTTTCTACTCCCTTAACTGACCAGGTACATGCGTTTATAGTGCTCAGTATTGGTGAGTTCTTTAACTTTTGCATTGGCTCATTTCAATATGCAGAGAATGTTACGACTTGTGTTTCTTGGGATGGTAATGGGCACGGTTTATGCGTAGTCAAGAAACTTACCGTATTGATACGTAGTTCTTTAACTTTTACACAGCCTTTGGAATGCCTTTGTGATCATAGATCTTATGACGTAGTTTTTTCCTTACGTCTCATTTTGCCAATTTATTTTTCTACTTTTGTACAAAAATAATGTTTGGGATTAATAATTGATACGTTTTTTTTTTATTTCAGTACAGAGGATAAGATCATCGTCTTGTAGCATTAGAACTAAACCAGATTGTCTCTAGGTTAGTTTGATATAAAAATATTGTCATTTGTTTATGGATCACAATGTAAATTTCCTGCACTATTTCTCAGCTTAATAGTAAAACTATTTATTAATATTACTTAAAAGTTAATTAGTTTTACTGATTTGTTGCCTACACTAGAATCTTGAATTTGTCTTTTAGCAAGAGAGTGTTTATTTTTTGTTTTTGAAGGCTCGCATAAACTTAGCACAATGGTTCAACAACCTTTGAAGTCAAACATTTTACCTGTAAAGCCCTTTTTTATTGATAAATTTAGCAATTGCAGTAGCAAAATGAGTTTTGGAGGAAAATGGTTCAAGTTCAACTTAAAGTGGACGAGTCTTTCATATCTACCCGTGAAACCGAACTTTGATTCAAGACATGACAATCCATGAAACGAATGAAGTTTGGTTTGTTTTTGTAACTTTTTTGTCCCACATTGCAGAACTGAAGGCTCATCTTCCCTTTCATGTGCCACTATCAATTCTTTGTCTATACTCAATTGTTATATTAGTTGTGTTAACAAATTGGTTTAAAAAATAAACTGTGTGAACTCATTGGGCAACGTGCGGTAAATACCCGCGGCAATGCGCGGGCCTTCCCACTAGTTAAGAAAAATGATAAAATATTAAATGGTGAAGAATAAGCATCCTCAAATATTCAGGTAATACAGTGTATTGTGAATGTTTTTTTTCTTTAATATAAAGCAATTCAATTTAAAATACTTCAAGTTTTATTCTCAATTAAAATATATTTAATCCTTCAAATTTAAACTTCTTACTAATAAAGTCCCTTAAACTTGAAAATTGTCCAGGTCTCAACTCTCAAGTTTGAAATGGCACCCAATCTGATAAGAAACGTAACCGATAATCAACTATATTAAAAATTTATTAGTTACTAACACAGGATGAAAATCTCCCTTTTTGTGTTGCTCGGTTAAAGAATCATCCAATATCTGTTGTTTCTTATCAAGATTATGTGTGTGTATATGTATGTGGTATATAAGAAATGGATATTGAAATCCTTACCTTGAATCAAGATGAATAACATGATATCGTTTGGCACTGTACTTCTATGATAGGGACTCTCGGTTGTTCCTTATATTTCTTCTCTTGCAACACTTTCCTAACCCCATTATTCTTCTAAATAATGGTGAGAGATGTGATGAACATAGAACTTAAAAACATAGAAAAATAGCAAGTCGTGCTGATAACGTGTTGTAAAACAACGGCTTACTAGCGACTAGTATATGAATATGAACATAATCAAAGGAACACATAGAGAAAGATAGAATAAAGAACTATTATTCATTGAGATGTACATCATTTACAAATGCCAATATATATAGGCACTATGACATTAATACATACATAAATGATATGGGAGTTGGTAATGTGGATGGTCACTAGTAAATAATATATTCATAACAAATATATCTTTAAAAACCCCTTTTATTGCAAGGGTTGAATAAATATAATTTTATATATTAAATAATAAAAATATAAGAACCATATTGTACGGGTTGAATAAATATAATTTTATATACCAAATAAAAAAGTTATATCTTTAAAATCGCTTGTTTTACACGAGTTGAATAAATGTAATATTGTTTACCAAATAAAAAAATAATACATCTTTAAGAAACCTCATTTATTACATGGGTTAATTAAATGTAATTTTATATACAAATAATAAAAAAACACATCTTTAAAAATATGTGTATTACACGAGTTGAATAAATGTAATTTCCGTTACTAAATAATAAAAAATATATATCCTTAAAAAAACCCCGTGTATTGTACAAATTGAATAAATCTAATTTTATATATCAAATAATAAAAAATTATATCTTAAAAAACCTCATCCATTACACGGGTCGAATAAATGTAATTTTGTATAGTAAATAATAAAAAAAGGTATATCTATAAAAAACCACGTGTATTACACGGGTTTAATAAATCTAATTTTATATACCAATAATAAAAAAATCATATCTTTCAATATACTAATGGATAATACGCTATACGCGATGGATATGGTGATTGTGAATGGTATTCAAAATTTAAAGTAGGATGAAATTTAACCTTTTATTTAAAACTTGTAAATGTAACGAAGTCTCAATAAATTTAACCATTTATTTAAAACTTGTAAATGTAGAAATGATAAATAATATTAGTTAATTTTATTTTAAGTTTCGTAAAATCTATTTGATATCAAACTAAACAAAACGTCCAAATATATAGTTAATATCAAGAGTAAATTATGATTTTTGCCCCTGTGTTGATATCACTTTTACCCTTTTAGCAAAAAAAAAAAAAAGACGAATATTTTAACATCTGAGCCCACACCGTCTTTTTTTCTAACCCTTTTGACCCCTACCAAAAGGGTTAGAAAAAAGACGTTGGGGTCCAAAAGGGTTAGAAACGTTGAAGGCTCAGATGTTAAAAAATTTCTTTTTGGGTTAAAAGGGTAAAAGTGATATAACCACATGGGCTAAAATCGTAATTTACTCTAATATCAAATTAGATAACTTAGTTTGAATTTGAAGTAAATAAATAAATATAAAAGTAATAATTAAACTAAATAATATTTAGTAGGAGGATTATCTATAATTAATTAAAAGAGATTAAATTAAATTATAATTATAATTATCCATTAGACATGGCCTATATGATGACAAGTGTCCTCAAAGTGGTTCATTTTATTATAGGTATAGATGAAACTTACGGTAACCTAGAGCATGGGACAAAGCTCTTCTGAAAGGATATCAACAAGATATTGTTGAAACAATGTGAACAACTTATCGGGGCTTGTATCAAGAATCAAGGGACAAATTTGATACCCGATTGAATATTTATCCGCTAGAAATTGTTGAAACAGTGTGAACAACGTCAGTGGGAACCACTAATCCCGCTACCTAACAGAAAAAAGTTACCTCACTAAGTTTTATAGCAAAATGTTAAATTTGAATTTGATTTATGAAGTGAAAACATCCCCCTTTCCGAACGGAACTTCAATCAAAGCAAAACTCGTAGGTATACCTGATACCCGATGAATATTTACCCCCTAGAAATCCGACGAGTTTTCAAACAGATTTGGGACAAGTTTATCTAATCGGGTTTGAGTTTAAGATTACCTAAACCTGTCCCTAACCCGACCCATTGCCATTCGTGTTCCCCAACTTTACTTCACTATAGGGTGCAAGTTTTATAGCAAAATGTACAACCATGTTCAATTCAAACTTTGATAGTCTTTCCCCTTTCCAAACGGAGCAAAACCCTCATAATTTTAGCTCACTCTCTCTGAAACCAGAGAGAAATGGTGGATGCTTCAAGGCAACGGAACGGCGACGGAGACCATAGGTCTGGCAATCTGAAGAGAAAAGGCTGCAATTTCATGGATTTATTCAACGGTGAATGTGACGTTGAGGAGAACGGGTCTTCTAGCGACGTTGAGTTCCCGATAAAGCGTAAGCATTCTTCCGATCATCGTCATTCCTTGTATATCTGCTGAATTTTGTTCATATAGGGCTAATTGTATGTAAGATTTGATATGTTCTCTATGTTTTTAACAACTGGCTATATAAATAGTATCCGTCTTCCGATCATCGTCATTGTTGCTAAATTTTGTTGTTTTAGGGCTACTTATATGTGAGATTTATCAAATATTTGACGATATGGCGAGGTAAACGCTAACGATTCTTCCGCTAATAAGTTGTTGTTTTAGGGCTATTTCTCGAGCTGGTGGCATTGTTTCTGCTCCTGTCTGATTTGGTGGTTGGTTTTTTCGTTGTTTATTTTTGACATACTGTGATCCCTTTTAAGTTGTTTTTGTGTGTCAAGTAGAGGAATTATAAGGCAACTGGGCAAGTTGTGTGTTGTAGAGGAATAAACAATGGCTAGATAAACCTCAAGGATCTTTCTTTCATCGTCTTTATTTGCGTATGTTATTTTATATGTGTGAACTGGTAGATTCTTGATGTGTTTCACGATGATGAGTAAAACGTTAACGATTTTTCCGATCATCGTCATTTTTGCTAAATCATGTTGTTTTAGAGCTAATTATATGTGATTTGTTAGATTTTTGACGTTTTTAATGATGACAATATAAACGGTAACGATTCTTTTGAGTTTAGTCGTTGTCTGCATATCTGCAATATTTTTTGTTTTAGGCCTAATCCATTTTGCATGCCGATTAACTGAACTCATAACTAGAATCCATAAACTATATTCTAAATCCATCATGCATGATGATTGACTATGCATATAAATACGACCCAGATACTAAATATAAGAGTAAACTCTGTTGTCTTTGATTACATCTCTATTTACTGGCTGTCTATCTTTGTTGTGCCTTTAAGTTGCATTTGATATATGTAATGTTTTGTGATGCAATCCATGTTAATTTTGAATTCAACAAGTAATGATCTGACTTCAAACAAGTAATAATCTTTGTTTTTCCTTGTTCACATATATTATTAGTCAAGTTACCCACCGGAAAGATCATATACTTTACAGTCAAAGACTCGGACTCCATTGGCAGCATCAAACTCGGGATCCAGACTCAGGAACGTATTCCATTTCACCAGCAGGAACTGATCTTTAAGGGAATGGTTGTCGAGGACATCAATACTCTTGCCGACATGCGTATCAAGAAGGATTCCACCCTCACACTTGCGCGCAAATCAGGTGCTTTCATGAATATATCCATCAAGAACTTCGAAGGAAGGATAATTTGCTTTCTTGAAACCAAGCCCACCGACACCATTGCCTTCGTGAAAGAAAAGATCAAAATGAAGCAAGGTATATCTGTTGATGAGCAGGTGCTGATCTTCAACAAAATGGTTCTCGGCGACAGCGGCACCCTTTTCGACTTCCACATCAACTGTAAATCGACCCTCACACTGATACCAAAGTCAAGGGGATTCATGAAGATTTTCATCAAGACCCTCACCGGAAAGATCGTTACTCTCGAAGTCAAACCCTCATACTCCATCGGCAACATAAAAGCCAAGATACAGGATGAGGTGCATATTCCGCCTGATGCTCAAGAGTTGATCTTCAACGAAATGGTTCTCCGTGACATCAACACCCTTGCTGACTATAACATCAAAGCGGAATCCACACTCACACTAACGCGTTTATCAAGTGGATTCATGCAGATATTGATCAAGCCCCTCACTGGAATTGCCTTTACTCTGGACGTCAAACCCTCTGACACCATATACAGCATAAAAGCCAAGATCCATGATGAGATGCCTACTCATAACATAAACATTCCATGTGACGAGCGAGAGTTGATCTTCAACGAAATGGTTCTCTACAACAATGATACCCTTGCTGACTATAACATCAAAAGGGAATCCACACTCACACTTGTGGCTATATCAAGGGGAGTCATGGAAGTATTCGTAAATCTCTCCACAGGAAAGACTATTGCTCTAGAAGTCAAACCCTCAGACACCATCCACAATGTGAAAGCCAAGATCTTTGGTAAGGAAACTCAACTTCCACGCCATCTGAGACTGAGCTATAACGGAAAGTTTCTCGAGGATGGCCCTACCCTTGCTGACTACCACATCCGCAAGGAATCAAACGTCCTTTTTTTTATATGAAGATGAAGGTATTAATTAGATTAGACCCTTATATCTTATGATCCTATATCATTACTATATTATTAGAATTTAGAAGATGACGCCTTGTGCCTTTTGATGTAGGCCTCTTTTGTAAACTTGTCTACCTATTAGAATTAAACTTGTCTATATTATTGTATGAGTCTGTTGGTGGCCGATTATATACTTGCTTACCAACTAAAAGAAATTACCTTTACCTCAATCAAGTTATGTTCACTTTTTACATTTAGTTTGGTAAGACATCATTAACGACGTAGTTAGTCACCCGTCAAAACAATATCAACAATAGTAAATTACACATTTAGAAACTCTTAAGATAGAACTACTAATTGTATGTATACAACTTGATATGATAGTTACAGATGTACCTAATTCTTACCCATATTGGGTTCTCAAGTTAATTGGGTTTGTATTGAGATACGCCATGCCAAATAAAACCTATACAATTCTATAATAGTTTCATAATAGTAGTCTTGTGGCAATCATATTACAGGATCAATGGTAGTCTTGCTCACATGTCTTGGTATTAACGGTCATTGTAAGTAATGCCAGTCTGAGAATCACGTTGTCATGTTCACAAATCCTTGTGTTTAGGGCCAATTGTGTGAATGTGAATCGAATACTCAACGCCCCTCTTCGTGAATACATAATTCTCAAGTAACAAGTAACAACACTTCAAGGTTGATCATTAGCTACCACACAGTCTTACTACTTAGATACTAACACACATTGGTTGTGACAAATTGGTCATGTTACACAAAAGAAGGTACTCTAATAAAGTTAATACAAGTAATGTTGATACATACAATTGGTGTATACCCCATTTGAAAGATACTTTATCTACTCTCGTTTGTAAGAATGAGGTTTAAATATAATAGCTCGTGTCCAAATGACCTTATAACATAACATGCTTTTTATAGGCAAAATGTGCACAAAATGGCCTTATAACATTCTATTGCGTTTTATTACCTTATATTCTCGTCTTTTTGTTTATTATTATTAAATATGCATTGTATAATGTAAAATAATTAAAATAAATGCACTAACAAAAATTTTAAAGATGGATATTAGATTCATGTATCGGGTATAGCCGGATATAATCGGTTCTGTTTCTTGTCCGGTTTCGGGTATGAATCAGGTATGATCAGATCTGGTTCCGGTTCTAGATATTGAGAACAAAATGCATACCCTATCTATATCCTACGGGTAGGGTCGGTTCCGATTTCGGGTATAGAATACTCGGGTATTAAAAAAACCGGTTCCGGGTACGGTTTTTTTGTGCACCTCTACCTGCTCATGTGTCACGTATATATCGAGCAAAAGCTCCTGCATGGAAGAAGTTCTTTAACCATACATCACCATGACAAACGAATTATAAAACCAGTACCAAAGGACGGGCTCAACTTATACCAACTAGGGTTGTAAACGAAAGTGCCTTTTTTTTTTGTTGCTATATAACACTTAGATTTGATTTTGTGTTTTCTTTAATGGTTCAATGAAAGTGAATTATATGTAGTATCGTAGTTATTATTTTTTTTTTCGTTAAATGAGCATATTGGTATTTAAAAACTATGGCTTAGAATTATGTTATACTTTTAGGTAATAATAATCTGTATACAAATTAGAGGGGAAATCGTGTGGTGAGGTAGAGAACGCAACAATTAAGTTGATGAGGGTTGTGCTCGACTCTCATAAATCGCTTAGTTTAAATTCAAACCGAGCTGGCTAAACTTGAGCTCAAATTCAAGCCACTTGGAGGCTTGAGCTTAACTCGAATAAAATTCGAGTCAGCTCAGCTCGAAGTGATGTAGCTTGATTCGGTTTTGAGCCATAGCCATAACCAAATGATTTGTGTAAATGCGTATGTTATTTTAGAACCACACACTAACGACAAGTGTACCGGTCGTGAAATAGTAAAGCAAGCAAGACCGAGTATCGAAACTAGAGACTAGATGTGACAAACTCTAAAACTCAATATAAACCGAATAACATTTAATTTTGAGTTTTTAATTGTTTATCTTAATTAACTAATTACCTAAATTATACTAATGAGAATCAAGGGGCTGTTTGTTTACCTCTTAATCAAGGCAAGAACCGCTAATCACATGCATGACTTCTACGTACGGTTGACAATTACCAAGTTTTTCTGATTTTAAACCGCCTACCATCTCGTTAGAGAGGACAAATTCTATAGTAATTAGACAAGATGAATGTGACCAACACACAAAACCCTAAGAAAAGATCTTAAGACATGCATGACTAAATGGTTCAGACCTCTTACTGGTTCAGCACTTAATGGTTCAGACTGTTTGTTTCACGAGCAGATGTCTGAATGGTTCAAACATTTGCCTCTGAATGGTTAAGATTTATACAGAGTCTGCATGGTTAAGACCTCTAATCTGAATTGGTCAGACATTTGGCTCCGAACGGTTAAGCATTATACAAGCTCTTAATGGTTCAGACCTCTTACTGATTCAGCATTAATGTCTATCGTCTCCGCCAATCCAGTTCGTAGCAGAAACATAAGAAGTTTAGTCCTTATATTGTAATATTAGATAGTAAAGGGCAAGGTGACATTATTGTAAATAAGGAGAACCTCCTTATATCCTTGGCCTATAAATAGGAACCTAAGGTGTTAGGTTTAGAACTTTTGCAACTTTTGCTCATTTGAAGCTTTGGAGAGCTAGGATCTAGAGAGAGAAAGTCTAGAGAGAGAAAGTGTTCTCCACGTGATTCAGGTGCTGTACAATTTCAGATCTGTCAATAGAATCACTGTGATATTACGTCTCGTGTGTTCGATCACGTTCGTGTACGGATTCCGCACGTCACACGTTAGTTCAGACATCTTACTGATTCAGCACTTAACCATTCAAATGTTGCCAAACAGCCCCTTATATTATGATTTGTTTGGTTACATAAATTTTGTTAAGTTAATTACTAACTGAATAGTCATAAAAATGAGCTTCTTATCTTTAATGTTTATATTATTTAGATATATTTAAAATTTGGGTTTTAAATCTATAACAACGAAAATTCAAACACTGTGTGACACGCATTTAATTTAATTAAGATAAAATGACATTTTGTATATGGTTTCAATATCTTTTATGAACTTTTTTACCAGTTATCTCTATTTTCTGTGATACTTTAACCTAACTTCTTTTATTCTCAACATCAAATACTTAAAAGGCTTTATTTTTACTAATAAATCATCACCCCATTCTTAGGCCAGGAGGTGTGCTATACCGCCTCTGGCCACCTCAGCCTCGTTAGCGCCCTTTGACGCCCCTATCCCATTTCCCAGGCGCCATAGGAGGGGGAGGGGGCGCTATTGACACTTCGACAGCACACTAACGAGCGCCAACGGCTTGAATTTTTGTGGCCCCCATCACTTTACCTTTGATAAGGTAACATTTTAAAAAAAGTTAACTTTTAATTTTAAAATTTCACACTATATATATCCTACCTATTTTACTTAAATCATATCTATTCTCCATCTATTCTATAAACTTTATCATACTGACACAATGTTTCCCAACAATCAAAACGCGTAGGACCCCAAAAAATTGGGAAAGATATGAAGTTTCTCGAGAAAGACTTTTCCAACCTACCGGAAGAGGAGCAAGTCAATTTAGAGGCTAGTAAGTAAAAAATCCGAGCAAAATATATGTAGTTTTTTAGTAGGCCAACCTACCGGAAGAGGAGCAAGTCAATTTAGAGGCTAGTAAGTAAAAAATCCGAGCAAAATATATGTAGTTTTTTAGTAGGGTTTTATTTTTATTTTTAAATATGTTGTTTTTTTAAGTAACTTTGTAGTTTTTATTTTATTTTTAAGTAGTTTGTAATCTTTAATTTATTTTATTGAAATTATGTTTTTTTTTAATTTTGTTTTAAATAAAAATGGTATATAATCTAAAAAATATAAAATATAATAAAAAGAAAATAATTAGATAATCATGATAGAGGTTTTAAACCATTGCATGCAAGTTAAAGAAAGGTCTTTCAAGCCCCATGTAAAGTGACGCCTACATAACGCTAACATGGCATAATAAACGGCGTAGGGTTTTAAACCACACAACCAGCCTTACTATGAATTAAAGGTTAGATAGATAAAGCTAAATACAAGATTTAAAAGCACTGGAAAACATTCTTAAACTAAAAAACAAATACTGTTCGAAAAAAAAACTAAAAAAACAAATACCCAAGTCTGAATACAAATCAACTAAAAAGTAAAAAAAAAAAATATTAGAGTTAATTACTGTTTTCGTCTTTGTGGTTTGTCAAAAATCACTATTTCAGTCTATTAATTTAAAAATTGCAATTTCAGTCTCTGTAGTTTCACTTTCGTAACCATTTCAGTCCACCTCGTACTATTTCAGACACTGTACTAACAAAATAAATGGATTGAAATGGTTTATGAAAGTGAAACCACAGGGACTGAAATGGTTACGGAAGTGAAACCACAGGGACTGAAATCATAACTTTTAAACTAATGTACTGAAATAGTGATTTTTAACAAATTCAGAGAGAGGAAAATAGTAATTAATTCAAAATATTATTACTCAAAGTGGTGCATAAACCCCCTCTCTCTCTCTCTGTAAAATCATCGGAAAAGCATATGAAAAATGGCGGAAGAGGGCAAAGGAACGGCTGACGGTTCTTCGTCGAAGAAACGGAACGGCGAAGGAGACGATAGGCCCGGTAACCGGAAGAAACCGAACAGTGAAGTTGAATTCGTTGAAGTGGAGGAGAGCGGGTCTAGTGACGAAGATGTTGAAGTGGAGGAGAGCGGGTCTAGTGACGAAGATGCTGAAGTGGAGGAGAGCGAAGATGACGTTTTTAACTATGACATGGAGGAAAACAGTAAGGATTCTTCTTCTGAGCATCGTCATTGTTCGTATATTATTATTTGCTACTTTTATTGATATTCAAAGAAAAAGTTTTGTACAACCTAAGGGTTGCATATTGTTGTTTTAGGGCCTAATCTGTAAGTTATTATATTTTGGGGTTTATTTTAGTTACGGAAAATATTTTTGGATATGGATTTCTAAGGGCTGCATTTTGTTGTTTTAGGGCTAATTTGTCTATCATCTGTGTAGCTCATTTCTCTAGCTCTTTGTTGGTTCTTGTGTGTTTGCATTTGAATCTGTTTTTCGTTCTACAGGTATATTAGTGAAGACCACAACCGGTAAGATGATCTCTCTTGAAGTCAAGGGCTTAGACACCATCGGCAACATAAAAGTCATGATTCAATATAAGGAACACATTCCCTTTGCACAGCAGGAACTGGTCTTTGACAAAATGGTTCTTGAGGACGCCGATACCCTTGCCAACTTGCGCATCAAGAAAGGATCCACGTTCACACTTATGGGTAAAACAAATGGATCCTTTAATATAAAGATCACAAACCTCAAGCGAAAGATCGTCCGTTTACTTGAAGTCAAATCCTCGGACACGATTGGTAACGTGAAAGCCAAGATGTGCTGTTTTGGGCACGTGCTGATGTTCAATGATATTGTCCTGGAAGATAGCTGTACCCTTGCTGACGTCCACATCATTAGCGGATCCACCCTCACACATATAAGAAAATCACCGGGATTCGTCAAAGTATCTGTCATTATCCTCTCCGAAAAAACTCTCTCTTTGATGGTCAAACGCACATACACCATCGCCCAAGTGAAATTGGAGATCGAGCGTGAAGAACAAATTCCATTTGACGAGCAGGCGTTGATCTTCAACCATATGGTTATTGAGGACAGTTGTACCCTTTTCGACTTACACATCAACATGAATTCGACCCTCGTACTAAGGCGCAAATCAAGGGTGTTCATGAAGATATTCATCAAAACCCACACCGGAGAGACCGTTCATCTAGAAGTCAAACCATCAGACACCATTTGCAATGTAAAAGCAAAGATCCAGGATCGGTTACATGTTCCCTGTGATGAACAGGCATTGATTTTTGAGGACATGGTTCTTGACAACACCAAAACCCTTGCTGACTTTCACATCAAGCAACAATCCACACTCGCACTTATGCGTACATCAAGGGATTTCATGAAAATATTCATCAAATCCCTAACCAGAGAGCCAGAGGACGTTACTCTAGAAGTCAAACCCTCATACACCATTGGCAACATAAAAGCTGAGATCCAGGATAAGATAAATATTCCATGTGACGAGCAGGCATTGATTTTCGGCGATGTGGTTCTTGAGAACATTGGTACCCTTGCCGACTTTCACATCAACAACGAATCCACACTCGAACTTATGCGTGTATCAAGCGGATCTATGCGTATATTCATCAAGATGATCATCACTGGAAAGAGAATTACTCTGGATGTCAAACCCTCGGACACCATCCAGAATCTGAAATCCAAGATCCATGATAAGGAAGGAACTCCCCCATGCATGCAGAGACTTATCTTTGCAGGAAATCAACTGGAGGATAGTCCTACCCTTGCCGATTACCACATCTCAAAGCTATCAACCGTTCTTCTTAGTATAACTTATGAGAATACGTGTGGTTTGATGTAGTTCGCTTTTTAAACATGTTGTCTACATGTGTTTGAATTCGTTGGATTATTACTCGTTTGTTTTCCTAATTTATCTAAAACTATTAAATCTATCCGCTGAACTTGTAACAACATTTTATTGAATGAAGTACATACAAAGCTAATTTTAGTTGTAACGTGTAACAGAGTATCATTTAGATACGATGCTCGAAATATTTTTAGAGATAATCAGGTACATAAATCATTATAGTAGAACCAAACATGGTGTTGAACATTAAACTAGAAACCACGTTTAACTTGCTTGTTTGCGTTCTGTTTGCACACACCGGGCAAAATCACAATAGGTCCGAAGGCAAATGCAAGACTCAAGTTCACGATGGCCAGAATAATGATCCCAAGCCTACTAAAGACTGCTAAAAAAATTAAAATACCGGAATGGCTCTGTGTTCCTCTTTAAACCAACATAAGAAAATGTCAAAACAAGTAATTAGCATATATCATATGGATATAATGAACCTATTAGAAAATGGTCTTGGTTCAATATATCATGGACTTTCGGGTACCAGATTTTCATTGTGCGAATAGTCATAAAATATGAGAGAATTTAGTTATTTATGCTTCTTAACATAAGATGGTAATTCTAAGCTACTTTTCAAAAGGTATAGAATAAGCAAATAAGCTCAAGAATTTGCTATGTTTAACCAATTTAGGATTAGCTATGCTTGACATGCATTTCCAATTGGTTATGTTTGTTACGAGATAGAACATAAAGAGTATAAAAAAGAAGAGAGTTCATATGTGTTTGTGGGTTACCCAATTAACTATCATAAGCATTCTCTTTTGGATTTTAAGCTGTAAAATCATTGTCTATTGATAAGGTTTATTTGTTGGTAATGCTGTGGATGCTCAAATAATCGACGTGAATGGCAAGCTTTTGGATCGAAAGAGTATGGGTGAAGATTTGTTTTGGGCCATCGCCGGGGGCGGTGGTGTTAGTTCTGGGGTGGTTGTAGTCAACAAGATGGATCGGACGACTATGACGACTACGACCCTCATCATTAACTTGAAGTAAATTGTTGTATGTTTGTTATATTCCAGTTTTACTTACTAAGGCTTGTATACTAAGCTAGCCAATTTGAAAACAATTCCAATAGCTAAATATTAGGAATTATCATTTGACTTGTTTTAATTTTTCAATGATATCCGATTAAGGGTATGTTTGGCAAAAGTAGCTAGTGGCTGGTGACTGAAAGCAAACTGGTAACATCTAAATGGTTAAGTGCTGAACTAGTAAGAGGTCTGAACCATTAACTGCTGAACCAGTAAGAGTAAGAGGTCTGAACTATTAACTGCTGAACCAGTAAAAGGTCTGAACCATTAAGAGCCTGTATAATGCTTAATCGTTCAGATGCAAATGTTTGACCAATTCAGATTAGAGGTCTTAACCATTCAGATTCTGTATAAATCTTAACCATTCAGAGGCAAATGTCTGAACGATTCAGACATCTGCTCGTGAAACAAACAGTCTAAACCATTAAGTGCTGAACCAGTAAGAGGCCTGAACCATTAAGAGTCTCATTAAGAGGTAAACAAACACCCCCTTATTCTATATAAACCCATTTTTTACTAATTACATCCGATACCCTATAAACATCACATTAATCAATAATTTTTAGAGTAAATTACAAGTTTTGTCCTTTATGTTTACATCAAATTTCAGGCGCTGTCCTTTAGGCCAAAACTTGACAGGCGGTGTCCTTTACGTTTTAAAATCTTGCACGTTTTGTCCTTTGAGCCAAACCTAGTTAGAAATCTCAGTTAAATATTGTCATGTGCAATGCACATGAGGGTAAAACAGTCATTTTACCTCAACCCTTTCTAATTCCCCCTTTAAAACACTCAGAAGCCCTCAACAAAGTTAATATATGGGTAGGCTATGCTATGCATACATTATCCTTCTACATTTTCATTTCTTTTACTATTTATTAATTAACTTTAAAACAGTTGTATGATCACAGTGGATCACATTAGTAAGAAGGCACGCAGAGGTGGTTGCATATGATTATGTTGTTTTCTCTGTATTTAACAAACACTGCAAGGTAGAGATGAAGATACAAGCCACCTCTAATTAGCATGTTACTTTGTTCTCATCACCACCACCACCCACCAACCCCATACCATCTGTAACTGCCACCACCCACCTACTCGTACCATCTACCACCAGCCACCGCCACTCCACATCACCTACCGCCGCCGCCATCACCACCACAAACTGCCTTTCATCATCTACCGCCGCCTACCACCACCCTCCACCATCTCCAATTCAACAACCAACATCCCCCAAAAATCCCCAAATCCCTAAAAACGAATTGTTCAACAAAATCGATAAACAACCGATTAAACAAAATCGATATCCATGAATACCCACACTCAAAACCCACCGCCACCACCACTAGACATCGGTCTCCACCGTTGTCAGAATTTTAACCCTAACCCCTAATTTACAAACCCTAACCCTCATATATCCTCTCAATTCTACACATTTAACCTTGAATCACACAATTTGATGATCCTGTGCATTCTCAACGGTCGAATCCCAACCTCCGACGAGATCACGGCACCACCTGCCACCACCCACCTACTCCTACAACCTTTCCCTAAATTGTTCTGCGATTAAATCACCCATCTTCCACCATCTGCAACCACCCATCTTCCACCATCCACTTCCACCGCCGCCAACAACCACCAACAACCACGCACCCACCTTCAATCTAATCTACCACCACCAATTCTGTCACCACCGCTAAAGCCACCCTCCAGGTCTGAGAAAGTTGGAGTCGAGAGAGAGAGAAGAGAGAGAGAGAGAGAGAGAGAGCGCACGTCTGAGAGAGAGAGAGAGAGAGAGAGAGGGCTTCTTTATAATCTTTTTATTTTTTAGAAACTAGCCCCTAAATATAAGATATTTTACACAATAGTCCCTGAGGAGATAAAATGACAAAAGTGCCCTCATGTGTAAGGCACATGACCAGATTTAACTAAAAAATCTAACTGAGTTTGGCCTAAAGGACAAAACGTGCAAGATTTTGAAACGTAAAGGACACCGCCTGTCAAGTTTTGGCCTAAAGGACAGCGCCTGAAATTTGATGTAAACATAAAGGACAAAACTTGTAATTTACTCTAATTTTTATTTTATTTTTAGTCTTTTTGTATTTTAGCTGTCTTTTTTAATCTTTTATTTAATTATTAGGGTGAAGGGAGTGGTTCTCTATTCTAAATAGGTAAACTCCCCATTCACCCAATCAAACAGTGTCACATCAATTCACCTAATTTGTTTACCTAATGCTCAAAAACGTTGGCAGTGGTTTACCTAATGGAATTTAGGTAAACTATTAAAAAAAGGGAAAATGTGTGATTGGTTGAGATCGAATGAACCCCACCACACATCCATCTCTCTCCCCTTTCCCTCCCTCTCATCGAGTCGGTAAAGGTTCACCGAGATTGGCCTTCACAATCGGTAAACCAAAGGTTGGCGGTGGCTTCTCCAATCGGTAAGGTTTTTACCGAACCCTTTACCTATTCCACTCCGTTCACCTTTAGTAATTTATTGTTTGTTTATTATTTATTATTATAATTATAATTATAACTAATTATAATTAGTAAACGAAGTATGCATTTATTTATTTATTTATGAGTTAATTGCCAAAATCGTTTCTGAGGTTTAGGCATGTTTGCCATTTCGTCCAAAATGATTTTTTTGTACCAAATGGCCCCTCATATTTGCAACTTTTTGCCATTTTCATCCAAATGCATAACTGGGTTAGAAACAACCGAGGTTTTTTTTTTTAATTTCACAAGTACAGGGTCTGAAATGTAATTTTTTTTTCAAACTTTAACTTTATATAGGAAAGATTTATATGTAAAACATATTGTAGAATTATATAAAACAATTGTGGACAAAAAATAAAATAATTAATTAATATCCATTGGCGATACTCCTTGTTCATAGCTTGAAAGCTTAAATAAGCCATGAATAGACACTGTAACTTTATAATTCAACTCGACCATATTAATAATTAACGAAAATTTGTTTACACATGCATAAATCTAACACTCGTAATGAAGATGGCTTTAGATCTAACACTCGTTACAGAGATTCTGATTCAAATCATAAAGTTTCCGCTTTAATTTCCGACGAACCGTGCGGTGGATTCAAAACATAGAGTTTCCGTTTTGATTTCCGACGAACCGTGCGGTGCCGATTCAAATCATATAGTTTCAGTTTTAAATTCTGGCGAACCGTGTAGTGTCGATGTAGGTCGTTCGACCGCACAAGTGACGACGACGACCTTTAGCAGGCGAAAATTTGTTAAACGAAGTTGGTACCCCTGTTGCAGAAACACACCAAAAATTCACAGCTTATGCAACTTTCTCTCTACAACTTCTTCATCTTTTTCTGTCTAGTAGCAAGGTACACCTTCGGGCTTTGATGCCGCACTTTGCATTTCGCACGCCGCTTGAAAGCCGCCTTTATATTTTTGACTTGCGCGCGCGTGGTGAAGCACAGAGGTTGCAAGGATCAGGTGGCTGGTGACGTGGCAGGCAGGCGCACAGGTACATGGCGCATGACCCAGGTGGGTCTGCTCGCAGTGGCCTATGACGTGGCAGACGAGCGCGTCCGCGCATGGGCATGGCCAGCTGGTCTGCGCGCACTGGCGCATGAGCACTGATGTGACGTGCGCGACGCACCAAAGTGAGCCAATACGGCGCGATTGTGTGGCGTGCTCGTATAGGTTCACAGGTGACATGGCGCACGCGCGCATGAGTAGCGCATGGAAGTGAGCCAAAGTGGCGCACGCGCGCATGAGCAAGCGCATGGAAGTGAGCCAAAACGGCGCACAAGCGCATGAGCAAGCGCATGGAAGTGAGCCAAAAAGGCGCATGCGCACATGAGTAAGCGCATGAAAGTGAGCCAAAATGGCGCACGCGCGCACGAAATTGAGCCAAGATGGCGCGCACGCACTAGTCTGTCTTGTGCGCGCGCGCATAAGCTTTCAGACATTAATGACAGAGCAGTTACATTTCAGCATTTGAAACTGACGAGTCAACGGTTTTGACTGAGAATTAAATGACGAATTAAAGTGCATTGAAGACGTTTAATACAATTTAATTCTTTCATTTAATTCGTTTTTCAGTTTCATCCCAAATGTGCAGCATAAATAGGAGGCTACCTCTGTTGCAGAAACACACCAAAAAATTCACAGCTTATGCAACTTTCTCTCTACAACTTCTTCATCTTAATCTGTCTAGTAGCAAGGTACACCTTCGGGTTTCGTCAAGTCTGGCAGTGCAACTGCTTAGGCTGTTGTATCATGGAAACAAACGAGTTCTCCTGGGAGACTCGAAATTTGTTTTAAGGGACCCGTGTCTAACACGATCATGAGCAAAGAACTACTTTATTTTCTATAATTTCGTTCTTGTTTATCTTGCATTTCAGTTGTAACCAGTATTATTATCTTACTGCTTTCCTTTTCTTGTATTGTAATTCAAGTTAATAAAGTTTTTTATTTATTTTTGTACGAACGGATTCCTACAATTACAACTTTGGTAACTTCTACAAACAAACTTGCCGATAGGCTTTATTCAAATCCAATAGCTTCCTATTCGTTCAACTCCACGCTTCCTATTCGTTCAAACCCACATACATGCGACTGCTCCCTCTATTTGAATTATACTACTCTCATGTGTCAGATATTGAGCAAGCAAGATCCCATGTCAAAGTAATTCTTGGATCGGATATCACTTGTTTACGCAGAACTTGCTAACCGCCACTGATGAACTGATCAACTAGAAGCGGATCGTCCGATGCTACTCCGGTCTGGTTCTCCATCTCAGTTTCTTTTTTTTTTTTTAAATATACAGTGTCTGTACGATCCAGTTTGATTTCCAACAAACACCAAGCCTAAATGTAAACGGTCTAATCATGTCAACATGATATTATATAAATCAATTGTAAACACTATATTATATTTTCAACCGAACATGTTATACATAACATCATGATTATTTTCATTTTTTTATGAATATTTCAGCCACGTAAAGAGATAATAAGATTATTTTTTTAAAAATCAGTATTTAAATCTAGTGGGAACACTAGAAATAAGTTGTACTTTGAAACATTTACTTACAATAAATAATCAAATCTAGTGATAAAACTAGAAACAAGTTCTAGTTTGGTTACCCAGTTGGAAAAAAGTAAAAACGAACTAAATTATTGGAAGAAATTTACTCGACACAGATGGTACAACTTTTATAACAAAATGTACAATAAAACTTTTGAGCTTCAACACACTAATCCAAGCAAAATCCTCATAATTCTGGCTCATTCTTCTATATGTCTCCCTTTTTCTAAACAATTTTCGATCATAATTTTAGCTCACTCTTCTATCTATCTCCCTTTTTCTAAACCATTTACGAGAAAAAAAGAGTAAGTGGAATGGCTTCGTTGAGGAAACCGAACGGAGACGGAGTGGATTATTTTGAAGCCGAGGAGAACGACTATGGCGTGATAAACGGTAAGGGTTCTTCCGACCATAGCTATTGCTTGAATATCTCGTTTTGGTTGATGGTTCAGTTTTTGTTTCTGGTTTGATTTCGTGCATACTTACCTCTTTGATGTTATGTTTGTGTGTCTTATAGTGATAACCGCCATCGGTAAGACCATCTCTCTTCAAGTCAAAGGTTTAGACACCATTAGCAGTATTAAATTCAAGATTGAGGCTCAGGAAGATGTTCCGTGCCGCCAGCAGAAACTGATCTTCAATGAAATGCTTCTTCAGGACGACGATATTCTTGGGAACTTCTGCATCAAGAAAGGATCCACTCTCAAACTTATGCGCAACTCAAAGGGCTTCATGCATATATTCATCAAGACCCCCGACTGCGGCCGCTGGCTAAGGCCAAGGACTTTATCTCTTGAAGTCGAACCCTCAGACACCATCGGCAGTGTGAAAACCAAGATGAAATGTGTGGTGGACGTGCTGATCTTTAATGAAATTGTCCTCGACGATACAGACACCCTTGCGGATTTGAACATTATCAACGGATCCACGCTAACAAGCATGGTTAAATACGTGATTTCTATGCAAATTTTTGTGAGTTTTAACTCTCGAAAGACCATCACTCTGTTAGTCAACCCTACAGACACCATCACCAAATTGAAATCGATGATTGAGCTTTTGGAAGGTGTTCCTGTTAACGAGCAGGTGTTAATCTTCAACAAAGTGGTTCTTAGGGATACTGGTACCCTTTCCGACTTCCACATCAACAGGAAATCGACCCTCACGCTTATGCGTAGATCAAGGAAATCAAAGGAACCCATGAAGATATTCTTCAAGACGCTCACCGGAGAGACTGTTTCAAAGATAATCAAACCCTCGGACACTGTCGACAGAATAAAAACCCTTATCCAGTATAAGGTTCAGATTCCCCATCACGAGCAGGAGTTGATCTTCAACGAAATGGTTCTCGACAACAACGGTACACTTGCTAGCTATAACATCAACAACAAATCAACACTCACAGTTATGCGTGTATCAGGGTGATTCATGCATATATCAGGGCAGGGATGATGGAGGTATAATAGATTAGAGCAGCCAAGCTTATGATCCTTCAGTATGGTAAAAGACGATGTCTTGTGTCTTTTGACTTTTAATGTAGCTCTATTTTGTAACTTGTTATCCACATCTTTTCTGGTTTGAACGATTTGGTTGTTGGATTATAAAGCCTATAATACTCTTTTGACTGAGATGAGTATCCCATGAATATACATTTCTATAACTTGTTACTAAGATTTTTCCTAGCTTGAGTAGGAACTGGACCATATGCTAATTAAACACCCAAAGATTCTTAGGTAACTGACCACATGTTTCCTTCTATTCCAAGTGTGGAGAGGAGTGTAATCAAGAAGAACATTGGTAGGAGAAATATTTAAAAGATAGGCAGTAGTAGCTAGCCCATAAGTAGTTTGGAGACCTCTACACTTGGATCATACTCCTGGTCATTTACATAATTAACCAGCTCTTCCTTTATGCCACACCCATTCTGTTTAAAACCCAAGACATTCGAGTTATATCATCAATAAAAAGAAATAAATACCTGCTGCCACATGCATCTGCATCTACCTGCACAAGTTCCAATTGCTTGGATGCCCTTCATGCAGGGCGGAACGAGAGGGGGGTCAAGTAGGGGTGTTCAGAATTCGTTTCGAATTCGAAAAATTCGAAATTCGTTTAAATTCGATTCGATTATCAAGAATTCGTTTCGATTATAAGAATTCGAATTCGATTCAATTCGAGTCAAGTAAATCAAATACGAATTTACAATTTCAAATTCGATTCGATTCGAAATTCGAATAAAAATTATACATTTTTATTTATTATTTTTATATATAATACATATATAGCTTTTATTAGACTATACTACAAATTATTTTCAAAATCCAAGGATTAAAATTACCCCTACCAAACCAACTACATAACCCATAACTAAAACCTAAGTAACAAATCTATCAATAAATTTCAAACCCTAAAAATATTAACTTGTAATATGGAGTAGTTATTCCCGATTTCTTGTTTTGAATTTTAGATTAATGATACTTTATTTGGAACTGTTTTAATATGATATCGTGCTTTATGGATGCTTTAAAATTTATGTTTTATTTTGATAGTTTTTTACATGTTTTTAAAGAATCTAAATCAAATCGAATTTATTCGAATTCGATTTTAATCGAATACGAATCGAATATGAATTGGGTTTTTTATTCGAATACGAATTCGAATCGATTTTGGTAGATTTTAATCGAATTCGAATCGAATACGAATTCAAGGGAAAATAAAAATTATTCGAATAATTCGAAAATTCGATATTCGATTCGATGAACACCCCTAGGGTCAAGAGGGTGCGTTGACCCTCCGGTCACCGGAACTTTTTGAATTTTTATTTATAAATTTTGAGTTTTTGAAGAACAAACTTAGAGAAGGACCCCCCTAATTTGAACCAGTATAGAATATAAGCTTATGATAACCCCCTAACTAAATCGTTCTGGTTCCGCCACTGCCTTTACCTTCATGTGTTGGTTTAAAAGGAAGTTTGCTTTGTTTCCCTAGAACACATCCTTCACAAGCCTCCATTTATATGATTGTGGGAAGCCCTACATCATTTCTTTGTCTTGAATAGTTTTGAGACCTTGTATATGAAGATGGTTGTACCTGAGATGCCATAGTGTTGTGGGAATATCCTTTCTTGCTTTTTGGGCTCTTGAAATACCTAGTTGTGCTTTTGAATTTTGATGCATCTAATAAGGGCATGTTATTACTTGACATCACTATTCTTATAAGGTCATCGTCTGAGTCATTGTTTGTAATAACACATTCACCATTGTTAAACTACAATGAGTATCTCTTTTTCATTAACCCAAAACTTTAGGAGGTTATGCGCCAAGAGTTTGAAATTTCCATTTTTTGTATTAAACTAGCCTATACTTTTACCTTCAGTGGCTAGTTCTTTCTTATCTCCAAGTTGCACAGTTAACTTGAAGGACTAATCTAATATGACAATGCATATCAAATGATATAAACGATTGAATCTTAATTAGGAAACAAATACTGAATTACAACTAAACCAAAGGACTCGAACTTCTGCTAACAAACTAGCCGATATGCTTTATTCAAATCAAATTGCTAAAAAATCATTCAACTCCACACTTGCTATCCATTGAAACCCACATGCATGTGGTTACTCCCTCAATTTGAATTACACAACGTACTCTCATGTGTCAGATATTGAGCAAGCAAGATCCCACGTCAAAGTAAATCGGATATCACCCAATCATGCAGAACTTGCTAACCGACGATGATGAACTGATCGACTCGAGGCGGGCGGATTGATGCTACACCGGTCTGGTTCTCCATCTCAATTTTTTTTTAAAAATCTATACTTTATGTACGGTCTAGTTTGATTTCATGGCATGAGGTAGATTATGTATTATTTAGTGTAATTTAGAAATATGGTTATTGTAGCATTCATCGTTAAAAAGTTTAATTTAGGAGTTTAATTATTGTAACATCTTTCTGTACTAATAAATAAAAAAAATTGACACGTATCACTTTTTGTTGCTTTCTCACCTTATTTTTTTTCTTATTTATCTCTAATATTAAATAATAACAATAATTTTAAACAAAAATATTAGATAAGAATAAATATTTAGATAAGGATAAACATTTGTTTTTATTAGTATCATATTAAATAATAATAATAATAATAATAATAATAATAATAATAATAATTTTAAACAAAAAATCAGATAAGAATACAAACGTTTATTTTTATTATGATCATATTAAATAATAATAATAATAATAATAATTTAAAAAAAATAGTTAAGCATACATATTTAACAAAGTAAATGTTATAATAAGTAAATAGTACATTAAATTTTATTTTTAAAAGATAAATTTTGACGACTGTATATGTTAACATATGACATTATATCTTATTAAACACGTGGAATATACGAGTTTTTTTAAAGATATATTTTTTTTATTATTTATTATATAAAATTACATTTATGTAAAAATAAAAAAAGTAAAATTTTATAATAGGTAAATAGTATATCAATCTTCATATTTAAAATATAAATCTTGATAACCAAATGGCAACATGACACCAAGCTGCTTTAGATATAGTAAATATCATCAATCATGACTTGTTAAAATAAATATTTAATCAAGCTATATAAAATTTGAATAGCCAAAAAAATAAAAAGAAACCGTAGTATTTTGGTTACCCAACAACCCAAACGACTTTACAAACGGAAGGTCAGCGCAAGAATCAATGAAAAGGCTCATAATTTTAGCTCTTAAATACACACCGGTGCCTAAATCCTCTACAATCTACTTTGTAACTCTCTGGGAAATTACCGTGAAGACCAGAGCAAAACATGGCGGACGGAGAGGATAGGTCTCGTAATGTCGAGATAAACAGTAAGATTTCATCGATCGTTATTCAATTATTAGAATTTTTGGTTTATATTTTGTAAGATATCATGTACCACATGAGGCATGCATGAGTTTATTTTGATTGAAAGTTTGGCTTTCAATTTACTTCAATCTTTGTATGTTTCGTTATATTTCAGTCAAGACTGACACCGGTAAGATCATCGCTCTCAAATTCAAACCCTCAAACACCATTCGTAGCGTCAAGTTCAAGATTCAGGATAAGGAACATATTCCCTTTGACCACCAGGACTTGATCTTCAATGGGAAGGTGCTTGAGAACATACATACCCTTGAAAACTTGAACATCAAGGAACAATCCACCATCACAGTCACTGGTAGATCAGTGGAAATGCTAAAACTACATGTCTTTACTTTCATGGGAAAGACAATCTCTTTGTCGCTCTACCCCACATGCACCATTGCTGATGTGAAAAACAAGATCAAATGTGTAGAAGATATTCCCTGTGAGGAGCAGGTTTTGATCTTTGGAGAAAGAGTCCTAGGGGATAGGGATACCCTTTTTGACTACTACATTATCCGCGATGCGTCCCTCACACTCATGCGTAAATCAAGGGGACCGGAGATAAATATCAATGTCCTGGACATCGGAGAGACAGTTAGAGTGGAGGTAATACCTTCAGAAACGATCGGTAGTATAAAAGCTAGGCTCAAGTATAAGTCAGAGATTCGAAGTCACGAGTGGGAGTTGATCTTTAATGGAATGGTTCTCCACGATAACGATACGCTTGCTGACCGTCACATCAACAAGGAATCCGAACTCCTACTTATGCGCGTATTAACAAGAGACGTGGATATATCCATCTGGACCCCCACTGAAAAGAGGTTTACGTTGGAAGTAAGACCCTCTAATACCATCCGTGATGTGAAATCCAAGATCCAGGATAAGCTTGGTATTCCCCGGTCCTACCGGAGACTCATCTTTCGTGGAAAGCATTTGGATGATAGCGTTACCCTTGTTGAATACCACATTGAAGAGGAAGATGAACTTCAACTTAAGTTCGATGATTAAGCTTTAAGGGGTGGGATGATGAAGTTGTTACTTGTGTCTAATCCACATTCCACCATGGTGAAAGACAATGCCTGTTTTTCGATGTAGCTCTTTTTAGTTGCTTGTTTTTCTCTTTCGTTACTTGTTATCTAAGGGGCTGTTTGGTAGCCTCTGAATGGTCATTAAGAGGCTACCTCTTAATGGAACCATTAAGAATTTTACCAATGAGAAGGTAGAAGAATATGACATGTGATGATTTACCATTCAGAGGTTACCTCTTAACCATTCAGACTTGAGGTTACCTCTTATTCATTCAGAGGTTTTAAACCATTAAGAGGTAGCATCTGAATGGTCATTAAGAGGCTACCAAACAACCCCTAATTGTTTTATGAATTTGTTGGAAGGCTACTGTTGAAATATTGAATGTTTTAAACCAAAAAATAAAGTTAATTACAAGTAAACTACAAAAAACGAAGGATTAGAGTATTTTGCAACTTGCGATGGCTGTAATTTCAATTTATTGTAAGTATCTTTCAAACATCTAACAATGCTTTGTATGTTGAAAGAGAAAGGATCAAGTTTTTTTTGAAAGAGAAGGGATAAGTAACCTTAAAAAGTTAAATTATTAGGCCACGTGTAGTCATATATCCCCTTTGAGAGGGCGTTATATGACAAGTGTCGTGACACGTCATGCATGGGCTTTATGGGACGTTATATCACTAGAGCGCGTAGTCATAAAGCCCCTATCATTACTCAATTAATTAATTTTCATTTTTTTAATTAATTTTTAACTTTATAAAATTAAAAACTATTTCATTAAATAAAAAAACATTACAATAAAATTAAAAAAACATTAAAATAAATTAAAAAAAACATTACACTAAAATAAATTAAAAAAACTCAAACGTTATATTTTTTCGATTCGCTCCTTTTGTGCCAACGTCATCTTCAACGCTTTTCCGGTTAGGTGGTCGTGCGGTTTCAGGTAGAATTCAAAGTTATGAGCCTATTGTCAATCCCGCATAATCTCGGTCACTTTGCAGTTGTGTTTCCGGAACAACCTCGGGCTCGCGTAGTGGGGAGCCGAATGCTTGTGCCATACGAATGCTTGAGACGACCCCATTCCCTCCATGTTTTGATTCGGGATCCAACCGTATAGATTCGATGCCACAGCCCTTTCTAAGGCGGAAGCACGAGTTGTGATATTGAAGGGTTCTCATTGCATACGAATGGTAAACATACTACATGATCATAAAATAACTCAAAATGCCATTAACATTACATAACTAAAAACATAAGTTAAGTTTTGAGTTTACATCACAACATAAAATATTGTCTGAAAAGTTTACAACATTATTCAAAGACGAACATAAAGGTTTTGATCCTTATATCACCACACATGATGGGACATAACAACCAAACCCAGCAAAACGAGCATAGGAGTCTTGACACATAGTAACTAAAAACACAAACGACATTCTTGAGCAAGAGTGAGACCGCACGTACATCCACTTTAGTTACCTGAAATACATGTAAGTTTTGGAAAATCGTCAATATAATGTTGGTGTGGATTCATGCAGTTTTGTGTAAAACATTTAAGCATTCGTTGTAGAAAGCATGGTGTGTAATTGTATGAAATAAGTACTTCTATAAATGTAAGGAATACGAGATCGCTAATGGTTAGCTAGGCCATCAACATGTGTAACGACATAGGAAGCATCCAAACCATAAGCATTTTTACTTGTCGATTCACGACTAGAGACACAAAAACACTTCTTGGTAAAAGAGTGGCCAAGAGTGTGGTTGCCTGAAACCCATTAGATCTAACCTTTTGTTTCGCGGTCTTGGTATGTAACTGATTAATGGTGCTTATGGCACCCTATACGTCAGATGATCTATATTATCATTCCTTAGTTTTTGTAATCAACATACCAAAGCACATGTATTTTCCCCAAGTTTAGAAAACAAGTAAAAGTTTAAAAATGGGGACATGAACTCACAACTTTGCGTATCCTGCGTCGTAAACTTCACCAGTTGGTTTTGTAGCGTCGTGACCTATACGTGTTCTATTAATGTTAGCCACTAGACTTGAATCACATAAGTACAAGTCACCATATTTTGTTTATGTATATGTTCTTTGTATGTTCATTCCTAGTGAGGGTCGTGCCCTTATTTGTCGGGTCTTGCCCGTTTGTCATGTTCTTGCACTTTGAGTATATATTGATTATGTGTAATATATTTTACTCTTAAAATATATATATTTGTTTATAAGTCTTTTTGTCAAGGTAATAAGTTGTTAAAAATAATTTATATTTACTTTTCCATGTAAGTTACTTATATTTTTTTTTTCCAAAAATGAATATAAATATTTTGTGAAATAATATTTTCAATATTATTTTTATACAAGTATTCTTAGGAAAGTATACTTGTATTTTATGTAAATACTTGTGTATTTTGTATTATTTACCAAAAATCAATACTTTGATTTTTATTACTTTCCGGAATTATATTTCTTAAAAATAATGTATTTTTAAGACTTGTATGAAATATATATTTTGTCATGCCATAAAATATATATATGGTTATTCTTGATATCCGCTCGATTTTTGTATAAATTCCAATACTTGGTATAGGTTATATATTTGTCCAAAAATATATATTTAAGTCCATAGTGTCCAAATTCAATAATATGTTAAGAAATATATTTTCATAAATATATTTTCTTGTATTTGTCCATGTATTTCCTTGTGAGAAATTTTGTATACTTGTATACTCATGTATTTGTATGTGTATTTTTGTATTCATACTCCATGGGAGTATTTAGTGTATTTTCAAGTTCCTAATACACTAATATATATAATACACATAATATACATTTAGCACAAAATTTGGTGATCACTAAATATATATATTTTCCCTAAAAATTATATATACTTAATATTAATTTTAACTTGAAGAAATCACCATTTCTTGACTTGTAATTTTACACATAAATTAGGGAAACCTTGGTAAATATTTTTAGGTGAATTTTTAGGGATTAAGTTTCACCAAAACTTATATTTTCTAAGTGTCAAAATTTTATAAAAATTTCGACATAGTTTCCCCTAAAAATGGAGGTTTCCTATGTTTTGAAAACATGTTTTATTTTCTTTTCAACATCAAAACAATTTTCCAGTAACAATCATCAACAACATACACTAGTTTTTCCATATGAAATATCATGGTGAACTTGTTTCTTGTTAAAAATGTGTAGTCTTTTAGATCTACACTTTACATAAGATGATCTTTTCAAAAATAAGTGTTCTTGAGTATTTTAACAAACGGTTATAAAACTTTATTTCATTAACCAACTCATCCATGAGTTTAATGATCTTAAAGTTTGTAAATCATGTTCTAAGACCACTTTTATGTTCACTAGAAAGATCATTATTTTTAACATAATGTTTAACCATGGATCTTTCAAGATCCATGCTTAATAACTTAAGATCTTTCAAAAACAAGCTTTATGTTAAATTTTTAGCAAACTTTTCATGAATTTTAGTTTCAAAAATTAGTTCTACACACACTTTATTACTTCAAGATTACAAGTTTATACATAAAAATTCATATTTCAAGTTCACATCATGCTTCATATGTTCATCTTCAAGTTTAACCATGGATCCTTCAAGATCCATGCTTAAACTTGTTAGATCCAAGCTTTAACATACTTAATCTAAACATAAACACAAGATATAACATCAACAACTTCATTATGTACACCAAAAGTTCATGTAATCTGTCACACCCCCAAAATCCACCTGCGGATAACACCCGCTTTGAGGGCGTGACTGACCAGGATCCAACCACCAATTATACTAAGCATTGGTTAATAGTAAAGTAAAATGTTATCTCGAGTAGTTTAGCAACATCTTAGCTTAAGTTTGATAGTAAGTTTAAACAAAACAGCGGAAGCATAAACCAAATAGTTTTAAAAGACAGTTCATGGTTCAAGATAAATAAAACCCAACACACGGGTTTTGACGATCACTACACATTCCCAAGCAGCAGCTCCTCAGTCACTGGTTACCTGCAAAGCATGCAGTAAGGGGTCAACAATAATGCTGAGTGAGTTCACTAGTAGTCCAGTTTTAAATACCAAAAACTTGTTTCACCAGTTAATTTATCCGTTTGTACATGCCATGGGGAGCTACCCCAAAAGTTAGCGACTAAACTGTTTTTCCAATACCGAACACTAGGTAACCGTTTGCGTTTCCGCAGGATGCCCCGATGTCAATGTTCTATCATCATTGACGGATGCCTGAGTACATTAGTTCACGACCGATCCCATACCATGGCACGGTGTGAGGTTGGTAAAACCTAAATAGCGCTATCAACTAATAACCCGTTCGCCTGGCCCCGGCGACTAATCGGTATTATGTAGTAGGGACTTGAGTGATAGAGTTGCGTTTAGTGCCGTTTGGTTGCATTTCGTATAAACAGTAATTAACTAAAAGGTTTCCCAATGACAAGGGAAGGAAAAGTAAGTTTGTTCCCAGTAACTAGGGAAGGAATGTAAATGGTATCCCCTTTACAAGGGGATAGGGTTGTTTTAGTCTCGTGTCCCAAACCACCGGGACGCATGCTTTTAAGTTGTGAACTCACCTTGGGTTGCTCGGTAGATTATTTTACCCGGTCAAGTATGTTGGTCACCACGTCCTAGCATGGTTACCAAGTATGGGTCAAGTTGGGTACAAATAAACACACAGCGAACACGTACGGCAAACACATATAGCAAACACGTATAACATGCGTAACAACAAACAGTTGGGTTATTGGGTCAGCCCTAAACATACAATCAGCAGCAACAACACGTAGCCCAGTCAACAGAAAGCCCAACAGTCAAAGCCCAATAACACCAAAATAGCCCAGTCGAGACAAGGGTGGTTGCGACTCGCAACCGAGGTTACGACTCGTAACCGAGGTCTCGGTTTATCACGTTTTGGTTACGACTTGACAGCAGTGATTACGACTCGCAACCGGATTCGACTCGTGTTGATTGCGACTCGCAACGCGGAGATCTCGACAAAACTCGCTGTGGTCTCGAGTCGCAACCAAAGGTTGCGACTCGCAACCGTGATTACGTGCACTGAAGATCTTCTAGAACCTGACATGTACTAACCAATGATATTGCATTTTCATGAAACATAGTACTATCCACACTAAACATGTCTGTTTGTCTATTTTGTGTCTAAATCGGATCAAACAAGGCATATTCAAAATATTTAAGTGACATTCATGCTGTTCATCATCATATTCATATAACATTCAAGCAATTATTTGTGAACATTCAAACCCCATTTGTCAACAATCCAACCCAAAATCCTGTTTAAACCTTCTATATACTTCTCGGACAATATCAAGGCACACAAACAAGATTCATCATATAAACCCAAACATTTATGCCTAAAACCTCCTAACCAACCCTTACTACAACCGAATAGCAAACCTTTAAACACAAAACTGGATCATTTTCATTAAGACACAAATTCATTTCAAGCAACCACTTTTATCATCAAACAAGCATTTTATAGCAACAAACATCAACAATCAAGCACTATCAAGCATTTTAGTAACAAGACAAACAAGCAAAACAACTATGAAGATATTCATGCTAACCGGTTGGAAGTAGGGGTACAAGGAATCAATGAACCAAGCTCCAAATGATGATCTCGAGCTAGAATCCGAGAGTGTTCTTGTTACCGGTTGATCCGAGGAAGAAGGAAAGGAGAGGAAATGAGGGTGTTGTGCTAGGGTTTTGGAGTTAGAGAATGAGGGTGAGTGAGAGAAGTGTTGGTGAAACTGGTAAAATGAAAGAAGTTGGCCGATTATATGAGGGTAAGGTTAAAGGTTGTTTCTGGCCCAAACCGGCCCAAACCGGCCCACGTTCATTGTTCACTCGAGACCACTCCGGGTCTCGAGTCGGGTTCTAGGGTCTCGGCTCACATATACATAACACACACATATATATATACCCATATACTTACATACGCATAGCATGTAACAACGAATAGTTTCATGAATTTTTCATTTAATAAAATATACGTACACACACGTTACATCGAAAGATTGTCCGGGGAAACCCAAGGTGTCACATTATCCCCAAGTTTTAGGAACTTTCGTCCCGAAATTCGGTTGTAGCTTCAGTGCTGGGGTTTTCGTTTGGGAACAACTGGGGATACTTGTGCTTCATCTGGTCTTCCCGCTCCCAGGTATACTCTGGGCCACGCCGCGAGTTCCAACGGACTCGTACAAGAGGTATCTGGCTACGTTTGAGGGTTTTGATCTCTCGATCAGTGATTTCAATCGGTTCCTCAGTAAAGTATAGCTGTTCGTCAATAGTTAGTTCCTTGAAAGGATTACGAGCGTTTCATCTGACAGACACTTCTTCAGATTAGATACGTGAAATACGTTGTGTACCGCACTCAGTTCTTCAGGCAGGTTCAATCTATAAGCAACCTTACCAATTTTCTCGGTAATTTCGAATGGTCCGATATATCGCGGATTAAGCTTGCCCCGTTTACCAGAGCGAACCACACCCTTCCAGGGTGAGACTTTAAGTAGAACCCGGTCACCGACCTGGAATTCCAATGGTTTCCTACGCTTATCAGCGTAACTCTTCTGACGGTCACGAGCTGCCGCCATGCGTTGTCTGATCTGGGCAATCTTTTCCGTTGTATCTACCACCATCTATGGGCCCGTGATTTGACTATCACCGACTTCCGCCCAGCAGAGAGGTGACCGGCATTTACGACCGTACAATGCCTCAAAAGGTGCTGCCTGAATACTAGTGTGGTAGCTGTTGTTATAAGAGAACTCTACCAGCGGTAGATGCTTCTCCCAATTCTTGCCAAAATCGATCACACACGCTCTAAGCATGTCTTCTAGAGTCTGGATGGTGCGTTCGGACTGTCCATCCGTTTGTGGGTGATAAGCGGTGCTCATGTCCAAACGTGAGCCAAAGGATTTGTGCATAGCTTGCCACAATTCCGAAGTAAAACGAGCGTCTCGGTCGGAAATAATTGAGGTTGGCACCCCGTGCCTCGAAACTACTTCCTTTAAGTAAATCTCCGCCAAGGTGGAAAACTTGTCTGTTTCCTTAATAGCCAGAAAGTGCGCAGACTTGGTCAATCGATCTACTATTACCCAAATAGTGTCGTTTCCGCGTTGAGACCTAGGTAGCCCTGTAACAAAATCCATGGAAATTTGCTCCCATTTCCATTTCGGGATTTCCGGTTGTTGGAGTAGGCCTGCTGGCTTCTGGTATTCTGTCTTGACTTTCGCGCAAGTCAAACATTTGCTGACATATGTTGCTATGTGGGCCTTCATGCCAGGCCACCAATATGTAGTCTTCAAGTCGTGGTACATCTTGTCCGAACCAGGATGTACTGAGTAGCGGGACTTGTGGGCTTCGTCCATCACGAGTTCACGTAAATCTCCATAGAGTGGAACCCAAATGCGCCCTGTTACATAGTAAGCGCCATCCTCTTTCTGTTCTAGTCGCTGCCTCGATCCTCGCAAAGACTCAGCCCTGATGTTTTCCGGTTTCAATGCTTTGACTTGAGCATGTCGGATCTGGGTAGGGAGGTTAGACTGGATGGTAAGTTGCAATGCTCGCACGCGCTTTGGTATAGTGTCCTTTCGGCTGAGGGCGTCTGCCACGACATTGGCCTTGCCCGGATGGTATTTGATGGCGCATTCGTAGTCATTCAAGAGTTCGACCCAGCGGCGCTGTCGCATGTTCAATTCCTTTTGCCTAAAGATATGCTCGAGACTCCTGTGATCGGTGTAAATAGTGCACTTGGTACCGTACAGGTAATGTCTCCATATCTTAAGAGCAAAGATCACTGCTCCCAGTTCCAAATCATGCGTAGTGTAGTTCCTTTCATGCGTCTTAAGTTGGCGAGAGGCGTAGGCAATAACTTTCTCGCGTTGCATCAACACGCAACCGAGCCCATGGATAGACGCATCGCAGTAAACCACAAAGTCGTCAGTGCCTTCAGGCAACGAGAGAATAGGGGCGCTACAGAGGTTATCCTTTAGCCTTTGAAAAGCAGATTCCTGTGCTTCATTCCACTTGTAGGTGATGCCTTTCTGAGTGAGTATAGTGAGGGGTTGTGCAATCTTTGAGAATCCCTGAATGAATCTGCGGTAGTAGCCTGCCAAACCCAAGAATTGGCGAACTTCAGTGGGAGTCTTAGGCGTAGGCCAGTTCTTTATTGATTCGATCTTAGCTGGGTCAACATGAATTCCGTTCTTATTAACTACATGGCCGAGGAAATGGACTTCTCGAAGCCAGAAGTCACACTTAGAGAATTTGGCGTACAATTGCTCATTGCGTAAGAGTTCGAGGATAAGGCGTAGGTGTTGTTCATGCTCCTCTTGACTTTTCGAATAAATCAGGATGTCGTCGATAAACACAATCACGAATTTGTCGAGGTAAGGCTTACATACGCGGTTCATAAGATCCATGAACACTGCCGGCGCGTTGGTCATTCCGAAAGGCATAACGAGAAATTCATAGTGACCATAACGGGTCCTAAACGCAGTCTTGGAAATATCTTCGTCACGTACTCTCAACTGATGATAACCCGACCGTAGGTCGATCTTAGAATAGTAGCTCGATCCTTGCAGCTGATCGAATAGGTCGTCGATGCGTGGGAGAGGGTAACGATTCTTGATGGTGACCTTGTTCAACTCACGATAGTCGATGCACATTCGGAACGTGCCATCCTTCTTCTTGACAAAGAGTACTGGCGCTCCCCAGGGTGATGAACTAGGACGGATAAATCCTTTATCCAATAGTTCTTGTAGTTGCGTAGAAAGTTCCTTCAGTTCTGCAGGAGCTAGACGGTACGGTGCACGAGCTATGGGTGCTGCTCCGGGAGCTAGCTCGATTTGGAATTCGACCTGACGGTGGGGAGGGAGTCCAGGTAGTTCCTCAGGAAATACCTCGGGATAGTCACGCACTACAGGAAAATCTTCAATCCTCTTTTCCTTTTCGGGGGTCGGTGACAAGTGCTAGGATAGCGGTGTGCCCTTTCTGTAAGCACTTCTGGGCTTTCAGGAGCGAGATAATGCCTGTGACTTCTCCACCTTTGTTGCCTTGAACGATGAGGGGTTGGCCAGAACGACGAGGTATACGAACTGCTTTCTCTTGACAGAGGATCTCAGCGCGATGTTTGGATAACCAATCCATACCGATGACAACGTCGAAGCTTCCAAGTTTGACGGGGAAAAGATCGATACTAAACGTGTGGCCAGACAATTCTAGTGTGCAGTCGTAGATCACGTGCGTGGCCTCGATGTTCTTACCATTAGCTATCTCGACGATGTGCTTAGAACTTAATAATGCAGGCGGGTGCTTAAGTTTCTTACTAATGCGAAGGGATACATAACTGGCATCGGCACCGGAATCAAATAACACAGAAACATAACAATCATCAAGTAGGAACTTACCCGCCACGACGTTGGGATCGTTCCTTGCTTCTCCAGCTCCAATCACGAAAGCTCTTCCCCTTGCACCATTTCCAACATTGTTGTTTTGCTCATTGTTCCCAGCTCCCTGGTTGTTGTTGCGATTCTGATTCAGTTCAGGGCAATCCTTTCGCATATGCCCTGTTGCCCCACATTTAAAACATGCTCGGTTGTTTCCCTGCTGCTGTTGTTGTTGGGGTTGTTGCTGATTCTGCCTTGCTGGGAACTGACTTCTACAATCCTTGGCTTCGTGCCCCATCTTGTGGCATCGCTGACACTGACCCTTGTTGCATGCCCCATTGTGGTGCCTGTTACACTTGTTGCACTTAGGGTAGCTTCCCCGGTAGCCACCCTGTTGCTGAGTGCCCTTGTTGTTGTCAGTTTTCCTTTGCTGAGCTGGGGCCTGAGTAGAGTTAGCATCCTTGCCCTGATTTCCATCCCACTTTCGTTTGCCATCACTAGAAGTTCCTTCCGCAGCAGTGATCCTTTTGGGCAACCTGCCCTCCTCCACAGCCTGGTTAGTGAGTTTGTGGGCAAGACGGACCACAGGCTGTATGGTAGTGAGATTGGCCGAGGTCACATGGTTCCTGATTTCTGGGGCTAAGCCTTTGATGTACAATTCGATCCTATGATACATGGGTCGGGACATGTTTGGGCAAAGAGCAGCATAGTCGTTGGACAGCTTGGTGTAGGTCTCAATTTCTGACCCAACCATCTTAAGTTCATAGTACTCGTCCTCGAGTTTGTGGATGTCATCCCTATGACAGTACTCTTCCTTGATCATATCCTTGAAATCTTCCCATGCAGTAGCGTTTGCAGTCTCCAAACCAAGCATTTGAATTTGCGCCTTCCACCATGAAAGTGCGCTTCCCTCAAGAGTACCAGTAGCAAACTTCACCCAATTAGCAGGGGGACACTCGCAGACAGCGAAGACAGCTTCGACCTTCTCGATCTAGTGCAGGAGACCTATGGCACCCTCAGTGCCACTGAATGGAAGAGGCTTGCAATCCATGAAGGTCTTGAAGGTACAGACACGTGGTTGCACAGGCGCAGGCTGACCTGGTGTGAGGAGTGAAGCGAAATAGGTTTATAGGCGAAAAGATGATGTGGCGGTAGGATCTAAACATCCTAAAACAACGAGCTTACCTATAGGGTGAGCTGCGAAAGCTGCAGCCACCGTGTTGAGCAGGTTAGTGAACTGAGCCTGAGTCATGTTGACGTTTCCTCGTCCGCGTCCACTCATTGTCTTCATAACCAGAAAACATAGTATGAGTGTGGTGTCGTAATATAGCGAGGAGGAGATAGAAGAGGGAAGGCATATCTATCTAATCAGGCAAACTAGTACGTATAGTAACGCAGAAAGCATAAGACAACAAGCAAGTAAATATGGGTCCGAGCTATGAGGTCAGATAAGTCGAGCCTTGCACTTGGAGTGTAGTGTCGTCACGAGTCACGGGTTATAGTCTGGTTTTTCTCAAAAAGATTTTTCCCCTTTTTAAAACCAAGTTCACTATAACCAATGGCTCTGATACCAATCTGTCACACCCCCAAAATCCACCTGCGGATAACACCCGCTTTGAGGGCGTGACTGACCAAGATCCAACCACCAATTATACTAAGCATTGGTTAATAGTAAAGTAAAATGTTATCTCGAGTAGTTTAGCAACATCTTAGCTTAAGTTTGATAGTAAGTTTAAACAAAACAGCGGAAGCATAAACCAGATAGTTTTAAAAGACAGTTCATGGTTCAAGATAAATAAAACCCAACACACGGGTTTTGACGATCACTACACATTCCCAAACAGCAGCTCCTCAGTCACTGGTTACCTGCAAAGCATGCAGTAAGGGGTCAACAATAATGCTGAGTGAGTTCACTAGTAGTCCAGTTTTAAATACCAAAAACTTGTTTCACCAGTTAATTTATCCGTTTATACATGCCATGGGGAGCTACCCCAAAAGTTAGCGACTAAACTGTTTTTCCAATACCGAACACTAGGTAACCGTTTGCGTTTCCGCAGGATGCCCCGATGTCAATGTTCTATCATCATTGACGGATGCCTGAGTACATTAGTTCACGACCGATCCCATACCATGGCACGGTGTGAGGTTGGTAAAACCTAAATAGCGCTATCAACTAATAACCCGTTCGCCTGGCCCCGGCGACTAATCGGTATTATGTAGTAGGGACTTGAGTGATAGAGTTGCGTTTAGTGCCGTTTGGTTGCATTTCGTATAAACAGTAATTAACTAAAAGGTTTCCCAATGACAAGGGAAGGAAAAGTAAGTTTGTTCCCAGTAACTAGGGAAGGAATGTAAATGGTATCCCCTTTACAAGGGGATAGGGTTGTTTTAGTCTCGTGTCCCAAACCACCGGGACGCATGCTTTTAAGTTGTGAACTCACCTTGGGTTGCTCGGTAGATTATTTTACCCGGTCAAGTATGTTGGTCACCACGTCCTAGCATGGTTACCAAGTATGGGTCAAGTTGGGTACAAATAAACACATAGCGAACACGTACGGCAAACACATATAGCAAACACGTATAACATGCGTAACAACAAACAGTTGGGTTATTGGGTCAGCCCTAAACATACAATCAGCAGCAACAACACGTAGCCCAGTCAACAGAAAGCCCAACAGTCAAAGCCCAATAACACCAAAATAGCCCAGTCGAGACAAGGGTGGTTGCGACTCGCAACCGAGGTTACGACTCGTAACCGAGGTCTCGGTTTATCACGTTTTGCTTACGACTTGACAGCAGTGATTACGGCTCGCAACCGGATTCGACTCGTGTTGATTGCGACTCGCAACGCGGAGATCTCGACAAAACTCGCTGTGGTCTCGAGTCGCAACCGTGATTACGTGCACTGAAGATCTTCTAGAACCTGACATGTACTAACCAATGATATTGCATTTTCATGAAACATAGTACTATCCACACTAAACATGTCTGTTTGTCTATTTTGTGTCTAAATCGGATCAAACAAGGCATATTCAAAATATTTAAGTGACATTCATGCTGTTCATCATCATATTCATATAACATTCAAGCAATTATTTATGAACATTCAAACCCCATTTGTCAACAATCCAACCCAAAATCCTGTTTAAACCTTCTATATACTTCTCGGACAATATCAAGGCACACAAACAAGATTCATCATATAAACCCAAACATTTATGCCTAAAACCTCCTAACCAACCCTTACTACAACCGAATAGCAAACCTTTAAACACAAAACCGGATCATTTTCATTAAGACACAAATTCATTTCAAGCAACCACTTTTATCATCAAACAAGCATTTTATAGCAACAAACATCAACAATCAAGCACTATCAAGCATTTTAGTAACAAGACAAACAAGCAAAACAACTATGAAGATATTCATGCTAACCGGTTGGAAGTAGGGGTACAAGGAATCAATGAACCAAGCTCCAAATGATGATCTCGAGCTAGAATCCGAGAGTGATCTTGTTACCGGTTGATCCGAGGAAGAAGGAAAGGAGAGGAAATGAGGGTGTTGTGCTAGGGTTTTGGAGTTAGAGAATGAGGGTGAGTGAGAGAAGTGTTGGTGAAACTGGTAAAATGAAAGAAGTTGGCCGATTATATGAGGGTAAGGTTAAAGGTTGTTTCTGGCCCAAACCGGCCCAAACCGGCCCACGTTCATTGTTCACTCGAGACCACTCCGGGTCTCGAGTCGGGTTCTAGGGTCTCGGCTCACATATACATAACACACACATATATATACCCATATACTTACATACGCATAGCATGTAACAACGAATAGTTTCATGAATTTTTCATTTAATAAAATATACGTACACACACGTTACATCGAAAGATTGTCCGGGGAAACCCAAGGTGTCACATAATCACTTATTTACTTCATGAATATGTTAGATCTTTTCATTTTTATCATTAAAAGTTAAGTTGTTTAGATGGTGAAACTTGTACATAACATAAACATGACTTATATTAGTGATCAAGAAGCTTACTACTAGCTCTAATGGCTAGGGAAGTGGCACAAAAATGAAGATGATGAACAAGGAAGAAAATGAGAGGTTAAAGGCTCCAAAGTGAGGCACTTCCACTTCTAGAACCTTACACCTTCTTAGATGGCCTGCATACACCTTTAGATCACCTTGGATTGAAAGATTGAAGCTTGAAAATTGATGTGTGTTTGTGTGTGGGTTGAGCCGAAACCAAAGGAAGGAAGGAGGAAGTTGATGGTGTGAGTTAGGAGATGAGAATGATGGAAGGTTATTAGTTTATGACTTTATGAATTTATAAAATTCTCCAAATCTTTCATGGTATATTCGTTAGAATATTCCCCAACATAATCTCTAATATAATCAAATAAAATCAACTAAAATCCTTAGGTGGGACCCTTGTCCCAACCTCCCAAAGAGGAGGGGGGGTAAATTGTAACATTTTAACTATAAGTTATATGATTTGGTTAGGATCTAATGGTATTAGTTTGGTATTTTTAGGTGTTTAGTGTTTATGATATGTAATATGATGTTCGGTGATCATAACTAGCTTTGTAACACTAAAACAATGTTTCGAGTGAAAATTTGGTGTTTCGGGTAGTGCCCGGTTGTTCGTTTCGTTACGGTATTTTCACTAAGTATGAAGCACCTTTTGTGACAGTTTCAATTCCCGACATTTTTTAAGTTATTCTGGACACTAATTCATAAATTCTGCATGATATTTTGGTATTAAAAGCTGAATTATTGTTGAATTATGGCTGAATTGTGAAGAATTCTGCATTTAAAGTGAGTTTCAGGTGCTTTTTAGTGCATAGTTTAGCTTCCGGAAAGTTTATATGTTAACCCTTGTATCCTCACTTGGGTTTTAATGTATTTTAGATGTTGGACCTACTTCTAGGCGCTAATTCTATTGTATGACTGCTTTCTGCAGAAATGCTGACACAATACGTCTTACCGGTGAGTTTACTAGTTTTTCTGACGCAACGCTTAAGGTAATGCACAAAGCAAAATTTGAAGTATAAAACGTGCATGAATTCACATATATAGCATGAAATCACAGGAAAAAAAATGAGATATTGTATGAAATTAAACTGGGTTTCTTCAAAATAGTTGAAGAACACGTTGATCGGGTTTTTGAATCATTCATTGGTGACGAAAATCGCACTATAATGGAGTGCTTATTGAGATAGAAAGTGAAGAAAAGGTTGAAGATGGTGGGTTTTGAAAATGGTGAGTTTTGAAGTTTATAAGGGAGAAGAAGGAAGAATATTGGATACGACTGACTAAAATACTCTTGCTCTTTATTTTAAATTTTGCAACATGTCATAATCTATTACTTTCTATCCTTCCTAGCCAAAATAAACTTCCTATTTAATCCCCTCCCTTTAAATCTATAACTAAATAACGAAAACTCAAACATTGTGTGACACGCATTTAATTTAATTAAGATAAAATGACATTTTGTATATGGTTTCAATATCTTTTATGAACTTTTTTACCAGTTTCTTTTAATCTCTATTTTCTGTGAGACTTTAACCTAACTTCTTTTATTCTCAACATCAAATACTTAAAGGCTTTATTTTTACTAACAAACCACCACCCGATTCTTAGGCCAGGAGGTGTGCTATACCGCCCCTGGCCACCTCATCCTCGTTAGCGCCCTTTGGATCCCTTATCCCATTTCCCAGGCGCCATAGGAGGGGGGAGGCGCTATTGAGACTTCACCAGCACACTACGAGTGTCAATGGCTTGAATTTTTGTGGCCCCCATCACTTTACCGTTGATAAGGTAACATTTTAAAAAAAGTTAACTTTTAATTTTAAAATTTCACACTATATATATCCTACCTATTTTACTTAAATCATATCTATTCTCCATCTATTCTATAAACTTTATCATACTGACACAATTTTTACCAACAATCAAAACGCGTAGGACCCCAACAAATTGAGAAAGATATGAAGTTTCTCGAGAAAGACTTTTCCAACCTACTGGAGGATGACCAAGTCATTTTAGAGGCTAGTAAGTCAAAAATTCGAGCAAAATATATGTAGTTTTTTAGTAGGGTTTTATTTTTATTTTTAAATATGTTGTTTTTTAAGTAACTTTGTAGTTTTTATTTATTTTTAAGTAGTTTGTAATCTTTAATTTATTTTATTGAAATTATGTTTTTTTTATTTTGTTTTAAATAAAAATGGTATACATTTAAAAAAGGGGAATTGGTCTGTAATAATCCCACCAAGACCTTATTGGCCATTAATAATCCAACCTCAGAATATTCCCCCCACCAGTCCCACCTTTCACCTATTTTTCCTACAATGGTCCCCCGTTAAAAAAACTTAACGGAGTTAAGCTTTTTTCCAAATTATAAACAGATTTTTTAGGGCTTTTGATCAGAAAGATGATACGAGTCCATTGATGTAAAACTTACTTCGAAATGATGCTCCAAGTGACTTGATTTTGGTTAATTGAAAAATTAAACACCCGAATTGAAGCGTCGTTTTCATCGTTTGGAGCATCGTTTCGAGGCAAGTTTTACATCAATGGACTCGTATCGTCATTCTAATCGAAAGCCCTAAAAATCTGTATGTAATTTGGAAAAAAAGCTTAACCCCGTTAAGTTTTTTTAGCGGGGGACCATTGTAGGAAAAATAGGTGAAAGGTGGGACTGGTGGGGGGAATATTCTGAGGTGGGATTATTAATGGCCAATAAGGTCTAGGTGGGATTATTACAGGCCAATTTCCCTTTAAAAAATATAAAATATAATAAAATAACAAATAATTAGATAACCATGATAGGGGTTTTAAAGCATTGCATGCAAGTTAAAGAGAGGTCTTTAGACCATGTGTAGTGGTTTGGGTGAATAATGCCCTTACCCTAAGGCGTTTTCCGCCACGTGTCACTACAGTCACCAAGGGGCATTATTGGGCGTTTTTCTAAAATGGGTGTAGTGGGGATGTGGGCGTTTTTCTAAAAAATTAAATAAAAATAAAAAACAACAAAAACACCTATTGGATTAAAAAAATGAAGAGTTAATGCTATTGGCCAAACACTTGACCTGCAGGCGTGGTTTTAAAAACGCCAAAACCGAATCTGGCAAATAAAACGCCGGAAAACGCCGGGCCGTAATGGCTTGAGGGCGTGTTTCAGCGTTTTTTTATTAAAAAAAACGCCCCACTAAGGGGGGTCTTAATGTGTAATGCTTCACTCATTTACGATAAATAATAAAGAAAAAGGCCAGCTGATGGGGGACGGGCATACTATGTGTAATGCTTCACTCATTTACGATAAATAATGCCCCCATGTAAGATGACACCTACGTGACGCTAACATGGCATAATAAAGCCCCTAGGGCTTTAAACCACACAACCAACCTTATTATGAATTAAAAGTTAAATAGGTAAAGCTAAATACAAGATTTAAAAGCACAAGAAAACATTCTTAAACTACAAAAACAAATGTCGTTCAAAAAAAATCTAAAAAAACCGGAGATCCAGAGGACGTTACTCTAGAAGTCAAACCCTCATACACCATTGGCAACATAAAAGCTGAGATCCAGGATAAGATAAATATTCCATGTGACGAGCAGGCATTGATTTTCGGCGATGTGGTTCTTAAGAACATTGGTACCCTTGCCGACTTTCACATCAACAAGGAATCCACACTCGAACTTATGTGTGTATCAAGCGGATCTATGCGTATATTCATCAAGATGTTCATTACTGGAAAGAGAATTACTCTGCATGTCAAACCCTCGGACACCATCCAGAATCTGAAATCCAAGATCCATGATAAGGAAGGTACTCCCCATGCATGCAGAGACTTATCTTGAAATCTAATCATGATCCCTGGAAACCCTAACACACTATATAACACATCATGCACATAAACACTAACTACATCTTTGAAATCTAATTAGATTACTTAACTATCATTAAAACTTACACTTTACCCCCCCCCCCCATCTGGTGGACGGTCACCTTAGTGGCCCCACTCTTGATCTTGTGTGATCTTGCTAGATTCTACTTAATCTTATAAGATTTGAGAAGATTTTGATCTTAGATATGCATGTACTATTAAGAACACATTACACTTTGGATAATAACATTGAATGGTTATAAGTAGATAGGAAGGTTCATTCTCACACCAGACTTCTTCTTCTTCTTCCCTTGCCCTCCATTCTCGGCCGAACTACACCACCCACACCACCATTATTTCCCACTCAATCCCATCCATTTCAAGGCTATTCTAGGGTGTAAGAAGGTGTTTAACAAAGGGTGAAGCTTGTGGATCTTAAAGGACCTCCTCCATTTGCTTTTATCCAACCCATTTATCATCTTCAACATCTTGTGTTCTTCCCTAGCCCTTGTGCTAGTTGTAAGCTTCTTATCACTTGATGTTACTTCATATTTTGATGGTTAAAAGATGATGAATATTGTTAATCCCAAGAACACAAAAGAACATGATCATGATACTTTAACATAAGCTTAAATACATAAGAATACATGTAAATGATGATGATTTGCTTCTTGATGAATGATGATTTGTGTAGTAATGTTAGACATCATAAGAAACCTACTTGTGATTAAACACATGATCTAGTAAGTTAAAGTGGTGATCTTGTGAAAGACCAAGATCATCATGCTTTATGTCTTCATGAACTTGAATGATGAAATTGATTTTCATATGTAAAGGTGATAAAAACAAAATACAAATCTTGTAAATAGATGACTACAAAAGTAATTTTCTCAAGAAACTAAGTTTATTTATGAGATTTACAAAGTCATGGTTTCTGAGTAAACTAATCATATTTTTAGTGTTTAAACAAGAATAGGAACATGATTGTAACAAGAAAAATACAAAAGAAATATTTTTAGAAAAATCATCTTACAAGTTGTAAATGACCAAATCTTTTAATAATGTGATTTACAAACAAATAAATATCTTTTAAAGGGTAACTAAACCTACTAAGTAACATGGTAAGTTACTACAAGTTTTTACAAAAACTTCAAGTTCATGATGTTGTGTAAATTACATGATCTTGGCTTATGGTAAGACTCGATTGTGTTGTTGATGTTTGATGATGATTTTAAAAGAAAATAAACACATGTTTTGAAAACATGGGAAACCTCCATTTTTAGGGGAAACCATGTCAAAATTTCTATAGAATTTTGACACTTAGGAAAATATAAGTTTTGGTGAAACTTATTCCCTAAAAATTTACCTAAAATATTTACTAAGGTTTCCCTAATTTTTGAGTAAATTTCAAGATTAAGAAATGATGATTTCTTCAAGATAAAAATTGATATTAAGTATGTATATTTTTGAGAAAAATATATATATTTATTGATCACCAAATTTTGTGCTAAGTGTGTGTAGTATGTAATAGTGTATTAGGACTTGAAAATACACTAAATACTCCTAAGGAGTGAAAATACAAAAATACACATACAACATCCTTAGACAAATACAAGAGAGATATTTATGAAAATATATTACTTGATAGATTATGTAACTTGGACAAGTTATGAACATGAAATGAAGTTTTGGACAAAATACATAACTTGGGTGAAAAATACAAGATACTTATACTTATTTTTGAGAAAATAATATAAGTAAGATACATAGTTAAAAATATAAATTATTTTTAACACACAAAGAATACATACATAAAAGATGGTGACTTGTACTTGTGCGATACAAGTCTAGTGACTAACGTTAATAAAACACGTATAGGTCACGACGCTATTTAAGCAAACCCGGTGAAGTTTACGGCGCAAGAAACGCAAAGTTGTGAGTTCATGTCCCCCTTTTCTTTTAACTGTTTTCAGTTTTATAACTTCGGGGGTGAAGTACATGTTACTAAATGTTTACAGACAAGTGAGTTCATGTCTCCGCTTTTAAACTTTTACATGCTTTTTAAACTTGGGGAAAATACATGTGTTATGGTATACTGGATACAAAAACTAAGGAATGATACTTGAGATCGTGTCACGAATAGGGTACCAGAAGCACCATTAATCGTGTACATACTAAGACCGCATAACAAAAGGTTAGATCTAATGGGTTTTCGGGCAGTCACACTCTTGGTGATAACTAGAACCAAGTAGTGCTTTTGTGTCTCAGTCGTGAATCGACAACTAGAAAAATGCCTATGGTTTGGATGCTTCCTATGTTGTGTCACATGTTAATGGCCTTGCAACCCATTAACAAACTCGATACTTACAGAAATACTTGATTTATACACATTACATACCATGTTTTCATACAAAGTATACAAACGTTCAATACAAAAACTGCATGAATTCACACCAACATTATGTTGACGATTTTCCAAAAACTCACATGTATTTCAGGTAACTAAAGTGGATGTGCGCGCGGTCTTACTCTTAGTCTTGGATGTTGTTTATGTTTATCTTTGAATAATGTTGTAAACTTTTCAGACAACGTTTTATGCTGTGATGTAAACTCCAAACATAACCTATGTTTTTCAATGTTATTGGCATTTGAAGTTATTTTTACGAGCATGTAGTATGTTTACCATTCGTATGCAATGAGAACCTTTCATGATCACACCTCGTGTTTCCGCCTTAGAAAGGGGTGTGACATGATTGACTAAAATACTCTTCCTCTTTATTTTAATTTTTGTCACATGTCATAATTTATTGCTTTCTATCCTTCCTATCCAAAATAATCTTTCTATTTAATCCTCTCCCTTTAAATCTATAACTAAATAACGAAAATTCAAACATTGTGTGACACGCATTTAATTTAATTAAGATAAAATGACATTTTGTATATGGTTTCAATATATATTTTACCAGTTTCTTTTAATCTCTATTTTATGTGAGACTTTAACCTAACTTTTTTTATTTTCGACATCAAATATTTAAAGGCTTTATTTTTACTAACAAACCACCACCCGATTCTTAGGCCAGGAGGTGTGCTATACTGCCCCTGGCCACCTTATCCTCGTTAGCGCCCTTTGGATCCCTTATCCCATTTCCCAGGTGCCATATGAGGGGGGAGGCGCTATTGACACTTCGCCAACACACTAACGAGTGTCAACGGCTTGAATTTTGTGGCCCCCATCACTTTACCGTTGATAAGGTAACATTTTAAAAAAAGTTAACTTTTAATTTTAAAATTTCACACTATATATATCCTACCTATTTTACTTAAATCATATCTATTCTCCATCTATTCTATAAACTTTATCATACTGACACAATGTTTCCCAACAATCAAAACGCGTAGGACCCCAACAAATTGAGAAAAATATGAAGTTTCTCGAGAAAGACTTTTCCGACCTACCGGAGGATGACCAAGTCATTTTAGAGGCTAGTAAGTCTAAAATTCGAGCAAAATATATGTAGTTTCTTAGTAGGGTTTTATTTTTATTTTTAAATATGTTGTTTTTTTAAGTAACTTTGTAGTTTTTTTTAATTTTTAAGTAGTTTGTAAACTTTAATTTATTTTATTGAAATTATGTTTTTTTTATTTTGTTTTAAATAAAAATGGTATACAATTAAAAAATATAAAATATAATAAAAAATAATTAGATAACCATGATAGGGGTTTTAAAGCATTGCATGCAAGCTAAAGAAAGGTCTTTAAAGCCCCCATGTAAGATGACGCCTAGTCGCCTACGTGACGCTAACATGACATAATAAAGCCCATAAGACTTTAAACCACACAACCAGCCCTATTATTAATTAATAATTTAATATGTAAAGCTAAATACAATATTTAAAAGCACAAGAAAACATTCTTAAACCAAAAAAAAAAAAACTAATGCCGTTAAAAAAAAAAACTAAAAAAACAAATACCCAAGTCTAGTTACAAATCAACCAAAATGTAATTTTTATACCCTGTCTATTATTACTCAAAGTGGTGAATACCCCTCCCCCTCTCACTCTCTGGAAAAGCACATGAAAAATGGCGGATGAGGGCAAAGGAACGGCAGACGGTTCTTCGTCGAAGAAACAGAACGACGAAGGAGATGATAGGCCCGGTAACCGGAAGAAACCGAACAGTGAAAGAACTCATAATCGTGGATCCGGAAAACGTGGAAAGCTGGATCCACGCTACATCGGACCATTCAAGATCTTGGAAAGAATTGGTACCGTGGCATACAAGTTGGAATTACCGGAAGAACTTAACGGGGTACATGATACGTTTCATGTATCCCACCTCAAGAAGAGTCCAACCCAAGAAACGGTGATCATCCCTACAGATGAAGTGCGTATTGACGACACCCTCCGATTTACAGAACAACCCGTTGAGGTTACAGACTGGAAAGTCAACAAGTCCAGGAGGAGTAGTGTCAAACTTGTCAAAGTATGTTGGAACTCTAAGCACGGACCCGAGTACACGTGGGAACGTGAAGACCATCTTAAAGAAAAGTATCCCCACTTGTTCAAGAAAACTCCTGCGAGAGTTAGCTCAGCTTGAATTTCGGGACGAAATTCTTTTAACGGGGGAGACTGTGACAACTGGCACAAAACCGGTAATTTCCGTACAATTTAATTAATACTTGATAACTACAATTATGTGCTTAAATGTCAACATTGTCAGATTACATGCTATACTTGTGAATTCATGCACGTTTTATATTACAAATATTGCTTTATGCATTAATGATAGCGTTGCGTCAGAAATACTAGTAAACTCACTGGTAAGACACATTGGGTCAACAATTCTACAGAAAACAGTCCGACAATAGAATTAGGGCCTAGGTGTAGGTCCAACGTCTAAAATACATTAAAACCCAAGAATGGATACAAGGGTTAACATATAGACGTTCCGGAAGCTAGAATATTCACTGAAAAGCACCCGAAACACACTTTAAATGCTGAATTTTACATATTTCAGCAAAATTCAGATTGTAACAAGATTGTACCATGCAAAAACATGACTAAATGGTCCTGAATGCTTTCCTAAGTGTCGGGAATTAAAAGCGTCACAAAAGGGTACTTAAAGGACACTAAACGGTGCAATTTAGGACTTTAACGAACCGGTATCTAACCGAACAACCGGACATTACCTGAAACACCAAAATATTACTAGAAGCATTGTTTTAAAGCTTCTGAGCTAGTCATGATCCCTGAAAACCCTAGCACACTATATAACACATCATGCACATAAGCACTAACTACATCTCTTGAAATCTAATTAGATTACTTAACTATCATTAAAACTACACTTTACCCCCCCCCCCATGTGGTGGACGGTCACCTTAGTGGCCCCACTCTTGATCTTGTGTGATCTTGCTAGATTCTACTTAATCTTATAAGATTTGAGAAGATTATGATCTTAGATATGCATGTACTATTAAGGACACATTACACTTTGGATAATAACATTAGATGGTTATAAGTAGATAGGAAGGTTTATTCTCACACCACACTTCTTCTTCTTCCCTTGCCCTCCATTCTCGGCCGAACTACACCACCCACACCACCGTTATTTCCCACTCAATCCCATCCATTTCAAGGCCATTCTAGGGTGTAAGAAGGTGTCTAACGAAGTGTGAAGCTTATGGATCTTGAAGGTACTTTTAAGCTACTTTTCAAAAGGTATAAGCTCAAGAATTTGCTATGTTTAACCAATTTAGGATTAGCTATGCTTGACATGCATTTCCAATTGGTTATGTTTGCTACGAGATAGAACATAAAGAGTATAAAAAAGAAATGTGTTTGTGGGTTACCCAATTAACTATCATAAGCATTCTCTTTTGGATTTTAAGCTGTAAAATCATTGTCTATTGATAAGGTTTATTTGTTGGTAATGTCGTGGATGCTCAAATAATCGACATGAATGGCAAGCTTTTGGATCAAAAGAGTATGGGTGAAGATTTGTTTTGGGCCATCGCAGGGGGTGGTGGTGTTAGTTCTGGGGTTGTTCTAGTCAACAAGATGGATCGGCCGACTATTCGAGGTCGATGACGACTATGCCGAAGCCCAAGCGATTTAAGGAGTAGACTACGACCCTGTTCATTAACTTGAAGTAAATTGTTGTATGCTTGTTATATTCCAGTTACTTACTAAGGCTTGCATACTAAGCTAACCAATTTGAAAACATTCCAATAGCTAAATATTAGGAATTATCATTTGAAGCTAACCAATTTGAAAACAATTCCAATAGCTAAATATTAGGAATTATCATTTGACTTGTTTTAATTTTTCAATGATATCCGATTAAGGATATGTTTGGCAAAAGTAGCTGGTGGCTGGTGACTGAAAGCTGGTGGCTGGAAACTGGTAGCTGTAGCTTTATAGATATATCTAGGTGTTTGGTAGAGTAGCTGGAGCTTTTAATAAAATGTATAAAATGAACAAAATGGACATAAATAAAAAACATAATACTAAACGTAATCACACACACACACACACACACACACACACATATATATATATATATATATATATATATATATATATATATATATAAGTTCTTTCTCAAATAAATAAAACATGGTAAGGGAATATATTCTTTAAACACACAACAAGTTCCAGTAATCGACAAAGTCAAAATATTCACGTGTAAGGGAAGAGATAACGTACCAGAAAATCGGTGATGAAGGGGATGTTCGAAGAAGAACGTATGGGAACAATAGCATACGAAGATCGTGTATATAATCAAAGAATTTGTTTAAAAGATAACTAAGAATTTGATTTTTCGTTATCTTTAAAAAAATTAAAAAGCTGGTGCATTAAAAAGTTCATTATCTTTAAAGGTACAAATAGTCAATTTTTTCCTAAAAGCTTGTAGCTCCTGCTAAACGCTACTAGTAGGAGCATTCAACCAAAAGCTTCAAGCTCTTAACCTAAAACTTTGAAGCTCCTCCAACCAAATAAGGTCTTTTATTAAGTAGGAGCTTTTTCTTAAAAACTTAAAGTTAGAAGCTTCTAAAAGCTCTAAAAAGCTCAATGCCATACATACCCTAAACAACCCAGCTGACTTGATTTGCTGGATGGTATCGGCCCAACCCAAACATAACTTATTTGGCCCGGGAATTAACCCAACACACGAGTCTTGGATTTTTTTTAAACCACAAATTTGGATTAATGACTGACCACTGATGTACACCGGTAAGATCATTTCTCTTGAAGTCGAATTCGAAAACACTGTTGGCAGCGTCAAGCAACAGATCGAGGCTAAGGAACATATTCCCTTTGGCCAACAGGAGTTGATCTTCAATGAAGAGGTTGAGAACAAATATACCCTTGCCAACTTGAACGTCAAGAACCAATCCACAGTCATAGTCACCGGTAAATCAGTGGAGTCGATGAAAATAAATGTCAATATCTCCTCCGGAAAGACAATCTCTTTGTTGGTGTACTCCACATAAACCATTGCCAATGTGAAAGACATGATCGCATTGGTAGAATATATTCCCTGTGGATAACGTACCCTTTTTTACTACTAATCAACAATTATGGCTAGCAATCACAACCCAAACTATCATTTACGGATAGGTTTGGATTGTTCTTTACAGTTTCAATGAGACAGAGAGAAAGACTTAGGGGTTGTTTGGCAACATCTGAATGGTTAAGTGCTGAACCAATAAGAGGTCTGAACCATTAAGGGGTTGCTTGTTTACCTCTTAATGAGTCTCTTAATGGTTCAGACCTCTTACTGGTTTAGTACTTAATGGTTCAGACTGTTTGTTTCACGAGCAGATGTATGAATGATTCAGACATTTGCCTCTGAATGGTTAAGATTTATACAGAGTCTGAATGGTTAAGACCTCTAATCTGAATTGGTCAGACATTTACCTCTGAACGGTTAAGCATTATACAGGCTCTTAATGGTTCAGACCTCTTACTAGTTTAACACTTAGTTAACATCCATTGGCGATACTCCTTGTTCATAGCTTGAAAGCTTAAATAAGCCATGAATAGACACTGTAACGTTATAATTCAACTCGATCATATTAATAATTAAGAAAAATTTGTTTAGACCTGCTTAAATCTAACACTCTTAATGAAGATGGCTTTAGATCTAACACTCGTTACAGAGATTCTGATTTAAATCATAAAGTTCCGCTTTAATTTCCGACGAACCGTGCGGTGGATTCAAAACATAGCGTTTCCATTTTAATTTCCGATGAACCGTGCGGTGCCGATTCAAATCATATAGTTTTCGTTTTAAATCATGGCAAACCGTGTAGTCTCGATGTAGGCCGTTTGACCGCACAAGTGACGACGACGACCTTTAGCAGGCGAAAATTTGTTGAATGAAGCTGGTACCCCTGTTGGAAAAACACACCAAAAATTCACAGCTTATGCAACTTTTTCTCTACAACTTCTTCATCTTTTTCTGTCTAGTAGCAACGTACACCTTCGGGCTTTGATGCCGCACTTTGCACTTCGCAAGCCGCTTGAGAGCCGCCTTTATATTTTTTACTCGTGCGCGCGTGGTGAAGCACAAAGGTTGCAAGGACCAGGTGGCTGGTGATGTGGCAGGCAGGCGCACGGGTACATGGCGCATGACCCAGGTGGGTCTGCGCGCAGTGGCGCATCACGTAGCAGACGAGCGCGTTCGCGCATGGGGCATGGCCAGCTGGTCTGCGCCCACTGGCGCATGAGCACTGATGTGACGTGCGCGGTGCACCAAAGTGCGCCAATACGGTGTGACTGTGTGGTGTAGGTTCACAAGTGACGTACGCGCGCATGGAAGTGAGCGAAAGTGGTGCACGTGCGCATGAGCAAGCGCATGGAAGTGAGCCAAAACGACACTAGCGCATGTGTCACACCCCAACCGATGGCGGAAACATCGTGGTGCGAGCACTAAGCGTTCAGATTGCTCATGAGATTCCATAACATTATTTGTTTCAGTAGAAATTAGATCAAATTCATCATAATATTGCCTAGTAGCAAGCACAACCAACACAAGTATCAAATACAAACCATAGCGAATAATGTTCAAATTGTTCAAAAGATTCTAAGTTATCTAGGTGACGTTTCTAAGCATCTCCTAGATGGATTCCATGCATTCCAAAGCATCCTATCAGCCTGCAACATGTATTAAAATATCAATGTTAAGGTGTAGGCGAGTATACAAGTTTGATAATAGAATAATAGATTAAAACAACTCATATCCACAGTGTAAGCAATAAAATAGTTTTAGCCGTGCTAGGGTCGCAGTCCACGCAGTGATAGCCCAAGTTTCCTATGCGTTAAGTGCCTTTCTCAAAGTTTAACGGGAGGTTATATGTCTCCTCCTAACAATACCCCAAAGACTAACGGGGAGGTGCATTACTCCTATAGTGCCACTATTGTTAAGGCGGAACTACACACTCTGGATTAAACGTCACATAGCATAAAGAGTCAAGAATCAAGAATCATAAGTTTCACGTACACATAGGATTGAGTATAAGTTTCAAAGATTCAAGTTTAAGTTTCATAGAATACATGTTACACCCCAAAAGTTTAAATTAAAGAGGATCAAGTATACTCACAGTGATTGCTTAACAGTCGCAACTGTTATTGGATCAAAGGGAGCTCTTTTTTGAATTAGCCTGATTTGATTACATTACGATAAGAGTCGGGCAGAATAACGAGGTTTCTCAAAGTGTCAAAATGATCACTGGATCGGATGGCTGTCCGATCGGAGGGCTATTCGATCAGATTGCTGGTCAGTCGGATGACACACATATGAGGAGACAGTTGGCTGCCCGATCGGATGGCCATCCGATCGGGTTGCCACTTGGTGAAGAGGGAATAGGAGGGCTGCCTGATCGGATGGCCCCTTACCTTGTAATTCGGAGAATAGGGTGGCTGTCCGATCGGATAACTATTCGATCGGGTTGCCACTCGATCCGAATGATTAGTATCACAATCGGATGGTTGTTCGATCGGACAGCTGTCCGATCGGGAGACCCTTGTTTTTGCAAAATTTCTAAGTTTCTAGCTTAGTGATGACGGCACGAAACGTATTGAGACAACAGTAAACCTATCAGTCCACAACCGTTCTGATCGGTGGGAACCACCCCTGTCCGATTAGTCGTATGTCTCTGACGGGTTTATGTCGGAATCCGTGCTTTGCTCGTCTTTTCCGGTAAGGATTCAGATCAACTACAACTCTAGACTATTTATCAGATCTACAGTTAGTTTAGACACAGTTCCCACCGAATAAAGTAAATGTTTGAGAAAAAGATGAATATACTCCAGTTTTATAGGAAAAAGTCTAGATTTAGCTTAGATTTAGTGTGAAAACGCATGAAATATCTTAGATCTGAGCAAGATCTTGCTCAGAATGACATCACGTGCCAATTTGTACAACCACCATGATGATATCATCCTCAAGAACTCAGATCCGAGAGATTTTCACGGTGAAAATTGTGATTTTAAGTGAGAATCACGTAGAGGATGATGTGTAGAGCGAGAAAGTACAAGGATCTAGTCTAAAACGTACCGAAATCAGCAAGGAAATGGAGAAATGAAGAGATAGAGTGTCTGGTCGAGCAGAGCTATCACATCACTGAAAATGGTGATGTGACAGGTCTATTTATAGGGTGAGAGTGTGTGAAGGAGATAAATGCGCACGGGTCGGATGGCTGTCCGATCGGACGATCATCCGATAGGGTGACAATCCGATCGGATGACAATCCGATGGGATGACAATCCAATCGGTTTGCCTTTCTGGCCAATCCAATCTTTCCGCGTTCCCTTTGTTGATTCGTTTTGCGAGTAAGCTTAAGCGTTGCGTTGCGTATAGTTTAGGTAAAGTATCTTTATTACATCACAAACTAAAAGTTTCTAAGTTTCATAGATTCTCCTAGTGACAAGGATCCAGTCTCTCGTTCAACCAAGAATCACGTCTCACGAGTCTAAGGAGTCAAGCACCAAAATAAGTTTCAAGAGTCAAGAATCATAGTTTCTCAAGTTTCAAGAATCAAGCGTCCAAGTGTCAAGTATCAAGAATCAATCGATAAGAATCTAGCTTTCATAGTAAAAAGAATCAAGTATCTGATTTAATCATAAGGATCAAGTATCTAGATTAAGCATCAAGAGTCAAGCATCAAGAGTCAAGTTTCTAGATTAAGTATCAAGTCTTATAGTTTATGTATCAAGAATCAAGCATCTAGAATAAAGAATCAAGTATCATAGAATAAAGAATTATGTATCAATAAGATTCATACCGAAATTGCCAAAGTATCAACATCACATAACCACAAGGACCAAAGATGACAATAGACTAAACTTCAGGGACTGATCTTGACAAGTTCCTAAAGTTTAGGGACGCTGGGCGTTACAGCATGAGCAAGCGCCTGGAAGTGAGCCAAAACGGCGCACGCGCACATGAGTAAGCGCATGAAAGTGAGCCAAAATGGCGCACGCGCGCATGAAATTGAGCCAAGGTGGCGCGCCCGCACTAGTCTGTCTTGTGCGCGCGCGCATAAGCTTTCAGACATTAATGATAGAGCAGTTACATTTCAGTATTTGAAACTGACGAGTCAGCGGTTTTGACTGAGAATTAAATGACGAGTTAAAGTGCATTGAAGACGTTTAATGCAATTTAATTCTCTCATTTAATTCGTTTTTCAGTTTCATCCCAAATTGCAGTATAAAAAGGAGGCTACCCCTGTTGTAGAAACACACCAAAAAATTCGTAGCTTATGCAACTTTCTCTCTACAACTTCTTCATCTTAATCTGTCTAGTAGCAAGGTACACCTTCGGGTTTCGTCAAGTCCGGCAGTGCAACTGCTTAGGCTGTTGTATCATGGAAACAAATGAGTTCTCCTGGGAGACTCGAAATTTGTTTTAAGGGACTCGTGTCTAACACGATCCTCTGCCAAGAACTACTTTATTTTCTATAATTTCGTTCTTGTTTATCTTGCATTTCAGTTGTAACCAGTATTATTATCTTACTGTTTTCTTTTTCTTGTATTGTAATTCAAGTTAATAAAGTTTTTTATTTATTTTTGCATGAACAGATTCCTACAATTACAACTAAACCAAAGCACTCAAACTTCTACAAACAAACTAGCCGATAGGCTTTATTCAAATCCAATAGCTTCCTATTCGTTCAACTCCACGCTTCCTGTTCATTCAAACCCACATACATGCGACTGCTCCCTCTATTTGAATTACACAACATACTCTCATGTGTCAGATATTGAGCAAGCAAGATCCCATGTTAAAGTAATTCTTGGATCGGATATCATCCGTTTACGTACGCAGAACTTGCTAACCGCCACTGATGAACTGATCGACTAGAAGCGGATCGATCGATGCTACTCCGGTCCGGTTCTCCATCTCAGTTTTTTTTTAAATATACAACAATGTCTGTACGATCCAGTTTAAAAACACCAAGCCTAAATGTAAACGGTCTTATCATGTTAACATGAACACACTAAGTAGATTAATTAAATCAATTGTAAACACTGTATTATACTTTCAACCGAACATGTTATACATAACATCATGATTATTTTCAATTTTTTATATAAATTTCGGCCACGTAAAGATATAATAAGATTATTTGTTTAAAATCAATATTTAAATCTAGTGAGAACACTAGAAATAAGTTGTACTTTCAAACATTTACTTACACTACTAGAAAAGTGGTCATTTTGCTACGGAAATTTCCTACGCAAAAAAATGCGTCGCAAATTCTGACACATTTACTATGCATTTCCTACGGAAAAAAGACCTTGATTTTTTTGGGCAATTTGTGACACAATAGTGACAAATATACTAATTCTAAGTATTGTGTCGGAAATGCGTAGCAACTTGCTACGCATTTCCGATGGAACCATTATTTATTTGTTGGAATTAGATTTATATGTTAAATTCATTTAAATATTAATTGTTGCGTCAGAAATGCGTAGCAACTTGCTACGCATTTATGACGTATTATTTATTATTATACTTAGATTATATTTTAATGTTTAATCAGCATTATTATTAATTATTGCGTAGGAAATGTGTAGCAACTTGCTACGCATTTGTGATAAAAAATTTATTGTGTAGGAAATGTGTAGCAATTTGCTACGCATTTGTGATGGAAAATTTATTACCATATTGCGTACGAAATGTGTAGCAACTTGCTACGCATTTGTGATGGAAAATTTATTGCGTAGGAAATGTGTAGCAACTTGCTACGTATTTGTGATGAAAAATTTATTGCGTAGGAAATGTGTAGCAACTTGCTACGCATTTGTGATAGAAAATTTATTACCATATTTAAATATTTAACTAGTTTTATTATTACCATATTTTATTATTACCATACATTTCTTAATGCCCTTTCAATCATTACTATCCACCATATTAATAATTTCGATACAAGTCTATACTCACCGGATGTCCTAAATGGAGTTATATTTTTAGGCTTGCCAAATCATTGGTAATTACCAAAGTTCAGTGTTCCAGTGACGTTTTCAAGAAATATTGATCAAAAGAATGGTTTATGTAGTGGAACTCGACTACAGGTCCTATCACAGGGTGACCAGGTTATTGAGACCCTTATATTATCCAGAACTAATACCGACACTTGAACTTTTATCCTTAAATTTCGTTTAATACCGTGAAATAGAAGGATTCCATTTAAATTGAAAAGAAGATAGTTTTCTCTCGCTTAATGTTTTGCCATGACAATAAATAAAAGTATAGAACAATTTCTATGTAAAGTTGGTGTGTTTCTAAAATAATCGGTTTTTACACATGAGCAATTATTGCGTCATCTATGGTAACAAATTCACTTATGTAAATTTTTGAAGAGAATATAAATTTAAATAATTTATAAATTTATATCCTTAAATCCGTGTCGTACACGGGTCTAATAATCTAGTAAACATATAAAAAATATACGATTTAACTTGTAAATAAAAAATGAATACTTTTCTAGTAGAAGCTGAATAAATAAATAAAAAAATATACGATTTAAATGGTGATTAAAAAATAAACACTTTTCTAGTAGAAGTTTTTCTTTATTTTTTTAATAAGAATTTAACTACCATGAAAGAGTTTGGTTCAAATTTAATCCTTGCATCATTGGTTAATAAAATAATATTTTTTGTATTTAATACAACTTTAAGAAGGTATAAATATAATTATAGAATCACCTATTAATTGAATTTTTTTAGAACGGTACAGAAATTTTAGAATAACTAGTATTTTTTATGTGTACACATATTTATGGTAAATACTTTTTCCATCCACACTATAATGGGAAAAAACTCTCAGTTCCTTAGGATAGCAATTTCTACCAAAAAAAAAAAAACACTTTCCTAAAAAAAACAACTTTTAGAAAAAAAAAACTTTTTATAGTAAAGCTATACAAAACATTTTAAAAAAACTAACAATAAAAGATTACAAAATGAAAAAAAAAAAAAAAGAAACAAAAAGGTTTACTTACACATAATTGAGCCAATCAAAAGCATTACTTCAACTTCACATGGATCACCATCCTATGGTCCATGGTTCACCTAATAATCAATCTAACGGTTAAAAATACTCTAGAATCAAAAGCTTTAGTTTAACCCTAAATTCCTTTTACTTTGAACACAGCACACCACAAACCCCCCTGCCCCCTTCTCTCTCGATCATCCTTTTACTTCGACATGCCAGCCGGTGCCGGAGAAGTTGGTAATCGTCGTTGTTAGCCGGCCGCTCTCCGACAACCACGCCGGTGATGTGACGATGATGATTGGATGATGACGAGGCTCCGACAGCGGTGGTGGTCGACGATGGCGTATAAGCAAGGCGGCGGCGGCGGGTATATCACTAAATCCTGGCAATAATCCATCTCGATTTCAACTAGTCTTGGCCAAACAGATGGTGGTGGTTCAGTCGACGATGGCGTATAAGATGGTTGCCAACAGTAGTGACGCCGACGGTGGTGGTGGTTCAGTTCGTCGGAAAGCATAAACTAGAGCACGTCATCTCGTTTTCGGTATACATTTTATTGTTCCAGTTAATTTTGGCTATTGATGCATTTTGTCCATAACCGTTGATCCCCTCACATCACTGGATGTGTTGTTGATTCGTACGAATCAAGGCTGGGGTGTGTAATTATGGATCTGCATCATTTTCATACAAATCAACAAACAGTTAATCAACAGATCTGGAAGTTATATACGAATCTAGAACAACAAGTTCATACGGATCCATGTTTTATCTGCGTTGGAATTCTTTTCTCACCACTTGAGTTGCTGATGTTGTGTCGGTTGTTGATGTTGAGTTGCTGAGTTGCTCGGAAGGTGTTCGATGTTGGTTTCGATTCTCCAGAGCTGAAAAATGAGATGGGTGTGGGTTAATGTTATTGAATTTGTTAAAGGAATATGTAATTTTATTTTCTTTATGTTAGTAGATTTTATACATTTTTTGTTTGTAAATTTGTATAGATTATGATTAATGTTATTGAAATTTTATAGTTTTTAGTTTTATTTGCTTTTGTATATGATCTCTCGTATGTTTTATAAATAGAATAAAACTAGAAAAACATTAAATTTCGTGACAATTGTGTAGCAAAAATAAAAAATTAACTTCCGTTAAATGGGTAGCAAAATGCGTAGAAAATGCGTAAAGAAACCAGTTTCCTACGAGTGGTTTAACTACATATGCATTTCGTCACAAATTCGTAGAAAATTAAATTTCGTGACAATTGTGTAGCAAAAATTAAAAATTAACTTCCGTTAAATGGGTAGGAAAATGCGTAGAAAATGTGTAGCAATTTGTGACAGCCCTTTTCTGTCAGAAATGGGTAGGAAAATGCGTAGAAAATGCGTAAGAAACCAGTTTCCTACGAGTGGTTTTCCTACATACGCATTTCGTCACAAATTCGTAGAAAATCGCAAGTTGTGATGCATTTCCTACGGAAAATGGTGTCAGAAATTTTAATTTTTCTAGTAGTGTTAGGCCACACGGGCCATGCGTTATACATTAACGCGTGATATATTAACGCGTGATTTTCCACTGCTGCCTCAAAGTTCAACGCGTTATAGCACCACAGACTCGATTTTCGTTATTTTCTTCACGCGTTATTCTTTTGTTTTGTGAGGGTAGTTGTTGGTTGGGGGGAAATTATTGGGTGTGGTGGTGAGTGATGACCACCCCCACTAAAAAAGGTTGCGAGTGATAGAAAAATGGTTGATGACATGGCGAAACTTGATTGGTGCTTATGAGTGATAGAATTCTATCACTAATGACCACCCCCTCCCCTTACAAGTTGTAGTTTAGTTACCTAGTTTTAGGTCTTTAATTTTATAACTTTCGAAGGTGATGAGAATTCTGCGTTCTTCCATGGGTACATCAAAAGTAGACGGGCGTTCAACAATATTCCGGGTCTTATGATCGACGAGGTGTGGACCACTAAACCTTCTTTGATCAAAAAAGAAATTTTAGGTTTTTTCAAAAGGGCTTTCGAGGAAAAAATTAAAGACAGGCCTAAACTCATTTGCCATAATGTTAAACGTCTAGCGGAGGCTGATGCGGCATCTTTAACGGTGCCCTTCAGTAAAGAAGAGATCAAAAGCGCAGTGTTCGAGTGTGGATCTGACAAAGCGTCGGGGCCGGATGGGTTTAACTTCAAATTTATTAAAAGGTATTGGAATTTATTTGAAATTGATTTCTACAACTTGTTGGTCTCATTTTACAGCAAAGGCTCGATCTCGGCGGGGTGTGGCTCTTCCTTCATAACGCTTATTCCAAAAAACAAGGATCCGGTGGGATTAAGGGAGTACAGACCAATCAATCTGATTGGGGTGATAAGCAAAACGATCTCGAAAATTCTGGCAAATCGACTCAAAAAGGTTATAGGGACCATCATATCGGAGAACCAAACGGCGTTTCTTAAAGGGAGGTATATTCTGGACAGTCCGTTAATGTTAAATGAGCTCATGGCTTGGATTAAAAAATGTAAAAAAAAGCTTTTATTTTTAAAATTGATTTTGAAAAGGCTTATGACAACGTTAACTGGAGTTTTCTGGTGGACATCATGGGGCAAATGGGTTTCCCTGATTTATGGTGTAAATGGATTAAGGGGATTCTGGTGTCGGCTAGATCCTCGGTTCTTGTAAACGGGTCACCTACTTTTGAGTTTAATTGTAGCAAAGGGGTGAGACAGGGTGACCCTCTATCCCCTTTTCTGTTCCTACTGGTCATGGAAGCTTTGTCTAACATTTTGGGTAAAGCTAGGACCGAAGGGTTTTTCAAAGGAATTCAAACACCAAATTCCGGACCGGTTATTTCTCACCTTTTTTACGCAGATGATGCTTTATTATTGGGAGAATGGGATAAAGATAATGTGAAGAACGTGGCGAGATGTTTGAGAATTTTTTACTTATGTTCGGGCTTAAAGATCAACCTTAAAAAATCTAACATTTACGGGTTGGGGGTGGATAATGGGGTAGTGTCTGATATGGCTAAAATGATTGGATGTAAATCGGACTCTATTCCGCTTACTTACTTGGGGATTGTGGTGGGGAACAATATGAACAGAATTAACAATTGGACACATATTTTTGAGATTTTTGATAAAAGATTATCGGTTTGGAAAGCGAAAACCTTATCGATAGGGGGGAGGCTTACGTTAATCAATGCGGTGTTGGAGAGCCTCCCTATTTATTATTTATCTTTATATAAGGCTCCGGTCGGGGTCTTAAATACTCTTGAAGCCAAAATGAGAAAATTTCTGTGGGCGGGCTCTAGTAATAATCATAAAATGAACTGGGTGGCTTGGGATTGGGTCACGTGGCCTAAAACAAAAGGTGGTTTAGGTATAAATAGACTCAAAGAGGTTAATGAGGCTCTTCTTGTAAAATGGGGGTGGAGGTATAGAGTTGAAAATCATAATCTTTGGTGTAAAGTGGTGGAAGCTTGCCATTTTAAGAATAATCAAAGGAGCTTCCTTCCGCTCAACGGAAACATGCCGGGGTGTTGGAAGAACATGGTTAAGTTGATATCTTTTAAGAAATTAAATGGGAAGGGGCTTAACCGTTTAATTGGGGGTAAGGTGGGGGATGGGGCTGATATTAGATTTTGGATTGACACTTGGGCGGACGATCTTCCCTTTATGGAAAGATGGCCTCACTTATTTGGTTTGGAGCTTTTTAAAATGTGCAGGGTCTCTGAGAGAATTGTCACGAATCAAGGGACTGGTGGCTTTTCTTGGCACTGGTCCAGACAACCTGAGACAGAGATGGAGCTAAAGGAATGGAAGGAATGTATCGAGGTCATCATATCTGTGAGGCTCTCCAATGATAAAGATGCTTGGTCTTGGAATCTTGATAGCCCGAATGGTTTTTCGGTGAAATCGGTGAAAAAGGCTATGATCATTGATAGAGGGGATTGTCACCCTCCTAATTTTGAGTGGTGTAAATGGGTGCCCATCAAATGTAACATTATGAATTGGAGAGGCAATTTGGATAGGCTTCCAACTAGAAGAAATTTAAGAAGAAGGAATGTGGATGTAGCATCGGTTATGTGCCCTCTTTGCGACGAATTCGAGGAAACGGTGGATCATTTGTTCACTGCTTGTTCGGTGGCTATCCGGGTGTGGTCGTCCTTCAGCGTTTGGTGTAACATCCCGCCGCTTTTCTTCTTTGAATTCAAAGACATTCTCGAAACACACAAGGTCATTAAGAGCGGCAAGAAGACGGAAAAGATTATGTATGGGATGGCTTTGATTGCTTGCTGGTGCATATGGAAAGAAAGGAACGATGTGATTTTCAATCAGAAAAAGTGTAGCCCGCAAGATATCATAGGGGAGATAAAATCGAAAAGCTTTGCATGGGTTAAAAATAGATTTGCTTGTAATTATATTAGATGGGCAGAATGGTGTAAATATCCGTTGTATATGTTGTAATTTTCTTGCCCTTTGCCCGTTTGGGTCGGGGGCGTTGTTGTGTGTTTGGCCTTTTGCCCGTTTGGGTCGAAAGTTGGTTTTAATGAAGTTTAATTTTCAAAAAAAAAAAAAAAAGTTACCTAGTTGGAAAAAAGTAAAAAGGCGAACTAAATTAGTGGAAGAAATTTACTCCACACAGATGGTACAACTTTTATAACAAAATGTACAATAAACCTTTTGAGCTTCAGCACACTAATCCAAGCAAAATCCTCATAATTTTGGCTCACTCTTCTATATATCTCCCTTTTTCTAAACAATTTTCGATCATAATTTTACCTTACTCTTCTATCTCCCTTTTTCTAAACCATTTACGAGAAAAAAAAGGAAGTGGAATGGCTTCGATGAGGATACCGAACGGAGATGGAGAGGATTATTTTGAAGCCGAGGAGAACGACTATGGCGTGATAAACGGTAAGGGTTCTTCCGACCATAGCTATTGTTTGAATATCTAGTTTTGGTTGATGGTTCAGTTTTTGTTTCTGGTTTTATTTTGTGCCTATTTACTTCAATGATGTTACGTTTGTGTGTCTTATAGTGATAACCGCCACCGGTAAAACCATCTCTCTTCAAGTCAAAGGTTTAGACACCATTAGCAGTATTAAACTCAAGATTGAGGCTCAGGAAGATATTCCATGCCGCCAGCAGAAACTGATCTTCGATGAAAAGCTTCTTCAGGACAACGATATTCTTGGGAACTTCTGCATCAAGAAAGGATCCACTCTCAAACTTATGCGCAACTCAAAGGGCTTCATGAATATATTCATCAAGATCCCCGCGTTCGGCCTCTGGCTAAGGCCAAGGACTTTGTCTCTTGAAGTGGAACCCTCAGACACCATCGGCAGTGTGAAAGCCAAGATGGAATGTGTTGTGGACGTGCTGATCTTTAATGAAATTGTCCTCAACGATACAGACACACTTGCGGACTTAAACATTATCAACGGATCCACGCTAACAAGCATGTTTAAATTCGTGATTTACATGGAAATTTTTGTGAGTTTTAACTCTGGAAAGACCATCACTTTGTTAGTCAACCCTACATACACCATCAACAAAGTGAAATCTATCATTGAGCGTGAGGAAGGTGTTCCTGTTGACGAGCAGGTGTTGATCTTCAACAAAGTGGTTCTTCGGGATAGTGGGACCCTTTCCGACTTCCACATCAACAGGAAATCCACCTCACGCTTATGCGTAGATCAAGGAAATCAAAGGAACCCATGAAGATATTCTTCAAGACGCTCACCGGAGAGACTGTTACAAAGATAATCAAACCCTCGGACACTGTCGACAGAATAAAAACCCTTATCCAGTATAAGGTTCAGATTCCCCATCACGAGCAGGAGTTGATCTTCAACGAAATGGTTCTCGACAACAACGGTACACTTGCTAGCTATAACATCAACAACAAATCAACACTCACAGTTATGCGTGTATCAGGGTGATTCATGCATACATCAGGGCAGGGATGATGAAGGTATAATAGATTATAGCAGCCAAGCTTATGATCCTTCAGTATGGTAAAAGACGATGTCTTGTGTCTTTTGACTTTTAATGTAGCTCTATTTTGTAACTTGTTATCCACATCTTTTCTGGTTTGAACTGATTTGGTTTTTGGATTATAAAGCCTATAATACTCTTTTGACTGAGATGAGTATCCCATGAATATACATTTCTATAACTTGGTACTAAGATTTTTCCTAGCTTGAGTAGGAACTGGACCATATGCTAATTAAACACCCAAAGATTCTTAGGTAACTGACCACATGTTTCCTTCTATTCCAAGTGTGGAGAGGAGTGTATTCAAGAAGAATTTTGGTAGGAGAAATATTTAAAAGATAGGCAGTAGTAGCTAGCCCATAAGTAGTTTGGAGGCCTCTACACTTGATCATACTCCTGGTCATTTCCATAATTAACCAGCTCTTCCTTTATGCCACACCCATTCTGTTTAAAACCCAAGACATTCGAGTTATATCATCGATAAAAAGAAGGAATAATTGCATATTTCCCCTTAAAAAGCTGCTTAATTGCGTATTTACCCAATTTAAAATTAAAATTGCATATATCCCCTTCCTTAACTATTAAAATTGTATATATCCCCTCCCTTAACTAATATAATTGCAAATTTACCTATTTTGATTTATTTTATTAAAAACAAGTTATATAATGACTTTTTTACCCTTATTTTTACTAAAACTTAAAAAAATACAAATTTGTTCATTTTTACTAGTCTTTGTGGTTTATGTTTTTAACGTAAATATATTCGTTTTTACTGGTCTTTTTTACCCTTTAGACGAAAGTCGCAAAACTGGCCAAACCTTAGGGACGAATATGGCATTTTACCCTATATTAAAACTTGAAAAGATTTGTGGAAAACAAAAACAAAGAGGTTCTGTGTATGTCACAATCACGTGTGAAATGAAATGCCAATGTACCTCAATTGCACGAACAATGTTACTATATCCCTTGATTCTTGCAACATCAAGTGCAGTTTGACAGTCATCATTCATCACCAATGCATTAGCTGAAAGTTACGATAGTAAATAATGTATTAAGTGATAATAAACGAACAATCGGCCCGTAACAGGATCGATCGATGTTAACATAACACAATTTGACTAGCAACTAACAAGCACCCACTACCATGTGAAAGCCGAAAAAAAATCGAACCGAACCAAATAACCTAAAAACTAAAGTTAAAAATTAAATGAGTTTCAAAGTATTATAAGAGAAATGTCTTAATAAAAACATAAAAATAGATTAGAAGTTAGGTTTATGTGAACAATGTACCTCAATGAATAAATTTGTATTTTTTTAAGTTTTAGTAAAAATAAGGGTAAAAAAGTCATTATATAACTTGTTTTTAATAAAATAAATCAAAATGGGTAAATTTGCAACTATATTAGTTAAGGAAGGGGATATATGCAATTTTAATAGTTAAGGAAGGGGATATATGCAATTTTTATTTTAAGTTGGGTAAATACTCAATTAAGCAGTTTTTTAAGGGGAAGTATGCAATTGTCCCTAAAAAGAAATAAATACCTGCTGCCACATGCATCTGCATCTACCTGCACAAGTTCCAATTGCTTGGATGCCTTCATGCAGGGCGGAACCAGAGGGGCGTCAAGAGGGTGCGTTGACCCTCCGGTCACCGGAATTTTTTGAATTTTTATTTATAAATTTTGAGTTTTTGAAGAACAAACTTAGAGATGGACCCCTTAATTTGAACCAGTATAGAATACAAGCTTAGACTGCGGGGTATGGTGGGGCGGGGGTTGGGCTTGGGTTGGGGCATTTGTTGACACGTGGCTTGGGGTGGCAGACATGGGGCGACCCACATTTAAACAGGGTATGGTGGGGCGGGGGTTGGGGGCGTGGGTTTGGTGGGCTTCGCTGGGCTGACCCGGCTGGGCTCTTTGTATTTGTTTTTAATTAAAGAAAAATACATAAAAATTAAAGAAAATTACATAAAAAAAATTACATAAAAAAATTTCCTAACGTTTATATTTGTTTTTTTATCTCTTCTCTCATCTCCAAGACTATTTCCAACTCGTCACCCTTTAGGTGATCAATCGGCTGGGATAGAATTTTCAAATCCTCCCGTCTTTGTCTCTTGGCTTCTCTAGCGGCATCTCTAGCTTCTTTGCTCTTCCGAATTTCGGCCGTTTGTTGTTGGAAGACGTTGAATGTATCCATCTTGGATGAAATGTCATCCAACTGGTCGCTGTATATTTCTCTATGCAAGAGCGAACTCACAGCTGAAGGTGATGCCGTAGCAGATCTTGATTTTTGAGCACGCCTTTTTGTGGCATCTCTTCCATACTCAGGCCGGTTTCGGCTTGGCGAATCATCAAAAAGGTGGGCTAGGATTATTTTCTTGAGCACGCCTTTTTGAGCACGCCTTTTTGAGCACGCCTTTTTGTGGCATCTCTTCCATACTCAGGCCGGTGGGCTAGGATTATTTTCTTGGAGTGCATACGGGTGGGTCGGGTCAAAAGAACGGTTATGAGGATGCATTTTTTCGTTTTGTAGATGGAGAATTGAAGATGAATGTGGTAAAAAATGGAAGAAATTGTGAGGTTTATAGTGGAAAAATGAAATTTTATTATTTTTTTTTAGATAGCCGTTGGCCAACGGCTAGCCCAACAGCTTCTTTGGTTTGTCCAATTAGAGCCCGCCATGTCAGCTTGGCCAGACCGCCCCACGCCCGGCTTGAAACCCATGCCCCAAGGGCCACGCCGTAACCCATGCTCACCCGGGGTGGTGGCGTGGACGTTTTCCCCCTACCCACGCCCAAACTCCCGCCCCATACCCCGCAGTCTTATGATGACCCCCTAACTAAATCGTTCTGGTTCCGCCACTGTCTTCATGTGTTGGTTTAAAAGGAAGTTTGCTTTGTTTCCCAAGAACACATCCTTCACAAGCCTCCATTTATATGATTGTGGGAAGCCCTACATCATTTCTTTGTCTTGAATAGTTTTGAGACCTTGTATATGAAGATGGTTGTACTTGAGATGCCATACTGTTGTGGCAATATCCTTTCGTGCTTTTTGGGCTCTTGAAATACCTAGTTGTGCTTTTGAATTTTGATTCATCTAATAAGGGCATGTTATTACTTGACATCACTATTCTTATAAGGTCATCGTCTGAGTCATTGTTTGTAATAACACATTCACCATTGTTAAACTACAATGAGTATCTCTTTTTCATTAACCCGAAACTTAGGAGTTTATGCGCCAAGAGTTTGAAATTTCCATTTTTTGTATTAAACTAGCCTATACTTTTACCTTCAGTGGCTAGTTCTTTCTTATCTCCAAGTTGCACAGTTAACTTGAAGGACTCATCTAATATGACAATGCATTTCAAATGATATAAGCGATTGAATCTTAATTAGGAAACAAATACTGAATTACAACTAAACCAAAGGACTCGAACTTCTACTAACAAATTAGCCGATATGCTTTATTCAAATCAAACTGCTAAAAATTCATTCAACTCCACACTTGCTATCCACTGAAACCCACATGCATGTGGTTACTCCCTCAATTTGAATTACACAACGTACTCTCATGTGTCGGATATTGAGCTAGCAAGATCCCATGTCAAAGTAAATCGGATATCACCCAATCATGCAGAACTTGCTAATCGCCGATGATGAACTGATCGACTCGAGGCGGGCCCGATTGATGCTACACGGTCTGGTTCTCCATCTCAATTTTTTCCTTAAAGATCTACACTTTATGTACAGTCCAGTTTGATTTCATGCAATGAGGTAGATTATGTATTATTTAGTCTAATTTAGAAATATGGTTATCGTAGCATTCACCGTTAAAAAGTTTAATTTAGGAGTTTGATTATTGTAACATCTTTCTATACTAAGACCACCCGTAGTGGGCGTCATTTTTGTCAAAATTGACCCTCAAAAACGCCCCATTCTACCCCTCACCTACCCCGCACGGCGTTATTGGGCGTGTTCTCGGCTGAAAACTGTTTTGGCTTGTTTTGAATAACGCTAAAGGGGAAATTGTTTGGCCAATCATTTTTGAGCTCCTTTTTTTAGCCAATAGGTTTTTTGGTTGGTTTTTTATTTATATTTAATTCTTTACACCCTTTTAAAATAATGCCCATATCCCCACTACACCCATTTAAAAAAACGCCCAATAATGCCCCTTGCTGACTGTGGGCTGCCACATTGCGCAAAACGCCCAAGGGTGGATATTGCCCACTACGCATGGTCTATTAAATACTTTTTTTTTGACATGTGTCACTTTCTGGTGCTTTCTCACCTTATTTTTTTTCCTATTTATCTATCATATTAAATAATAACAATAATTTTAAACAAAAATATTACTCCCTCCGTCACACTAAAAGTTTCCTATTTGGAATTGGCATGTGCTTTACATGTGGAGAGAGAAAATCCATAAATATATGATTTCCTTTAGAGAAACACTACTACAAAAACAGGCATTTGCTACGGCAAAATCCGTAGCTAATTCGTAGCAAACACCCATTTAGCTACGGAGTTGCTACGGATTTGGCCCGTAGCTACAAGTCTCGTCGCAAATTCATTTGCTACCAAATTTAGCTACGGATATCATATTTGCGACGGTTTTAGCTACAAGTAATAGCGTCGCTATTATAGCTACGCCTTCTGCTACGAAAATGCTCGCTATGGATTTTGCTACAAATTTTTAGCTATGAATTTTTAGCTACCAAATTCCGCTACGAATTTTTAGCTACGATGGAGTTTTTACTACGAATTTGGCTACGAAGTTTTGCTACACATTTAGCTATTGTTTTGTTACAAATCTACTACCTAATTTAGCTATCGATTTTGCTACAAATTATATAAGCTTTTTGTTAAGAAGTTAGCTATAGATTTTTGAAGATGTTTGCTGGGAGTTATGTAAAGTTTTTGCTACATATTTAGCTAAGCTAAGTCTTTTTTTTTTCTAGAACTTTTCAATATATAAATTATTATCTAATTGTTTCTTATAGACAATATACTCAAATCTCTATAGATAGATACATATTATACCAAAGATAAATATACAATCAAATATGAATATCCACATGTGCTATTATAAAGATCCAAATTATCCAAAACCAATACAATAAACCCATATCACGAGGAAACAAATTATGGCGGGTTTTGTGACAACAATTGAAATCTCGTTCGTTCCAGTGTATAACTTGTATTTTTTTCATTTTTCTCCGTCTTAGCACACTTCTCTACTCCCGTATCTTTTTTAATTCCGTTGCTTGTCTGTTCAATCTTGAAGCAGATAATAAAGAAACTTGTGTGCTTGTTTCTGCAAGTTGATTAAATGAATTACATATATGAAGCAATATGCCAAAGATATAAAAGAAACTATTAACTTGGTTATATAATATATTACCTGAACATTGAAGGACAATAAGAGTTCAAACTCTAATCTTTAAACAGATATACAGTTTCATGGGGGCAAACCACAAGTTTACATATTGACCTATCATACTTCAATATATATTTACCAAAGTTTTACATTGACTAGTACTAATTACCAAATAGTAATTACTTACATGTAACATGAATTGTTCTCTGTAATGGACCTCTTAGCACAAATCCAAATTCAACCTGCATATATGTGGTCAACTATTAAAAATAATTACTACACTAATAAATTTATGAAAACATTAATTATTACATAATGATCAACAAGTATAGATAAAATAAACTAATTGTTGTATGCCTCAAAAATCAACTTAAAGAACTATTAGATACATCAACCTATTTGAAGCCAATTCCTTTCTATATACATATTTGCTAAATGGAAATATTTGTTGACCCGTTTGAGATGAACACTACCCAAATCAACAGTTTATAAGCAAAAGTTTAAAAAATTCCACCATTACAATAAACTAAAAAGAAGTAAGGACATTTCAAGATTCAAACCAAATATTTAAACCTTCAATTCAGCAATCAAGTTTTATCTTATTCCAAATGAAAGCAACAAGTTTCTGAGTTTCTGGAAACAAATCGCTTTATCAGCTTCAAGGTACATACAAAAAAAAAAAAGATAATAAGCACTCTGACTTACTGCAAATCAAATATGAATAACAATTTAGAACATAGGTTTAACAAATTATACTCCCAGTTGGCGCACATAATAAAACAACAAGATCGAGTAGAGATTGGGGTTGAAATTTTCACCAATGTCTCTGAATTGCAAAGCATTAAATGTGATACCGCTCAATTCAACCTCCATTATTAACTTCTTCAAGCTCTTTGCTAATTTTCCTTCTCTGTAAGGAATGGGACTTCTAATTGAACTCAAGGGGAATATGAATAAATTATGTTGAAAAAAGGGGAATGGGGGAACGTGTGTGAACCGAAAAACCGTGATTTGGATTTTTGGGGGGAATTGAAAATCAATTTGGGGGGATTTTGGAAAGATTTCAGTTTTGGAGGGAAGTAAATATTTTAGTGGTGATTTTAATAATTGAATTTTTATCTTTTATTTTGAAAAGAATTTATAAATTTAACTTTTAACAAATGAGCCTAAACCTAAAAATAAAGGGGCGTTTGGTTCGCGAAATGATTTGGATTTGGAATTAGAATTTGTATAGGAATTAGAATTTGAAAAAATTGGATTTGGAATTTAAACATTCCAATTGGAATTGAAAATTGTTGGAAGTAGAATCTCAATTCCATATTTCTTGTGTTTGGTTGTCAAATTAATTGGAATTCATCACCCCGGCACCCACAACCACCAATTCGGGTCGAAACGGTACGGGTTGAAACGGTTAGCGTCAAAACTGTACGAGTCGAAACGGTTCGCGTTGAAACGGTCCGGCTTGAAACGGTACGCGTCGAAACGGTTCGAATCGAAAGGGTACGGGGCGAAACGGTTCGCGTCGAAACGGTTAGCTTCAAAACGGTTGATTCGAAACGGTTAGGGTCGAAACGGTTCGGGTCGAAACGGTACGCGTCGAAACGGTTCGGGTCGAAACGGTACGCGTCGAAACGGTTCGGGTCGAAACGGTACGCGTCGAAATGGTTCGCGTCGAAACAGTACGGGTCGAAACGGTTCTGTTCGAAACGATACTTGTCAAAACGGTACGGGTCGAAACGGTACGGATCAAAACCGTTGGCGTCGAAACAGTATAGATCGAAACGGTTCGCGGTGAAACGATACGCGTCTAAACGGTTTGCGTCGAAACGGTTCGATTTGAAACGGTACGGGTTGAAACGTTGCGGGTCGAAACGGTCGAAGATTCCAATGAATTTACTTTAATTCCTTCACATATCGGAAGGATTTTGAATTCTTTTAGTTAAAGGAATTTGAAGGAATTCAAGCCTAATTCCAATTCCAATTCCATTGTCAACCAAAGACATGTGGATTGGATTTGGGATTCCAATTTCATCAAATTCAGTGAACCAAACATCTTAATAGATGGAATTCAAATTCCAATTCTCTTAAATTCCATTGAATTCTTGCGAACCAAACTCCCCATTAGTTCATTTAATAAATGAGATTGACTCCAAACTTCAATTACTGAACTCGAGTAAGCTTGTGAACCTATTATTTGTATATTTTTTAATTAATTTGTTTAATATACATTACATATAAATTATGATAATTAATCACCCTTGCCCCACGAGCCGGCTCGAGCTTGATATGTGAAGCTAAGGCTCGAGCTCATTTATTAAATGAGCCACAATAAAAGTTCAATCTCGGGCTAGAGATCGTTTAAGCTCGGCTTGATTCGAATTTTTAATGAGCCAGCCTCAAATAGTTCAAAAACTTTTAGTTACCAATAATCATAATATATAAAAAATACGTAAGATAAGTAACATGTATAATAAAAATAAGTAACAACCCAAACTAAAATAACCCTGGGCCGGTACCGGTATTACGTTTCAAACCGGTATACCAGACTTTACCGCCGGTACAAACCTTATGTCATTTCACTTATTTAACGGGATGTTTGATACCGGATTTACATCTAGAAACGGTAATACCGGTATAACCGGCCGGTATTTACCGGTTTTCAAAACATTGAACTTAGGAACACCATGTAGCCTTACAATTTTGTAAAGTAGAATCGAGCCACCTAACTAGCGTCATAAGTCTTTGAACCCTAGAATAAATGTGCCATTTTGGAAAACCTATTAATCACAACCATAACAGAAGCCTTCATGTATTGGTTCCATGGCAGCCGCACCACGAAATCAAGGTTGACATCCTCCGACTAGCAGTTGGAACTGGAAGTAGCATATACATGCCCGAATTGGTGCCATGTAGGGATGCGAACGAGGTAAGTCGAGCCAAGCCCGAGCTCGACTAAGCTTGTGCTCATTTAATCTATGAAAGCTAGGCTCGATTCGAGCTTTGTTTGTAAATCTCGAACTTGAGCTCGATTTAAGATTTGTTTCTAAAGCTCGAGCTCGGCTAAATTTATATTTCGTAATTAACTTATATTAATTCTAATTATTATTTTATATATAATTAGGTTATTTTTTCATAATTTTATAAGTAGTTATTATATTTATATATATATATATATATATAACGTATTGATAAAAAATACATAAACAACAGCCTCATTTCGGCTCACGAACTGGCTATAGCTCAATAACCGAAGGTCGGGTTCGGGCTTGTTCATTAAACAAGTTTGTTGAGTAGCTCAGCTTGTTTGCACCCACAGTTCCATGGGTCTTAGTATGGCGTGTACGAGCCTCATTACAATCTAAGCGAGACCGATGAAAATTCCCACGCGAATTGCAGTGGGCAAGAAATTCATCAGTTTTTTGTGTAGTCGTTTTATAGCAAATACAAGAGAAAGCTTAAAAACATATAATCATAACATATGTTCATTTTATTGATTATTTTCAATACTTATTTTATTGAATGGCATATACATACCTATATTGGTGCCATGTAGGGTGCAAACAAGTTGAGCCGAGCCCGAGCTCGACTAGGCTTGAGCTCGTTTAACTTATAAAAGTTTGAGATCGGCTCATAGTTATGAAGTGGATGTATATTAAGAGTAATCTTTTTGAATTGACGACTGACGTACTTGATAAATCATATACTATAAGTTTGACTTTGAATCATCAATAGAGTTTTTGAAAGACAAAATTTGACTTTGTTAAACTATTTTAATTATTTAATATTTTTTCTCTTATTTATCTTTTGTATATATTATTAGAGTAAATTACGTTTTTGGCCCTGTGGTTATATCACTTTTACTATATTAGTCAAATAAAGAATTTTTAACATATCTGCCCCCATGGTCTCTATAACTAACCATTTTGGCCCATAAGTCTAGAGATCATGGGGGCCACAATGGTTAGTTGTAGAGACCATGGGGGCCAAAATGGTTAGACTTAGGGGCCAAAATGGTTAGTTATAGAGACCATGGGGCAGATATGTTAAAAATTCTTATTTTGGACTAATATAGTAAAAGTGATATAACCACAGGGGCCAAAAACGTAATTTACTCATATTATTAAGTATGTCAATTTTTTTGCTATGGATTTTCTTACAGGTTTTATTGTACTGTTTTCTGAATATTCGGTACCAAGTATATTCGGTATCGATACCCAACACCATTTACTCATCCCTATGCTTAATTTAGTACATATTATTTGTATTATTTGTATGAGATGACTATATTAAATGTATTTATGTTTACACCAATCCGTGTAAAACTGACTTTTTTTAACTATTTTTAAGTAATTAATATTTTTGCTTTTGATTTTTCTATTATATATATTATTAATTATTTTTTAATATTTCTTTTGTCCATTTTTGCTTATGGATTTTCTTATACGTCTTTTTGTGTTTTTACTTTTTGAATATTTATTTTGTTAGTTTTGCTATGGATTTTGTTACCACTATTATTAATTAATTTTTTTTTTGTTTTTGCAACGTATTTTGCTATGGATGTTGCGATGGATATTAGTAAATTATTTTTTTTGAATACTTTCTTTTTCTTTTTTTTCAATGAACTTTTCTATGGATTTGCTACAGATTTTGCTACGTTAGTTTTTAGGATTTTTTTCTAGATTTTGCTACCAATTTCTCTACGGACTGTATTTACTTACCGATTTTGCTACTATTTTTTTTAAACCTCATTTAGATAGTTTTTAAATTTTTATTTTTATGATTTAGCTAAGGACTTTGCTACCAATTTTACTAAGTTTTTTTATTATATTTATTTTCACAATTTTGCTATCAATTTTGCTACAGATTTTATTTTACTTTTTTTAGTGTATTTCTAAATACTTATTTTCATGGTTTTTGCTACGGATTTTGCTACCGGTTTTGCTACATTATATGTTTTATATTAATTTCATCAATTTTGCTACGGATTTGCTATGAGTTTTGTTACGAAATTCATTTGCGACGGAAGTTCGTAGCTAATCCGTAGCTAATTCGTAGCAAAATGTGTTCGTAACTAATCCGTAGCTAACTCGTAGCAAAATTTGCCACCATTTTTTCCATAGCAAAATTTTCATAGCAAATGCCTCTTTTTATAGTAGTGAAAATTACCAAAATATCCAAGAAAAAGTTTGACTTACCAAAATAGCCACCTCATGAGTCTTTGGAGAGGGGCATCACGGATTCAAATGCGCGGAATGCCTCTTTCAAGACCCCTCATGCGTCTTTAAATATGGAAATGACACGTGTCTCAATGATTAGGTAGACTCCTTCAATGCCTCAGGCAGACTCATCCAATGCCTTAGGCAGACTTATCCAATGCCTCAGGCAGACTCTTCCAAATATTTTTAGAAAATACTTTAAAATATTTAAAAAAAATACTAAAAATATTTTTTTAAATATATATTTTTTTAATTTAAAAAAATATTTTTTAAATTTATATACGTAAAGTATTTTAAATTTATATACGTATAGTATTTTTTTAAGTATTTTAAAATATCTTTACGTATATAAATTTAATTTTTTTTTAAATTTTAAAAAAATAATTGACAAAATTAATTTAAATATTTTATTAAAGTATTTTTTTAAAATTTTTTTTATGTATTTACCTATATATTAATTTTAGAACCAAATGAACAGTAATTTATCTATTCTAATTTACCTATATATTAATTTTAGAACCAAATGAACAGTAATTTATCTATTATAAGGGCAATGAAAAATAACATTTTCAAGGGATTAGCAAATGGTATCGGGTATCGGGTACCAATATCGGTATTAAATTGATCAAACCGGGTGTATTTTTGGTTCCGAATCGGTATCGACTTTTGACATTTTCCGTATCGGCTCGGCACCGGTATTCACCGGTTTTTACCCTCAAATACCGGTACCGTACCAGTACCGAACCGTACCATACCAGGTATATTCGGTACCGGTACCCACTTTTGGGGATTTTCGGTAATGGTATTTTCGGTACCGGTTGGTACCGTGCTCATCAAATCCTGTAGCCACGTAGCAATGCAAGTAACTGCACCGTTTAGATTACTTTTTATACACACTGTAAGTAAACTATATTTCGTTTGAATGAGGTTTTATATACAAAACAACTTATTTTGTTTTCTTTTTTTATCTTTTTTCTATAATGAATGAATTGTAGCATGTAAAATTAACTTGGATATTTAGATTATTGATGAGCAAATCATATCAAATCTTGTAATCAAACCGGTATCGTGTCGGTACCAAATTTACTATACCAATCATTTTCGGTACCAATTTGGTACCCACCTTTTGGCGTTTTCAGAATCGTTACTTTTGGTTCGACACTGGTCTAGCACCATACCTGTATTTGCTGATTTTTACCTTCAAATACCATACTGTATGGTACCTAGCATTTTTGGTGCCGGTACCTAATTTCGATGATTTTCCGGATCGGTACTTTCTGTGCCGTTACCGGTACCGAGCTCATCCATATTTTAACGTCTTAGCACCGTAATAACTAAACTGAAAACAACCGAATTTCCAACGTGTAAGACGTGTGGGTCCTATTATTATATATTAGATTATTTAAAATTGTTTTTTTAGTAAGAAATGAGTATCGTTACCACGTCATTTTTATTTATGTTTTGATATTTGGTATCTACTTGCCGTTGCCGAAACGCGTTTTACAGACATTAGGTCCCCGCCGCAACGTGAGGGCAGAAAATCTACTAGTTTTCTTAAAATTAGCCAAGATATCTTTACGTATATAAATTTAAAAAAGTACTTTTTTTAAATTTTAAAAAAAAATATTTTTAGTATTTTTTTAAATATTTTAAAGTATTTTCTTAAAGTACTGGAGGAGTCTGCCTGAGGCATTGGAAGAGTCTACTTAGGCATTAGATGAAGACATTGGATGAGTCTGCTGAGGTATTGGATGAGTCTGCCTGAGGCATTGGAGGAGTCTACCTAATCATTGAGACACGTGTCACTTCCATATTTAAAGACACATGAAGGATCTTGAAAGAGGCATCCCGCGCATTTGAATCCGTGATGCCCATCTCCAAAGACTCATGAGGTGGCTATTTTGGTAAGTCAAACTTTTTCTTGGCTATTTTGGTAATTTTCTCTTCCCTTTATGCCTTCTATTATATTCTTTTCCCTACAACTAATCTTAACCATCCAAATCTAAGATCAATTGACTAGAAACCTTCTTACCTTTCTTATTTATTTTATACTTTGTATTTGATCCTAATCCATTACTTGTGACTTTAAGATAAAATAATGTATTAAAGTGCTTAATCATTACTATGGCTGTAAACGAACCGAACGTTCAGCGAAGAGTTCGTGAAACGTTCGGCGGAAAGTTCGTTTATGTTCGTTCGATTAGCTTAACAAACGGACACGAACAAAAATTTCCATTCGGTTAGCTTAGCGATAGAACGCGAACACAGGTTTCGTTCGTTCGACTGCGTTCGTGAACGTTCGGTAATATGTTTGTTTACGTTTGTTCATGTATGTTCGTTCGTGTTCGTTTGATTATATTAAAAATAATAAATAATAAATCTTTTATCTAAACATATTGAAAACTTGAAACCCTGTCCTTTTCAAAGTTAGCTAAAATTTGGACACCCGAAGACATTTTTTGAGATAATTATTTCTAGGTTAATTAACCTTGATTTATCATTTAGTGGTGCAGTAGACTTCTTGAGTTTTGATTTATCATTCGATGGCTGTATTTAACTGCTTATATCCAATGTTTAAGGATAACAATGTTTTTTTATTTTTATATTCAAGTTAAGATGGTTGTATTTAACTGCTTATATCCAATGTTTAAGGATAACAATGTTTTTTCATTTTTATATTCAAGTTAAATGTTCGTTTACATTCGTTTTTATTTACTTGCGTTCCTTTATGTTCGAGACAAGTGTTCATGAACTGCTCGTGAACAACTGAATTTCCTTAACGAACGAACACGAACATAAAAGAAACAATGATGGCGGTTCAAGCAAAAAATCCCAAGGTGTCGGTTCGAGCAAACGATGTGGCGGTTTGAACCGAAGGAGCATTTTTGGTGGTGACGTTCACCAACCCACCCAACGTCTTCCAACGGAACACCACCAACCTAATTATTTTTATTGCCAACAATACACACCAAATTATTCACAACCTATGGTTCCACCCGTTTGACTCGTTTTCTCTCAAGAAGCTCTGTATAACTTTGAATCATTTGGATCGTATATGAGCCCACCTCATTGGTCACCCATAAAAAAGTGGATCAAGAAACCTCCACTTAATTATGAAGACGTTGATGATGATGAATATTAATTAGGAAACAAATACAGAATTACACCTGTGCTGACTACCACATCCATGCATTTATTCGTCAAGACCCCCACTGAAAAAATCATTACCCTAGATGTCAAATCCTCAGAAACCATCAGCAATGTAAAATCCAAGATTGAGGAGAAGGAAAGTATTCCCCGATGTCCAGGGGCGGATTTAGAGGCTATTTACGGGTTCCCAGGAACCCAGTCGATTTGGAAAAAGCGTTTTTTTTTAGTGTAAACCTTGTATGATTTGGAAAAAAACGTTTTTTTTGTAGTGTAAACCTTGTATGATTTGGAAAAAGGAACCCAGTGAAAAAACTGGCTGGATCCGCCACTGCCGATGTCAGCAGGTACTGGTTTGGAACGGCAAGACACATACGGATTTCATTACCCTTGCTTGGTATCACATCCCCGAGGAATCAACCCTCTTTCTAAATATAAAAGGGGATGAATGATGAATGTATTAGATTAGAGCTGCATATCCTAAGATCCATTATTATAGTAAAAGACGATATGTATCTTTTGATGTAGTTTTCTTATGTACACTTGTTGTCTTCTATGTGTTTTGAGCTAGGTTGAAGCCTGAAATGTTGGATGATATGATATGCAGGGGCGTAGCATTTAAGGGGCCGGGAGGGGCGTCCGACCCCCCGAACTTTTCGCTCAGTAGTGTTGTACATGTAGTTTTCGTATAGAAATTTTTGGGTATATACGTTTTCGACCCCCCGGTTCTATAGAAATTTTTGGGTATATACGTTTTCGACCCCCCCGACGAAAACTTCAAGCTTCGCCACTGATGATATGTATGTGTATTAATTAGTAATTACTACTCGCACTCTAGCAGTATTACTTGATATTTGAGTCACAAGTATGATTTGAATATAAGAATTATGAAATGTTTCGTTAAGGCCTCCTCTTCCTATTTTGCACACGTACACTCATATGATTTGAATATAAGAATCATGTGAAATGTTTCTTTAGGGCCTCCTCTTCCTATAATGCATAGTTACATTAAGACGTTATAATTATGTTACTATGTTATATATATAATAACTTAAAAAAAAACTTTAAAATGATATGTCGGTTACATAAATGGTATATATAATATTGCAACCAAACAAATGAGAGGATTCTACTTTGGTATATGTATTATGTAAATGTCAATTAGGATTCTTTGTTGCTTTGTTTTGTAATAACTAGAATTTTGCCCTGCGTGTTGTGACGGGTTGTGTAATACGGTGCCAAGTAATCATTGCTAAACTAGACACTATTTTGTTTTAATATTGTAATGAAACTTACAGTAACCTAGAGCATTGAACACAGTTCTTCTGAAAGGATTTCAACAACATATTGTTGAAACAGTATGAACAACTTATCGGGGCTTGTATCAAGAATCAAGGGACAAGTTATCTCATGAAATTCCGGTGCTCATTGCAAAACATGTGATTCACTTTTGCATCTGTGGTGTAAGTTCTTTTTTTTTTACATATTTCTCGATTTCATAGAATATACATATGCATAATAGAGGGCCCTGCAATGCTGATTCAGTAGTAATTGAATTTGTTGTCTTTGACAGGTAAGGTTTAGGTTATATTGTTCATACCTTTACACTTGGCAAGAGAATGTACCTGTTTTTCCTATAAAAGATTTGATGGTAGTTAGACTAAAGGGTATGGGGGCCGGCTGAGGCCCGGCTAGGACCGGCGCCAGTCCCCCACACCGCCCCCTGGGGCTCGGCTCGGCACAACCGGCACCCCACAGCCGGGGTAGCCGGTCCTCCCTTCTCCTTCCTTCTCTCACATATACCTATACATACATACATATATATACATAAAGGGGTTCATCCCCCACACCCCTAGGTTCATCCCCTCCAAGCCACTCCTACGTGGCGCCGACGTGGCGGCCCATCCCCTTGGGGATGAGGCTCTCCATACCCCTTAGTCTTATAGATATGCATCATGTAGAACCTAGCTATCATTTACCAACTTGGTTCCTATGAACGATTGGTGGGTTTGATCTCTTGTGCTGTGTAGGCCGTTCATGTGTGTGATGTGAATATGTGGTGCTTTGTCAAAAACTTCTATATGTAATAAGCATTAGTTACCTTCATGGGCTGTAAATTATCTTCATCAGATAAGTGTGTGTTGTTTCAGTTTAGTTGCATTGCATATATTAAAATTGACTTGCAAGGAAGACCTCATTTGCTTAGCTTACAAGTTCTGAAGTCCAATGCGCACTTGTACATCGACTCCTCAACATGACAAGGATATTCATCGCCAGCAAGAACAGAAAGAGGAGCCAGTCTAGGGCTCGAAATGATATGACCTGTTGGAACTGTAAAGAGGTTGGACATTTCAGGAATCAATGTCCAAATGAAAAGAAAGAAGTTAACGCTGCAGTAGACCACTCAGATGATGAAGTTTTGATTTGTAATGTGGAGAGCAGTGTGGATTCCTGGATTATGGATTCGGGTGCTTCATTTCACGCTACCCACAGCAGTGAAGCATTAAGGAATCTTAAAATTGGGGATTTTGGCAAGGTACGACTTGCAAATGATGAAGTCTTAGATGTCACAGGCATGGGTGATATTCACTTAGTTACTCCAGTCGGATCTACGTGGACTTTAAAAGACGTGAGAGTTATTCCAGGCTTGAAGAAAATGCTTATTTCAGTCAGGCAGCTGGATGATCAGGGTCACGAGGTTAAGTTCGGTAGTGGACAGTGGAAGGTAACTAAGGGAAATTTAGTAGTTGCACGTGGCAAGAAGAGAGGCTCATTGTACATGGTCAGTGTACCGCCTGACGGAGAGGTTCTCCCAGTTCAGAAGAAGACCAAGATCCGGTTCACAGAATCTCATGGGCAGAAGAAGGTTTGCTTTGCAGATGGCAAACCCAGAGTCACAGGTCAGATTCAGGTTGAACGTGCTAGAAAAGGTTCAGTAAAACCAGTCAGGGGCATTCGTGGCAGTGGGAGCACGAGTTGTGCTTCAGTCAGAGTTACCAGACGACAGTGGGTTAAGAGAACCAGTATTCCAGTTGTCAAAGTCTCTCCAGATGATTATCTGCTTTATTCGAAGAGTGTTTGTTCTCAGGATATTCCAGGATCGGGCAGTTCGTGTCAATGGGAGCCGATAGGGACAGAGAACGAGTCACGAGTAGTGACTGATGAGTTGAAGCTTAGTGGGAGCTTCAACGGGCCTTCAGGTTAACCAATGAGAAGGCCGCCCACAACCAGTGAAGATGGAATGTTTACAGAGGTACTTATGAATATGAAGTTGCATGGAGTGCAGTTTGAGGTTGTCAAAGCCTCCAAGTGGGAGATTGTTGGGTTGTGGAGTATTTGACTAGCAGGGGTGTTCTTAGTTACACTCCTTCTGCATCTAGCAGGGATGTTCTGTGTTATACTCCTTTGCAGCTAGCAGGAGTATTCTCTGTTTATGTAGTAAAGTCAACAACCCTAATTGTTACCCATATAAATACTTCTCATTCATGTCTGTAAACTTGGTGAGCACCTAATAAAGAAGAGAACTAGTTGTGGGAGTGGATGTAGGTCAGATTAAACCGAACCACTATAAATCTTGTGTTCTTGTTCTTGTGATTTAGAGTGTGTGAGTGTGTGTGCTTGTTGTAGATTGTTCTTGTGTTTACGGAATCGTGTTCTTGGTCCTAACAATTCATACCCTATATTATAATAGAAAGAAATCATGTTGCAAACACATGTACCTAATTAAATGAAAATATGAATCTTATTAAGACGAAATTTTAATTGGGTTTGTATTGAGATACGGCATGCCATACAATTCTTTAATAATTTCATAATAGTAGTCTTGAGGCAATCATGTTACAGAATCAATGGTAGTCTTGCTCACATGTCTTGGTATTAACGGTCATTGTCAATAATGCCAGTCTGTGAGAATCACGTTGTCATGTTCACAAATCCTTGTTGTGTCTAGGACCAATCGTGTGAATGTGAATCGAATACACAATGCCCCTCTTCTTGAATACATAAATCTCATGTAACAACACTTCAAGGTTGATCATTAGCTACCACACAGTCTTGCTACTTGGATACTAACACACATTGGTTGTGACAAATTGGTCATGTTACACAAAAGAAGGTACTCTAATAAAGTTAATACAAGTAATATTGATACATACAATTGGTGTATACCCCATTTGAAAGATACTTTATCTACTCTCGTTAGTAAGAATGGGGTTTAAATATACTAGCTCGTGTCCAAATGACCTTATCACATAACATGCTTTTTATAGGCAAAATGTGCACAAAATGTCCTTATAACATTCTATTACGTTTTTATTACCTTACATTCTCGTCTTTTTGTTTATTATTATTAAATATGCATTGTATAATGTAAAATAAATAAAATAAATGCACTAACAAACATTTTAAAGATAGATATTACATTCATGTATCGGGTATTGCCGGATATAATGGGTTTCGTTTCTTGTCCGGTTTCGGGTATTAATCAGGTATGATCAGATCTGGTTCCGGTTCCAGGTATTGAGATCAAAATGCATACCCTATCTATACCCTACGGGTAGGGTCGGTTCCGATTTCCGGTATAGAATACTCGAGTATTAAAAAAACCGGTTCTGGGTACGGTTTTTTTTGCACCTCTACCTGCTCATGTGTGATGTGTCACGTATATATCGAGCAAAAGCTCCTGCATGGAAGAAGTTCTTTAACCATACATCACCATGACAAACGAATTATAAAACCAGTACCAAAGGAGGGGCTCAACTTATACCAACAACTAGGGCTGTAAACGAGCTGACACTACAAGAACAGGGCACCTTTAGCGGTAACGGGTGTCGCCGGTATTGACCACTTTTGTCGCCGCTATTGACCATTAGCGGCGACATGTCGCCGGTAAAGCATCGCCGGTATTGCTGGGCCGGTATTGACCGGTTGTCGCCGGTATTAATTGTTGTCGACGGTATTGACCAGCCAGTTTTAGCGGCGACAGTTGTCGTCGCTACAGGTGTCGCCGGTATTAACCTTCGTCGGTAAAGGTTGAAAAGCAATAGCGGCGACAGGTGTCGCCGCTAAAAGTCTGTTTTTTTTAATACATCAGCTGTATATACAGCTGCCCAGCTAGTTTTACGGCCGAAAAAACAAAACCTGCCTATTTTCAAACAACGCACGCATACGCCATGAACATAATCAACATATACTAAAGGTAATATACTTAAAAACTACGTTTAAGTCGTACATTATATCCTACAACGTTTAATTAAATCCAAAGCATACATTAAAAACAAGTCACTCATCGTTATCGTTGGGTTCATCGTCGGATTCATTATCGAATAAGTTGTCAGAATCGTAGATCAGAATACTGATCAACGGCTGGGGAATGGGTTTGACGCGGATCGACCAATAGCGGCGACAGCTGGCCTGTCGCCGCTAAAGGTGTCGCCGCTAAATGTGGGACGTTCTTGTAGTGTGAGCCGAGCCAGGGTTGGCTAGTGTTAGGCTTGTTTAAAAAACAAGTTGAGCCGAGCCAGCTCGTTTTTCTTAACAAGCTGAAATGTTGGTCTCGAGCTTAGGTCGTTAAAAGCTTGAGCCAGCGTCGAGCCGACTTGTTTATTTATGTATTTATTTTTTTCAATTGAGAAACAAATGGCGGATTCAAACAGAAAAATACGGTTATAGTGCCTTTTTTGTTGCTATATAACACTTAGATTTGATTTTGTGTTTTCTTTAATTGTTCAATGAAAGTGAATTATATGTACTATCGTAGTTTTTTTTTTTTCGTTAAATGAGCATATTGGTATTTAAAAACTATGGCTTAGAATTATGTTATACTTTTAGGTAATAATCTGTATACAAATTAGAGGGGAAATCGTGTGGTGAGGTAGAGAACACAATAATTAGGTTGATGAGGGTTGTGCTCGACACTCATAAATCGCTTAGTTTAAATTTAAATCGAGCTGGCTAAACTTGAGCTCAAATTCAAGCCACTTGGAGGCTTGAGCTTAACTCGAATAAAATTCGAGTCAGCTCAGCTCGAAGTGATGTAGCTTGATTCGGTTTTGAGCCATAGCCATAACCAAATGATTTGTGTAAATGCGTATGTTATTTTAGAACTACACACTAACGACAAGTGTACCGGTCGTGAAATAGTAAAGCAAGCAAGACCGAGTATCGAATCTAGAGACTAGATGTGGCAAACTCTAAAACTCAATATAAACCGAATAACTAGCTAAATTTAATTTTGTGTTTTTAATTGTTTATCTTAATTAACTAATTACCTAAATTGTACTAATGAGAACCAAGTGGTTGTTTGTTTACCTCTTAATGAGCCTCTTAATGGTTCAGACCTCTTATTGGTTCAGCACTTAATGGTTCAGGCTATTTGTTTTGCGAGTAAATGTCTGAATGGTTTAAACATTTGCCTCTGAATGGTTAAGTATTATACAGAGTTTAAATGGTTAAGACCTCTAATCTGAATTGGTTAGACATTTGCATCTGAATGATTAAGAATTATACTGGCTCTTAATGGTTCAGACTTCTTACTAGTTCAGCACTTAATGGTTCAGATTTCTTACTGGTTCAACACTTAACCATTCAGAAGTTGCCAAGCAACCCCTAAGACGAAAATTAGAGCGAATAGCAGACAGGAGTGAGAGCAGTGATGATAAACAAACCATCAAGGCAAGAATCGCTTATCACATGCATGACTTCTACATACGGTTGACAATTACCAAGTTTTTCTGATTTTAAACCGCCTACCATCTCGTTAGAAAGAAGAAATTCTATAGTAATTAGACAAAATGAATGTAACCCACACACAAAACCCTAAGAAAAGATCTTAAGACATGACTATATATCATGAAATCAGTTGTGTAAAATTAGAAAATGGTCATGATCATTTAGTATAGAGTTAATTACTGTTTTCGTCCCTGAGGTTTGTCAAAAATAACGGTTTCAGTCCATTAGTTTAAAAATTGCGATTTCAGTCCATTAGTTTCATTTTCGTAACCATTTCAGTCCACTAACTTAACTCCATCCATTTATTTTGTTAACTTTGAGTTAACTAACTAATTCAGAGACGGTTTGCGTCAGTTTTAGAAACACAGGGACTTAAGTATAAACTATAAAACATTAAAACAAAAAAATAGTAAATTCCCAAAAATCAAAAAAATTCCAAAAAAACCAAACAAATTCCAAAAAATTCTAAAAAATAATAAAAATTCTAAAAAATCATAAAAATTCTAAAAAATCCAAAAAATCCGTTTCGGCGCGAACTGCTTCGAACCCGAACCGTTTCGAGCTTAACCGTTTCGACCCGTACCGTTTCGAGCTGAACCGTTTCGACGCGAACCGTTTCGACCCGTACCGTTTCGAGCCGAATCGTTTCGACCTTGAAACGGTTCGGCTTCGAAACGGTACGGACGGTTCAGCTCGAAACGGTTCGGGTACGAAACAGTTTGCGCCAAAACGGATTTTTTGGATTTTTTAGAATTTTTTTAGAATTTTTATGATTTTTTAGAATTTTTATTATTTTTTAGAATTTTTTGGAATTTGTTTGGTTTTTTGGAATTTTTTTGATTTTTTGGAATTTACTATTTTTTTTGTTTTAATGTTTTAGAGTTTACACTTAAGTCCCTGTGTTTCTAAAACTGACGCAAACCGTCCCTGAATTAGTTAGTTAACTCAAAGTTAACAAAATAAATGGATGGAGTTAAGTTAGTGGACTGAAATGGTTACGAAAATGAAACTAATGGACTGAAATCGCAATTTTTAAACTAATGGACTGAAACCGTTATTTTTGACAAACCTCAGGGACGAAAACAGTAATTAACTCTTTAGTATATTATGATTTTTTGGTTACATAAATTTTGTTAAGTTAATTAATAACTCAATAGTCATAAAAATGAGCTTCTTATCTTTAATGTTTATACTAGGTTAGAACCCCGTGTATTACACGGGTTGAATAAATGTAATTTTATATACTAAATTAAAACAATTATTCTTTAAAAATCTCGTTTATTACAAGGGTTGAACAAATGTAATTTTATATATTAAATAATAAAAAAATTATATCTCTAAGAACCCCATGTATTGTACTAAATAAATGTAATTTTATATACCAAATAATAAAAATCCGTGTATTGTACGGGTTGAATAAATCTAATTATATATACTACATAATAAAAAAATTATATTTTTAGAAACACTGTGTATTACACGTGTTAAATAAATGTAATTTTGTAACCTTTTATATTACACGGGTTGGATAAATGTAATTTTATAAACTAAATAATAAAAAAGTTATATCTTTATAAACCCCGTGTATTATATAGGTTCAATAAATCCAATTATAAATACTAAATCATTATCATCATCATCATACTCAGTAAATCCCACCAATAGCAAAGCTAAGGTAGGGTCTGAGAATGGTAAGATGTAGACAACCTTACATCTACCCCGTAGGAATAGAGAGGCTGCTTTCAGTGAGAGCCCCGACTCGATAGTAGTTTTGCATCAAGCCTTGGATATAAGGCACATAACACTCAACAATCGGGACAAAACCGATTAGTGCATGGTCCCTTTTGTCTTTCTACTATCAACGCCACCACATGATGATGATGCATGATTAACTGTCCTCCGCTTATAACGTTATTTTCACGAACTTAATAAAATAATGTTAAAATTAGTGCAATTTCATTTTTGCCCTCCGAGCGTCCACACATATATACATTATATGCGCATACCACAAGCGGGGCGAATCTATACTATATTGGATTCGTTTAAAAAAGCATAAATTTGGTGCGGTTTAATTCGAATCAAGTCATAAACTTGGTTAAGTTTAATTCGAATTGATTAGAACCCCAATTTGGAAAATCTAAAACAGAATTATATTATAAGCTTCTCTTACTAATTAGTGTTTTTTTAAAGTTTGATCTAATGTCTAATAAGTTATTTTGTATATTTTATTTGTACTTTAAATTTTTTATATGAGCTTATTGTTGTTTTTTAAGTTTAAGATTATTGTTTTGTGCTATTATTTAAAAAATCTTTAATTTATAATTTAAATTTGAAGATAATATATTATTAGATTAAATAGAATGATTTTATCCGACATTCAAAGTAAGATAAGATTTAATATTAATTGATTATTTATTATTTAATTAATTGATATAAGATAAGTATGAAAATGTAGGAAATTAAAATGTAAACGCCTTCAATGAGTGACACGTGTCCCAAAGTTGGTTTCTTTTATTATATAGTATGGATATGGATTATTTAGATATCTTTAAAATTTGGGTTTTAAATCTATAACTAAATAACGAAAATTCAAACACTGTGTGACACGCATTTAATTTAATTAAGATAAAATGATATTTTGTATATGGTTTCAATATCTCTTATGAACTTTTTTAGCAGTTTCTTTTAATCTCTATTTTCTGTGAGACCTTAACCTAACTTCTTTTATTCTCAACATCAAATACTTAAAAGGCTTTATTTTTACTAACAAACCACCACTCAATTTTTAGGCTAGGAGAAGTGCTATACTGGACACTTCAGCCTCGTTAGCGCCCTTTGACGCCCCTATCCCATTTCCTAGGCACCATAAGAGGGGGCGCTATTGACACTTCGCTAGCACACTAACAAGTGCCAATGGCTTGAATTTTTGTGCCCCCCATCACTTTACCGTTGATAAGGTAACATTTAAAAAAAGTTAACTTTTAATTTTAAAATTTCACACTATATATATCCTACCTATTTTACTTAAATCATATCTATTCTGCATCTATTCTATAAACTTTATCATACCGACACAATGTTTCTCAACAATCAAAACGCGTACGACCCCAACAAATTGAGAAAGATATGAAGTTTCTCGAGAAAGACTTTTCTAACCTACCGGAGGAGGACCAAGTCATTTTAGAGGCTAGTAAGTCAAAATCGAGCAAAATATATGTAGTTTTTTAGTAGGGTTTCATTTTTATTTTTAAATATGTTTTTTTAAGTAACTTTATAGTTTTTTTATTTTTAAGTAGTTTGTAATCTTTAATTTATTTTATTGAAATTATATTTTTTTACTTTGTTTTAAAAAAAATAGTATATAGTTTATATAATATAAAATAAAGGAGTAAATTGCACGGATAGTCCCCGTGGTTTGGTGAAATTTAACTTTTGTTCCCCAACTTTTCAGAATTACACTCTTAGTCCCTGTGGTTTGACAAATTGTTACTCGGATAGTCCCTACAGTGGATGAAGGTTACTCGGATAGTCCCTGTGGTTTGACAAGTTGTTATTCGAATAGTCCCTTTGGTTTGACAAGTTGTTACTCGGATAGTCCTTGTTATGTCACACCCACTTAACCATAAAAACTAACCTCCATCCGCTTTGGAGACTATCCGAGCAACAACTCATCAAACCACAGGGACTAAGAGTGTAATTCTAAAAAGTTGGGAACTAAAGGTGAAATTTCATCAAACCACATGGACTATCCGTGCATTTTTCTCTAAAATATAATAAAAAACAAATAATTAGATAATCATGATAGGGGTTTTAAATTATTGCATGCAAGTTAAAGAAACATCTTTAAAGTCCCATGTAAGGTGACGACTACGTGACACTAACATGGCATAATAAAGCCCCTAGGGCTTTAAACCACACAACCAACCTTATTATATTATATTATTTTGAGTTAATTACTATTTTCGTCCCTGTGATTTGTCAAAAATCACTATTTCAGTCCAATAGTTTAAAAATTGCGATTTCAGTCCCTGTGGTTTCACTTTCGTAACCATTTCAGTCCACCTCCGTTAACCCCATCCATTTATTCTGCTAAGTACATGTGAATTGACCATAATGCCCTTATTAATAAAAAACAAAAAGACATCTATATGAGTTAATTGTTGTTTTCGTCCCTGTGGTTTGTAAAAAAATCACTATTTAGATATCTTTTTGTTTTTTATTAATAAGGGCATTATAGTCAATTCACGTATACTTAACAGAATAAATGGATGGGGTTAACGGAGGTGGACTGAAATGGATACGAAAGTGAAAATACATGGACTGAAATCGCAATTTTTAAACTAATGGACTGAAATAGTGATTTTTGACAAACCACAGGGACGAAAACAGTAAGCTCTTAACCTAAAACTTTGAAGCTCCTATAACCAAATAAGGTCTTTTATTGAGTAGGAGCTTTTTCTTAAAAGCTTAAAGTTAGAAGCTCTAAAAAGCTCAATGCCATACATACCCTAAACAACCCAGCTGACTTAATTTGCTGGATGGTATCGGCCCAACCCAAACATAACTTGTTTGGCCCGATAATTAACCCAGCACACACGAGTCTTGGATTTTTTTAAACCACAAATTTGGATTAATGACTAACCATTGAAGTACACCAGTAAGATCATTTCTCTTGAAGTCGAATTCGCAAACATTGTTGGCAGCGTCAAGCAACAGATCGAGGCTAAGGAACATATTCCCTTTGGCCAACAGGAGTTGATCTTCAATGAAGAGGTTGAGAACAAATATACCCTTGCCAACTTGAACGTCAAGAACCAATCCACCCTCATAGTCACCGGTAAATCAGTGGAGTCAATGAAAATAAATGTCAATATCTCCTCCGGAAAGACAATCCCTTTGTCGTTGTACTCCACATAAACCATTGCCAATGTGAAAGACATGATCACATTGGTAGAAGATATTCCCTGTGGAAAGCAAGCTTTGATCTTTGATGACATAGTCTTTTAAGGGATAGCGGTACCCTTTTTGACTACTACATCAACAATTATTGCTAGCAATCACAACCCAAATTATCATTTACGGGTAGGTTTGGGTTGTTCTTCACAGTTACACTATGTTCTCGAGTTTCATTAAATGAGAGAAAAGAAAAGATTTGGAAGGAAATAATTTTTAGTTGTGTTCCAGAGTTTCATTAAAGGAGAGAAGAGAAGAGAAAATGAAATGTTTTTTGCCTAAATTTAATCTTTCCAATATGGAAAGAAACAGAGAGAAGAGAAAAGAAAATGAGAGAATCATTGGCAACATCTGAATGGTTAAGTGCTGAACCAGTAAGAGGTCTCAATCATTAAGTGTTGAACCAGTAAGAAGTCTGAACCATTAAGAGCCTGTATAATGCTTAACCGTTCAGATGCAAATGTTTGACCAATTCATATTAGAGGTCTTAACCATTCAGACTCTGTATAAATCTTAACCATTAGAGGCAAATGTCTGAACCACTCAGACATCTGCTCGTGAAACAAACAGTCTGAACCATTAAGTGCTGAACCAGTAAGAGGACGTCTGAATTATTAAGAGCCTCATTAAGAGGTAAACAAACAACCCCTTATTCTATATAATATAAACCCATTTTTTACTAATTACATCCGACACCCTATAAACATCACATTAATCAATAATTTTTATTTTATTTTTAGTCTTTTTGTATTTTAGTTGTCTTTTTTAATCTTTTATTTAATTATTAGGGTGAAGGGAGTGGTTACCTATTCCAAATAGGTAAACTCACTGTTCACCCAATCAAACAGTATCACATCAATTCACCTAATTTGTTTACATAATGCTCAAAAACGTTGGCGGTGGTTTACCTAATGGGGTTTAGGTAAACTATTTAAAAAAAAAGGAAAACTGTGTGATTGGTTGAGAATGAATGAAACCCACCACACACCTATCTCTCTCCCCTTTCCCTTCCTCTCACCGAGTCGGTAAAGGTTCACCGAGATTGGCCTTCACGATCGGTAAACCAAAGGTTGGCGATGGCTTCCCCAATCGGTAAGGTGTTTACCGAACCCTTTACCTATTCCACTCCGTTCACCCTTAGTAATTTATTGTTTGTTTATTATTTATTATTGTAACTAATTATAATTAGTAAACGAAGTATGCATTTATTTATTTATTTCTTTATAAGTTAATTGCCAAAATCGTTCATGAGGTTTGGGCATGTTTGCCATTTCGTCCAAAATGATTTTTTTTGTACCAAATGGCCCCCACGTTTGCAACTTTTTGTCATTTTCATCCAAATGCCTAACTGGGTTAGAAACAACCGTTTGATGAGGTTCTTTTTTTTTAATTTCACAAGTACAGGGCCTGACATGTAATTTCTTTTCAAACTTTAACTTTATAAAAGTAAAGATTTACATGTAAAACATATTGTATAATTATATAAAACAATTGTGGACAAAAAATAAAATACTTAATTAATATCCATTGGCAAATTCTTATAATCAACTTGACGAAAGTTTGTTGGAATCAACTTGGGGTTTTTTTGGTGAGGTATAGATTTTTTTTTGCCCGAGGGGTGGGGGGGGGGGTTAGGTTTTTGGGTGGTGGTGGGGTGGGGTGGGGTGGGGGTGGGTGTTTAGGTTTTGGGTGGTGATGTAGTGGGTTTAGTTTAGGTTATTGGACAGTTGTCACTCTATAAATCCTTCTTATACTTCTTACAATTAGAAGTTTTTGTAGAATAACTTAACCCGATAAAATAAATATCAACAATCGTGTATTAATTAAAAAATAGTCATGCTTACTGTAACTATATAAAAATTTAAAGAGCAAAAACAACTAGAACAAAACTGTAGTTTGGTTATCCAAATGAGAAAACAAAAAATCTCTAGCTCACAACCAGAGCAAAAACAACTAGAACGAAGCTGTAGTTTGGTTAACCAAAAGAGAAAACAAAAAATCTCTGGCTACCCATAACTTTATAGCCTAGTGGCATCTTGGAGTAAGATAAGACTTTGGACCAATACGATACTCCAGTGGTAAAAAAAAGAAAAAACAAAATCTCTGGCTCACAACCAAATTCAAATGGCAAATAATTACTTCACCAAACGTGCAACTTTTATACAAAGTGTATTTTTTTTGGAAGGTGACTTTCTATGTACTGGACCTATTGGTCACCGGGTTCATGTCGAAGACATTCCCCCGTCAGCCCCGCACTCTCGGACGCGATATTCGATCGGGCCCCGGCCGCCGCGCAAGCTGACTTCCGCCCGGAAACCATACTGCCCCCACACGAGAGACTCGCTGGGGTAACAACTGGGTAAAACCGGGTTGCCCTCAAGACCGCACCATGCCTCGGTAGGATACGATCCATCATTGGGACGTCCCCCCCTAAGACCACAGTGGGAGTCGAACCGGTGACCTCCCAAAGGAGGAGCCGGCCAACATAACCCAAGTGGGGATACCACTGGGCCACGGGGAAGGGATTTTTTATACAAAGTAGGGGTGTTCATGAACCGATCCGATCGAGGGTCTGCTCATGCTCGGATTGAATTACAACTGATCCGATCCGAGCGGATCAAATTTGCAAAACCGAGCGCAAAAATGATGCTCATGCTCGGATTGAATTTGAATCGATCGGCTCGGTTTCGCTCGGTTTTTATCAAATCCTAAAAAAAATCGAGCGGATCGTTTTCGCTCGATTGAATGATGAGGCTTCATTCAACAAAAACAAATTCTAACTTAATTAAAACATGTCCAACACTTTACTAACAAAAGCAATACATAACTCAAATCATGATTCTAAAAATGTTCTAAAAATAAACTGCGAATACAAATTGTCATTTAATTTAAAAGCCATAAACTTCTTCTTTAAGCTTGATCATCTTCATCCACAAAATTCAACTTCAAATCGACATATAACCTATAACACAAGCATATAACCTATAAACACAAGCAATAAACTTCTTCTGTTGCAGCGACTCACTTGTTTGATGATTGTCCGACGATGTGTGTGATTGTCCGACGATGCGTGTGAGTGTGAGAGTGGACCGGACGATGTGTGTGATTGTCCGGCGATCTGTTGCAGCGACGTGCGACTCAGTTGTTTGAAGACTGGAGTGTCTCCGGAGAGTGAGAGGCTGAGAACGGCGAATTATCTTTTAGGGTTAGATAAGATTTTCATATTAAATATAGATTTAGGTTAGATTTTCATATTAAATATTAAGATGGACTGAATATTATTTGGGCTTTTAATTTTTTTTGGGCTATTACATTTTTTTGGGTTTTTAATCTATAAAATCTATAATATATATATATATATATATATATATATATTAATTATTAATAAAAATAATTCGAGCGAAACCGAGCGATCGTCGAGCGAGCAGAGCTTTGCTCATGCTCGGATTGAATTTGAATCGAACCGATCCGATCGGCTCATTTACAAACTGAGCGGGAATCGAACGAGCATTTTTCGAACATTTTTCGAGCGATCGTCGAGCGATCTTCGATCGTCAAGCAGTTTGGACAGTCATAATACAAAGTGTATAAGGCCACAGGGGGCGGTCCGTGATGGACCAAAGTATCACGCGTTATGGCCCCAAGAACACCGCCGCCGACCAAAGTGTAACGCGTTAAACTTTCAACGCGTTGAATCCATCACGCGTTGAAAAGTTTGAAATATTCGACCGTTTTGATTTTTTGACCGTTAATTTCAACGGTAATATTCAACAAAAAAAAAATTAAACCATTTATCTATTTATATCTCCATTTTAAAGCATTTTACACACACCAATCTATATCTTTTAAACCACTTTAAACCCATTTCACACCATTTTTAAATCTTTCTCAAATGGAATTCCCTACGGATTCGACGTTTCCGATGTCTAGCGATACCGATACCGAGTCGTCTTCCGACAACGAGACGCTAAAACATTTTGTGTCGGTGTATAACGAGCTTCATGCCGAGTCGTCCCGCCCAAAGAAGAAGATGGTCGACCGTGATCGTATACGTGCCAACGAAGTTTTGATGAACGATTATTTTGTGGAAAACCCGCTATACGATGCCGAAACGTTTAGAGATCGGTTTCGTTTACCCAAAGAATTATTTTTAAAGATTGTTGGAGACATCGAAGCAAGCGAGGAATGGTTTCAAGAAGGTTACGATGCGAGGGGCAAACCAAGTTTCACGCCGATACAAAAATGCACGTCCGCCATTCGCCAACTAGCGACAGGTAACCCTCCCGATCAATATGATGAATACCTAGTTATGTCGGCCAGAACTTCACGTGAATGTTTGCAATTTTTTTGCAACGCGGTCATTAAGTTATATGCTAAAGAGTTTTTACGTAAACCGACGAGCCACGACATCTCACGTATTTAGGCCGCACACGAGGCTAGATGGCATTTTCCCGGGATGCTCGGTAGCATCGATTGTACACATATCGAGTGGAAAAATTGTCCAAGAGAGTTGCGAGGGGCGTATGTTAGGGGAGACATCAAAAGACCAACCATCATACTAGAAGCGGTGGCGTCGAATGATTTATGGATTTGGCATTCGTATTTCGGTGTTCCAGGTTCAAACAACGACATCAATGTGTTGCACACGTCGCCGTTGTTCCAAAGCGTAACGGATGGTAACGCACCTTTCTCTCCTTTCTATGTTAACGGTCGACATTACTGACGAGGCTTTTATCTTGTGGATGGTATCTACCCGTCTTGGTCTGTTTTTGTGAAAGCTCCCTCATTTCATGTCGAGGCTAAAGAAAAGGCGTTAAAAAAATTGCAAGAATCGGCAAGAAAAGATGTTGAGAGGGCATTTGGTGTTTTAAAGGGTAGATGGGGTATACTACACCGACCGGTTCGTGCGACGAGCAAGAAATCAATACATAGCATAGTGTATGCATGTATCATATTGCACAATATGCTTATCAAACAAGACGGACGTGCAATATCCCCGGATTGGGTGCCGGATCCTCCTACACAAGTTCAAGTTCCACAAAATATCCAACTAGAATTGCGTAATGAAGAAACTCACTTTCGGTTGAGATACGATTTAATCGAACTAGTAGGTTCTCTAGGTTTGGAGTTTCCGGATTCGGACGAGGAGTAGTGTTTTTTTTTTTTTTTTTTTTTTTATAAATTGTATGTTTCTAGTATGTTAAATTGAAGTAGTATGTTTTAAATTTAATGAAATTTTTAATTTTAGTATTTTATTGTTAATTTCTAATTTAAAATAAAAAACTAAAAAAATTAGTGAGATTTATAATTTTGTTTTAAAATTTAAAATTTTCTAATTTTAAAATGAAAATTAAAAAAAAATTGGGAGTGATAGAATTCTATCACTACTGATACCACCCCTTACATTTCTATCACTAGTGATAGAAATTTGAGATGACATGACATGATTTGATTGGATAGTGGGAGTGATAGAATCTATCACTAGTGAATCACCCCTCCTCCCCTAAATATGTAGGGTTCATACTTATCAAAAAAAAAAAAATTATTACAAAAATCATTTCCAATGACCATTAAAAAGCAGTTACTCTTTTCAAATGGAACGTCAGCTCAAGAATCAATGTATGAGTCTGGTGTGTTGTAGGGCAGGTATAAGATTAGACAGTTTGTAGAGTCCCCATAACACATACCTCCCTCTCTCTCATTCTCTTTCTTTCCCACACACTAAACACGCATTCACGTATGGAGATGAATCAGTGGTACAAGTTTGCTTTTTGGTTGAGAGATGAACACGATACCTCCTTTTGATCTGCTTATTCTTCTTCTATATTTGCATTTCTATTTGCTTCCATTTTCTCCTTAAACAACCACCTTCATACCCAGGTTTGAATTTGAGTGATTGTGTTCTTGATTTCTTTTTAATTGGTTGATTTGTTGCTATTTCAATTACTCTTTCATGGGGTTGCTTTCTTTATAACGATTTTTTTTGGGTTTTTTCTTTCTCAAGAGATTTGTACTATTTCAATCATAAACTAACTGTTCTTTTTCATGATTTTATCCTGTCGTGTTCTACCGTGCACTAACAATTAACATGTTTTGTTCTAATTAATCTTCTTTATCACACCCAATTAAAAAAAAGTTCAAATCTTGACAATTTAATCTTGATAATTTAATTCATGGATTTGTGTTTTGTTTTGTTTTGGGATGATGTTAAATGTTAATGCTAATGTGTTTAGTTAATTATTACCAAGTTGACTAATTTTGTATATTAATCCTTAGTTTGGGTCTATTTATCATATCCCTCTAAAAAATCACAGATAAAAAATGGCGGATAAGGGCAAATTAGGAATGGCCGACGGAGAAGATAGGTCTGGTAAAGTGGAGGAGAAGGCGTCTAGCGGCAAAAGCGCATTTAACCGTAACTATTTGCTACATCAACCTTATTATGGCAAGATAAAGAGTAAGATTTCGTTTTGCCGATCATCGTCGTTATATAAATATTTGCTACATTTTGTTGTTTTATGGCTAATCCGCGAGTTATTATGAGGCCTGCATGTTGATAAGGGTGTGTTTATTTTGATTTAATGCTTCAGTTTACTTGAATCTTTGTGTGTGTTTTTTATTGCAATTCAGTCAAGACCGAGACCGGTAAGTTCGTGTCACTTGAAGTCAAAGGCTCAGACACTATTGGCAGCATCAAGCTTAACATACAGGCCAAGGAACATATCCCCTTTGACCAACAGGAGCTAGTCTTCAACGAAGTGGTTCTTGAGAACCAATATACCCTTTCTAACTACAGCATGAGGAACAAATCCACCCTCACAGTCAATGGTAAATCAGTGGATTTGATGAAAATAAATGTCAAGATCTCCACAGGAAAGACAATCTCTTTGTCGGTCTACTCAACAGACACCATCGCAGATGTGAAAACGAAGATCTATTTTAAGGAAGGTATTCCCTGTGAAAAACAAGCTTTGATCTTTGACGAAAAGGTGGTCCTAGGGGATAGCGGTACCCTTTTTGACTACTATATCACCGCAAATGCGACCCTCACACTTATGCGTCAATCAAGAGGATTCGTGATAGATATCCTGATTCCGTATGGTGGAGAGACTGATGCAGGGACCGTTACTTTGAGAGTCAAACCCTCGGACACCATTCGCGACGTAAAAGACAAGCTCAATGGTAAAATAGGTGATTCTCGTGACAAGTATGAGTTGATCTTCGACGGGGTTGTTCTTCACAATGACGATACGCTTGATGACTGTCACATAAACAAGGAGTCCGTGCTCACCCTTATGCGTTCCTCAACGGGATTCATGCATATATCTATCGAGGCCCCTAGTGGAATGGAATTTGATCTGGAAGTAAAACCCTCTAACACCATCCGTAGTGTGAAAGAAAAGATCGAGGCTAAGCTCGGTATTCCCAGATCAAACCAAAGACTTATCTTTTCGGAAAAGCATTTGGAGGATAACGATACCCTTGACGACTGCGACATCTATGAGGATCAAGAAGAAGTAGTGTATCTTAAATTTGCTGATTAATGTTTAAGGGGATGGATCAAATGATGAAGATGTTTAGACTATTGAGTAGCCTATCCATTAGTATGGTAAAAGATGATGCCTTACGCCTTTTGATGTATTTCTCTTTTGTTACTTGATGTCTACATGTATTTTGAAACAGACTTTGTTCTTGGTTTAATGAAGCTACACCTTCATCTAAGTAATTAATTAACGATACGTTTTAGTCTTGATTATGATTTCATATATGCACAAAAGTAATATAGCCTTGATTACAGTTAAAGGGTATGGTTGCTTCACTTAATTGCAAGGTCATTTAAGACTTGGTATATATCGTTTGATCACAAATTCTTATAATCAACTTGATGAAAGTTTGTTGGAACCAAACACCTTTCAAAACAAATGGTCATGTGAAAGATGGGTATGTATAAAGTTGTCACAAATTTTAAATAAAATTAAAAGTAAAATTGTCATATTATAAATCACTTTTAGTAAAATAAATTTAAGTAAGAAAATATGATACTCTAAGGTAGCGTTCGTTTCATGGAATGGAATGGAATTAGAAAGTTTTTCTTTGTAAAATTGATCTTGGTTGGGGGAGGGAGGAATTTGAAATCCTTCACTCTAATGAAGGAATGGAATGAAATGTTGAAATAGTTACAAATTTCATTGATTAAAGAATTTCATTGGATTTCAAATTCCTCCCTCCCCAAACAAAGATCAATTTTACAAAGAAAAGCTTATCAATTCCATCCCATTCCATTCAATGAAACGAACGCTACCTAAGTATTAGAATAAAATATATTGCCTATTTAAAGTTTAATTGAACATGTATGAAGTGATATGTAAACTTCACATCTATAAAATTTGCTTTGTTTTGACCTCCATTTATTGTACTTAATTTTCTTAGTAGCACCTCCGATAGAGGTGAGTGGGATTTTTTTGACGAGTACGTAGACAAGAAGAAAAGAACGGGTGGCTCAATGTGTAAAAAGGTGGTGCTTGACGACATTGATGGTGTTTAGAAAAACAAATATGGCCAATTGGTCATGACTCATGATGTACGTTTAGTTAGTTTTGTTCTTAGCCGTGTTATTTTCACTTGAAGTGCCAAAAAAGAGAGAATTTCATAGACACGTGATGTCATTTGTTTGTTTTTGTTCTTGGTCGTGTAAATTTCATTAGAAAGTGCGAAAAAAGCATGGTGTGGAGGAATGGCTTTCTTGGATGCTGTTCTTTTAGCCAAAACATAATGATGAAGTGGTGCTTGAAGACATTGATGTTAAATGCGCAGGAGGCTAGCGGTTTTGGACGTGGTAGTGGGAGGAGTTAATGGGGAAATGAATAGGGATGGCAAACGAACTTAACCTAAAGCCGATGAGCAAATCCGAAGCATTCTGGACGGGTAATGAAACATGTGTCAGAGTATGAGATCGGATATAAGATTAGTTCTAAAAAAATTTCGAGAGAATGAAAAGTCACAACGAAGAATTGAAGAGTTTGTTATGTTATATCTAATAGGTCATTTAGGTAACAACACGGGTAATCCACTTTTGCGCTACTAAAATTACATTGTGGAAATGCAATTTAAGATGTTTTATTTTTATTGTTAAAATTGTAACGAATGATTTTAAATATAAGTATTTTCGTAATTTTTTTTCTTATAAAAGAATCTTTCATGTTTATGAATAATGAAATAATGTATTTTGATTCTGACTTATATTATAGTGAAACGCAAACTCTTGGCTATAAAGTTTTACATACAATCATATATATTGTTGTTTTACAAAGAAAATGCACAAACCCTACGCCTTTAAGACATGCAAAATATCATGAAGCCAGTTGTGTATTGTTAGAAAATGGTCATGATCATTTATTATATTATGATTTTTTTGCTACATAAATTCTATTTAGTTATTGATAGTCATAAAAATGTTCTTTTGCTAAGAAAATATGTGTTCATGAACAGTTAGGGGTAGGGGCGTCCATCATTCATCACCCACTCATCACTCACAACATCTAATCAATTTCCATCATGTCATCGAGCTTTATTCCATCTCTAGTGGTGGATTTTAGTGGAAATGCCCATTACTCACCACACCCAACAATTTTCCTTCACATTCTTTCCAACTTTTAACAAAGAGTAAATTACGTTTTTGGCCCCTATGGTTATATTATTTTTACTATGTTAGCCCAAAATAAGATTTTTTACATATGTGCCCTCATGGTCTCTATGACTAACTATTTTGGCTCCTGAATCTAACTAAACCTCAAACTCTGGTTAATTATTAGTCACATGATTGACACATGATGGGCCTTATAGTAATTTTTCCTCCCCTTTAAATCTGTTCTATCTTCTTCTACCTTAGAAAACCCTAAACCAAAAACACAAACAAAACTTTATCAACTCCTCAGTTCTTCACATCTCAAACACACCTACACATGAAACACTCTCCTGCTCACCCTCTTCCTTCTCGATGAAGGCCAACAGCCGACCGGCGAGATCACTAGCGACAAGCCGGCAACGGCTACCGGCGACCACACTCCTTCGACAACACCCACACCTCCCCCGTACCCCCGTTTTCCAGCGACAAAGATCGAAGAGAGAGAGAGAGAGAGAGAGAGAGAGAGAGAGGGCGACGAGATGATTAGGCGTCGCCGCTCACGACGGTGGCAGTGGAGGCGGCGGCGGTGGGTTGAGGCTCCTCCGACGAGATTCACGGTAAACATCCATCCCCCTTCCTCGGTTTCCTTTATTTTTTTCAGAAAAATTGATGATGATGGGTGGCAGTCTCCGTCCACCTGAAACCCGCCGGCGTTAGGGCAAAATCACGGCTCTCTATGCAACCACTTTCAACCTAATCATCATAACAACTTAACCGGAGACAAAGGCGTGTTCGGAGTTTGAAGATCTGAATCTACTTTTTTTTTAAGTAGAATTTTGTATAATTGTGGTTTAATTTGAAGTTTGTGAAAGTGTGATGAATTCGTTTACTGAATCTGTTTTTATTTTCTTATCTGTATTTTGAGTTGAAGATATTGTTTTAGAAAGATGTGAAATTATGAATTTCAGTTGTGGATTGGTGTTTTTGTTATAGTAGGATTTGAGATTGAAGATTAAGTGATAATTGGTTAATCTGAAATGATTTTGAGCTTTTGGAAGTACGTGAGATAAGTGTGGGAAATGAATATATGTTAAAGATCTGGGGATGATGATGGTTGAAGGTGTTCATGTTCTTGAAGATTTGGGTTTGAAGATGATGTGTTCTTGAAGATCTGGGTTAGAAGATGATGATATTCTTGAAGATCTGGGTTAGATCTAAAGGGGAGGAGAAATTACTATAATACCCATCATGTGCCAGTCATCTGACTAATAATTAACCAGAGTTTGGGTTTGGTTAGACTTATGGGCTAAAATAGTTAGTTATAGAGACCATGGGGGCACATATGTTAAAAAATCTTATTTTGGGATAATATAGTAAAAGTGATATAACCACATGGGCCAAAAACGTAATTTACTCTTTAAGAAATTTTGCAAGTTACCACCCGTGATAAATATCACACGTTATAAAGTCCACGCTTGATCAAACTAGTGGTGGCGGTGTGCGTTATAGTTTGACGAGTGATGGGGGTTTCACAACGGGGCGCCCCGTCCCCCCTTATCGAACAAGATTTTTTGTTTGTTGTTGTTCGTTAAAAAAATGGGCGTTATTTGACATGTAGACGTTACGTTAGCGCGCGTCAGAAAAAGTGGCGTGCTGTAAAAACTGGAGGGGTGGGAAGGGGCATTATCCGACACGTGACACATATTTTTTATTATTAATTTTATTTAATAATTACATATTATTTAAAGACTTTAAAAAAATAGCATTATTACTAATATAAATAACAAAAACACTTTCCAAATTTAAATTAAAAAAAATTACATTACTAAAAAAACCGGTTACATAATTTAAACTTAAAAAACGAAACATAAAAACATAATCTAAAATATGGGTTGTTCGGATCAAAATTGCGGTTGTGTGGATGCATTATTTTTTATAAAAGTTGTAGAGATTTTATAAAAAAAATGAGAGGTGAGAAGGAGTTGGGTAGAAGGAAGTGGGGTGAAAATGGTAGTTTTTTTATATAGAGGAGGTGAAATATTTTTTTAATGAAAAATCTTTTTTTTAGACAATGTCGTTGGGGTCCAACGACTAGTGGGGACCCCCAATCAAACCACGCCACGTCGACGCTTATTAACTCTCAAAGCCAGTAGGAAATCTCAAGCCCACGTGACAACGCCGGGCCCGGTGTGGTGTGTGCGGCATGGAAAGGCAACAACGCCGCTTCACCACGCCTACACCGTGTGATCTAAAGTTTAGATATATGCTTTAAAAAAGAAACTCTTAAATGGGTTGACGGGTTAACCCGTTTACTAAAGAAATCGTGTTCGGGTTAACCCACTTACTAAGCATGTCGTGTTTAAGTTTATCTGTTTAAGAAAAACGAGTCGTGTTAACCAACTTAAAACCTGTTTTTCGTAACTAAACAAATCATGTTCGGATTAACCCACTTAATAAGCATGCCGTGTTTGGGTTAATCTGTTTAATAAATCAACTCATAAACCTGTATTTTTCATATTGTGTTAGATCATTTCGTGAATTACCACCCGTAATGCCGACACACAATGTCTTCGCTATAGTAATTTCTTACAAAGTAAATGTCAGAAACACTATTGTCTTAAGAGTTAAGACATGAGTAAATATCATGAAACCAGCTATGTATTATTAGAAATCATACGAATTTTTTGGCTACAAAAATTTTATTTTATTAAATGTAAGGTAAAGCTAAAAACAAGTACAAGGTTTAGACCTTGGGGTGTGAGCCGTGGGTTGAGGCGGCGGAATGCCAAAAACGGCTAGCTAGACCACACCGAGCTAGCGTTGGTCATGGCGTTGCTCTGTTGGCGTGGCGATTGAGCCTGGCGTGGGGGGGGGGGGGGGAGTGTGACTTGGGTGGTTTGATTGGCCGGTTCGATGTAGCTGTTGGGGCTAGCCATTGCCAAACGACTACTTTAGTTAAAAAAATTATTTCCTTTTTACACATTATAAAAACCCACCTATTTTTACATTTTTACCACTTTTCGACTTCTTCTATCATATATCTATATTTTTTTTACATTTTTTTACATTTTTTTAATTTATTTGTAGTTTTTAAAAATATCATATGTAATCTTCTATTAGTTTGTTATTATTCCATATATAAGTTAGTCAGTTTTTTATGCATTAGCACTTGTAACTTGTGTTTAGAGAGTTTTTCAAAAATAAAAATTTACTTTTTCACTTTTAACCCAAAAGTTTTATCTTTTAAGTTTTTACCCCTTTTAATTTTTTTTACTTTTAACTCAAAGTTTTCCATCTTTTATAATTTAACACAACACTTTGTTATTTACAACTTTGGTCCCCCATACTTTTTATCTTTCGCAAATTTTTCGTTTTACGTTTCGTTCTAAATTTTGCGAGTTAACATGTCGTAGCGTGCATGTGAGGTTCAACGTTTTTGCTCTATATTTTCATATTTGACAGACCCATCGCAACGCATCCATTTTTCCTCTTTTGAAAAGTTCGCCGCAACGGGCGGGTCGTAGATCAACTAAGTTACTATTTTCTACGTTTTGCGTTTCTGCTTAATTTCTTTGCATTAAGACACCGTAACGGGTGTGCGTGGTTCAACGATTTTAGTCTACTTTTCGTTCTGTGTAATTTTTACCATTTTATCTATTTTATTTTTCTGATGTTGAGAGTCGATATCGTTGTGGCATTGGTGCTACTTGGCACGGTTTTACGAACGTTTTTAACCTATTAAATTTTTTACTACTATTTTCTTTCGGTTTACCCCTGTTCTTCCTTTACTTAAAAACTATTTTTATGTGCATATTTTATGTACGGGTGTGTATAAATATGATATGTTCTATATTTCGACGTAAACTTTTTTTATAGACGAGTCAGGTCAAATATATTACGTTTTCGTTTAAAGAAACCATTTTTACGTGCATATTTTTACGTACGTTTTGGTATAAATTCAAGTTGTTCTACGTTTTGATGTAAACTTTTTTGGGAAATGATTTAGGTCAAATATAATATATTTTCGTGTTTATTTTATGTATGTTTCGTAAAGTTTGTTTCGAACCGAGTGGAGTCAAATTATGGTTTCTTTTTCTCCCTTTTTCAGAAAGCTCTAATTAATCCCTTTCGATTACATGTGCATATTTTCCTTCATACCTGTTACGTTTTCTATGTATGTTGGGTCACATATAATACGTTATGATTGTTCGATATGAATTCCATTTACTTTACGTTTGATCCAATCACAATGTTTATACAGGTTACACTGAATTCAACTGGATACGTCGAAATGTGTGTTTTCATATGGTTAATGCATCATATAACGTTTGGACTAATCCATTCAATATTTACGATGTACCCGCACCGCAACGCGGGCGGGTCTTAACCCTAGTTTTAATTAAATGAAAATTTTAAATACTTTAAAAAATAAATAACAAAATCCACATGGCTGGCCACGCCACACCACAGCCAGCCGAAGTCACGTCACACCAAACCTTGTGGGTCCTGCACATGCCACATGTCAAGCAATGCCCAAGCCCAAGTCCTTCCACACTCTATAGTCTTAAAAGCACAAGAAAACCTTATTATTAAAATAAGGCTTTGGGGGATGTGTGTCACACCCCCAAAATCCCACCTGCGGAGTACTACCGCATGGAGGCGTGACTGACCAGGATCCAGCCACCAATCATACTGAACAAGCATATAAGTAGTTATAAAAGTTTAACCATCACGATTGGTGTTCCAAAACAAATAAGTTTAAGTTGCAAGCGGAAGCATAAGTTTAAAGTTATAACATAAGTTCAAAAGTTTCAAGTTTAACATAGCACGTAGCAATCCGTGTCCCACAACGATCCTCCTCCATGCAAGCTCCCACTGAGTACCTATGGTCCTGCAAAGCATGTAGTAACGAGTCAACAACTAGTTGAGTGAGTTCACGGGTGGGCGTTCGTTTTAGTTGTTTCGAAAACAGTTTACTTTATCTGGCATCCTGCCGTGGGGGTTACCCCATAGTTTTAAAAACGTGACCAGTTCGTTCCCAGTTACTCCGGCACTCCGGCCGTGGGGGCTACCCCATGTAGTTATCAGGCATTTCGGCCGTGGGGGCTACCCCATGTACATCATCTGGCTCTCCAGCCGTGGGGGCTACCCCATGTGTATACTAGACTCGTTACCGTATCGATTGCTGACTGTAGTCATGTTTATGTGCCCTGAAAACATCAATGTCTATCATCATTGACGTGCCCCAGATCCATTAGTTCACGCCCGTCCTCTGCGGCACGGTGTGAGGCTTGTCAGACCTAAATAGCGCTATCTAACTAATGACCCGCTCGCCATTGGCCCGGCGATTAGTCGATACAAAAAGGAGGGACTTCGTGATAGAGTTTTAGTCTAGTACGTTTATCCGTCCATCCGGACGAGGAATCACATTCCTGAACCACTGACGTCCTACCCAAGGTAGACGAGGAACCACGTTCCTTAACCCCGTTCCCAACCCAGGGAATCCCATGCTTTGTAAGGGTGTGAACTCACCTCGGTTTGCTCGGCAGTTAATCACAGAAAGTCAATCAAGTCGCAAGTAGTCAATAACGTCCTAACACGGATATCACGTATAATCAGATTCGAACCAAGTAGTGTACAAATGTTCAACACGCATGGAAATCACGTATAATCAGTAACAGTTCACAGTTCACCGGTAACAGTCAAACACAAGTTCAAAGTCCAAACAGTTGGGCTCGTGATAACAGGCCCAAATAACTCATCAACAGTAGCACAGAAGTTCATAAGTCCGGCCCACTAACTAAGGCCCAAAGTGTGGTCTCGAGTCGCAACCGGACTCGCAAGCATGGTCTCGAGTCATGCTGTGTGTTGATCATGGATGGTTGCGAGTCGCAACCGGTGTCGCAACCATGATTTCGGTTCATCATGCTGAGGTCTCGAGTCGCAACGGGACTCGTATCCTGTGGTTTCGGCTTGTCCTGTTATGGTTGCGAGTCGCAACCGCGTGGTCTCGAGTCATCACGCTGTGGTTGCGAGTCGCAACGGGTGATTGCGAGTCGGTAAGCTGTCGTTTTCAAGTTCACGTGTTGATGCAGATGTAGTCAGATTAATGGTACAGTATAATCAGGCCCAAATCCGGAAATAACCAATAGCATTCCACTAACAGTTTTCCTAATCAGGTTACTAGTCAAAGATGGATCAAAATCACAAGGGTTTTCATGTTCTTAACTATCATTCAAAGTGTTCTTCACATATTCAAACACATATTCATCAAGATCATAACATTTTCATTCAACCATACTATGCATTTTCGGACAATAGTTATAACACCACACTAGATATCAATATTCATCTTGCTAGCAACACATTTTTAACTAAGTTTTGCCATTATCATAAACTAGTCCGATTTCATGAATATCAACATAAATGGTTCAAACTTCTTTTAAACACAAAATATCACAACTCTACATGAAGATGTGTTAACCGATTATCATCATTGTACATACAATATCATCACTTGTTAACAAGTAGCAAATCATTTCTCATGTATAAACAATCTAACCTTCAAACCCTAGACATAACATGAACATACTAACATTCAACAAAGCATCAAGAACACTAACCGGTTATGGGTTTCGAGGGTGTGTGAAAAGCTTCCAACCGGGTGTATGTGTGAGCCGATCCAAGTCCAAATCCGAGAATGATGAAGTGTTTGTGTTCTAGAGTTTTTTTTGTGAGAGAGAGAAGTAGGAGAGTGTGTGGGTGTAATGTTCAACAAATGGCAAAAACTAACTAAGGTTGGTTTATATATAGGCTAGTTCCAAGTGTGCACCCTTCATGGGTTTCGAGTGGGTGTTTTCGGCCCAAAGGCCCAACCGGCCAAAGGCCCAAACCGGCCTAATGGTTACGGTTCACTCGAGACCACATGGTCTCGAGTCGGGTCCTTGTTGTTTCGTGTCGGGTTCTCGGTTCACATATAACACGTACACACATATATATATATACAATACACGCGTAACAAAGCACTTATCACATAAAAAGATTCACGTTATCATTTTAACTAGTCACATAACGTACAAGCAAGTTACAACGAAAGGTTCTAGGTTTCGGGTTGTCACATCATCCCCAAGTTGAAAGAAATTTCGTCCCGAAATTTGATGGCACTCACTGAGGAAGCTAGTTAAGTTGCATGGTTTTCCCGGTTATCCTGGGGTGTCACATCCACCCCCCGTTGATCTGGAATTTCGTCCCGAAATTCCGTAGCTTCAACCTCAGTAGCGTTTGTACTGTTCTCAAACAGTTGGGGATACTTTTGTTTCATTCGATCTTCGCGCTCCCAGGTAAACTCTGGGCCGCGACGTGAGTTCCAACGAACTCGTACAAGAGGTATTCTAGAGCTCTTGAGGACCTTAACATCCCGGTCCGTGATCTCGACAGGTTCTTCGACGAATTTCAACTGTTCGTCGATCGTGAGTTCCTTCAGAGGAACTACGTGCGTCTCATCTGACAGACACTTCTTCAGATTCGACACATGGAAAACGTTGTGAACTGCACCGAGTTCTGTTGGTAATTTCAGTCTGTAGGCCACCTTGCCTATTTTCTCAAGAATTTCGAAAGGTCCAACGTATCGTGGGTTGAGTTTGCCGCGTTTACCAAAACGAACCACACCCTTCCAGGGTGAAACTTTGAGTAATACCCGCTCCCCAACCTGGAGCTCAAGTGGTTTCCTGCCCTTATCGGCGTAGGCCTTCTGACGGTCACGAGCCGCCGCCATGCGTTGTCGTATTTGAGCAATCCGCTCAGTAGTGTCTACCACATGTTCTGGACCAGTGATCTGACTATCCCCCACCTCTGCCCAACAGAGGGGTGACCGGCATTTACGTCCGTACAATGCCTCAAACGGAGCAGCTTTAATGCTGGTGTGGTAGCTGTTATTATACGAAAATTCCACGAGTGGCAGATGCCTTTCCCAGCTGTTGCCAAAGTCGATTACACAAGCGCGAAGCATGTCTTCTAGTGTTTGGATAGTACGCTCGGACTGCCCGTCCGTCTGTGGGTGATATGCTGTGCTCATATCTAAACGTGAGCCAAAAGACTTGTGCATTGCCTGCCACAGTTCCGAAGTAAAACGTGCATCTCGATCAGAGATAATAGAAGTGGGCACTCCGTGCCTCGAAACAACTTCCTTGAGGTATATTTCCGCTAGAGTGGAGAACTTATCCGTTTCCTTGATTGCCAAAAAGTGTGCGGATTTTGTGAGTCGATCCACGATCACCCAGATAGTATCGTTTCCGCGCTGTGATCTAGGTAAGCCAGTAACGAAATCCATGGAAATTTGCTCCCATTTCCATTGTGGTATCTCTGGTTGTTGAAGTAGGCCTGAAGGTTTCTGATATTCCGTCTTGACTCGCGCACAAGTCAAACACTTGCTGACGTAAGTTGCTATGTGGGCCTTCATGCTAGGCCACCAATACGTAGTTTTAATATCGTGGTACATCTTGTCCGAACCAGGGTGTACCGAGTAGCGAGATTTGTGCGCTTCATCCATCACAAGTTCTCGTAAATCGCCATAGTGTGGGACCCAAATGCGTCCTGATACATAATAAGCACCGTCTTCCTTCCGTTCTAAGCGTTGCCTTGACCCGCGTAGAGCTTCAGCTCTAACGTTTTCTGGTTTCAGTGCTTCTATCTGAGCAGCTCGTATTTGCGAAGGTAGACTAGAATGTATCGTGAGTTGTAAAGCTCTTACGCGCTTAGGCGTAGTGTCCTTTCGACTCAGGGCGTCCGCCACTACATTGGCCTTGCCCGGGTGATACCTGATAGAGCACTCGTAATCATTCAGCAGCTCGACCCATCGTCGCTGCCGCATATTCAGTTCCTTCTGTTTGAATATGTGTTCTAAACTTCTGTGGTCGGTGTAGATGGCGCACTTGGTTCCGTACAGGTAATGCCGCCATAGTTTAAGTGCAAAAACAACAGCTCCCAGCTCTAAATCATGCGTCGTGTAGTTCTTCTCGTGAACTTTAAGTTGTCGTGAGGCGTAAGCTATGACTTTATCTCGTTGCATCAATACACAACCAAGACCTTGAATTGATGCATCACAGTAAACCACAAAATCTTCTGTGCCCTCTGGCAGTGAAAGGATAGGTGCACTACAAAGTCTATCCTTTAGATGCTGAAAAGCTAACTCTTGTGCATTTCCCCAATGATAAACAACGCCTTTCTGTGTTAACAACGTGAGGGGCTGCGCGATCTTAGAAAAATCCTTAATGAATCTCCTGTAATAACCTGCCAATCCCAAAAATTGGCGAATTTCCTTTGGTGTGCGAGGCGCAGGCCAGTTCTTAATAGATTCCACTTTGGATGGATCAACGTGAATCCCATCCTTGTTCACCACATGCCCTAGGAAATGGACTTCACGAAGCCAGAAGTCGCATTTCGAGAATTTTGCGTAAAGCTGTTCCTTCCGAAGGAGTTCCAAAATAAGTCGTAGATGTTGTTCGTGCTCTTCTTTGCTCTTAGAATAGATCAGGATGTCGTCGATGAAGACTATAACAAACTTGTCCAGATACGGTTTGCACACTCGATTCATCAAATCCATAAAAACTGCCGGTGCGTTCGTCAGCCCAAACGGCATGACCAGAAACTCATAGTGCCCATATCGAGTCCTAAAGGCCGTCTTAGAGACATCCTCTTCCCGAACTCTCAACTGGTGATATCCCGATCTCAGATCGATCTTTGAATAGTAGCTCGACCCCTGCAACTGGTCGAACAAGTCGTCAATGCGCGGTAGAGGATAACGATTCTTCACAGTCACCTTGTTGAGTTCGCGATAGTCGATACACATTCTGAAGGTACCATCCTTCTTCTTCACAAAAAGCACTGGAGCTCCCCAAGGCGATGAGCTAGGACGAATAAAACCCTTATCCAAGAGTTCTTGTAGTTGTGTGGAGAGTTCTTCCAACTCTGATGGCGCTAAACGATAAGGTGCACGGGCTACAGGCGCGGCTCCAGGAGCTAGATCAATCTGAAACTCGACTTGGCGATGGGGCGGAAGACCAGGTAATTCCTCAGGGAATACCTCAGGATAGTCGCGTACAACCGGAAAATCTTCTAGCTTCTTCTCCTTCTCTGTGGTATCAGTAACTAAAGCCAAAATCGCAGTGTGGCCCTTTCGTAAGCATTTCTGAGCCTTAAGAAGAGAGATAATGTTCTCAACAGCACTTCTCTTGTCGCCACGAATCATGAGAGGTTCACTACCTAGACCAGGAATACGAACGATCTTCTCGTTGCAAAGAATCTCTGCTCGGTGTTGGGATAACCAATCCATCCCAATGACAACGTCGAAACTACCCAAGACGATAGGAATAAGATCGATAGAGAAAGTCTGGTTAGCGAGAATAAGCTGGCAACCCTTGACTACGTGTGAGGCTTCCAAACTCTTACCATTAGCTAGCTCGACAGTGTGCTTGTCGCTCAGGGGTGTGGGAATACGCTTAAGCATCTTACTAACTTCTAGTGACACATAACTAGTATCGGCACCCGAATCAAATAAGACTGTAACATAAAAGTCGTCGAGAAGGAACTTACCCGTCACCACGTTGGGATCATTCCTTGCTTCACCTTGGCCAATCACGAACACACGTCCCCTAGCACCATTGTTGTTGTTCCCATTGTTACCATTCCCCTGATTATTGTTGTTGTTCTGGTTCAGTTGGGGACAATCCTTCTTGAAATGACCTTCAGCTCCACACTGAAAACACCCTTTGTTGTTACCCTGCTGCTGTCGCTGGTTCTGCTGAGGTTGCTGACGATTCTGATTGACGGGATATGCGCTCCTGCAATCTTTTGCAACATGACCAGGCTTGTTGCATCGATGACAGTTGCCCCTGGTGCATGGCCCACTGTGGTGTAGGCTACAACGATTGCACTTGGGGTGATTTCCTTTGTACCCACCATGACTTTGACCACCAGACGACTGCTGACTGGGGCTCTTGTGATCATCTGTCTTTCTCTGCTGAGACTGAGTTTGCACTGAAGTTGAACCCCTGCTTGAAGTTCCATCCCATTTCCGTTTATCCCCACTAGAAGCACCAGAAGTAGTTGCAGCACCTATACGCTTCGGTAACTTGTTCTGCTCCACCGCTTGGTCAGTAAGACGGTGAGCCAACTGTACAACCTGCTGGATAGTAGTCAAGTTCGCAGAAGTCACATGACTTTGAATCTCTGGCACCAAACCCTTGAGGTAGAGTTCGATTCGCTTGTAGGGAGGATCCACCATAGTAGGACACAACAAGGCTAGCTCATGCGATCTCTTAGTGTATGCCTCAATTTCCGACCCCGACATCTTGAGATTGTAGAACTCATCTTCCAGTTTGTGAATGTCGTCACGACTGCAGTATTCTTCCCTGATCATTTCCTTGAAAGTTTCCCATGGGGTGGCATTGGCAGCAACCAACCCTAACATCTGCACTTGAGCATTCCACCACGTGAGAGCCAAACCCTCGAGAGTACCAGTAGCATACTTCACCCTGCGCGCTTCAGGGCATTCACACATTTCGAACACAGATTCCAGTTTCTCAAACCAGTGTAGGAGACCTACTGCTCCTTCAGTGCCGCTAAAAGTCGTGGGTCGACAGTCCATAAAGGTCTTAAAAGTGCACACCGGTGCCTGACCTAAGGTAGGTGAAAGAAAAGACAGAGTTTAACACAAAGGTTGGTTCACGAGAGTAGGATCCAAACGATCCTAGAACAATTTCGGACTGCAGGATATACCTCCTGCGCGTGCAGCTGCGAGCGCTGCGTCAATTCGCTCGTTGATCAAAGCCGTCAACTGGGCTTGTGTCATGTTAACGCGTCCAGACATGGTTCTTCATAATAAAAGCAATACGTGTGAGAGAGGTTCGCGAAAGCACGATAGTAAGACAGAGTAAGCACGCACGTGTTCAAACAACAGTAGCTATACTAATCAAGCATACCATGAGCAATGTACTACGTAACTAACAAGTAGGCCATATACATACATTATATTACCTAGAACGTCGAGCCTTGCATGAGGAGCGAAGTGTCGTTGTGGACCGTTGAGCACTAAACCGGTTATAGTCTGGTTTTAACAAAAACGTTTCTCCTTTATTAAAACCAAGTTCACTATAACCAATGGCTCTGATACCAATCTGTCACACCCCCAAAATCCCACCTGCGGAGTACTACCGCATGGAGGCGTGACTGACCAGGATCCAGCCACCAATCATACTGAACAAGCATATAAGTAGTTATAAAAGTTTAACCATCACGATTGGTGTTCCAAAACAAATAAGTTTAAGTTGCAAGCGGAAGCATAAGTTTAAAGTTATAACATAAGTTCAAAAGTTTCAAGTTTAACATAGCACGTAGCAATCCGTGTCCCACAACGATCCTCCTCCATGCAAGCTCCCACTGAGTACCTATGGTCCTGCAAAGCATGTAGTAACGAGTCAACAACTAGTTGAGTGAGTTCACGGGTGGGCGTTCGTTTTAGTTGTTTCGAAAACAGTTTACTTTATCTGGCATCCTGCCGTGGGGGTTACCCCATAGTTTTAAAAACGTGACCAGTTCGTTCCCAGTTACTCCGGCACTCCGGCCGTGGGGGCTACCCCATGTAGTTATCAGGCATTTCGGCCGTGGGGGCTACCCCATGTACATCATCTGGCTCTCCAGCCGTGGGGGCTACCCCATGTGTATACTAGACTCGTTACCGTATCGATTGCTGACTGTAGTCATGTTTATGTGCCCTGAAAACATCAATGTCTATCATCATTGACGTGCCCCAGATCCATTAGTTCACGCCCGTCCTCTGCGGCACGGTGTGAGGCTTGTCAGACCTAAATAGCGCTATCTAACTAATGACCCGCTCGCCATTGGCCCGGCGATTAGTCGATACAAAAAGGAGGGACTTCGTGATAGAGTTTTAGTCTAGTACGTTTATCCGTCCATCCGGACGAGGAATCACATTCCTGAACCACTGACGTCCTACCCAAGGTAGACGAGGAACCACGTTCCTTAACCCCGTTCCCAACCCAGGGAATCCCATGCTTTGTAAGGGTGTGAACTCACCTCGGTTTGCTCGGCAGTTAATCACAGAAAGTCAATCAAGTCGCAAGTAGTCAATAACGTCCTAACACGGATATCACGTATAATCAGATTCGAACCAAGTAGTGTACAAATGTTCAACACGCATGGAAATCACGTATAATCAGTAACAGTTCACAGTTCACCGGTAACAGTCAAACACAAGTTCAAAGTCCAAACAGTTGGGCTCGTGATAACAGGCCCAAATAACTCATCAACAGTAGCACAGAAGTTCATAAGTCCGGCCCACTAACTAAGGCCCAAAGTGTGGTCTCGAGTCGCAACCGGACTCGCAAGCATGGTCTCGAGTCATGCTGTGTGTTGATCATGGATGGTTGCGAGTCGCAACCGGTGTCGCAACCATGATTTCGGTTCATCATGCTGAGGTCTCGAGTCGCAACGGGACTCGTATCCTGTGGTTTCGGCTTGTCCTGTTATGGTTGCGAGTCGCAACCGCGTGGTCTCGAGTCATCACGCTGTGGTTGCGAGTCGCAACGGGTGATTGCGAGTCGGTAAGCTGTCGTTTTCAAGTTCACGTGTTGATGCAGATGTAGTCAGATTAATGGTACAGTATAATCAGGCCCAAATCCGGAAATAACCAATAGCATTCCACTAACAGTTTTCCTAATCAGGTTACTAGTCAAAGATGGATCAAAATCACAAGGGTTTTCATGTTCTTAACTATCATTCAAAGTGTTCTTCACATATTCAAACACATATTCATCAAGATCATAACATTTTCATTCAACCATACTATGCATTTTCGGACAATAGTTATAACACCACACTAGATATCAATATTCATCTTGCTAGCAACACATTTTTAACTAAGTTTTGCCATTATCATAAACTAGTCCGATTTCATGAATATCAACATAAATGGTTCAAACTTCTTTTAAACACAAAATATCACAACTCTACATGAAGATGTGTTAACCGATTATCATCATTGTACATACAATATCATCACTTGTTAACAAGTAGCAAATCATTTCTCATGTATAAACAATCTAACCTTCAAACCCTAGACATAACATGAACATACTAACATTCAACAAAGCATCAAGAACACTAACCGGTTATGGGTTTCGAGGGTGTGTGAAAAGCTTCCAACCGGGTGTATGTGTGAGCCGATCCAAGTCCAAATCCGAGAATGATGAAGTGTTTGTGTTCTAGAGTTTTTTTTGTGAGAGAGAGAAGTAGGAGAGTGTGTGGGTGTAATGTTCAACAAATGGCAAAAACTAACTAAGGTTGGTTTATATATAGGCTAGTTCCAAGTGTGCACCCTTCATGGGTTTCGAGTGGGTGTTTTCGGCCCAAAGGCCCAACCGGCCAAAGGCCCAAACCGGCCTAATGGTTACGGTTCACTCGAGACCACATGGTCTCGAGTCGGGTCCTTGTTGTTTCGTGTCGGGTTCTCGGTTCACATATAACACGTACACACATATATATATATACAATACACGCGTAACAAAGCACTTATCACATAAAAAGATTCACGTTATCATTTTAACTAGTCACATAACGTACAAGCAAGTTACAACGAAAGGTTCTAGGTTTCGGGTTGTCACAATGTGTAGATACTACCCTAAGACCACCCGTAGTGGGGCGTTATTTTTAAAAAAAATTGAAAAAAAAACGCCCCGAAACGCCCCCTCCCCCACTACACTAGGCGTTTTAGGGCGTTATTTTTTGAAAAATTGCATGAAAGCGTTTTAATTATAACGCTGAAATGGTTAAATGGCTTTTGCATGTGTCTGACAATCACTTTTGAATAATACCAATCAAGTTTGACTGGCCAATTAATGTTCCCCACATGTCTGACAACCACTTTTGTTTTTTTTTTCATTAAAAATAATATGGGCGTTATTGGAATAATGCCCCACTACACCACTTTATGCCATAATGTCCTATGCTGACTGAGATGACACGTGTCGGATAATGCCCCATGGTGGGGGCATTATATTTCTTCACCACTACACATGGTCTAAGCACATACTTTAAAGGGGTAATCTCCAAAATAGCCGTTGACTAGGCAATTTTCAGAAATAGTCAATTGAAACGACTCCATGAGCCTTTTCACGAGTTCCGACAAGGCTCCAAGAACCAACCACTCGCCTTTTGTCATGTGACGACACCCTTTCTCTGTCCCTGTGGTTTGTTCACTTTTGCCATTTCAGGCCAAATTTCAAAATTGCATTATTTTCCTCCCTGACATTTTGGAAATGTGCCATTTCACTCAAACAAAATAACTACAGTTAAAAAATTCAGTTAACTTAAGGGTAAAATTCATTTGTTTCTAAGCAGTTGGTCACGGGTTCGATCCTGGCCAGCTGCAATTTTGACTGTAGTTACCCCTAAACTAACTGAATTTTTTAACTGTTATTATTTTTTTGACTGAAATGACACGTTTCCAACATATTAGGAAAGAGTTAATTACACAAATGGGTCCTGTGGTTTATACATAATTTCGCCTTTGGGTACTAACTTTATTTTTTTAACAGATTTAGGTTCTATGGTTTCAATTTTGTAACACCTTTTGGTACTAACACTAAAATTAGTTAATTAATGACTAAAATACCCTTGTATTTTTTTAAGTTTATCAATGTAACACATTTGGGTACTAACACCTAATTTTATTTAAGTTTAAATCAATTTTACAAAATCTATTTATTTTTTTATTTTCATCTTTTTATTATATCTCTTAATTAACATAAACTCTATGTATTTTTTTTATTTTCATATTTTTATTAAATTTCTTATTTAACATAAAATCTATTTGCTACACCAGTTTTTTTTAAATAGATTTTTTTAAATAAAATCTACTAGCTATATAGTTTTATGTAAATTAAATTTCTTACTCGTTTTAAATAACGTATACCTTACTCATTTTCAATTTTGGATTGAAATGATTGATAATAATAAATGTCTTTCATGTAAAAAAAATTAAGCCTTTTTTTAACTCGTTTTTTTTTCACTTACATTTTACTATTTTAGAAAGATATTTAATTTACATAAAACTATATAGCTAGGTATTTTAGATAAAACTACAAAAATTTACGCCTTTTTTTAACTCATTTTTTTGTAAAAAATATATTTAATTTACATAAAACTATATAGCTAGTAGATTTTACTGGTGCAACTAGTAGATTTTATGTAAATTAAATATCTTTATATAATAGTAAAATGTAAATGAACAAAAAAACAAGTTAAAAATGGCTTTTTTTTACATGAAAGATATTTATTATTATTATCAATCATATATATCCAAAATTGAAAATGAGTAAGGTTTACATTATTTAAAACTAGTAAGAAATTTAATTTACATAAAACTATATAGCTAGTAGATTTTATTTAAAAAATATATTTAAAAAAATACTGGTGTAACAAGTAGATTTTATGTTAAATAAGAAATTTAATAAAAATATGAAAATAAAAAAAATAAAAAGACTTTATGTTAATTAAAAGATATAATAAAAAGATGAAAATAAAAAAATAAATAGATTTTGTAAAATTAATTTAAACTTAAATAAAATTAGGTGTTAGTACCCAAATGTGTTACATTGATAAACTTAAAAAAATGCAAGGGTATTTTAGTCATTAATTAACTAATTTTGGTGTTAGGACCCAAAGGTGTTACAAAATTGAAACCATAGAACCTAAATCTGTTAAAAAATAAAGTTAGTACCCAAAGGCGAAATTAGGCATAAACCACAGGACCCATTTGTGTAATTAACTCATTAGGAAAATAACTCAGTTTTGAAATTTGATCTAAATTAACAAAAAGTGAAGAAACCAAGAGTACCACTTAACTCATAAATAAATAACCAAGTGTAGTAACAAATGAACCAGAAACTAATTTTACACACTGTATGTTATTACTCAAAGCGGTGCATATACCAGCATCCCACCACGACTCTCTCTCTCTCTCTCTAGCAAAGGAATGGCCGACGGTTCTTCTTCGGGGAAACGAAAAGCCAATGAAGACGATGGTTCTGGTAACTGGAAGAAAATAAACACTAGTGACCTCGACCATGTTAAAGTCGAGTGGGAGTGTAGTGACGATGATGCTGGAGACGAAGACGAGGAGAGTGGGTCTAGCGACGATGACGTTTTTAACAACGACATGGATGAAAAGAGTTAAGATTCTTCCGATCATCCTCATTCTTTAAATATTTGCTGCATCTTGTTGTCTTAGGGCTAATCTGTAAACTATTGGATTTTTGGGTTTATTTAACGGTAAACATATAGGATTTTGCAGATAAATGAATCTCGTAGTCTTGTTTAAGAGTAAACCTTGCCATTTGTCTTCATTATTAGCTCATTTCTTGAGCTCTTTGCTGGTTCTTGTTTTTTTTTTGAACGGCAAAAATACATGCTGGTTCTTGTTATTCCTGCTGGTTTGAGTTGGGGTTTAGTTTTTTCAGTTTACTTTAGTCCTCTTGTTTCATTGTCTATTTCTTTGAATATGTGATGTTACATACGCTAAATTCTTTATGTTTCATAGTTTATTTCTTGACACATATTATTGAAGCCTCATAAGCTATTTGTGTATTTGCATTTGAATATGTGATGCCTAGGGCCTTGTTCGTGTTCGTTCGTTAAGGAAATAAATGTGTTCACAAACCGTTCATGAACACTTACCGAACGAGATTTTATGTTCGTGTTCGTTCATTAAGGAAATGAGCGTGTTCGCGAACGGTTCACGAACACAAACGAACACAAATAAATTTGGCAAACGCAACAAATGATAAAGATAGATGGCCCAGATAGTAGCTTGGTTTTAAATTGCGTGATGCGCTCCGATGCGTTTAGTCCAAAAATCTGATGCGCGATGCGTGATGCGAGCGCATCACGTATGTGATGCGTTCTTTATAAAAAAAATAGTTAAAAATTATTTATACATAAAAACTTATAAAAACATACTTAAAGTAAAACAACTGACGTAATTAGAAGGTAAGAGTTGTGTTTTTTGGTTCAAATCAAGCATACTAAGATGTTAATTATGGAAAAAACCGAACACAATTCATAAAATCTGGAAAAAAGCATAAAAAACAATGTTGCGCGCATCAGAGCGCATTATGCAATGAGCGCATTATGCGAAATGCGCGCAATATTCTCGCATCACGTAAACGCATCGCATCAGTTGTTGTGATGCGCTCTCATTAGCGCATCGGGCGCATCACGCATTATGCGCGCATTATGCGCGCATTTCAAAACCAAGGATAGTAGCACTCGAACTTGAATCCCTTATTGTGGAACGGAGGTCGATTGTATTCGTGGATGTAAATAATGAGAAATTAAAGGGAAATTATGCATAAACAAGGTGAAAGTGGGTTTTCTAGTTTAATTGTTAGGGAAATAAAATAAATAAAAGTTTAATAAAATAAAAAGTACAAATAAAATATAAGAAAATACAAAGATCTTCAATTAAAACACAAACATACGAACATAATCGAACGCAAATCAACGAATGTTCACAAACACGTTCACGAACACCTTACCGAGCGTTCACGAACACAATCGAACGAATGAAACCTCTGTTTATGTTCATTCATTTATCTAATCGAACGGAATTTCTTGTTCATGTTCGTTCGTTTATTAAACGAACGAACCTAAATGAACTTCCCGCCGAACGGTTCACGAACTGTTCGCTGAACGTTCGGTTCGTTTACAGCCCTAGATGCCCATGTTAGATATGTTGAATTCAAATGCTTGTAAAATGTTGTTGATCTTTTATCTGTTTTTCATTCTATAGGTATATCAGTGAAGACCCCCACCGGTAAGATCATGTCTCTTGAAGTCAAAGGCTCGGACACCATTGGCAATGTGAAAGTCAAGATCCAGGCTAAGGAACATATTCCCTTTGACCAGCAAGAACTGATGTTCAACCAAATGGTTCTTGAAGACATTGAAACCCTTGCCAACCTGTGCATAAAAAAGGGATCCACCTTCATACTGATGCGTAAATCAACTGGATACATTAATATAAAGATCACGACCCTCTTGGGAGGCTTCGTCCATTCTCATGAAGTCAAACCCTCAGACACGATTGGTAACGTGAAAGCCAAGATCATGTGTTGTTTTGGGCACGTGGTGATGTTCAATGATATTGTCCTTGACGATAGTTGTACCCTTACTGACTACCACATCATCAACGGATCCACCCTCACACTCATAGAAAAATCACCGGGATTCATCACAATATTCGTCAATACCTTCACTGGAAAGACCATCTCTTTGTTGGTCAAACCCACATACACCGTCGCCCAAGTGAAAATGGAGATTGAGCGTAAGGAACAATTTCCATTTGACGAGCAGGCGTTGATCTTCAACAATATGGTTATTGAGGACAATTGTACCCTTTTTGACCTGCACATCAACATGAAATCAACCCTCACACTTAGGCGCAAATCGAGTGCATTCATGAAGATATTTATCAAGACCCTCACGGAAGAGACCATTCATCTGGAAATCAAACCATCAGACACCATCTACAACGTGAAAGTTAAGATCCAGGATCAGGTACATGTTCCCTATGATGAGCAAGCGTTGATCTTCAACGACATGGTTCTTGACAACATCAAAACCCTTGCTGACTTCCACATCAAGAAGGAATCCACACTCACACTCATGCGTACAACAATGGATTTCATGAAGATATTCATTAAAACCCTAACCAGAGAGACCATTCCTCTAGAAGTCACACCCTCATACACAATCGGCAACATAAAAGCCATGATCCAGGATAAGGTAAATATTCCTCGTGACGAGCAGGCATTGATCTTCAGCGATATGGTTCTTGACAACATCGGTGCCCTTGTTGACTTTCACATTTACAAGGAATCCACACTTACGCTTATGCGTGTGTCAAGCGGAATTATGCATATATTCATCAATCCCCTTTGCGGAAAGACGTTTACTCTGAATGTCAAACCCTCGGACACCATCCAGAATCTGAAATCCAAGATTCATGATAAGGAAGGTACTCCCCCATGCAAGCAGAGACTTCACTTTGAAGGAAAGCCGCTACTGGAGGATAGCCCTACCCTTGCCGACTACTACATCCAAAATGAATCAACCGTCTATTATTATAACACAACATGATGTTAGCTTTCTTCGGCTCTATAGGGAATGATTAAGGTGTTAGATTAGAGCAGCATATCTTATGATCCATTATTAGTAAAACACGATGCTTTGTGTCTTTTGATATAGCTCTTTTTTTGTGAACTTTTCTTCTACAGGTGTTTTAATTAGTTGGAAACCTATGGTGATTAAAAGCTAAATGATCTAAACACGTTAAGAAAAGTTAAATTTATTTAACAAATAAGAATAAGAATTAAGTAAAAAATTGTAATATATATGGTTGTATATTAAGTTTATCATAAAAGTTTTATCACATGTTAAAAGAGAAACCACTGGTGTTGAACACGGGGCTATTTGTTTTTTGTCAAAAGTACTTCAGAACCTCTTATGTCTGCCTCACGCAGGTCACGCGCAGACGTTTGAACCTGCAGTGTGTTTGTTTTCTTCAAATGCTTTCATTAAAAAAGGTCTTCAAGACCTCTTCCTCAAGGTGAACTAGTGTCTTCAAAGGTCTTCTATCCTCTTCCTTCCTCTCTATTCTTTCAAAACAAATAACCCTAGCATCCATCCGGCCGACACTTGAAAGCATCAGGCACACCGTCGTCGCCCCTAAGTTTAACGCGTGAACTTTTAAACGCGTAGTATATTTCACTCGTTGAAAACTTGAAAATTTGAACTTGGAGCTGGTCATTGTGTTTTAAAATAAAAAGATGAAGTTTTGGATGGTTACTGTGTTTTAAAAGAAGAAGATGAAGTCGATTCAAAGAAGAAGATGACATTCTTTATATTTTTGTATTAGAGAAAATTACGAAAATGGCCAAGAAAAACGTTGACTTACGAAAATAGCCAGTTCACGTGTCCTTGGAACAGGGCATCACAGATTACGAGGGAGCTTATGCGTCTGCAGGGTTGAAATATGCGTCAGCCAATAATCAAGCGACGCGTGTCCCAATGATTGGTTTCCAAAAGTAAAGACACTTCGAATGCGTCTACGAGACGCATCCACTTTGGCTTGCGTCTGGCTTAGTGTGATACGCCTGGCTGGGTCCAATGTTCGATGCGTCTTTTAGTGTCTTTGGAAGCGTCCGCCAAGGTATCACGTGTCAGCTTTTGGATGCCTCTTCAGACTCTTCTAATGCGTCTAAAGACGCTTCCCTTGTCAGCTTTTGGATGCATCTATGGCTGCTTCTTATGCGTCTCCCGTGTCAGATTTTAATGCCTCTTAGGAGTCTTCTAATGCGTCCAAAGACGCTTCCCTTGTCAGATTTTGGATGCGTCCTGACACGTTTTCTTATGCGTCTAGAGACGCCTCTACGTATGCGTCATCAGACGCTACACGTGTCACTTTCAGAAGCTGCCTTGTGGGACGCATGCGTCAACCGAAGACCTGTTCAGACGCATGTAATGAGTCGGTAATCAGAAAAGTACAATTTGACTTTTTAGTACAATCAGGCGCATGTAATGAGTCTGGAGACGCTTTAGAGAAAAAAGGAGTTTTCCTTTTTATTTATTTATGTATTACTCGTTTTTTATATTCTAGGGACCTGTAGGGACCATTACTGAAAAGATTTTACAAATATTTTACAAAAAATATCTATCTTCGTAATTTTTCTCTCTCTATTTATATGGCAGTCAGATTTGTGGTTTACTGTGGTGGCAAGTGGGAAGTTGTTGATGGGAGGCTTGAGTACGTGCTCCAACCAGATTCTGTTAGACGTGGTTTTGAAACTTCTACTACAATTTCTTATAACACGTTTTTAAAAAATCTTAGTGAGTCAACATGTCTTCAAAACATCACACGTTTATCTTACAAAATGTCAAGTTTTAGCGATCCCATTGATATAATTGATGATTCCGATCTTACTTTTTTTTTTAATATTGTGGAAAGAAACCCTCATGAGTTGTTTAAATTATATGTGGTGCAAGAACTTGGTGTTGGTTCATCTGCGGGTTCTTCCAATTATTTTAGATGTCACTTTCATGGTGACGTCAGCTTTGATGCTTCAGTGGTTTGTCCGTGCCTATAAATAGAACAGTGCTCTGTACTGTTCTATTAGCTCTTCACCATCTTCTTCCTGTACGAACAAATCACTAAGCTTAGGCTGAGGGGGAGTTTGTAGCATACATGCAATTGTAATCAGTGTTTGAAATAAATTTAAGCATTCGGTTCTTTGTTAAAATGTATGTTGAAAGCAATTCTCCTGTTTGATTGTGAAAAGTTTGTTTCCATTTAAATTCCGCTGCACTACTCTTTTATTGTTCATCTTAATTCAAACATAAATCAAAATCAATCCAAACTCAGATCCTAACACTTCTTCTATCATATCTCTTTATTTTTTTTTTACATTTTTTTTACCATTTTTTAAAATTTTTTTGTAGTTTTTTAAAAGAGTAAAATGCCCGGATAGTCCATGTGGTTTGCCCATTTTCATCTTTAGTCCCTAACTTTCTAAACTTGCACTTATAGTCCCAAACTTTTCCAATTTCGTTCTCGGATAGTCCCTGGCGCGTAACTGGGCTAGTTTTTGATGTTGGGTGCGTGTGAAATAACAAAAATACCCTTAGTGTCAAATTAATAGCTAAAAAGTTAAAAAATATAATTAATATTTTACAGTTTATGTGGGACCCACCACGCACTTCATCTTCCTCACTCCACACCACCACCACCACCACCACCATCTCTACCTTCAACCACCATCATTTACCCCCCCCCCACTTCATCGTAACCACCACTACCACAAACACCCCTACAACAACCACCGCCGCCGCCGCCATCGTCACTGCTGCCTCAACCACACTCATCGAAATTCCTCTTCCATTAATCCCCTGCATCAAATCACCCCATGTTCATCTACTTTTGTATACTTTCATCTACTCCCTGTTCTCACTAAATCAGCCCTGTTCATCATCAACTTCTTAACCGCCATTGAAACCCTAACACCCCAAAAGAAAAATAACCTGCAACTATGGAGGACCAGATGCCGCTTCTGCTCAACTGTGAAGGTAGTGTTGATGTTTGAGAATGGAGGTGGATACATATATACATATAGTTCTCTTGATTCAACCCTATTCCGTTGGCTCAACTGCAAATTCACGCAACACAAATTCCCCAACATCTTCATCTTCTTCAACAACAATGACTCATATCCTTTTCAAATTACCAATTCACATAACAATCTGCTGTTAATTTCACTCAATTTCAAGTTATCTTATCACTATTATCATCACTTTTGCATCAATTTTCAATCTTCTTATGTATACATATATATTTTTTTCCTTAACAAAGAATTAAACGTGGTAATCAAACCCAGTTGACTTGGAGAATCTGGACACTCATTGGAAGGTTGACGGTGGAGGTGGTGTGATTTTTGAGAATGGAGGTGGTCTTGCAGTGGTGTGTGGGGAAGGTTGATGGTGGTGGTGGTGGTGGTGTTGTTGTTGATGTTTGCGAGTGGAGGTGTTCTTGCAATGGTGTGTGTGGAAGACTGATGGTGGTGGTGGTGGTGGAGAGAAGGGGAGAGAGGGAGGTGTAGAGAGAGATGAGAAGGAAGAAGCAGAGAGTAAGAAAGAGAGAAGGGGGGTGGGTGGGGTGGGGGTGAGGTTTTTTTTTTTGTTATTTTTATAGTTGGTGGGTTCCACAAGTATATATAATATATATGTATTTAATTAATTTATTTTGTTTAATTTAAGGGCAATTTTTTCATTTCACATGCACCTAACACCAAAACTAACCACCATCCACGCCAGGGACTATACGAGAACGAAATTGAAAAAGTTGGGAACTATAGGTGTAATTTTAAAAAAGTTAGGGACTAAAGGTGAAAAATGGGCAAAACAAATAGACTATCCGGACATTTAACTCTTTTAAAAAATATCATATGTAATCTTCTTTTAGTATGTTATTTTAATTAAATGAAAATTTTAAATACTTTAAACAAAAAAATAACAAAATTCACATGGCTGGCCACGCCAGCCGAAGCCACGACACGCCACACCACACCTTGTGGATCTCACACCTGTCATGTGTCGAGTAATGCCCCCAACCCAAGTTCTTCCACACACCCCGTAATCTTAAAAGCACAAGAAAACCTTATTATTAAAATAAGGCTATGGGGATGTGTAGATGCCATTACCCTTAGGGTGTAAGTGGTGCATGCCTAATGAGATTAAGCAAAATTTCCCACAACCCAATCGTATTGTGCCATGTCATTTCCACTCTTATCCTTCACTCTTGCCCAAAAAACATAAAGGGTAAAAAACAAACAAAAGAAAACACGTGATTGGTTGAGAAGTAGTGTGCCCCACCTTTATTCCCTCTCCTATTTATATCGGATGCGGCGTAGTTTCCCCAAAAATTCTCCACCCGATCGGCAAATTGATGTTGGCGGTGGACTTGCCGTGCAGCAAGGGGTTGCCTAACCCACCCCGCACACCCTTATATTAGACTATGGGGTATGGGGCTTGGGTTGGGGCGTGGCCCTTGGGGCTTGGGTTTGAAGCCAAGCGTGGGGCGGGGGAAGCAATGTGACATGGCGGGCTGTCAATGGCCAAAGCCAACTAGCCATTGGGCTAGCTGTTGGCCAACGGCTATGTTAAAAAGAAAAAAAAAATTCACTATAAATATCACACTTCAATTCCTATTTTTACCACATAAAACCACAATACACTCCACATCTTCTATAATCATCTTCAATTCTCATTCTACAAATCCGAAAATGCATCCTCATAATCGTGTTTACGACCCGAACAACCCGTTTGGGTTCCAAGAAAATAATCCTAGCCCATCACCCAATCGTCCAATGCCTAGTCCATTTTTCATACACTCCCCTATACCCCTTGAAGCGAGTTATGCATCGTATCTCGGGAATCGTTTGTTTACTAACTTCCCACACACTGACGATTCGATGCCTACCCCGTTTACACAAACACCCATCAACCTTTCACCAACCTCCATCGACCTTTCACAAACCGAAACCATCCCCGAAACTCAAACGCCCAACGATGGTCCTTCTGCCTCAATAGTTCCCAAAAAGAGAAGTCATAAGAAAAAAACTGAGGCGGAGAAAGCACTTGAAACTGTCAAACGAAAACAACAAAAATGGGTCGTTAATGAAGAACTTGCATTGGCGAGGGCTTGGTGTTAACAATCTGAACATCCAACTTTAGGTATTCTTAAATATTTTGTATCCCTTATTTTATTTAATATTTATGGTTATTTTTTATATAACTTTGTAATATATTAAATTTTGTTTTTATTAAAATAGGAAATTCTCAACATCGAACCCATTTGTGGGAAGCGGTTAGTAGAGCATTCCATGAAGAAATGGGAAGGGAGACTTGTCGTGAAAACCATAGCTTATCCTCAAAGTGGAGCGAGATAAAAGGCCAACTTACAAAATTTAGTGGTTTTTTAAATAAAGCAAAGCAAAACCCAAAAAGTGGTGAAACCGAACCGACATTGTGACAAATGCTTTGGTTACATTCAAAACAAATGTGGGGAGCGACTTACGTTTCAAGCATTGTTGGGAGATTTGTAAGTTCCATCCAAAGTGGGCGAATATCCCCAGTGGTAGCGAATCGAACACGTCTTCCAAAAGGTCAAGGGCCTCGTCCCAAGCCCAATCTGATGCACGAGATCAAGAGTTTGAGGACCTTTTTGATGATTCGCCAAACCGGCCTGAATATGGAAGAGATGCCGCAAAAAGGCGCGCTCAAAAATCAAGATCAAGTACGGCATCGCCTTCAGCTGGGAGTTCGGGCTCGCGAAGGGGAATATACAGCGATCAGTTGGATGACATTACATGCAAGTTAGATATATTCAACGTATTCCAATAACAAAGAGCCGAACTTCGAAAGAGCAAAGATGCTAGAGATGCCCTGAAACAAGAACGGGATGATTTGAAATTTCTATCCCAGCCCATTGATCACCTAGAGGGAGACGAGTTGCAACTAGTCTTGGAGATGAGAGATTAGATAAAGAAAAAATATAAGCGTTAGCAATTTTTTTATGTAATTTTCTTTATTTAAAAATATTAAAAAATTAAATTTGTTGTTTTAAAAAATATTGAAATAGCCCACGGTTTGGGTCAGCCCAGCAAAGTCCACCAAACCCACGCCCCAAACCCCCGCCCCACCATACTGTCTACAATGTAGGTCAGCCTAGCGAAGCCCCCCAAGCCACGTGTCAACCCATGCCCGAAACCCCGCCCCACCATACCCCACGGTCTTATATTATATCAAGCACAAACTTTAAAGGGGAAATCTCGAAACTAGCCAAGAATTGGTCAACATTTCGAAACTAGCCAAAGGAAACGTCTTGTAGAGACGCTACCACGCTGCTGAAACGTCTTGACAATGGACCAATCATTGGCTGCCACGTGTCCGACAACGCTGAAACGTTACAGAAGTCTTAGCTGAGACGTCTTAACATGGCTTGAGACGTTTCCACACGGCTTCATATGGCTTGAGACGTTTCCAGATGGCTTATGATTTTTCCACATGGCTTGAGACCTTTCCACATGGATTGAGACCTTTCCACATAGCTTGAGCCATTTCCACATGGCTTGAGCCTTAAAATGACATTTAACTCTTTATAAAATTAACCATAAATTGCGTTAAATATATATAAAATTAAATAAAATAGTTGTTTGTTAGGATTTTTCATATTTTTTTAAAGTTTTTTAGTTTTTTTTAAGTTTTAAAGACTTTTAGAGTTCTTATACACACATATATACACACCATGTTGTATTACATATGAGAATTTCAAAAGAATAATTTTTCACAATCTTAAAAGTTTTAGTAATTAAAAATTTTGTAACATAATACGATTATTTAAAACATATTTTCAATTTTTAAACTAATCTTCCTCACGATTTTTAAACATATTTTATGGTGTAATTTAAAAAAAAAAAGAAACGTAAACGTAGAAAAAAGATATAAGAGTTTAAAAATCGTGAGGAAGATTAGTTTAAAAATTGAAAATATGTTTTAAGTAATCGTATTATGTTACAAAACTTTTAATTACTAAAACTTTTAAGAATATGAAAAATTATTCTTTTAAAAATTCTCATATGTATTACAACATGGTGTGTATGTATGTGTGTATAAGAACTTTAAAACACTTCAATAATTAAGAAAAGTAAAAAACTTTAAAAAATATGAAAAATCCTAACAACCAACTATTTTATTTAATTTTATATATATTTAACGTAATTTAAGGTTAATTTTATAAAGAGTTGAATGTGGAAATGGCTCAATCCATGTGAAAAGGTCTCAAGCCATGTGGAAAAGTCTTAAGCCATGTGGAAACGTCTCAAGCCATGTGGAAGAGTCTTAAACCATGTGGAAAAGTCTCAAGTCATATGAAGCCGTGTGTAAACGTCTCAAGCCATGTTAAGACGTCTCAGCTAAGACTTCTGAGACGTTTCAGCGTTGTCGGACACGTGGCAGCCAGTAATTGATCCATTGTCAAGATGTTTCAACAACGTGGTAACGTCTCTACAAGACGTTTCCTTTGGCTAGTTTCAAAATGTTACCAATTCTTGGCTAGTTTCGAGATTTCCCCGACTTTAAATGCATCAATGAAATTCAAATCAAATCATTTCCACCTGCCAAATGCAGCTTGAGTGCAAGACTCGATGCAAATTTTGCAATAGCCTCAATTATTATAGCTTTTTTAATAATTAATACACCTCTACGTTAACCCTCTCCACTCATTTCTCTCTCTTCTCTCTCTCAACACACTTTGAAAAATTGAAACATTATCGGAAAGAAAAGAGGAAAATGGCGGACGAGGGCAAAGGAATGGCTGACGAAGACGATAGGTCTGGTAACCGGAAGAGAAAGTACGTCAGTGACTTTGAGTTTATCGTCGATGTCGTTGAAGTCGTGAATGGGTCTATCGACGATGACGATTTTAAATATGGCGATATAAAGAGTAAGAATTCTTCTGATCATTATATTTATTTTAGGGCTATCACTTATTAGAGTTTCTGGACAGTTTGCATGTTGTTTTAATGCTTAGTTTCTTGTTTTTTTTTTGTGTGTTTCTTTGTATTCTAGTTGAGACCCCAACTGGTAAGATCATATCTCTTAATGTCAGAGGCTCAGACACTGTAGGCAGTGTCAAAGTTAAGGGTGTAAGGGGTGCTCACCTAATAGGTGAGTCCCCCCTCTTACACACAACTAATCACATGGTGCCATGTCAACTCCCCTAATACACTCCCCTAATACCGATTTTTGATGGCGGCACTCCCCTATTAGGTGAGTTCAAAATTAATTTTTTTTTTTTTTTGGTAAAACTATGGATGTTTAAAAATTATATAAAAGACATTTCATTAAATTTAAAAAAAAATACATTCAAACTAGAAAAAAAAACACATTCAAAGTAGAAAATAAAAAACACATTCAAAGTAGAAAATAAAAATTACATTAAAACTAGAAAATTAAAATTTTAGAAATCGCATGGCCACCCGTATTTGTTAGCGATTTCTCGCTTTCGGGCGAGGATGATCGGCAACATACTTGGCGGAACATCGTCGTGCGGCTTAAGGAAGGTTTTCATATCTCGATCGTAATTGTAGTTTTTCATCGTCTCGAGTTGTGCCGATATGAGCTCGCGAGCCTCCGACTCTCTTTTTTTCCTCAATTCGATCGCCTCCAATTCTACCGCTTGCTTCGCTTCTTTCATGGCGGTGTACACTTTGAATTGTGCCGCCAACTCGGCCGAGCTTCCCTCGGACGATGTAGCTTGACGCTTGTCTCGCCGTTGTGCTCTTTGTGGCGAGGGATCTTCGTTCATATCCGGTATCGAAAAGTCCACGTCAACGGGCTTTCTTTTATGTGCCGAACCTTCACCTTCCTCGCCCATCAATGGGACTTGGGCCCATTTCTCGTGTTTTCGAACGACCTCCCACGCCTCGATGTGTTGAAAACCGCTTGGAAATCTCTCTTTAAATTCTTTTAACGCGATTTTCATCACGTCGAGATCTTGACATCCGCTTGCTCGTGTGCGATCCTACATGTTATAAAATAAAAAAATTAGAAAGTGTTAAAAAAGTATGAACTTAGAAAAAAAATAAAAAATATGCAATGTAAAAAAAAATATAATTTTTACCGCTTGTTGGTATAGGCCGTTGAAAAAGTTTATTTTCGAATGCATCGGGTTCCATTTAGACCGTACTTGATGAACGGTCCGGTTACTTCCACCGATAGTTTTGTTGAAGTGCTCTAAAATTTTACCCCAAAAACTTTCGCGACTTTGTTGATTGCCCTTTTTTTTGTTGGTAGAACAATGTACCCACGCCTTCGCCAACGCCTCTTCTTGTTCTTTTGTCCATTTTTCGCTCACCGTTTTCCCTTTTTTTTCTCGAGCCTCGTCTTCTTCGTTGCCCGCGTCTTCGTCCACATTATATTCATCTTCCTCGTCGTCGTCGCCCAAATTTTGAGTTTCGGGCACTACCTCATCGTCCTCGTCGTCGTCGTCAATAGGTAGAGGACGATCGACATTTCCTCGTGTAGAAGGAACTTGTGGAGAACGATAAGCATATGGGTCGAAGGCGGGGGATTGAGGAGGAGCGTCCATTGATAACAAATTTTGAAAGTAGCCGAAATTGGGTTGTTGGGTGTTGTAAAACGAGGGGTGTGGAGGTTGTTGGAAAAAAAACGGGGGTTGTGAAGTGTATCCGAAAGGGGGTTGTGGTTGAGCATTTGCACCGCTCGAACCATCTCGAGACGGTTTCGAGACCCGTCCCTTAGTTTTTTTCTTGGCCTCGCGGGGTCGGTTCTCCATTGCTCGGTGTATAAAAAATAAAAAGTGGAGGGGGTTTGGTTGGAGAGTATAAAAAATAAAAAGTGAAATGAGTGTGGTTGGAGAGTTTAAAAAATATAGAGAATGAGATGGGTTGAGTATAAAAAAATGGTGAGAATGAGATGGGTATTTATATTAATTTAAAAAAAGTGAATTTTTTTTTTTTATTAAAAAGTCGACCGTTGTCAACGGTCATCTCCTCGATCCACGCAAAATTTACATCGGTGAACCACCACCCAAAATCAACCCCGATTCGGGACCCCGCGGGGATGGCGGCGGTATTCCCGATCGGGGAATGCCTTCACCGAACACCCTCACCGAAGACGCCCCGTACACCCTAAGATCCAGGCTGAGGAGCGCATTCCATTTGACAATCAGGAACTTATCTTCAACGAAATGGTTCTTGAAAACATCAATACCTTCACAAACTTAAGCATCAAGAAAGGATCTACCCTCACACTCCGTGTTAAAGCAGTGGATCGGTTGAAAATATTTCTCATCACTTTCTCAGGAAAGACGATCACTTTGTTACTCAAGCCCACATGCACCATCACTGAACTGAAAACCATGATTGAATTTATGGAAGATATTCCATGTGAAGAGCAAGCTTTGATCTTCAAGGAAACCGTTCTCGGGGACAACGGTACCCTTTTTGATTACAGGATCAACAAGAATGAGACGCTAAAACTTATGCGTCAATCAACGGGAATTATGGAGATAGATATCCTCATCTTTTATAACGGAGAGACCATTACTCTCAAAGTCAAACCTTCGGATACCATTTACAGCATTAAAGCCATGATTCAGGATGAAACGCAAAAACCTATTGACGAGCAGGATTTGATCTTTAACCGAACCGTTCTTCACAACGATGATACCCTTGCTGGTTGCGACATCCACAAGGAGTCTACACTCACACTTTTGTGGTCAGCAAGAGTATACATCATGAAGATATTCATCAAGACCGCAACAGAAAAGACCGTTACTCTGCATGTCAAACCCTCAGACACCATCTACAACCTGAAGTTAAAGATCCAGGATAAGGAAGGTGTTCCCCCATGCAAGCAGACACTGATCTTTAACAAAAATTTCCTGGAGGATAGTGCTACCATTGCTGATTATCGCATCCGTGATGGACAAGAAGTCGGTCTTGTGTTGGGATAATCTTGATAGTTCGGGTTGAGTACGGGTCAAGTTGGTTGCAGAAACCTTTTGTGTTCGTGAGTGTTTAATTGTTCGATCTTTTGGCCTGAAAACCAACATCTTGTTTGAATTAGTATATCTTATGATATACATTATTATGGTAAAAAGATGATGCTTAATTTGTGTCTTTTGATGTTGTTATGTAGGTCTCTTGTCACTTGTGTAGTATTTGAGTATTTGAGTTAGTTTGAACTTTGAAGTCGACACATTATTATGGTAAAAAGATCATTACTTTTGACTTTATAAGACTACAAAGGTATGGTGATGGTCCTCTAAGGGAGGATGATCCGCCACGTAGGCGACATGTCATAGTCCTCCCAAGGATGGATCATCCTCCAAAACTAGGGGGCATGGGAGGATGTTCCTAGTCATCATCCTCCACCACTTTTATATTTTTTTTTATTTTTTTTAATCTTCAACTTTTTTTAAACATTTAACAAATAAAGTAACAAAATATTTTCATTAATATTAAAAAACATTACAAAAACTTAAAAAAAAATTACAATTTGACAACCCATTGGCAAAACTTGTGCAAACATCGACGTGCGGTTCTTTCAGACATCCGAATGTACTCGTCTAATGCATCGGGTGCGAAACCGTATGCAAGTTGGCGAATGGCCGACGTACATTTTTGTAAATTACTGAAACCCCTTTGCCCCCTAGCATCGTTTCGCAATGTAAAAAAACGGATCAGACAGAGCCATGTTGCCTGCAATACGTAAGAACAGTGGACGACTCATGCGGAAACGACGTCGAAAAATCTCGGCTGGGTACACGGGTTCGTCGGCAAAATAATCGGCTACTAGTTTATCGTGGCCGGCTATAAATTTAGAACAAAACATAAATGAAATTAATTATAAAATACATTTTAAAATCTATATAAAACATAAGGAAAAAAAAATAAAATACCTTCTTGGTCTCGGTTATATTTTGCTCGTCTAGTTAGCCGTTGGGACGACCCTTCATCGGCCGCCATGAACACCTGAGCCGCGTTCATAATCATGTTGTGCATAATAGCATCCTCTTCCGAAGATGATGAATACCACTCGGACGAAGACGATGAAGACATAGAAGAAATTGAAGAAATGGAAGAAACGGATGAAGCCATGATAATTTTTTAGCGAGAGATGGGGTGGTAGCGGGTAAAAAATGGTTCAAAATATGATGATTTTTTATAAAAAGGGAAGAGTGGTTTATAAAATGTGAGAGAGATGGGGTGGCAGTGGGTGAAAAGTTGTGAAAAAAGGGGTTAAAGATGTGAGTATTTATAAAAATGGAAGTGAAATGGGGTGGTTTTTAAAAGGGAATATGTCACAGAATAGTAACCAAGTTTCAAAAGTATTCTAATTAGGTCACTCATATCGTTTTTGTCCCAATTAGATAACTTAACATTCAAATCGAGTCTTGTCCTTTTTTCTATGTGTCAAGAAAAAAATGAAGAATAAGATGTTGGGGTCGGATTATTTTAATATATGAAATTATATTTATTAAAAATAAAAGCACTTTAATTACATTAAAAAAAAAATACAATTCACGTCATCACTCAAAGTTAGCATCAAATAAAAGAGAAAAAAGAAACGAAAATTCACATCACCATGGTTACTTATGACAGGACCGAACAAATCCATGTGCAAACGTTCAAGAGGAACTGCCACTTTGTTGATCTTCTTTGTAGGGTGCTTCTTCTTTGTTTGTTTTCCTTTCTGGCACGAAACACAGACGTCTTGAAGATGGAAATTTTTGAGGGGAACACCATTCACCAATTCATTTGAAACCAAATGATTCATTTTGCGTAAGTGAATGTGACCCATTCGTCTGTGCCAAGAGATAGTGTCTTTTTCTGTGGCTTTTGAAACGAAACAAGTTGCTTGTGCAGACGTAGTAATAGCCTGGCTCATGTCAAGGACGTACAAATCATTTATCCTTGGAGCCGACAAGAGAATCCATTCTTTTGGAATTTTGAAGCCGGGTTTCAGCACATAACATCCATTAGCATCAAAGTGTACTGAGAACTGCTTGTCACAGATTTGAGAAACACTAAGAAGATTGTGATCAAGTTGTTGCACAAAATTGATCTTGTCAAAGCTGACAATCCCGTTAGATATCATTCCTTCACCTGTAATGTATCCACCTTTATCTCCAGCAAAAGCAACATAACCTCCTCTAATAGATTTAACGTCGTAGAGAAGCTTTATGTCGCCTGTCATGTGCCTGGATGCCCCACTATCAACAATCCAATGACTACTGATAGTTCCTCCTGAAGCACCCTGCACATGAACTCAAATGAATTAGTTGGAGATGGGGACCCAAGCCATTGTGGTCTTGGGTCTTCCATTTTCATCAATGACAATAACTTCTTGTCTTTGATGGTTGGTGAATTGTGATGGTCCCCCTGATTCAGTAACCGATTTAGGTTTCCATGTCTGTTTTGTTTTACCAGTATCTTTCTTTAAAATTTTAACTCCTTGATTGTTTGAAATTGTAGAAGTTTCTGGTTTTACAGCAACAGATTGTTTTTGAACCACATCAGTTTTAATTCCTTTTTCAATTTTCTTGACATGTTGCCTTTTCTGTTTCTTTTCCCTTTCTTTTACAAGTCGGGGATCTTGTTTTGTGGAAACAGTTGGCTTATGGTCAGTTTTGCCACGGGGATCATCGACCTTTCCTTTTTGTTTATGAAGATATGGACAATTACGAATAATATGTCCAATGGTTCCACATTCAAAACATGATCTTCGTTCTACAAACCCCGAAGAATCATGTGATCGTCTAGCCGATGATGTTGAACTTTGTGAACCCGAGGTACTAGGTTTTGAACTGCTTGGTTCATTTCTTTTCTCGACAATAGCTTTCTTGACAAAATCTAAGTTAGATTGATTTTCAAACTTTTCAATTTTGTCCGTTCCCGTCGATTTCACAAAGTTAACCTTTTTCTTCTTCTTTTGGTTCGGCTTCTTGTTAGCTTGAGCCGGTGCTTTACCTTTGGGTTTGGTGTGATTTTGCTGTGTTGGCACTGTTGGTAATTTCTTGTTACCAAATTGTTTTCGAATTTCAGCCTTTGGAATAGGAGGACACTGTGTAACTGTAACTTTAGGTCCTGCCTTTCCCAAGAACTTACTCGTCGAATTCTCAAAGACTTTACAGATTAAGGATTGATTGACATTCTTAATGGGAAAATCTTTGTCTGAGTAAATTTTATCATCACCAACTAGAGTGTACAGCAAATTCACACTCTCCGGCTTTTCCGCAGATGAGGACTCAGTTGCAACAGTCTTAGCGGGTTGAACAGGGGGATCACATAGAATGTGATTCTCAAGAGGTATGTCCTCATTTTTGGCTACCGCATCAGACTTTGCTGGGACAGTATCATCAGATTCATCATCAGACGAATCAGCATCCTCAATCACAACTGGAGGATCTTGATTCTGTTCAGCACTTACAAATGTATCTGCTGACACATCTGAATCTGAGGATACTTCCTTTTGGTATCCGAGTCCTGCAGCAAACTCCTTAACATCTAGAGACACAGAAGGTTCAAAGAAAACCCTGTCCTCTTCATCAGGCATGGCATCATAATTATGTCTCACTGGTGGTGGACACTTCTTGTAGCCTATGCATGTGACATCTCGCTTTTCCTTCTGAACATCAATGATGTGATCTAACACATAGCTAGAGCTCAAATAACTGTCTAACTTGAGTTGTATCGCATCACTTTCGGTTTTCACACAAGCCATTTCTTTTTGCATAATCTCAAGGCGAGATATATACAAATTAATATCAGTTTGTTTTCTTGAAACCATTTTAGTCAGTTCAGTTTTATCTTTCTTTAATGTTTCAATTACTGACTTAAATTCCTTTTCATGGTTTTCATAAAACATGTTGGCTTCTGTGCATTTAGAGAGATCCACAGTCAACTTCTGATTGTGGATGAATGTCACATCATATTTCTCTTGCAAAGCCTCATGCTTGCTTTGCAAGTCACACCAATCAGCACTTAAGGAACTATGTTTGTCTTGCAAGTCAAACAAACTAGCTTGTAAAGCATCATGTTTGGCTTGCAACTCAGACATGTTTCCTTCCAAATCAGCACACCTAGCATGCAATCTATCACATTCATCACAGTTAATAGCAGTGGGTTCATCGACACATACCTGACTTGATGAACCGTCGACATTAGCCATAAAGGCTGAATGGAGAGAAGACGAAGAGTAAGCAGTCTGATCCACCAGAATAGATCTTCTTTGAGTTTCTGCTACAGCTTCCCCCAAGAGTTCATCAATGTCAATATCATCCGAAACATTAGATGTCTCACCCACATGATCATCACCAGAGGAGTCTTCATCCTCAGACGATTCATCACCACTGGCAGAAGATTCTCCACCACTGGTGTGAACTAGCTCCTTCACAATCTGAGCAAAACATGCTGTTCCATCAGGAGCATCACCACCCAACTGGATTGACCAGTCACAACCTTCATCCACCTGAACTGCAAGTGCTCGGTTGGTTTGGTTGTTGACAGGCACCAATGTACGATCATTGTTTCTGTTCTGCTGGTTGCCTTGGTTTCTGAAGGGGTTTTGATTCCCGTGCTGGGCTGGCTTTGTGCACTCCCTTTTGAAGTGACCCCGTTCACCACAGTTGAAGCACTTTACAGCTTGCTTATCGAACCCATACTTGGTGTCTCGCTTGCTTTCCAAGCTGGTTCTGCCAGTACTTTCCATCCAATCCTTTGCTCTTCTTACTGCACTCGCAAAGGCCCACTTGATGTCCATCAAATCCATCTCCTCTTTATCAATCTGCCTGTAGTCTTCTTGTGTCAGATTAATGTTGCCAATCTGACCTTCTATTAACCCACAGTACGCGCTCACTACAGTGTTAAGCAGCTCCATGTGTTCCTTAGCTACTTCTACACTGATTTTAGAGAAGCTTGACGTGTCGAGCTGAACGGTACTAGACTTTGATTGTTGACCTGCAGATGATGTTCCTCCATAACACGCATATTGTGGTTGTTGAGCAGGAGGAGGAGGAGGTGGTTGTATTGGATTTCCATACAGATCTGTGGTTGGAGGCGGCTTTACAAGAACTTGCACTGGATTGCCATACATATCCGTGCTTGTGACAAACGCCGTTTGAAGTGGAGCATGTGAACCGGCTTTTGCAGATGAAGAAGTGGAGGTGCCATAATACATCTCTGGATTCTGTGGCACTGCAACTCTCTTTGCCTTCAACGTTTCTTCCTGATCCTTGTTCTCCAGAAGCTGCACGAAATCGTTAATATTTGTAGTTTTCAACGTTCCGTTGTACTTCAAGATTTCCAGGAAGTTATTCCATTGAGGAGGCAATGCATCGGCAAACTTCTTTACCACCTCTGTTGGAGTCGTAGTGACTTCAAAGTTGGTCAGCTCAGTAAGCAGGTGATAGAAACGGCTTGTCATATCTCCCAAGGACTCCTTATCCATACATGTGAAGCCATCGAATTCTTTCTTCAGTAGATCTCGTCGTAGTTGACGTGTGGCTTCATTACCTACTCCTCTTGTCTTCAATGCATCCCACAGCTTCTTCGTAGTCTTGAAACTGACGAACTGATGATAAATATCCTTGCTCAGTGCTTGAGTGAGAATAGCGTATGCTTTCTTTTCTAAGTCATACGTCTTCTTTTGATCATCAGGAAGATCGGCAAATGTAGCTGTCGAAGAAGCAGCAACCTCGATAGTTTGATCGAATTCCGTAGTGAACCGCAACCACAACTCTGTATTTTGACCAAGAATGTATGTATGGAAACGATCAACCCATCCCGGATATTCATTAAGATGCATCAACTTTGGAGGCCTGTTCAAACTTCCGGTTTCACTTTCGCTTAGTAGAAGACTTTGAATACTCGGAGTTTGATTTGAAACAAACGCCCATTGACCAGCTGGAGTGGCATTTGTTTGTGAGGATGTAGATACTGGAGATTCGGCCCATGATGGAGATTGACTGGTATTCATGTATTTTCCACTGTCTGGAGCCGGATTTCCCCACCAACTCGGATTCATCTTTGACAAGAAAAATAAATTCTATGTCCAAGTCACGAAAGATGATGAGTACCCGAAAGATCACACACAGTCGAAGGACCCTAGTTCGAAAGATATTAAAAGAAAACAGAAACTTGTTAGCAATAAACAGAACACACTTCGAAAGATCAAATCTTGTTCGAAGGATCAACAATGCTCGAAAGATCACTGTTGAATCTCGAACAATGATTTCGAAAGATTCAAGAACTCGAAGGATTCCCCTTTGAAAGATCCTTATCTTTCGAGTTAAATCCTTATCTTTCGGACACCTGTCTTTCGAAAAGATTCCTTTATCGAAAGATATGCTTCGGACTTCGAAGGATGGGTCGAAGGATAATAATCTTTCGAGCCTTCCTTGATCGAAAGATAGTCTTTCGAGGTCGAAGGATATCTTTCGAGAGGTTCTGACACACAGACACAAAGTGATGGGTTGGTGAAAAGGTGACAGGTTGGTAAGTCAACTTTCGGCAAGATGGTATGTGCAGGCTGTCCTATCACCACCAACTTTGAAAATTTTGCCAAAAATGAAAAACCTTATCTTAACCACAGTCACCGGAATTTTTAACCGGAGCTTTCGCCAGAAAACACAAAGTTACTCAAAAACAAGTTTTTAAGTTACCCAACCCCCCTTTAAACACTCCCGGTTAGTTTAGACACGTTTTTACTCAAAGAAAATGCAAGAAACTAAGTAAAAACAGGTGCAAAACCAAGTGTTTCAACACACCAAAACTTGTAAAAACCCGGTTTTAAACAAGGTAAAGAGCCAAGCTCTGATACCACTTGTAGGTCCCTATCCGGTGGATGACGAACCTCAAACCTTGTTATACTAACTCACTAGCGAGTGCGGAATCCAAGCTAGCAAGCAAACCGAGTTAGTAGCAAGTAGAGAAACAAAACACACAAGTTCACCGATTAACACAACTTGTATTAATGCAATGAGGGTTCGGTTACAAGCTCAATGTTTACAGAAATGTTCTATAAACTCTCAAAGTGTGTGAGTGTTTCGGACAGAATGCTCTCAGCCTGTGTGTGTGTATTCTCTATAACTCTCTGTCTGTCGGCTAAACTCAACACATTGCATGAGTATATATATACCCAAACACAGCAGGTCTGCTCGAAGGATCCGATAGATGGTCCGAAGGATCATCTATCGATCACAACATGTTCGAAAGATGAGCATGGACCTCGAAGGATGATCCTTCGAGGTCTAATATTCGAAGCATATCTTTCGAGCACCTCGAAGGATCAAACAGTATCCTTCGAGGCTATCCTTCGATACAGACAGACATCTTTCAACTTATTGGCCAAGTCAAACTAGGAGGATAGTTGACTTGGTCAACTTACAGACTACCAAGGACATCGTTTACATACAGACCGAATACAGACAAAGTACAGACACAAGTGCACCAACAAACTCCCCCTTGGCTGTAGCTTTGTCTTTATCTTCTATGGTTGTAGACTCGTCTTGAACTTCGACGGTCTTTGGTCTTCGAGTTATCAAAACTCTGATGTCCTTTCAAGTCTTCAATGTCGGAGGATCTTCAAAGTCTTCACGTCTTGAAAGCAGAGAGTGTATCAACAAACTACCCGTATCATGTAGGAAGTGTGTTGACAAACTCCCCCTTAACATAAGCTCCCCCTTGAGTTATGCTCGTGAAAAGACTTTATCTTTATGAAGTGAGATCCTTGTGGTGTTGATGATGGCCAACGGCAACTCGATCATTTTCATCACTTGAGCGCCTTCTCGTCGTGTCTTCATTCCAGAGCTTGTCATCGACTATGTTCTCCTAGCCTTTAGAATCTGCACATGCAAGAAATCTAAACGCGTAATGAGAACAACTGCTTGGAATATAGTATAAACAAATGACACACGAATGACCATGTCATAATCAAACACCGTCCGACAGTTTGAAAGTTTAAATTTGTCAATTTTAGTTTTTAACTTTCAAACATGCAAATTTTTGACCGTTTATGAAGATTTAGTCAATTCGGTTTTCAGTCAGGTTTCAGGTAACGAAGACTTGAGCTCCAACATCGTACGATCGAAAATAAAGCAGAAATAAAATCTTTTTGGCTTTTATAAAGTTTATATTAAAACACAGATTTTAGGTGTGTTTTTGAAATTAAAAGACAACAATTTAAAATCCTTTGAGTGTTATCAAACGACATCACCGCTAATGTCGTGCTGATATGCACCAAACGACGAAACTGTTTAAAAGAAAACAATAAAAGTTAAGCAGTAAATAAATAAATATATACAAACATTCTTTTTGCGAGTTTCGAGGGTAAGAGAATCATATCAGTGTACGGTCATGCCAAAACACTCTTGTTGTTCAGTTAGTTAATATTAAAATAAGCATCCTATAACAATTATCGGTATTGTTGTCCACTTAAGCTCAACTTATCAGATGTAATCATGGTGAGGGGATACGTTAAGGTATGATTTATACTTACCGACCGGTGTTCATCCACATCACGACACATTCCCGTATCAAGGTATGCACGAGAGTTCATCTTACCGGTGAGTATACCGATTATCATCTGTTTGACCGTATAAATTGTGAGATACTCACTTATTTTGATTTGAAAACAAGTCCTATGTGATATAATCACTTATTGATGAGGAACTTGATTTTCGTATGCATGAGGGCACAGGTGCAAGTCCGTGAACAGGTCAGTACTTCCGTACAGCAGAGAGACGAACTTGACACCCGGATAGATGTGATATTTTATCACTTATTTGTATGGACATGTGATTGTTTATCACTTATTGAGGTCGAATGCAGTATGTAATATGTACACGTATGTATAGTATCATGGAAGATCTAGACTTGCGTCCCCGTTATTTTTCGGTAAAAGATACAACCATGATACCCAGATGATAAGCAGCATAAAGACCGAATATCTCAGAACCTCGGCAATCTATCAAACGAAATTTCGGTACTAAGACCATATGCCAATAAATGGTTCCCACCTGGTCTTCAGTCGATTAAGATTTATATCACCCTGCACACTTTAAAATGATTGTGAGCCTACCGATACATCTTATATAGAGCTGCTTATCGTTATTCATTTAAGGTTTAAAGAGGCTAGGATAGACCACTGATGTACTATCACTTTCTCTTTTACTCGCCAGGAAACTCATTTTTGATTTTCTATTGTTTTTGTGTTTTTGAAATTTTTCGATGTTTTTGGATTTTCAGATTTTTGGATTTACTCCCCCTAAAATCAATAAACTAAGATAAATTGAAAAACACAAAGGTATTTACAAAAATGATTTTCCGATGTTGGTTTTACTCTTGCTTGACCTTAATGCCGTTTACCAATAATAAAAAGTCAAATCTTGATTTGTCAAAAGCTTTGGTAAATAAGTCGGCACGTTGGTCATCGGTGTGGACCTTAACAACATCGATTAGCCTTTTCTCAAAGCAATCACGTATGAAGTGATATTTGATTTCGATGTGTTTGGTCTTTGAATGCTGCACAGGATTTCTAGTGATATCTAAAGCAGCAGAATTATCAACGTAAATAGGAGTAGTTAGGAATTCAAAACCGTAGTCCCGCATTTGTTGTTGGATCCAAAGAACTTGGGAGCAACAACTTGAGGCAGCAATGTATTCAGCTTCGCATGTTGATGTAGCGACACACGTCTGCTTCTTGCACTGCCATGTAACTAGGCGATTTCCTAAGAACTGACATCCAGCCGTTGTGGATTTACCGTCGATTTTGCATCCGCCAAAATCAGAATCACTGAAAGCTACCAATTCAAAGTTATTATCCCTAGGGTACCACAGACCGGTGTCAGGGTACGCCTTCAAATAACGAAAGATCCTTTTAACAGCAGCAAGATGTGAGGCCTTCGGGTTAACTTGATATCTGGCAAGCAGGCATGTTGGGTACATTATGTCTGGCCTTGATGCTGTGAGGTACATAAGAGATCCGATCATAGCGCGATAGTTTGAGGGGCTAACAGCTTCTCCCTTCAAGTCAGGAGTAATTCCGTGATTAGTTGGCAATGGGGTACCAATGGGCGTTGCATCAGACATCTGGAACCGGCTCAAGATGTCACCAACATATTTAGTCTGATGGATGAATATCCCAGACTCCGTTTGTTGTACTTGTAGGCCCAAGAAGAAAGTCATTTCCCCCATAGCACTCATCTCGAATTTATCCTGCATGATGCGCTCGAATTCCCTACACAAGACATCATTAGTAGAACCAAAAATAATATCATCAACGTATACCTGTACCAGAAGAAGATCTCCATCTTGTTCTTTGATGAAAAGAGTACAGTCGATAAGACCTCTGCGAAAACCGTTCTCCAGCAGATAGTGAGATAAGGTTGCATACCAAGCTCGCGGTGCTTGATGTAGACCATAGAGAGCTTTGTTGAGCAACCAAACCCGATCGGGATGGATAGGATCTTCAAAACCTGGAGGCTGCTCGACGTACACCTCTTCTTCAACTACACCGTGTAAAAATGCACTTTTCACGTCCATCTGATAGACCTTGAATCCTTTGAAGGACGCATAGGCTAGAAAGATTCGAATTGCTTCGAGACGTGCCACTGGTGCATAGACTTCGTTGTAGTCGATCCCTTCAATCTGACGAAAACCTTGAACGACTAAACGAGCTTTGTTTCGGATAACAACTCCGCGGTCATCCTTTTTGCATTTGAAAACCCAACGGGTACCAATCTTCTTGTATCCAGCAGGTTTCTCTACGAGCTTCCAGACACCCAGCTTCTGGAATTGTTGCAGTTCTTCCTGCATTGCTTCAACCCAAGCGTTATCTTTCAAGGCTTCTTTCCACGTTCTTGGTTCTTCCTGTGAGACATAACACGCGAAGGACCAGTCGTTTTGTTGCCCGGATTCTCGAATAGCTGCATACAAGCCTGCATTGTTGTTGTTTCGCAACATGTTTCTTGTTTGTACGCCACTTTGCACATTTCCAATGATGTTTTGTTGAGGATGGGTATTATGAATCCTTGTTTCTGGATTATCTGGAACTGGAACATTTATACCCAGGTTGTTAAGATTAAGATCAACAACCAATTCAAGACCCGGAATTGACGAAGAGGATGATGCAGTAGTCTCAGCTGTTCTATGTGTATCCACTGGAGGAGTACCCTCTGAAGTACCATGAACTGCTGTTGTAGGAGCTTCTTGATCTGCATCTAGAAATTCATCATCCTCTGAAGATTCGTTCAATTCGTTTGCATCATGAAAATCCTCATTGTTGAGAGTATTATTGTTCACCGAAGAAGATGGTTCTTGATTAACAAGAATTGGACGAACCACCGGTGAAACTGTTGCATTGTCACTCTCGAAAAACATCCTAGCCGCAGCATTTTCTTCAACGGCTTCAACATTGATCGAATTGAAGAAGTCATCATACTCAAACATCCAAGGTTGACCCGGATTTTTGACTGGCAAGGTGTGCCTTTGTACTCTGACCTCAGACCATTCCTCGACCCTTTTAGTCTCTAGATTCCAGACTCGTAAGTTAGGGGTGGCATACCCAAGAAAGTATCCATCAATTTCTCTTGCCCCAAACTTTCCATTAGGATCGATGATTGTGCATGGAGCTCCAAACGGTTCTAGATAAGACAAATCTGGTTTCCGTTTTTGAAGAAGCTCAAAGCAGGTCTTGTTGTGTCTTTTGACTGTAAGGACTCTGTTCAATGTGTAACATGCAGAGGCCACAGCTTCAGTCCAGAATGGAATGGGTAACTGTGACTCTACCAACATTGTCCTAGCAGTCTCGATCAATGTGCGGTTCTTACGTTCAGCGACACCATTCTGTTGAGGAGTATAAGCTGCACTAAACTCATGAAGAATACCCTTTGAAGTGCAGAACTCCGCCATGAAATGATTTTTAAATTCAGTACCATTGTCGCTACGTATCCGCCTAACCTTCAACTTATACAAATTCTCAATCTGAATGATCAAGTTTTTGATAATGCCAAAGGTTTCACTCTTGTGTGCCATGAACGCAACCCAAGAAAATCTTGAATAATCATCAGTAACCACGAGGCAGTATTGGTCACCCCGAATACTCTTGTGCTTGACAGGACCGAACAAATCCATGTGCAAACGTTCAAGAGGAACTGCCACTTTGTTGATCTTCTTTGTAGGGTGCTTCTTCTTTGTTTGTTTTCCTTTCTGGCACGAAACACAGACGTCTTGAAGATGGAAATTTTTGAGGGGAACACCATTCACCAATTCATTTGAAACCAAATGATTCATTTTGCGTAAGTGAATGTGACCCATTCGTCTGTGCCAAGAGATAGTGTCTTTTTCTGTGGCTTTTGAAACGAAACAAGTTGCTTGTGCAGACGTAGTAATAGCCTGGCTCATGTCAAGGACGTACAAATCATTTATCCTTGGAGCCGACAAGAGAATCCATTCTTTTGGAATTTTGAAGCCGGGTTTCAGCACATAACATCCATTAGCATCAAAGTGTACTGAGAACTGCTTGTCACAGATTTGAGAAACACTAAGAAGATTGTGATCAAGTTGTTGCACAAAATTGATCTTGTCAAAGCTGACAATCCCGTTAGATATCATTCCTTCACCTGTAATGTATCCACCTTTATCTCCAGCAAAAGCAACATAACCTCCTCTAATAGATTTAACGTCGTAGAGAAGCTTTATGTCGCCTGTCATGTGCCTGGATGCCCCACTATCAACAATCCAATGACTACTGATAGTTCCTCCTGAAGCACCCTGCACATGAACTCAAATGAATTAGTTGGAGATGGGGACCCAAGCCATTGTGGTCTTGGGTCTTCCATTTTCATCAATGACAATAACTTCTTGTCTTTGATGGTTGGTGAATTGTGATGGTCCCCCTGATTCAGTAACCGATTTAGGTTTCCATGTCTGTTTTGTTTTACCAGTATCTTTCTTTAAAATTTTAACTCCTTGATTGTTTGAAATTGTAGAAGTTTCTGGTTTTACAGCAACAGATTGTTTTTGAACCACATCAGTTTTAATTCCTTTTTCAATTTTCTTGACATGTTGCCTTTTCTGTTTCTTTTCCCTTTCTTTTACAAGTCGGGGATCTTGTTTTGTGGAAACAGTTGGCTTATGGTCAGTTTTGCCACGGGGATCATCGACCTTTCCTTTTTGTTTATGAAGATATGGACAATTACGAATAATATGTCCAATGGTTCCACATTCAAAACATGATCTTCGTTCTACAAACCCCGAAGAATCATGTGATCGTCTAGCCGATGATGTTGAACTTTGTGAACCCGAGGTACTAGGTTTTGAACTGCTTGGTTCATTTCTTTTCTCGACAATAGCTTTCTTGACAAAATCTAAGTTAGATTGATTTTCAAACTTTTCAATTTTGTCCGTTCCCGTCGATTTCACAAAGTTAACCTTTTTCTTCTTCTTTTGGTTCGGCTTCTTGTTAGCTTGAGCCGGTGCTTTACCTTTGGGTTTGGTGTGATTTTGCTGTGTTGGCACTGTTGGTAATTTCTTGTTACCAAATTGTTTTCGAATTTCAGCCTTTGGAATAGGAGGACACTGTGTAACTGTAACTTTAGGTCCTGCCTTTCCCAAGAACTTACTCGTCGAATTCTCAAAGACTTTACAGATTAAGGATTGATTGACATTCTTAATGGGAAAATCTTTGTCTGAGTAAATTTTATCATCACCAACTAGAGTGTACAGCAAATTCACACTCTCCGGCTTTTCCGCAGATGAGGACTCAGTTGCAACAGTCTTAGCGGGTTGAACAGGGGGATCACATAGAATGTGATTCTCAAGAGGTATGTCCTCATTTTTGGCTACCGCATCAGACTTTGCTGGGACAGTATCATCAGATTCATCATCAGACGAATCAGCATCCTCAATCACAACTGGAGGATCTTGATTCTGTTCAGCACTTACAAATGTATCTGCTGACACATCTGAATCTGAGGATACTTCCTTTTGGTATCCGAGTCCTGCAGCAAACTCCTTAACATCTAGAGACACAGAAGGTTCAAAGAAAACCCTGTCCTCTTCATCAGGCATGGCATCATAATTATGTCTCACTGGTGGTGGACACTTCTTGTAGCCTATGCATGTGACATCTCGCTTTTCCTTCTGAACATCAATGATGTGATCTAACACATAGCTAGAGCTCAAATAACTGTCTAACTTGAGTTGTATCGCATCACTTTCGGTTTTCACACAAGCCATTTCTTTTTGCATAATCTCAAGGCGAGATATATACAAATTAATATCAGTTTGTTTTCTTGAAACCATTTTAGTCAGTTCAGTTTTATCTTTCTTTAATGTTTCAATTACTGACTTAAATTCCTTTTCATGGTTTTCATAAAACATGTTGGCTTCTGTGCATTTAGAGAGATCCACAGTCAACTTCTGATTGTGGATGAATGTCACATCATATTTCTCTTGCAAAGCCTCATGCTTGCTTTGCAAGTCACACCAATCAGCACTTAAGGAACTATGTTTGTCTTGCAAGTCAAACAAACTAGCTTGTAAAGCATCATGTTTGGCTTGCAACTCAGACATGTTTCCTTCCAAATCAGCACACCTAGCATGCAATCTATCACATTCATCACAGTTAATAGCAGTGGGTTCATCGACACATACCTGACTTGATGAACCGTCGACATTAGCCATAAAGGCTGAATGGAGAGAAGACGAAGAGTAAGCAGTCTGATCCACCAGAATAGATCTTCTTTGAGTTTCTGCTACAGCTTCCCCCAAGAGTTCATCAATGTCAATATCATCCGAAACATTAGATGTCTCACCCACATGATCATCACCAGAGGAGTCTTCATCCTCAGACGATTCATCACCACTGGCAGAAGATTCTCCACCACTGGTGTGAACTAGCTCCTTCACAATCTGAGCAAAACATGCTGTTCCATCAGGAGCATCACCACCCAACTGGATTGACCAGTCACAACCTTCATCCACCTGAACTGCAAGTGCTCGGTTGGTTTGGTTGTTGACAGGCACCAATGTACGATCATTGTTTCTGTTCTGCTGGTTGCCTTGGTTTCTGAAGGGGTTTTGATTCCCGTGCTGGGCTGGCTTTGTGCACTCCCTTTTGAAGTGACCCCGTTCACCACAGTTGAAGCACTTTACAGCTTGCTTATCGAACCCATACTTGGTGTCTCGCTTGCTTTCCAAGCTGGTTCTGCCAGTACTTTCCATCCAATCCTTTGCTCTTCTTACTGCACTCGCAAAGGCCCACTTGATGTCCATCAAATCCATCTCCTCTTTATCAATCTGCCTGTAGTCTTCTTGTGTCAGATTAATGTTGCCAATCTGACCTTCTATTAACCCACAGTACGCGCTCACTACAGTGTTAAGCAGCTCCATGTGTTCCTTAGCTACTTCTACACTGATTTTAGAGAAGCTTGACGTGTCGAGCTGAACGGTACTAGACTTTGATTGTTGACCTGCAGATGATGTTCCTCCATAACACGCATATTGTGGTTGTTGAGCAGGAGGAGGAGGAGGTGGTTGTATTGGATTTCCATACAGATCTGTGGTTGGAGGCGGCTTTACAAGAACTTGCACTGGATTGCCATACATATCCGTGCTTGTGACAAACGCCGTTTGAAGTGGAGCATGTGAACCGGCTTTTGCAGATGAAGAAGTGGAGGTGCCATAATACATCTCTGGATTCTGTGGCACTGCAACTCTCTTTGCCTTCAACGTTTCTTCCTGATCCTTGTTCTCCAGAAGCTGCACGAAATCGTTAATATTTGTAGTTTTCAACGTTCCGTTGTACTTCAAGATTTCCAGGAAGTTATTCCATTGAGGAGGCAATGCATCGGCAAACTTCTTTACCACCTCTGTTGGAGTCGTAGTGACTTCAAAGTTGGTCAGCTCAGTAAGCAGGTGATAGAAACGGCTTGTCATATCTCCCAAGGACTCCTTATCCATACATGTGAAGCCATCGAATTCTTTCTTCAGTAGATCTCGTCGTAGTTGACGTGTGGCTTCATTACCTACTCCTCTTGTCTTCAATGCATCCCACAGCTTCTTCGTAGTCTTGAAACTGACGAACTGATGATAAATATCCTTGCTCAGTGCTTGAGTGAGAATAGCGTATGCTTTCTTTTCTAAGTCATACGTCTTCTTTTGATCATCAGGAAGATCGGCAAATGTAGCTGTCGAAGAAGCAGCAACCTCGATAGTTTGATCGAATTCCGTAGTGAACCGCAACCACAACTCTGTATTTTGACCAAGAATGTATGTATGGAAACGATCAACCCATCCCGGATATTCATTAAGATGCATCAACTTTGGAGGCCTGTTCAAACTTCCGGTTTCACTTTCGCTTAGTAGAAGACTTTGAATACTCGGAGTTTGATTTGAAACAAACGCCCATTGACCAGCTGGAGTGGCATTTGTTTGTGAGGATGTAGATACTGGAGATTCGGCCCATGATGGAGATTGACTGGTATTCATGTATTTTCCACTGTCTGGAGCCGGATTTCCCCACCAACTCGGATTCATCTTTGACAAGAAAAATAAATTCTATGTCCAAGTCACGAAAGATGATGAGTACCCGAAAGATCACACACAGTCGAAGGACCCTAGTTCGAAAGATATTAAAAGAAAACAGAAACTTGTTAGCAATAAACAGAACACACTTCGAAAGATCAAATCTTGTTCGAAGGATCAACAATGCTCGAAAGATCACTGTTGAATCTCGAACAATGATTTCGAAAGATTCAAGAACTCGAAGGATTCCCCTTTGAAAGATCCTTATCTTTCGAGTTAAATCCTTATCTTTCGGACACCTGTCTTTCGAAAAGATTCCTTTATCGAAAGATATGCTTCGGACTTCGAAGGATGGGTCGAAGGATAATAATCTTTCGAGCCTTCCTTGATCGAAAGATAGTCTTTCGAGGTCGAAGGATATCTTTCGAGAGGTTCTGACACACAGACACAAAGTGATGGGTTGGTGAAAAGGTGACAGGTTGGTAAGTCAACTTTCGGCAAGATGGTATGTGCAGGCTGTCCTATCACCACCAACTTTGAAAATTTTGCCAAAAATGAAAAACCTTATCTTAACCACAGTCACCGGAATTTTTAACCGGAGCTTTCGCCAGAAAACACAAAGTTACTCAAAAACAAGTTTTTAAGTTACCCAACCCCCCTTTAAACACTCCCGGTTAGTTTAGACACGTTTTTACTCAAAGAAAATGCAAGAAACTAAGTAAAAACAGGTGCAAAACCAAGTGTTTCAACACACCAAAACTTGTAAAAACCCGGTTTTAAACAAGGTAAAGAGCCAAGCTCTGATACCACTTGTAGGTCCCTATCCGGTGGATGACGAACCTCAAACCTTGTTATACTAACTCACTAGCGAGTGCGGAATCCAAGCTAGCAAGCAAACCGAGTTAGTAGCAAGTAGAGAAACAAAACACACAAGTTCACCGATTAACACAACTTGTATTAATGCAATGAGGGTTCGGTTACAAGCTCAATGTTTACAGAAATGTTCTATAAACTCTCAAAGTGTGTGAGTGTTTCGGACAGAATGCTCTCAGCCTGTGTGTGTGTATTCTCTATAACTCTCTGTCTGTCGGCTAAACTCAACACATTGCATGAGTATATATATACCCAAACACAGCAGGTCTGCTCGAAGGATCCGATAGATGGTCCGAAGGATCATCTATCGATCACAACATGTTCGAAAGATGAGCATGGACCTCGAAGGATGATCCTTCGAGGTCTAATATTCGAAGCATATCTTTCGAGCACCTCGAAGGATCAAACAGTATCCTTCGAGGCTATCCTTCGATACAGACAGACATCTTTCAACTTATTGGCCAAGTCAAACTAGGAGGATAGTTGACTTGGTCAACTTACAGACTACCAAGGACATCGTTTACATACAGACCGAATACAGACAAAGTACAGACACAAGTGCACCAACATTAGGTATATTTAACACAACCCTTTTCAAATGGTTGTGTTAATAAAGTTTCTTGGCAATGATGGTTGTGTTAATAAAGTTTCAAATGGTTGTGTATGCCCTTGTAAAGGGGAGGAATGAATGGAGAATCCAGGAGCATAAAAAAGAGGCGTGTTGGCAAGATTCTTTTTTATCACATTTATTTATGAATTAATAAAACTAAGAAAAAAAAATCCAGAAACTCTTTTGTTGTTTTTTACTTGCTTTCATCGAACCATAGTTGCACCATCGTTGAGTTGATCCGGATCTGAAAAAACAAGAAAGGCTAATGACTGCAATTTTGTTAATCCGTGTTGGATTGGTGGGGTTTGATTTCGTAAATAACTTAACATGACTTGTATATTTTTTCGTGTTAGAACAAATCCATTCTAACTCAGACATACTTAAAGCCCTGCAACCAAAGACCTAAGAAATGAGTCAACATGTGAGTTTGTAAGTGGGTTTGTAATCAAGTTGTAACTAAAGACCTATGAAATGAGTCAACATGTGAATTTGTAAGTGGGTTTGTAATCAAGTTGTAACGAGATAATGGTTATAAACTGTTGGGTTCGATGGTGTGAAGCGTTGACCCATCTTGGGTTGGGTGATGGCGTAAAAAGAAGACCGGCAGGACACCCTTGTTTTTATTTTTGGCACATTCTAGATATCTTGTTCACCCATATTTTTATTGTAACCCTAGTTGATAGCCTCACTACATAAAGTTTTTTTTATGTAAATGATTAAATGAGAAGAAAAGAAGAACTTCCAAATGTGGAAGCCCCATTAATGCAAATGGTTAAATGAGAAGAACCACAAATGTGGAAACCCAAAAAAAAGAACTTACAAATATGGAGGCCCAAATTTAAATGTCAAAAATCAAAACGAAAGACTAAAAAATATGCTTGCAATTTGTGTAAGCCATACGGGGGCTTTCCCCTATGTTGATATATAAACTGAATCAACCCCAAACAAAATATGGAAGAACCCAAGAAAAGTAGAAATTAAAAAACAGTGTGTGAATCGAACCCGGAACGGCTGGTTCCGTAAACAAGTTCGAACCCAAGAAAAGTAGAAAAGAAAAAACCACACACTGCCAATATGATGGGCCCTGGCACCTTCCCCACAGGCCCGAAGCTGGCCCTGATATATATTTATCTCTTTCTAAAAATTTATCGGTAAAACAGGAAAATCATAAGGGCAAAGGAATGGCTGACGGTTTTTGCCTTTGGTGGAGGAAACTCGAATGTGGTGGCGATTATTTTGAAGTCGAGAAGAGTGGGCTTAGTGACAGTGGTGAGATAAAAGGTAAGGATTCTTTCTATCAGCGCCATTTTTTGAATATTTGCTATTTTTTGAACACTGGATGTTGAGTCTAATAAATTAATCGATTTTAAATATTCTTTAGCAGAAAACTTGATATATGGAGTTTCATAATTTCTATTATAAATATAAGTTTGTTTATCCTGATTTTTAATAGTAACTAAACCGTAAGAAATAAGAGTAAATTCTGTTGTGTCTCATTGCATCAGTATATATCAGTTCTATGTCTTGGTTCCAGTATTTTGTTTCTGTTTGATTTGTGTTTAGTTTTTTCAATCTTTTAGTTTTATTGTATTTTAGTCAAGACAGATGCCGGCAAGATCATCTCGCTTAATGTCAAAGGCTCGGACACTATTGGAAAAATAAAAGCCTTCATCCAGGATATGGAAAATATTCACATTGATCTGCAGATGCTGATCTTCAACGAAAAGGTTCTTCAAGACTTGAATACCCTTGCCAATTTGCGTATCAAGAAGGGATCCACCCTCATCCTTATGCGTAAGTTAAAGGGAATCTTGAATATATTCATCAAGATCCCTGAAGAGATGATGTATTCTCTTGAAGTCAAACCTTCAGACACCATCGGCAAATTGAAAGCCAAGATGTGTGGTATTGAGGATGTGTTGATCTACAACGGGGTTGTCCTTGAGGATAGCGGTACTGTTGTTGACTTCAATATCTTCAACGGATCCACTCTCACACTCATTCGTAAGTTGGAGCGAACGATGGAAATTTTTGTGAATACCTTTACTGGAAAAACTATCTCTTTGTTAGTTAACCCAACATACACTATTGCCAAGGTGAAATTTGAGATTTTGTGTATGGAGGGTATACGTGTTGATGAGCAAGCTTTGATCTTCAACAAAATGGTTCTTGACGACAGCAGTACTCTTTTCGACTTCCAAATCAACATGAACTCCACACTTATACTTATGCGTAGATCAAGAGGACCTATGCATATGCAGATATTCATCAAGATCTTCACTGGACACACTGTTAAACTACAGGTTAAACCTTCATACACCATTGCCAACATAAAAGCCAAGATACAAAGTCAGGTAAATATTCCATGTGATGAGCAGGAGTTGATCTTCAAGGAATTGGTTCTCCACAACGATGATACCCTTGCTGACTTGCACATCGACAAGGAATCAAACCTCACACTTGTGCGTTTATCAAAAGATCCAAGAGAAGGAAGGTATTCCTCCATTAGAGCAGAAACTGATCTTCAACGGAGAGCTACTTAAGGATAGCCCTACCCTAGCCGACTACAACATCCGGAATGACTCAACCATCCGGCTTGTTTAATTTAAGATAAGAGGATGATGATAATGGTGTTAGATTAGACCAGCATATCCTGTGATCTATTGTTAGAAGTAAACCCTGATGTTTTTGTGTCTTCTCATGTAGCTCTCTTATGTTACCTGTCTCTTAAGTATTTAAATTAAATGGAACTTTTACCTATAACATTGTTGAAATTATTGAATGGTTTAAACACACACACACACACACACTAAAATGAAAAGTTAGATTCATATAACTAATCAGTATAACTTTTAATGTAATTTTTAGAGCCTATTTACATTTACATTCTACAAAAAGGTATGATGTAACATTTATAACATCAAATTTGTGTAATTAATACTTTATATGTAGTGATGTAACATTCATAACAACCAAGTTTGATGTTAACATGCGACTGACTGAGACAGTTTGAAAAGGTTTTGAAAGGCAAAGCTTTTAACTCTTTGTACATTTAAAACAAAGAACATTGTAGGACATAGATTATCTTCAAATAGACAGATTCATGAATGAAAGAAGCTAGCAGAGCCGGCCCTGAAGGAGGGCGGGGAGGACAACCGAACAGGGCCCGTGATTTTGTAGGGCATGTAATTTTAAAAAAAAATCCGATATTATATATGTAAAAAAAATTTAATAGGGTATAACCAAAAAAATATTAACATAGGCCCACTTTAAAAAATCATATTGTTTAAACTATTTAGCCCATTAGGTTAGTGAGCCCAATACCCAAATATTTTCTAAAAACTAATAAAAAAAATTTCTGGGCGGCAACTCTTACGGTATGTCATTCATTCGAATACTATATTTTGTATTTTGTTAATTGCATTATTTATCGAATGCTATATTTTTGTCAACGGTTCAAAGTTGTATGAAAAAGCAGTTTAAAATTTTATTAATTACAAAATAAAAAAAAACCTAAAAACAATTACAAAATAAAAAAAAAACACCTAAAAACGATTACAAAATAAAACAAAAAACTAAAAACGATTACAAAATAAAAAATCCTAAATACGATTACAAAATAAAAAAAAAAACCTAGAGCGTTAGGTAAATTTCAAAAAACGCGAGCTTGTCGAACGGCCTTCGCTCCTTGCCCCGAAACTCAATGTTCGCCACCGCCACCCGGTCCTCGTGGCTTAACTCACCGCTCGGAACGGCTTCGTAGTAGGCCTTGAAACGATCAAGCTTCGGCAGTAGCTCGCGCCATTTATGTTGGCACGCGTTTAAGTTGTGCCGGTCGTGTCCGACGTTATGTCGGTAGCTTGCGAAGGCTTCCGGCCAATAGCGTGTTTGGCCGGGTTGTCGCCCGACGCTTGTGACGAGAGCTAACTCTTCTTCGTTGGTCCAAGAGGCCATCTTCTTCGGGTTGGGTTAGCGGGTTCGTGGGATCAAGTGGGTAGCGGTGGACAGCGATGGTTTGGGTTGGGGTAGCCGGTGGGGTTGGGGTTGTATTTATAGGGGATGTTCACTGTTGGGGGTTGGGGTGACCGCTTGGCTTGGCCAAACGGTTACAATTTAAAATTCAAACAACCCGCCAGCTATGACATGGCCAACAAAGCGAATAGGAGGCCGCCACATCAGATCGCTAGCCCGCCCCACGCCCGACTTCAAACTCAAACCCCAAGGGCCACGCTCCAACCCAAGCCCCATACCCCACAGTCTTAGGGTGTACGGGGCACTAGCGGGGAGTGGGATCGGTGACCCCAGTCCCCGATCGGGAACACCGCCGCCATCACCGCGGGGACCCAAATCAGGGAAGGGAATCGGGGAGGAGACACCGCTTGAAATGGCACAAAGATTGAGGAACAGTCAATTTTTTAAACGTTGGCAAACGGTAATAATTAAAAAAAATAAATTTCAATTTTAACCAATATAAATAACCAACTTCAGTCAAATTTTTTACCACGCCCATTCTCAAACTTATACTCTAAAAATCTATCAAATACAACACAAAGCCAAACCGAGTAATGGAGAACCAACCCCGCGAAGCCAAGAAAAAATCTAATGGACGCGGCTCGCAACCGTCTCGTGGTGGTTCGAGCGGTGCAAGTGCGCAACCACAACCCCCTTTCGGATATACTTCACAACCTCCTTTTTTTTAGCAACAACCTTCACACCCCTCCTTTTACAACACCCAACCACAACCCCCTTTCAGCTATTTTCAAAATTTGTTATCAATGGATCCTCAAACCCCCGCCTTCGACCCGTATGGTTTTCGTTCCCCACAAGTTCCATCTCCACGAGAAAATGTTGAATGTCGTCTACCTATTTACGACGACGAGGACGAGGAAGTAGTGCCGAAACTCAAAATTTGGGCGATTATGAAGAAGACACCGGCGACGATGAATATAATGTGGATGAAGACGCCGGCAACGAAGAAGATGACGCTCGGGATAAAAAGGGAAAAATGGAGAGCCAAAAATGGACAAAGGTCCAAGAAGAGGCGTTGGCGAATGCGTGGGTACATTGCTCTACCAACAAAAAGAAGGGCAATCAACAAAACCGCGATAGTTTTTGGCGTAAGATTTTAGATCATTATAACGCCACCGTTGGCGGAAGTAACCGGACCGTGCATCAAGTACGGTCTAAATGGGGCCCGATGATGACTAAAATTAACCTTTTCAACGGCCTATACCAACAAGCGGTAAAAATTATATTTTTTTAACGTTGTATATTTTTTAATTTTGTTTACTAAGTTCATATTTTTTTAACACTTACTATTTTACAATATGTAGGATCGCACACGAGGAAGCGGGTGTAACGATCTCAACGTGATGAAAGTCGCTTTAAAGGAATTTAAAGATAAATATCCGAACGATTTTCAACATGTCGAGGCGTGGAAGGTCGTCCGAAAACACGAAAAATGGGCCCAAGTCCCATTGTTGGGTGAGGAAGGGGAAGGTTCGGCACAAAAAAGAAAGCCCGTTGACGTGGACCCTTCCATACCCGATATGAACGAAGACCCCTCGCCACAAAGAACACAACGACGAGACAAGCGTCAAGCAACATCGTCCGAGGGCTCGGCCGAGTTGGCGGCACAATTCAAAGAGTACACCGCCATGAAAGAAGCGAAGCACGCGATGGAATTGGAGGCGATTGAATTGAGGAAGAAAAGAGAGTCGGAGGCTCGCGAGCTCATAACGGAACAACGCGAGACGATGAGAAACTACGCGTACGATCGAGATATGAAAACATTCCTCAAGCCGCACGACGATGCTCCGCCGGAAATGTTGCCGTTCATCCTCGCCCGAAAGCGCGACATCGCTAACAAGTACGGGTGGCCGTGCAATTTCTAAAATTTTTATTTTCTAGTTTGAATGTAATTTTAATTTTCTAGTTTGAATTTAATTTTTATTTTCTACTTTGAAATGTCTTTTGTTAAATTTTATTTTATTTTTATTAATATTTTTTATAAACATGCGTAATTACAACAAATAAAAAAAAAAAAATAAAAATAAAAAATCAAGTCCCCTAAAAGAGGAGTGCCGCCATAAAAGTAGGATGTGAGGGGGAGTTTAAGAGGAGAGTTGACATGGCATAACCTAATTGGATGTGCGTAAGAGAGGGGACTCCTCTAAGGGTGTGGGGGGCACCTGCGGGGACTTCCTTCGGGGACCCCTGTTGCCAATTAGGGGAGGTGCCGCCATCAAGGCGGTGAGGTAGAGAGAGGGAGGAAATCGGTGGGGATTCACCGAGGAGAGAGGGAGGAGAGAACCAATGAAAATTTTTTTTTTTTTAATAAAAACCAAGTCACCTAAGAGGGGAGTGCCGCCATCAATTTAGGATGTTAGGAGAGTTTAAGAGGGAAGTTGACGTGGCACACGAGGATTGGTTATGCGTAAGAGAGGGGACTCCCTCTTAGGGGAGTGCCCCTTAAGAGGGGTGTGCCCCTCTCACCCTCATATCAAGCAAAAACTTTAAATGCATCAATGAACTTCAAATCAAATCATTTCCACCTGCCAAATGCAGCTTGAGTGCAAGACTCGATGCAAATTTTGCAATAGCCTCAATTATTATAGCTTCTTTAATACACCTCTACGTTAACCCTCTCCACTCACTTCTCTCTCTTCTCTATCTCAACACACTTTGAAAAATTGAAACATTATCGGAAAGAAAAGAGGAAAATGGCGGACGAGGGCAAAGGAATGGCTGACGAAGACGATAGGTCTGGTACCGGAAGAGAAAGTACGTCAGTGACTTTGAGTTTATCGTCGATGACGTTGAAGTCGTGAATGGGTCTATCGACGATGACGATTTTAAATATGGCGGGATAAAGAGTAAGAACTCTTCTGATCATCATATTTATTTAAACATCTGTTGCTACACTTTGTTGTTTTAGACTTTTAGGGCTATCACTTATTAGAGTTTCTGGACAGTTTGCATGTTGTTTTAATGCTTAGTTTCTTGTTTTTTTTGTGTGTTTCTTTGTATTCTAGTTGAGACCCCAACTGGTAAGACTATTCACTATCACAATCCAACCCAACCCAATCCAATTTTTCATCTACTATCACAACCCAACCTAAACTAGTATTTTATTATATAAAGAAATAGAAGTTAGATAATAAAAAAAGGAAAAAGAATTAAATATTATAAAGAAATAGAAGTTAAATAACATAAAAAAGAATAAAGAATTAATATTATGTTGGTTGTTGGTTGCAACCATTGGTTGCCATACCAACCTGGTTGTCTATAAATTTCAATTATTTAATTAAAATAATTTCTTACAATTTTGTCTTATTTGCCAAGTGGCAACCGGTTGTGCAATTTGGTCACCATAGTGGGTAGTGGGTAGTCTAAGATCATATCTCTTAACGTACTGTAGGCAGTGTCAAAGTTAAGATCCAGGCTGAGGAGCACATTCCATTTGACAATCAGGAACTTATCTTCAACGAAATGGTTCTTGAAAACATCAATACCTTCACAAGCTTAAGCATCAAGAAAGGATCTACCCTCACACTCCGTGTTAAAGCAGTGGATCAGTTGAAAATATTTCTCATCACTTTCTCAGGAAAGACGATCACTTTGTTACTCAAGCCCACATGCACCATCACTGAACTGAAAACCATGATTGAATTTATGTAAGATATTCCATGTGAAGAGCAAGCTTTGATCTTCAACGAAACCGTTCTCGGGGACAACGGTACCCTTTTTGATTACAGGATCAACAAGAATGAGACGCTAAAACTTATGCGTCAATCAACGGGAATTATGGAGATAGATATCCTCATCTTTTATAGCGGAGAGACCATTACTCTCAAAGTCAAACCTTCGGATACCATTTACAGCATTAAAGCCATGATTCGGGATGAAACGCAAAAACCTATTGACGAGCAGGATTTGATCTTTAACCGAACCGTTCTTCACAACGATGATACCCTTGCTGGTTGCGACATCCACAAGGAGTCTACACTCACACTTTTGTGGTCAGCAAGAGTATACATCATGAAGATATTCATCAAGACCGCAACAGAAAAGACCGTTACTCTGCATGTCAAACCCTCAGACACCATCTACAACCTGAAGTTAAAGAACCAGGATAAGGAAGGTGTTCCCCCATTCAAGCAGACACTGATCTTTAACAAAATTTTCCTGGAGGATAGTGCTACCGTTGCTGATTATCGCATCCGTGATGGACAAGAAGTCGGTCTTGTGTTGGGATAATCTTGATAGTTCGGGTTGAGTACGGGTCAAGTTGGTTGCAGAAACCTTTTGTGTTCGTGAGTGTTTAATTGTTCGATCTTTTGGCCTGAAAACCAACATCTTGTTTGAATTAGTATATCTTATGATACTATACATTATTATGGTAAAAAGATGATGCTTAATTTGTGTCTTTTGATGTTGTTATGTAGGTCTCTTGTCACTTGTGTAGTATTTGAGTATTTGAGTTAGTTTGAACTTTGAAGTCGACACATTATTATTCCATATATAAGTTTGCAAGTTTTTTGTGCATTATTAGTTGTACATTGAGCTTTAGGAGTTTTTCAAAAAAAAACTTGATTTTTTTACTTTAGCGCAAAGGTTTTTATTTTTTTCAATTTTAACCCTACATAATTTGTTTTTTAACTTTAACTCAAAAATTTTCATTATTTGCAATTTAATTTCGCAACTTTTGTCACTTATACTTTTTATCTTTCACAAATTTTCGTTTTACGTATAGTTCTAATTTTTTTCGAGTTAATACGACGCAACGTGCATATGTGGTTTAACGTTTTTACCTCTATTTTCCCATGTTTGATAGGTTCGTCGCAACACGCATACCCTAGATCGAGTCAGTGTTGGTGGTTGATGACGGTTGTGTGATATTAGTACTATTTGACAACGTTTTACACGCCGCCGCAACACGGGGTGTGCTTTGAGGTTTTTCAAAGAAAAAAATAGTTATGCATATGTTTGTCGTAACGTTGGCTTTGGGGGGTTTCCAAAAAAAAATGATTTTTTTACCTTTCACCCAAAAGTCTTTCATAAATTACTTTTAACCCAAAACTATTTGTTTTATTACTTCTAACCCAAAACTTTTTATCTTTTGCAATCTATCCTCATAACTGTTTTTTTTTACTTTCAACTTGGTCCTTTATAGTTTCATTTTCGGCAAATTTTTCGCTTTATGCTTGGTTCTAAATTTTGCGACTTAACACATCGCAACGTGCGTCTTTGGTTTAACGTTTTTATGCTTCGTTCTAATTTTGCGAGTTAACACGACGCAACGTGCGTGTGTGGGTGAATGTTTTTACATCGTCTATTTTTCCCCCATTTGACAAGTTTAACATAACGTGCTGGTCCTAGATCGACTTAGTTATAACTAAAGAATCCCGCCGCAATGCGGCGGGTCGCAATGCTAGTTATGGTAAAAAGATCATTACTTTTGACTTTATAAGACTACAAGGTATGGTGATGGTCCTCCAAGGGAGGATGATCCGCCACGTAGGCGACATGTCATAATCCTCCCAAGGATGGATCATCCTCCAAAACTAGGGGGCATGGGAGGATGTTCCTAGTCATCATCCTCCACCACTTTTATATTTTTTTTTATTTTTTTTAATCTTCAACTTTTTTTTAAAAATTTAACAAATAAAGTAACAAAATATTTTCATTAATATTAAAAAACATTACAAAAACTTTAAAAAAAAATTACAATTTGACAACCCATTGGCAAAACTTGTGCAAACATCGACGTGCGGTTCTTTCAGACATCCGAATGTACTCGTCTAATGCATCGGGTGCGAAACCGTATGCAAGTTGGCGAATGGCCGACGTACATTTTTGTAAATTACTGAAACCCCTTTGCCCCCTAGCATCGTTTCGCAATGTAAAAAAACGGATCAAACAGGGCCATGTTGCCTGCAATACGTAAGAATAGTGGACGACTCATGCGGAAACGACGTCGAAAAATCTCGGCTGGGTACACGGGTTCGTCGGCAAAATAATCGGCTACTAGTTTATCGTGGCCGGCTATAAATTTAGAACAAAACATAAATGAAATTAATTATAAAATACATTTTAAAATCTATATAAAACATAAGGAAAAAAAAATAAAATACCTTCTTGGTCTCGGTTATATTTTGCTCGTCTAGTTAGCCGTTGGGACGACCCTTCATCGGCCGCCATGAACACCTGAGCCGCGTTCATAATCATGTTGTGCATAATAGCATCCTCTTCCGAAGATGATGAATACCACTTGGACGAAGACGATGAAGACATAGAAGAAATTGAAGAAATGGAAGAAACGGATGAAGCCATGATAATTTTTTAGCGAGAAATGGGGTGGTAGCGGGTAAAAAATGGTACAAAATATGATGATTTTTTATAAAAAGGGAAGAGTGGTTTATAAAATGTGAGAGAGATGGGGTGGTAGTGGGTGAAAAGTTGTGAAAAAAGGGGTTAAAGATGTGAGTATTTATAAAAATGGAAGTGAAATGGGGTGGTTTTTAAAAGGGAATATGTCACAGAATAGTAACCAAGTTTCAAAAGTATTCTAATTAGGTCACTCGTATCGTTTTTGTCCCAATTAGATAACTTAACATTCAAATCGAGTCTTGTCCTTTTTTCTATGTGTCAAGAAAAAAATGAAGAATAAGATGTTGGGGTCGGATTATTTTAATATATGAAATTATATTTATTAAAAATAAAAACACTTTAATTACATTAAAAATTAAAAAAAAAATTACAATTCACGTCATCACTCAAAGTTAGCATCAAATAAAAGAGAAAAAAGAAACGAAAATTCACATCACCATGGTTACTTATGAAATGGATGAAAAAACCCTTAATTTTAATGAAAAATGAATGTTGAGTGACCTGATTTGAACACTTTTGAAACTTCAGTGACCTAATTAGAACACTTTTAAAACTTGGTTACTATTCTACAAAGTTACCTCTTTTTAAAATATAGCCGTTTGAATTTTTTTTTTTTTTTTTTAATTTTTAACGGTCAAAAAGGTGGGGGGCCCACCTTAATCACTTCGTCGCAAACGGCTAGAAGCCGACGGAGAGGACGGGGACGGATGGGGGCGGCACGGTGTTTGGATCGTCGCCAACCCGCGACGGGCCGGGGCCGCACCCATACCGTGTAGCCTAATAAAACATCATTACTTTTTACTTTATAATAAAATAATATGATAAAGTGGTTAATCATTACAAAATCATTACTAACTTTGACTTTTTGGTATATTAATCCTTGTGATAGGTATATTTATCACACCCCATTTTTCAAAGGGGTGTGATAAATATACCGATGACAAAGATTAATATACCCCAAAGTCAAATTTAATAATGATTTTGTAATGATTAACTACTTTATTATATTATTTTACTATAAAGTTAAAAATTAATAATTATGTTTTATTATAAAGTCAAAAGTAATGATTATGTTCTTTATGTTATTTTATTTTATAATACTTTTGTTACTTTTTTATATTTTGTTATACTATTTTAGTATTAATATCAATATTAATAAATAAATAATCAAGACACTTTATTATAAATACGAAAGTGAAAAAGTTAATCATAAATAAATAACGAGTCTCTAATAAAACAGTAAACGTGCAAACATTAAAATAATTAATCACATAGATCGACAAAACCATTTTCACGACGATAAAGTTGGGTATATAATTCTAGACGCCACTTATACAAGGATAACACTGTATATAAGTTTTTATTACATCAATTTCAAAACATAATTTTAAATATAAATGATATTTTATTTTTTTGAAAAAATCTGAAATATATGATCGTTAGAAACCCTATTAACAACCAAAAAGTACAACTAAAAAAAACTATTTGAAAACGTCAATTTATGACAAGGTTAAGGTTGTTTAAGCTTGTAACTGTTTAATTTTAGATGAAATTAAGGTTTATGTCATGTTATCCTTTTAAAGCTTTTCATCCAACATCAGTTCATATACGAACTTGTGGGTGAATAATAAAAAAATTCTAGCTGTCTAAAAAATATGTTTTAAGCCAGTATATATTTATTTTATAGTTTTTTTTATATCAGGTCAAACTTCATTAAATTGAACTACATTCTAATTGGTTTATTATAGTTACTTTTTGATGAAAACTAATTAATGCCATAAAAGTTGACTTGTAGGAAAAAAATAAAAAAAAAAAAAAATTGACTTTTGTGTATATTTAACACAACCCTTTTCAAATGGTTGTGTTAATAAAGTTTCTTGGCAATGATGGGTATGCCCTTGTAAGAGGGGACGGGGCGGTCCGTTATAGACCCCCCATCACGCGTGATGGCCAAGCAGCACACCGCCGCCGCCCCATCTTTAACGCGTTTTATCTTTAACGCGTAATGTGTATAACGCGTTGAAAACTTAAAAATTCGACCGTTGCATGATGACCGTTGGGTTTGAACGGTAACTTTAATAAAAAAAAAATAAAATAATCCATTTTTTTTATATATATATCCACATTTTAACCATTTTTTCACACACCAAACTCTATCTTTTAACCAATTTAAACCCACTTCACACATTTTTTATATCTTTCTCAAATGGAATTCCCTACCGATTCGACGTTTCCGATGTCTAGCGATTCCGAGTCGTCTTCCGACAACGACACACTAAACTATTTTGTGTCGGTGTATAACGAGCTTGATGCCGAGTCGTCCCGCCCAAAGAAGAAGATGGTCGGCCGTGATCGTATACGTGCCAACGAAGTTTTGATGAACGATTATTTTGTGGAAAACCCGCTATACAATTCCGAAACGTTTAGAGATCGTTTTCGTTTACCCAAAGAATTATTTTTAAAGATTGTTGGAGACATCGAGGCAAGCGAGGGATGGTTTCAAGAAGGTTACGATGCGAGGGGCAAACCAAGTTTCACGCCGATTCAAAAATGCACGTCCGCCATTCGCCAACTAGCGACAGGTAACCCACCCGATCAATATGATGAATACCTAGCTATGTCTGAAAGAACTTCACGTGAGTGTTTGCAATTTTTTTGCAATGCGGTTATTAAGTTGTATTCTAACGAGTTTTTACGAAAACCGACGAGCCACGACATCTCTCGTATTTATGCCGCACACGAGGCTAGATGGCATTTTCCCGGGATGCTCGGTAGCATCGATTGTACACATATCGAGTGGAAAAATTGTCCAAGAGAGTTGCGAGGGGCGTATGTGAGGGGAGACATCAAAAGACCAACCATCATACTAGAAGCGGTGGCGTCGAATGATTTATGGATTTGGCATTCGTACTTTCGGTGTTCCAGGTTCAAACAACGACATCAATGTGTTGCACACGTCGCCGTTGTTCCAAAGCGTAACGGATGGTACCGCACCTTCCTCTCCTTTCTATGTTAACGGTCGACATTACAGACGAGGCTTTTATCTTGTGGATGGTATCTACCCGTCTTGGTCTGTTTTTGTGAAAGCTCCCTCATTTCCCGTCGAGGCTAAAGAAAAGGCGTTCAAAAAATTGCAAGAATCGGCAAGAAAAGATGTTGAGAGGGCGTTTGGTGTTTTAAAGGGTAGATGGGGTATACTACACCGACCGGTTCGTTCGATGACCAAGAAAGCAATACATAGCATAGTGTATGCGTGTATCATATTGCACAATATGTTGATCAAACACGACGGACGTGCAATATCCCCGGATTGGGTACCGGATCCTCCTACACAAGTTCAAGTTCCACAAGATATCAATTTACAATTGCGTAACGAAGAAACTCACTTTCGGTTGAGATACGATTTAATCGAACTAGTAGGTTCTCTAGGTTTGGAGTTTCCGGATTCGGACGAGGAGTAGGTTTTTTTTTTTTTTTTTTTTTAAATTGTATGTTTCTAGTATGTTAAATTCGAGTAGTAGGTTTTTTTTTTTTTTTTACAAATTGTATGTTTCTAGTATGTGAAATTGAAGTAGTATGTTTTAAAATTAATGAAATTTTTAATTTTAGTGTTTTATTGTTAATTTCTAATTTAAAAATAAAAATTAAAAAAATTGGGAGGGAGTGATAGAATTCCATCACTAGTGATTCCACCCCTCCTACATTTCTATCACTAGTGATGGAAATTGGATTGATGACATGGAATTAGTTGATTGGATAGTGGGAGTGATGGAATCCATCACTAGTGATTCCACCCCTAGTCCCCTAAAGGGGAGGAATGAATGGAGAATCCAGGAGCATAAAAAAGAGGCGTGTTGGCAAGATTCTTTTTTATCACATTTATTTATGAATTAATAAAACTAAGAAAAAAAATCCAGAAACTCTTTTGTTGTTTTTTACTTGCTTTCATCGAACCATAGTTGCACCATCGTTGAGTTGATCCGGATCTGAAAAAACAAGAAAGGCTAATGACTGCAATTTTGTTAATCCGTGTTGGATTGGTGGGGTTTGATTTCGTAAATAACTTAACATGACTTGTATATTTTTTAGTGTTAGAACAAATCCATTCTAACTCAGACATACTTAAAGCCCTGCAACTTGTATATTTTTTCGTGTTAGAACAAATCCATTCTAACTCAGACATACTTAAAGCCCTGCAACCAAAGACCTAAGAAATGAGTCAACATGTGAGTTTGTAAGTGGGTTTGTAATCAAGTTGTAACTAAAGACCTATGAAATGAGTCAACATGTGAATTTGTAAGTGGGTTTGTAATCAAGTTGTAACGAGATAATGGTTATAAACTGTTGGGTTCGATGGTGTGAAGCGTTGACCCATCTTGGGTTGGGTGATGGCGTAAAAAGAAGACCGGCGGGACACCCTTGTTTTTATTTTTGGCACATTCTAGATATCTTGTTCACCCATATTTTTATTGTAACCCTAGTTGATAGCCTCACTACATAAAGTTTTTTATGCAAATGATTAAATGAGAAGAAAAAAAAGAACTTCCAAATGTGGAAGCCCCATTAATGCAAATGGTTAAATGAGAACAACCACAAATGTGAAAACCCAAAAAAAGAACTTACAAATATGGAGGCCCAAATTTAAATGTCAAAAATCAAAACGAAAGACTAAAAAATATGCTTGCAATTTGTGTAAGCCATACGGGGGCTTTCCCCTATGTTGATATATAAACTGAATCAACCCCAAACAAAATATGGAAGAACCCAAGAAAAGTAGAAATTAAAAAATAGTGTGTGAATCGAACCCGGAACGGCTGGTTCCGTAAACAAGTTCGAACCCAAGAAAAGTAGAAAAGAAAAAACCACACACTGCCAATATTATGGGCCCTGGCACCTCCCCCACAGGCCCAAAGCTGGCCCTGATATATATTTATCTCTTTCTAAAAATTTATCCGTAAAACAGGAAAATCATAAGGGCAAAGGAATGGCTGACGGTTTTTGCCTTTGGTGGAGGAAACTCGAATGTGGTGGCGATTATTTTGAAGTCGAGAAGAGTGGGCTTAGTGACAGTGGTGAGATAAAAGGTAAGGATTCTTACTATCAGCGCCATTTTTTGAATATTTGCTATTTTTTGAACACTGGATGTTGAGTCGAATAAATTAATGGATTTTAAATATTCTTTAGCAGAAAACTTGATATTTGGAGTTTCATAATTTCTGTTATAAATATAAGTTTATTCTGATTTTTAATAGTAACCAAACAGTAAGAAATAAGAGTAAACTTGGTTGTCTCTCATTGCATCAGTATATATCTGCTCTATGTCTTGGTTCCAGTATTTTGTTTCTGTTTGATTAGTGTTTAGTTTTTTCAATCTTTTAGTTTTATTGTATTTTAGTCAAGACAGATGCCGGCAAGATCATCTCGCTTAATGTCAAAGGCTCGGACACTATTGGAAAAATAAAAGCCTTCATCCAGGATATGGAAAATATTCACATTGATCTGCAGATGCTGATCTTCAACGAAAAGGTTCTTGAAGACTTGAATACCCTTGCCAATTTGCGTATCAAGAAGGGATCCACCCTCATCCTTATGCGTAAGTTAAAGGGAATCCTGAATATATTCATCAAGATCCCTGAAGAGATGATGTATTCTCTTGAAGTCAAACCTTCAGACACCATTGGCAAATTGAAAGCCAAGATGTGTGGTATTGAGGATGTGTTGATCTACAACGGGGTTGTCCTTGAGGATAGCGGTACTGTTGTTGACTTCAACATCATCGATGGATCCACTCTCACACTCATTCGTAAGTTGGAGCGAACGATGGAAATTTTTGTGAATACCTTTACTGGAAAAACTATCTCTTTGTTAGTTAACCCAACATACACTATTGCCAAGGTGAAATTTGAGATTTTGTGTATGGAGGGTATACGCGTTGATGAGCAAGCTTTGATCTTCAACAAAATGGTTCTTGACGACAGCGGTACTCTTTTTGACTTACAAATCAACATGAACTCCACACTTATACTTATGCGTAGATCAAGAGGACCTATGCATATGCAGATATTCATCAAGATCTTCACTGGACACACTGTTAAACTACCGGTTAAACCTTCATACACCATTGCCAACATAAAAGCTAAGATACAAAGACAGGTAAATATTCCATGTGATGAGCAGGAGTTGATCTTCAACGAATTGGTTCTCCACAATGACGATACCCTTGCTGACTTGCACATTGACACGGAATCAACACTCACACTTGTGCGTTTATCAAAAGGATTCATGCATATATTCTATCAGAACCTCAAACGAAGGTATATTAATCTGGATGTCAAACCTTCTGACACCATCCACAATGTGAAATCTAAGATCCAAGAGAAGGAAGGTATTCCTCCATTAGAGCAGAAACTGATCTTCAACGGAAAGCTACTGAAGGATAGCCCTACCCTAGCCGACTACAACATCCAGAATGACTCAACCATCCGGCTTGTTTAATTTAAGATAAGAGGATGATGATAATGGTGTTAGATTAGACCAGCATATCCTGTGATCTATTGTTAGAAGTAAACGCTGATGTTTTTGTGTCTTCTCATGTAGCTCTCTTAAGTTACTTGTCTCTTAAGTATTAAATTAAATGGAACTTTTACCTATAACATTGTTGAAATTATTGAATTGTTTAAACACACACACAAACTAAAATGAAAAGTTAGATTCATATAACTAATCAATATAACTTTTAATGTAATTTTTAGAGCCTATTTACATTTACATTCTACAAAAAGGTATGATGTAACATTTATAACATCAAATTTATACTTTAGCTCTACGAGTCCTTGGGTCACAGAATAGTAAACAAGTTTTAAAAATGTTTTAATTAGGTCACTCGTATCGTTTTTGTCCCAGTTATATAACTAAACAGTAAAATCGAGTCATGTCTTTTTTTCTATGTGTCAAGAAAAAAATGAAGCATAAGATGTTGGGGTCGGATTATTTTAATATATGAAATTATATTTATTAAAAATAAAAACACTTTAATTACGTTAAAAATTAAAAAAACAAGTTACAATCCACATCATCACTCGAAGTTAGCATCAAATAAAAGGGAAAAAACAAACATAAACCCACATCACCATGGTTACTTATGAAATGGATAAAAAAACCCCTTAATTTTAATGAAAAATGAATGTTGAGTGACCTGATTGAAACATTTTTGAAACTTGAGTGACCTAATTGGAACACTTTTAAAACTTGGTTAATATTTTACAACGTTACCCCTATTTAAAAATGACCGAGAATACAACACGAGATACCTTGGAGCATTTTTGTAAAGGTACATTACTATTTTTTTACTTAGCTTAAAGTTATATTTTTTTAGTTATATTTTTTTAGTTAGCTGAAAGTTATATTTTTTTAAAGGTATTATAGAGTTTTACGGTTTCCGTTATCTGGAAAAGCCCACATGGTACGACCTTCAACATATTTACGAGGTCCATTCTAATCTCCATGGTTTACGAGCATGATCGGGAGCTTGGATTGTCGTCATTGGCAGTGATATAATTGTCCGACCGCATGGCGAGGTCAACACACACGAGGTGACCAAGATGGACCAATTGTTATTCTTTAAGCGGTTGCCTCACAAGACCTTTGGGTATGGTTGGCTTACTTTGGTGTCGCAGGATCATGCAATGATATAAACGTTTCCGAGCAGTCTCCATTGGTAGAGGACTATATTTCTGGTGGAGCTGCGAGAGTATCTTTTTATGCAAACAGGAATTACCGCACGGATATTATTTGTGCGATGAAATTTATCATAGGTATTCTATGAATTAGATGAAAAATGGGCAGATCTCTATATGTTAGCCACTACAGCAGTAAATCTTGATCTTTAATTAAGATAAACTGCCAAACCTAGACCAACCATGAAAGTTAGATAAATAAATAAGAGGAAATAAAATAAATGCGGAGCATAATCGTCCTTGCTAAATCAAAATAATAGTATCTTTTGAATTTCAGTTGTAAGTTGTAATAGATATATAAGGTTATTGTGTTTGCTATTTTAAATAAAGTCTGGTTGTACAGTGTACCAAAATGTTTATATTAAATAATAGTTTGTGATTGATACACATTCAGATGGAACATGCGGTTAATGAACCAGTTAATGAAGTTAATCAATCGGAACACAATAACGAGGATCACTTCCTAAACCGGCAAGATATAGAAAACATCATCGCTCAGGGAATAGTTAATGCTATTCCAGCAATCGTCGCTGCGGTAAAAAGTACTGCTGAGCCTTCGCAAGCTCACCCTAGTAAACGCATGCGCGAGGATACTTCCAGTAATAGTATTAATGGAGGTGGCAACAATAATAATGGAATTCACGCTCCGGTGTACAAAAGTATGAAAGCTGCAACGCCTGGGTGCACTTACAAGGAATTTCTTGCCTGTAAACCAGCTGAATTTGCAGGCAATGAAGGGGCGACTGGGGCACTGCGTTGGTTGGAGAAAACCGAGGCAGTAATCAAAATAAGTAAATGTGCCGAAGAGGATAAAGTTATGTATGCTTCTCACCTTTTCAAAGAAGAAGCCATAGAATGGTGGAATACGGTATTGCAAGCCAAGGGAAGTGACATGGCCTACGCCATGAGTTGGGAAGAATTTAGGCAATTGATAGAAAGAAAATTATGTCTCGAATATGAAAAAGAACAAATGGCAAACAAATTCCTGAGCCACCGAATGGTGGATGTTGACTGTCGAGTGTATACTTCAAAATTCTTTAAGTATGCAAGAATTGTGCCAACTCTGGCATCGCCAGAGCCGGTGCTTATTTCTCGCTACATCTGGGGTTTGATTAGCGAGATTCGTGATATCGTCAAGGCTGCTAGACCCCGCCCGATTGACGATGCGGTGGAATTAGCCAACACCTTGACTGACGGACTGGTGCGCACGCGAGAAGAAAATAGAAGGAAGGAAGTGGCCCAAAAGATTACCTAAGGATTTCGTGTGGGTAATAGCAGTAATTTCAGGAAAAGAGGAACCGGGCGATCTTCCACTGTTCCATTCTGCGGTACCTGCAAAAGAAAGCATTTTGGAAAATGCAAAGGGTACTTTAACTTCTGCAAAATTCCAGGACATCAAGAAGAAGATTGCAGGAACAAGAAAGCAACAGTCTGCTACAATTGCGGAGAAGCTGGACATTTCAGGCCAGACTCCCCGAAATTAGTTAAACCAGCAGATAACAAGGCTAAACCTGCAGAAGGACCTACTAAAAAGAACGCAAGAGCCTTTCAATTGACTACGCAGGAAGCTTAACTAATTCCTGACGTCATAGCTGGTACGTTCTTAGTTCACAACGTTTATGCGAAAGTATTATTTGACTCTGGTGCAAACCAAAGTTTTATAAATACTTCGTTCTGGCAAGCTCTTAATTTACCCTTAACCAACCTTAGGCAGATTTTTACAGTCGAAACAGCAGATGGTAACACTCTTAAAATCAATAAGGTTTTGCGAGAAGAAAAGATAGAACTCTTAGGTCATAATTTTTCTGCAAACCTGTTTCCAATGGATTTGGCTGGATTCGATGTGGTGTTAGGAATTGATTGGTTAGTAGCCAACCATGCTCGAATTCTCTGTGATAAAAATTCCATAGAAATCCATACACCAACAGGAGAATTAGTAATGATTACAGGAGATAAGCCACAAAAGCTACTGAAATTCATTTCAGTAATAAAGTTGGCCAGTTATTCAAGAAAACAAGGAATAGCATATATGGTTTCGGTAATTGTTAAAGTAAGGAATTTAAGGATATTCCAATAGTATCAGAATACCCGGATGTCTTTCCGGAAGACCTACCAAGATTACCACCCGATAGGGAGGTAGAATTCAGAATTCAACTAATTCCATGAACTATACCGATAGGCAAGGCACCTTATCGGTTAGCACCCACTGAAATGCTAGAATTAAAGAAACAATTAGATGAATTATTAAGCAAAGGATTTATACAACCTAGTTCCTCTCCGTGGGGAGCTCCAGTGTTGTTTGTAAAGAAGAAGGATGGATCGATGAGAATGTGTATCGATTATAGGGAATTGAATAAGGTTAAAATTTATAATCGATACCCATTACCTAGGATTGATGATCTTTTTGATCAATTGCAAGGAGCTAGATATTTTTCTAAGATAGATTTGCGCTCCGGATATCATCAATTGAAGGTACAAGAAGAAGACATACCTAAAACTGCTTTCAGAACTAGGTATGGACATTACGAGTTTACAGTCATGCCCTTCGGATTAACAAATGCTCCTGCAGCATTCATGGACATGATGAATAGGATCTGTAAACCGTATTTGGATAAATTTGTAATCGTTTTCATCGACGATATACTTATTTATTCCAAAAGTCAGGATGAACATTGTGAACACCTGCATGCACTCTTAACCTTGTTAAGAAAGGAGAAGCTTTACGCCAAATTCTCAAAGTGTGAATTTTGGCTCCAAGAGGTGCAATTTTTGGGTCATATGGTGAATCACGAAGGTATTCACGTAGATCCCTCCAAAATAGAAGCAATCACCAAATGGAAGGCCCCGCAATCGGCTACGGAAGTTAGAAGTTTTCTAGTATTAGCTGGATACTACAGGCGTTTTATTATGGATTTTTCTAAGATAGCGGTACCATTAACTAAGCTAACCTGTAAAGCCGTAAAATTTGAGTGGGGACCCAGGCAGGAGGAGGCCTTTAGGACTTTGAAACCAAAGTTAACAAACGCCCCAATCTTAGCATTGCCAGAAGGAACAGAAGATTTTGAAGTCTACTGCGATGCTTCTAAGCTAGGATTAGGATGTGTGTTAATGCAATGCAAAAAGGTAATTATGTATGCCTCAAGGCAATTGAAAAAGCACGAAGAAAACTATACGACTCACGACTTAGAATTGGGAGCGGTAATTTTTGCCCTAAAGATTGGAGACATTATCTGTATGGAAGTAAGTTTACTGTCTATACGGATCAAAAAAGCTTAAGGTACATATTTGGGCAAAAATAACTAAACATGAGGCAAAGAAGATGGATGGAAATTTTAAGTGATTACGACTGTTATATTCAATATCACGAAGGAAAAGCAAATGTAGTTGCAGATGCCTTAAGTCGTAAGTATCATGAAATGCAAAAGCGAGTTCGTGCTGTTAGATTAAATCTACAGTTAGATTTAATGGAACAACTGAAAAATGTTCAAGCAACAGCAATCAAGGATGATGCTGAAGGAATGAAAGGACGAATAAAAGAATTGGAGCAAGGAGCTGATGGAATTTGGAGATTCCACAATAAGAGAATTTGGGTACCTAAACAAGAAGATTTAAGAAATAAGATTTTAGAGGAAGCCCATAAATCTAGGTATACCATGCACCCTGGAAACAATAAGATGTACCAAGATTTAAGAAATAATTTCTGGTGGATAGGAATGAAAAAGGACATAGCTAGATATGTATCTAAGTGTCTAACTTGTTCACAAGTTAAGGCAGAACATCAGAAACCTTCAGGGTTACTTCAACAATTAGAAATGCCTGTTTGGAAATGGGAACTAATAACCATGGATTTTATTACTAAGTTACCCAAAACCAGAAAAGGTAATGACGCGATTTGGGTAATTGTGGATCGATTAACTAAATCAGCTCATTTTCTACCCATGAAGGAAACCTTTAGCATGGAAAGGTTAGCCAAGTTATACGTAGATGAAGTAGTATCCTTACATGGAGTTCCACTCTCCATTGTATCAGATAGGGATAGTCATTTCACTTCACATTTCTGGACAAGTTTCCAAGAAGCCATGGGGACTTGACGTGATTGTCGTGGTACACGCAAATTTAATCCAATTACAACTAATTAGCTAGCGGTAAGTGGGTATCGAACACAAGGAGTTTGTGGAATATGTGCTATCTCGATGTATGTCTAACTTCACTAAAGTAAACTAAATTGAAAGAAAAATAAATTTGAATGTTTGGGTTGATTGGTTTTAATTAACTAAATTAAACTAAATTAGATTACAAATCAAGGTTAAGTTTTGTAACAAGATAAGAGGATAGTGATCATCCCGAGTTTCAGGTTTTAAGGGACAACTAACGTTCATGTTCAACTGGAAAGAACCACATAGACATGGCTCATGTAAGATCAATTGTTTGTGATGAAAGGGAACTGAGTACTCGAATTCCTAGAATGCGAGGTTGTTACCCGATGACCAATCAACACATATCCAACCCTAATCCCTCCCATGATATCTCGATTGCCAACGGCACCAAGAACGTATGGTTTAGAACAATGATCAAACATACATCAACAATTTACAAACAACCAATCAAACACCATAATAAACTAACAACACATGCACAGTCTAATATTCCAGAAATTAAAGAACAAACATAATTGTCACAAATAAAACTTTACATCCGAGACGATCACCAAGCAAACCTAGCCGCTCATAGTGTTATGAACCATCATCACAATCGAACCTTTGTCCATTGGAATCAAAGACAAAGTCTTCATGTTTAGATCACTCAAGAACACCTTAAAACACCCCAAATTCGCCCCTTAGGAGTTACAAAACGAATGGGAATGATTAGATGATGAAAAGGCACCATAAACAACCTTAAATGAGTGAGTTACAAGTTTCACGCTGGCCTCCACCGTAAATTACGGTACCACCGTAAGTTACGGTGGCTTAAAATGGTTTACGGTGGAGTTAAACTGAGTTACGACATCAATTTTTGTCAGAGTCTACCGTAAATTACGGTACCACCGTAAGTTACGGTAGGCTTCAGCAATCAATTTTTGTTTTCTTCATAACTTTCTCGTTTCAACTCCGTTTTCTTCACCGTTTTCGCCTACGTTCTCGTAATTTCATCCTCTGTCATGTTATCTTCTTAATTCTTCAATTCCAAAATTTTATTTTTTCATTTATTCTCCGTCTTTCAATCTACAATCCAGTCGTGTCTATTCGAAGCTTTATTTCCATACTTTTAAGCTCTAAATGTACCTGAAACACAAGCAACCGTAGTTATCTAATTCAAGACAATTACATGATCAAATGAGGGATTCACTCATCTTTTAACACACTTAAGGGTTGTCCCATGGACCACCCGTCACATCCCCACACTTAACCGTTGCTTGCCCCAAGCAACCCATTACAAATCATTTTCAAAACAAGCGATCAATGTAAACCAAGCAAAAACAAACAATCCTTTTACTAACCCCTTTTTAACACCCAACCAATGCACCCCTCGCTATGTCTCTCATCTCGGCAACAAGTAAGCACTAGCAACTATGAGCTAGACACACAAAAGGCAAACGGGTGGTTCACAACTATAGGCTTGTACCTAAATCGGTCCTTCTCCTAACAAGTGCCAAACATGAATGCAAATCAAAGGGCTTTAAGGTTGTAACGTGGCTAGGTGTACGGGTAGGAAATGGAATATATATGTAGTAGCGAAGGACTTGACCCGATCTTTTATTACACAATGAAACAAACAATAAACATGACATAACTTCTATATACAAGACAACTCAACATCACTTTTTTTTCTTTTTCATTGCTTTTTCACTTTTTTTTTCTTTTTTTTTCATTGCGTTTTTTTTCTCTTTTTTTTCTTTTTTTTTCTTTGTTTTCTTTTTTTTTTCAATCAAATATTCAACATAACACTATAACATATCTACACACTACTAAAACAACTACTAACACTATAAGACCGGGTTAAGTCGGGTAAATGTTTGGGAAACTAGCTAAGGGGTAACAAATGATCGGCTTTTAGGCACAAAATGGGCAACTAAATGTCCAAACCCCCGCCCCTCTCGCAACCATGCTCATATATATAATTAATGAGGTCCAACCCCCCAAATCCCACACTCGCACTCACCAAGACGAGGCTACCTAGTTGCCCTTATCCTTTTTACATTCACATTCAACTAAGTACTCAAACCGAATTAAGGCACAAGTTCTTATACACCCCCACCCGTTGCCACTCTCATCAAGACAAGTATTATTTATTTACATGTGTGGCTTCAACTCTCACCAAGAACAAAGGGTATTAAGGGTTGCCGGTGCATCATTTGGGGTTAATCCACGGTGTTCAAATTCTCACATTGTTTAGCTTGATTTAAAAATTTTCAAAAACCTCAAAATTTCTCCCCATCCCCACACTTGGGATACATTGACCCCAATGTACGGTTTTGGGAAGATTTGATCGCTTAACTCTTTAACATCACCCAAAAGCTGTTCAACTCAAACCACAAATTTCTTTTTGGTTTTTTTTATATATATAACTAAAAACACCACCAACTTTCACAATCCATAAACACATCAAACACATTAAACACCACCCATCCGCCCAACCGTAAACTTAAACATGAATATATACAAAGGTGCACAAAATGAGAACAAGACACAACCTGATTAGTAAATCAGCAGTGTTGGTAGTGATGCAGCTGCGGTAATCGGACCGGTTCATAAACATCTCTTGGATTCGCCGATATCTCAATGGGGATGTTGCCAAACATCCCCACACTTGAATCATTGCATCCACGAGGATTGAAACGTAATAACCTGCCAAAACACAAACACAACACCACAACAAAACCAAACAAAGCAAAACAAAACTAAACAAAACACAAATACAATACTCTACAACCTCGGGCTGCCTCCCGAGAGCGCTAAGTTTAAAGGTCTTCAGCTAGACCATACCTGATATGCGTTATGGTGGTCTTAATGCACACTTACCCGCAGCATTTCCAACAAATGCCCGGAAATTTACATGCCATCTCCATAGATTTGTCAGTATATTTGGCATGTTAAAGCTGCTCCTACGGGCTTTGCTAGTCCACTTCATGACATATACCTTAATGTCTGGTAGTTTCACCCTTCTCATCTTGTTCCTCGAACCCTCTTCCCCACACTTGTTAATTTGAATCATTGATATGGGAAGAGGTTCGGTGCACATATCCATCCCATCAGCCTGCTCTACCTCATAATCTGCACACATCATCTGATCTACAAGTGACTCTTCATCAGATAAAGGACTCATTGGTGTGGTATTATCCTCCACAACCTCCTCCTTCATGTGAGAATAATCTCTAATATCGTCAGGTAATGGTGAGAGGCGTTCTTCTATCTCTATCTTCAATTTTAAAGTATGACACTTAGAAACCAAGCAGCTGATTCGGTCTACAACGGACAGGTTGGGTGTTGCTAAATATTGCTCGAGTTTGGACAAAGTTACTTCCAATACAGCAAGCTCTTTTTCCTCCTCGGTCTCATAAAATAAATACCCTCGGGCTCAGAATATTCTTCGGGATGATATTGTCGATATCCCTGATACGGTCTATAGATGCGCGCTTCCATCATCTTTTTATTCCAATACTTCGGGTTTTCCGAATACACCGGGCACACATCATAATCATAAGTGTGATCGCGACCGCAACAAAAACATAGACCATCCATCCTTGCCTCATAATAAACTTCCTCGTCCCGCTCATATCCATATGAATAATAGTCATCCTCCATTTCTGATTCATAATCGTCAACGTATGATGGAGGTGGAAGCTGTGAAACATAAGACACCGGTTTTCCATGTGCCCTCCTGTAGTGAGCCTCGCGGCAACCAATACATGCACAGTCTAATATTCCAGAAATTAAAGAACAAACATAATTGTCACAAATAAAACCTTACATCCGAGACGATCACCAAGCAAACCTAGCCGCTCATAGTGTTATGAACCATCATCACAATCGAACCTTTGTCCATTGGAATCAAAAACAAAGTCTTCATGTTTAGATCACTCAAGAACACCTTAGAACACCCCAAATTCGCCCCTTAGGAGTTACAAAACGAATGGGAATGATTAGATGATGAAAAGGCACCATAAACAACCTTAAATGAGGGAGTTACAAGTTTCACGCTGGCCTCCACCGTAAATTACGGTACCACCGTAAGTTACAGTGGCTTAAAATGGTTTACGGTGGAGTTAAACTGAGTTAGGGCATCAATTTTTGTCAGAGTCTACCGTAAATTATGGTACCACCGTAAGTTACGGTAGGCTTCAGCAATCAATTTTTGTTTTCTTCATAACTTTCTCGTTTGAACTCCATTTTCTTCACCGTTTTCGCCTACGTTCTCGTAATTTCATCCTCTGTCATGTTATCTTCTTAATTCTTCAATTCCAAAATTTTATTTTTTTCATTTATTCTCCGTCTTTCAATCTACAATCCAGTCGTGTCTATTCGAAGCTTTATTTCCATACTTTTAAGCTCTAAATGTACCTGAAACACAAGCAACCGTAGTTATCTAATTCAAGACAATTACATGATCAAATGAGGGATTCACTCGTCTTTTAACACACTTAAGGGTTGTCCCATGGACCACCCGTCACATCCCCACACTTAACCGTTGCTTGCCCCAAGCAACCCATTACAAATCATTTTCAAAACAAGCGATCAATGTAAACCAAGCAAAAACAAACAATCCTTTTACTAACCCCTTTTTAACACCCAACCAATGCACCCCTCGCTGTGTCTCTCATCTCGGCAACAAGTAAGCACTAGCAACTATGAGCTAGACACACAAAAGGCAAACGGGTGGTTCACAACTATAGGCTTGTACCTAAATCGGTCCTTCTCCTAACAAGTGCCAAACATGAATGCAAATCAAAGGGCTTTAAGGTTGTAACGTGGCTAGGTGTACGGGTAGGAAATGGAATATATATGTAGTAGCGAAGGACTTGACCCGATCTTTTATTACACAATGAAACAAACAATAAACATGACATAACTTCTATATACAAGACAACTCAACATCACTTTTTTTTCTTTTTCATTGCTTTTTCACTTTTTTTTTTCTTTTTTTTTCATTGCGTTTTTTTTCTCTTTTTTTTCTTTTTTTTTCTTTGTTTTCTTTTTTTTTCAATCAAATATTCAACATAACACTATAACATATCTACACACTACTAAAACAACTACTAACACTATAAGACCGGGTTAAGTCGGGTAAATGTTTGGGAAACTAGCTAAGGGGTAACAAATGATCGGCTTTTAGGCACAAAATGGGCAACTAAATGTCCAAACCCCCGCCCCTCTCGCAACCATGCTCATATATATAATTAATGAGGTCCAACCCCCCAAATCCCACACTCGCACTCACCAAGACGAGGCTACCTAGTTGCCCTTATCCTTTTTACATTCACATTCAACTAAGTACTCAAACCGAATTAAGGCACAAGTTCTTATACACCCCCACCCGTTGCCACTCTCATCAAGACAAGTATTATTTATTTACATGTGTGGCTTCAACTCTCACCAAGAACAAAGGGTATTAAGGGTTGCCGGTGCATCATTTGGGGTTAATCCACGGTGTTCAAATTCTCACATTGTTTAGCTTGATTTAAAAATTTTCAAAAACCTCAAAATTTCTCCCCATCCCCACACTTGGGATACATTGACCCCAATGTACGGTTTTGGGAAGATTTGATCGCTTAACTCTTTAACATCACCCAAAAGCTGTTCAACTCAAACCACAAATTTCTTTTTAGTTTTTTTTATATATATAACTAAAAACACCACCAACTTTCACAATCCATAAACACATCAAACACATTAAACACCACCCATCCGCCCAACCGTAAACTTAAACATGAATATATACAAAGGTGCACAAAATGAGAACAAGACACAACCTGATTAGTAAATCAGCAGTGTTGGTAGTGATGCAGCTGCGGTAATCGGACCGGTTCATAAACATCTCTTGGATTCGCCGATATCTCAATGGGGATGTTGCCAAACATCCCCACACTTGAATCATTGCATCCACGAGGATTGAAACGTAATAACCTTCCAAAACACAAACACAACACCACAACAAAACCAAACAAAGCAAAACAAAACTAAACAAAACACAAATACAATACTCTACAACCTCGGGCTGCCTCCCGAGAGCGCTAAGTTTAAAGGTCTTCAGCCAGACCATACCTGATATGCGTTATGGTGGTCTTAATGCACACTTACCCGCAACATTTCCAACAAATGCCCGGAAATTTACATGCCATCTCCATAGATTTGTCAGTATATTTGGCATGTTAAAGCTGCTCCTACGGGCTTTGCTAGTCCACTTCATGACATATACCTTAATGTCTGGTAGTTTCACCCTTCTCATCTTGTTCCTCGAACCCTCTTCCCCACACTTGTTAATTTGAATCATTGATATGGGAAGAGGTTCGGTGCACATATCGATCCCATCAGCCTGCTCTACCTCATAATCTGCACACATCATCTGATCTACAAGTGACTCTTCATCAGATAAAGGACTCATTGGTGTGGTATTATCCTCCACAACCTCCTCCTTCATGTGAGAATAATCTCTAATATCGTCAGGTAATGGTGAGAGGCGTTCTTCTATCTCTATCTTCAATTTTAAAGTATGACACTTAGAAACCAAGCAGCTGATTCGGTCTACATCGGACAGGTTGGGTGTTCCTAAATATTGCTCGAGTTTGGACAAAGTTACTTCCAATACAGCAAGCTCTTTTTCCTCCTCGGTCTCATAAACATAAACACCCTCGGGCTCAGAATATTCTTCGGGATGATATTGTCGATATCCCTGATACGGTCTATAGATGCGCGCTTCCATCATCATTTTATTCCAATACTTCGGGTTTTCCAAATACACCGGGCACACATCATAATCATAAGTGTGATCGCGACCGCAACAAAAACATAGACCATCCATCCTTGCCTCATAATAAACTTCCTCGTCCCGCTCGTATCCATATGAATAATAGTCATCCTCCATTTCTGATTCATAATCGTCAACGTATGATGGAGGTGGAAGCTGTGAAACATAAGACACCGGTTTTCCATGTGCCCTCCTGTAGTGAGCCTCGCGGCAACCAATACATGGATGTCGTGGACCCCCGCACAATCTACACGTAAATAAGCTGAAATTTGTGTAATGCCCTGTCATCCTGCACAACACAACTCAACTACCAAGTGTAAATCATGAACATAAAAGAAATCTTTTTGTTTTTTTTTTATTTTTTTTTCAAACTAACACACAAGATAACACACGTTGCGCACTACTCCCCGGCAACGGCGCCAAAATTTGACGTGCTTGCGGAGGTACACGCAAATTTAATCCAATTACAACTAATTAGCTAGCGGTAAGTGGGTATCGAACACAGGGAGTTTGTGGAATATGTGCTATCTCGATGTATGTCTAACTTCACTAAAGTAAACTAAATTGAAAGAAAAATAAATTTCAATGTTTGGGTTGATTGGTTTTAATTAACTAAATTAAACTAAATTAGATTACAAATCAAGGTTAAGTTTTATAACAAGATAAGAGGATAGTGATCATCCCGAGTTTCAGGTTTTAAGGGACAACTAACGTTCATGTTCAACTGGAAAGAACCAGATAGACATGGCTCATGTAAGATCAATTGTTTGTGATGAAAGGGAACTAAGTACTCGGATTCCTAGAACGCAAGGTTGTTATCCGATGACCAATCAACACATATCCAACCCTAATCCCTCCCATGATATCTCGATTGCCAACGGCACCAAGAACGTATGGTTTAGAACTATGATCAAACATACATCAACAATTTACAAACAACCAATCAAACACCATAATAAACTAACAACACATGCACAGTCTAATATTCCAGAAATTAAAGAACAAACATAATTGTCACAAATAAAACCTTACATCCGAGACGATCACCAAGCAAACCTAGCCGCTCATAGTGTTATGAACCATCATCACAATCGAACCTTTGTCCATTGGAATCAAAAACAAAGTCTTCATGTTTAGATCACTCAAGAACACCTTAGAACACCCCAAATTCGCCCCTTAGGAGTTACAAAACGAATGGGAATGATTAGATGATGAAAAGGCACCATAAACAACCTTAAATGAGGGAGTTACAAGTTTCACGCTGGCCTCCACCGTAAATTACGGTACCACCGTAAGTTACAGTGGCTTAAAATGGTTTACGGTGGAGTTAAACTGAGTTAGGGCATCAATTTTTGTCAGAGTCTACCGTAAATTATGGTACCACCGTAAGTTACGGTAGGCTTCAACAATCAATTTTTGTTTTCTTCATAACTTTCTCGTTTCAACTCCGTTTTCTTCACCGTTTTCGCCTACGTTCTGGTAATTTCATCCTCTATCATGTTATCTTCTTAATTCTTCAATTCCAAAATTTTATTTTTTTCATTCATTCTCCGTCTTTCAATCTACAATCCAGTCGTGTCTATTCGAAGCTTTATTTCCATACTTTTAAGCTCTAAATGTACCTGAAACACAAGCAACCGTAGTTATCTAATTCAAGATAATTACATGATCAAATGAGGGATTCACTCGTCTTTTAACACACTTAAGGGTTGTCCCATGGACCACCCGTCAGAACTCGATTAAATTTGAGTACAGCATATCATCCCCAAACAGACGAACAAAGTGAAAGAACGATTCAAACCCTCGAAGACATGCTCAAGGCATGTGTAATAGATTTTGGTGGAAACTGGTATGATCATCTACCCTTAATTGAATTCTCCTATAACAATAGTTATCATGCAAGCATTGAAGCTGCCCCGTTCGAAGCACTGTATGGACGCAAGTGTATTACTCCGGTTTGTTGGGCAGAAATAGGAGAAAGCCAATTATCAGGTCCTGAAATTGTGCAAGAGACCACCGATAAGATAACTCAAATCAAGTTTCTCAAGCACAAACGACTCGTGCTGGTCAAAGTCAAGTGGGATTCGAAAAGAGGATCCGAATACACCTGGGAGCTGGAATCAGAGATGAAGCGAAAATATCCACACTTATTTTAGTAAATCTCGAGGACGAGATTTTAAATAAGGTGGGGAGGATGTAAGGACCTTCAAAAATGTCCTTAAACGACCCGTAAGTGAAAACCCGGACCCCTGAAACCCTAATGTACATGAAAAACCAAGAAAACAAGATTTTTGGTCCTCTCGCGGACCGCGTAAAGGTTAAGCATACCCTTACGCGGGCCGCGTCAACTAGAATTTGACTGGATAAGCGTCCCAGGCCACGTGTCACACACGTGGCACACCTACTCGTGACACGCTAGCCCTAGTCTACGCCTAGGTGGCTCTCGCGGCCGCGTAAAAGCCTGTTAAGGCTTACGCGGGCCGCATAAAACTCAAATTTCAGCTATAAATAGCTTAGGCCATGAGCAGTTCACAGGTGTCGAAACCAAAACTCAAAAACAAAGTTAGGCTACTCAAATTCGAAATTTACTTTAGCGATGCACTGCCACGATACCGGGTATTAACTCGATCGCTGCTACGATTCAGTGTCCGATCGATTGAAACTATCCGATGAATGTTTAAGTGCTGCCCACATTAGGGTTATATTTTGTCATTCGTCGTAAATTTGATGGATGTTTAGCATTGCACTTTGTCATTCGTTGTGAGGGTTTGTATCTCGTGAGTTATCGTAAATGCTGTATTAGTTACTAACCTAGTTCGTATGCGTTGTTGTTTAAACTAGGTTATCAGGCTTATCAGTAGGCTAAACTCTGACCGTTTAAACTTGCAATGTGAGTCATTCTCTTTTTATCAACAATGTTTTACAATACTCCAAATTATTTTCAAAGTTAAAAATACAGGGATTAAGTCGTGGTTATCTAGAATCACTGGCTAGTGGGGTATTGTGCACATTACTAATTTCTCACTGTTAGGCTAATAAATCCTAACAAGGATAATCATCACTATGTGGGTGAAAGGACCCAATAGTGGTATGACCATCGTCACCAGGAGGTGACACGGCGCCAGATAAAAATAAGATAGAAGCCATTGTAATCGCTCTTATGTTGTAATTTATAGCTATGTGTCATTTCATCAAATGGAGTGACTCACCAGTATTTCCCCGCTGACAAAATATTTTTAAAACATGTTTCAGGGGACCTACTGTGAATCAAGGAAATGTGCTACGGAGCACTCCCAAGCTTGAAGTACTGGCTCAAATAAATAAATAAACATGTTTTGTAAAATCAGGGAATTCTTGTGGAATTCATCTATTGTAAATTGCGGGGTTTATCCCAAATTATGAAATAAAATAATAATCGGGCATTTTCAAGTTTAAACAATCCTGCTAGACTTCTGTTGTACCATAGGTTTCTGTCCCGTGGCTCCTGGATCGGGTCAAACCGGGGCGGGGGCCGTGACACGGGAGGGTGCCCCCCTCCCGAACTTTTCGACGCGTAGTGTTATGAACAGTACATTCGTATAGAAATTTTTAGGTATATATGTTTTCGCCCTCCCGGAATTGGGAAAAATCGACCCCCAAGCTTCGCCAATGAGGCGGAGAGTACCCGGGGAGTACTCGGACATGTTAAAATATAAAGAAATTAGTTTTCAGAAATTATATATATGTTAAATAACATTAATTTACTAATATGATAGGCATAAAAATTATGTTTCATTTTTTTAAGTCAAACTTGGCCCGAGTTGACCTACTAGATCCGATTATGCCCGAGGTTGACCATGTTTAATTGATTCCGAGTAACTAGGCAGAGTTGAAGAAAGTCGTCTCGGCAACATACCTTGTAGCAACTACTCGGGGAGTACTCGGCCTTGGAGACCTTATTTTACAACCATGGTTAAAAGGGTCTACCCGCCAACCCGACTGGGTTAACCTGAACCCGACCCGTTTAGCTAAGCGGGTTTATGGGTTCAATCTGAGTCTAACCCAATAACCCAAACCTATAAATTTCGTGTTAGGAGTCATGTTTTATATCATATCATAAATAAATTCACATCGCTAAGGGCGGGGGGGGGGGGGGGGGGTAGGGGCGCCTATCACTCACCACTCACCCATCACTCACAACATCCAATCAATTTCCGCCATGTCATCGAACATTATTCCATCACTAGTGATGGATTTTAGTGGAAATGCTCATCACTCACCAAACACTATCAAAATCATTCATAAAAAAGCAAAACTGAATTGCATCAAGTTTTCAACGCGTTTTTGGATCTACGCGTGGTCATCACCGGCGCGACGGTATTCCACACTTATAACGTGTGGTCGATCACCCCATAACGGGGCGCCCCGTACCCCCTAAGACTATCTCCATTGGTGACTTTCTTCCAACCTAGATTGCCCAAATAAATTAAAGAAAAAGGAAAATTCTATTTTTCTCCATAACCTGGTTGGCCAAGCAACCCAAGGTTGCAAGAGGTTGCCGATGCTCTTTTGCCACTTGTTAAAATTGGATTGATTCCATCTTCTAATTTTCTTTTTTATTTTATTTTCTAACTACAATTCCCTCAATAATTTAATTACTCAAATAATTTTTAATATTTAAACTTAGTAACAAAACTAAATACACCATATTTTCTAAAATAAATTTGTGAACAATACGATATAAATTTTATTAAAAACGAAGTTCGTTTGAAAAAATATATTTTCTAGTATATTATATATATTGGTTGTTTAACTTTTTTATTTTTATATTAAAAATAAGTAACTTTTATTTATTTAAAAATAATAATTGGTTCAATTATTATTTACATTTATTTAATAAAAATTAGGTTGGGTTGAGTTGTGGATGTGTGTTAAAAATTGAGTTAGGTTGGATTGTGTATGTGGAAGAGAGAGAAATTAGTTTTTTTTTTATTAAAGGTTGGGTTGAGTTGGGTTGTGATTTGTGAATGTGGATAGTCTAACAATACTAGTAGTTTAGTACTATGAAATGAAGTATGAACTTAGCGCATGAATCAATGCAAAACCCTTAAGAATATTATCTTGGGTAAATTACTTTTTGAGTCCTTGTGTTTTATGGGTTTTAACCATTTGAGTCTAAAAGCAAAAAAGTTTAACAATCTGAGTCCCCATAAGAATTTTCTTTAACCATTCGAGTCCAAATTTCTAACTTCATCCACCAAGTCTGTTAACTATGAGGGTAATTTGGTCATTTACACATAAAGCACAAGTCTTATATGCACATCAAGTCTCTTTTCTCTCTCTCTCTCTCTCTCTCTCTCTCTCTCTCTCTCTCTCTTAACCGAATTTCCAAAAATGAAAGAACATATTCTAATCATACCTTGAGGTAAACGTCTACAGCTCTGTAAAGTCCGTCATCATATACCCTTGCCTGTTCCGGTAACTCAAACGCAAGCTCCAAAAAGTTCTCCGACTTCAGATTAGTATCCAAAGCAATTTCCGACAAGTAACCATCGATTAACTTTCCTACAAGCATTAACTCCACAAATCTGTTACGATTATGTTCGTCACCGCGTCTTCATCATCAATTAAAACCGCAGTTGTTGTTATCTGTTCTACTATATGTAGAAAGTGAGCTAGAATCCTTTGTACGTAACGATAGTTTCCAGCAGCTTCTTTTGTTCAACCTCTGAAGGTATAGACAAAGACGAAGACCTCCTACCAGTATTCTTCCGTCATCTCCAACACTTCTCCGGCACACCGGAGTGGAGCGATTTTTAGCGGCGTCGGCTCGATTTTAACGGCGTAACAGTATTTAACAGCAGCCTCAAACGTTTCCGATCCTCTTGGAAAATCCGGTAGCGTGATGTGAGCATGCTCCGTATCTGTTTCTTCTCGTATCTATTCGTTTTTTGAATTTTCAGACACACTTTCAGCAGTGTCATTCTTTTCTTGCTCGGTAATCATCTCGGCCCACAATCTTCACCACTGGTCATCTAGAAAGAGTCACCTTCTCTGATCATCTCTCTGTTCCGGCTCTCATTCTCTCTGAATCTCTCTCTTAACTGTTTCTCTCTCTAGATTTTTCTGTAAATAGAAAGTGTGAAAGTGTGTGTGGGAGTTTTCTTATGGAAGAAGAAAAGGAAAGAAGAAGTGGAAGAGGGAGAAAGAAAGACCAGAGACATGAAGGGTGAAGAAAGAGATAGAGAGAGTTTTGTATTTTTTAAATATACGGGTATTTTATGTCACACCCCAACCGATGGCGGAAACATCGGGATGCGACGTACAAACTGCTCAAAACATCATAACACTACATGTGACAATATATTTAAATTTCATTTATTAAAATTTCAAAGTTTCATACATTGTCATAAAAGGAAATAACAAACATTAAACATAGTTTATTTCAAAAGTGGGTTTCTAGGCCATCCTATTCATTTCTTCAAATCTTGACTTCCTCATCCTGCAGTATGCATTTAAAATAAAGTCAACAAAACATGTTGGCGAGTATACAAGTTTGATAATAGTATAATATGTTTGAAATAGATTAACATGCTCAAATCCACGTGACTATATGATTTCATATTAACAGTTATACTCGTAACGATGAAATCTATGTGTTCAAACCAAAGTTTAACGCAATTAACATAGCCTAACCCTAGAAGGGTGGTAAATGAGTAGCATAGAATAAACCTAACAATACCCATAATATTATGGGAGGGGCGTTTCTCAACCTACAGCGCTGCCATTGTTAGGGGAGGCTTGCAAAGTTAATGAACACATAGTCATAAATGTTTAACAGTAGCATAACGTGATTAACATGAGTCAAATAGATTCACATGAAAGGTGGATTGAGGGTGCAAAAATGTTTAGCATAGTGTGTTTGATATAGAAATGCATACAGCACCCAAAATGTGATAAAATAGAAAATGAGTCATGTATACTCACCTTAGGTTGCGTTGCGTTTTTCTTGGAAAAGATTAAGAATCAAGGGATTGTCCAAGAGGATGTGCACAACAGATTTACCCTATTAATTTTGAGGATTTGGGAATTTAGAGATTATTTAAATAACAAGGCATTTATAGAATAATATTAACATTTCTAAAATAATAATCATATGTCTCATTTTTATAGTTTGTATTTAATGAAATACATGTCAATTTATTTATAATTAAGTGAGTAAAAATAAATACGGATTTTTATATGTTATTAAAATAATAATTCTGATTTTACCAAAATATTATAAATATTATTACTAAAATTCTGGATTATAAAGGTTATAATTTCTAATTATTATATATATATTAAATAAAAATTCGGATATATATAAAGTAATAATTCTGATTATTATTATATAATAATTCTGATTATAAAATATTAATTCTGATTTAATAAAATAATAAATCTGAATAATTCAGATTTTAAATAATAATCTAAAAATAAATCTGATTATTTTGTTGTAAAAATTCTGATTATTAAAAAGAAACAGGAAATAATAAATTTCTGTTATAAAAATCTGATTTAATAATATTTATAAATCTGATTAATAATAATTATATTAATAAATCTGTTTAATAATAATAATTATTCTGAATTATTTTAATAATAATATAGTAATAATATATTTGATTAATATTAATAAATAAATCTGATTATTAAATAATTCTATACTACTGAAATAATAGCAATGATATTAATAATAATACTGAAATATTAATAATAATAATATTACTAACAGCTAATAAAAATAATAATAATAATAATAATAATATTAATAATAATAATAATGATAATACAGAAACTGCAAATATAAAAGAAAGAGGAAAACGGAAACGAAATCGGTACCGGGCGGATTTCAGATGGTTTTCCGGTGGTCGACAGGAAGCTCCGGCGAAGTGTTCAACGGACTCCGGTGATTTGCAGGGAGTTCCGGCGGTTTGCCGTGAAGGAGAAGGTGGTGGGTTGTGTGCGGTTTCGGTAGCCGAGGGTGAAGGGACCAAAGGTGTTGAGGTTTGGTCGGGTTTTATAAAGGATGCAGGACATCAGTTACGAATGTGGAAAGGTCTCGTTTTTCCGGTAATCTCCTCAAAAGTCGGAGAATATGTACAGTTTGGCGGTTAAACTGATTTCAGTTCGAATTTAATTAGTTGTTAAATATCATTTAATTGCCATATAGTTTGGATGTGGCATGCCCGGCCGAGTGGTAGAGACGCGTGTGTGTGAGGCGAGAGACTCGGGTTCGAACCGCACAAGGGCCGGTTCTCACCCAGGAGACCCCCTTTTTGCCATCAGTTAGTTTGACTAACTGGGTTTGCCACTAACTGAGTTTTCTAACTCAGTTAGCGCTGCCCTTTGATAAAATTAACCCAGTTAGCTGATTTAACTGGGTTTTCACTAACTGGGTTAGTTTAAACTAACCAAACTAAACAAAGTCACTAAAATTTCAATTTAATATATTTATTTATTTAATTTTAATTACTAATTTACTTATTTAAAATATTAATAAAATATTATAAAAATTGATTTAACCCAAGTTTTGATATTTTTACCGAATTAACGTATAATTTCCCGATTTTTGTACGGTTTAGGGTAATCTCTTGGCAATGATGAATTTGAGAGCTGAGATTAATATGTATTTTCACTGTTTTTACGTGTTTAACATAGTTTGACATGTTTTTAATTGTTTTGACAATACATAGTATTCAAACACAAATATGAATAAAATAATGCACTTTCATTATGATTTCAAGTCTCGAGTACAATTTGGGGATGAAACCAAATACCACAAAGGTACAAATTACAAAAATAGAAAGCACAAGTAGACTTGCCAAAAATAGAAAGATTGAAAATACGAGGTGTCACATTTTAGTCATTTAATAATACTTAACCAAAAAATGTTAATAATATTAGAAATTTGGACTTAAATGGTTAAAGAAAATGCTTATAGGGACTCAGGTCGTTAAACTTTTTGCTTTTGAACTCAAGTGGTTAAAATTCATAAAACACAGGGACTCAAAAAGTAGGGTATGGTGGGGCTTGGGTTGGGGGCATGAGTTAACACGTGGAGTTGGAGCCCCCCCCCCCCACCGGTGAGTGACGTGTCCGTGGGGTATGGCGGGGCTTGGGTTGGGGCGTGGCTTGGCAGTTTATTAAAAAAAATTCAAACACCTGCTATGAAATGGCCAACAAAGCGAATAGAAGGCCGCCACATTAGACCGCTAGCCCGCCCCACGCCCAGCTTCAAACCCAAGCACCAAAGGCCACGCCCCAACCCAAGCCCACCCGGGGTGGTGGCTTGTGCGTTTTCCCCCAACCCAAGCCCCCATACCCCATAGTCTTAGACCATGGGGTATGGTGGGGCTTGGGTTGGGGCTTGGGTTGGGCATTTGGTTACACGTGTAAAGGGAGCCCCCCCACTGCCTGGTTACGTGTCCGCGGGGTATGGCGGGGCGTGGGTTGGGCTTGGGTTGGGTGCACCGCGTGGCAGAAAAGCTTTTTAAAAAAAATACAAAAAATTATAAAAGATCACACAACATTTATAAAAAAAACCTACAACTTCATTAAAATTTTAAAAATTACATAATCCTAAAAATTACATAATTTCTAAAAATTACAAAATAAACAAACCTAGAGCGTTAAAAAAAATTTCAAAAAGGTCGATCTTGTCGAACGCCTTGTTTTCCTTGACTCGAAACTCTATGTTCGCCACCGCCACCCGGTCCTCGTGGCTTAACTCGCCACCGGGAACGGCTTCGTAGTAAGCCTTGAAACGCTCGAGCTTGGGCCGTAGCTCGCGCCATTTATGTTGGCACGCGTTGAGGTTGTGGCGGTTGTTACCGACGTTATGTCGGTAGGCCGCGAATGCTTCCGTCCAATATTTTGTTTGACCCGGTGGCCGCCCCTTCTAGCGTCGACGACGCTAGTGACGAGTGTCATTTCTTCTTCACGAGTCCAGGATGCCATAGCGGTGTTGGGTTCGTGGGATGGGGGGACCAGCGGGGTAGCGGGTTAAAGAATGGGTAGCCGGTGGGGTTTCGATTCGTGGGATGGGGGGACCAGTGGGTTGGGTTACAATATATATAGGCCTTTGGGGGACCCGGGTGGCGGTTAGAGAAGATGGAGGGATGGGGGGACCGTTTGAATTTTAAATTTCAAAATTTAAAAAACCGTCTGACGTGGCGGGTGAGCCAATGAGATTCAGCCAAGTAGCAGGGCCGGCCCCGAGAATTCGTGTACCCTGTTCGAGCTCTAAAAAACGTGCCCTTAGGCCTTAACAAAATTGGGTATTGGGCTCAGTAAAGGTCTAAACCTAATGCTAATGGGCTAATAACTAATCTAAAGTATAATAATAGTTTTGTAAGTGGGCCTATGTTGGTGTTTGTATAGGTATACCCTATGAAAAAAGAAATTTTTACATATACATATCGGGTTTTTTTCTAAAAATAGCGTGCCCTCGGAAATATCGGGCCCTGGCCGGTGGTCCTCCCCGCCCACCCCCAGGGCCACCACTGGCCAGGGCCGGCCCTGCCAAGTAGCATGGCCATACCGCCCCTGCCAAGTAGCATGGCCATACCGCCCCTGCCAAGTAGCATGGCCATACCGCCCCACGTGCGGCCTGAAAGCCAAGCCCCACCAAGCCCACTCAGGGTGATGACTTGAGCGTTTTACCTCAACCCACGCCTCAACCCAAGCCCCATACCCCACGGCCTTAGCTCCCTCTCCAGTGTCTATACCTCTTTCTAATTTGGTTTGTAATTTCTTTATCGAGAAAAAGCGGACGAAAAATTTTAGAAGAATGGATTCGTCGAAGAAACGGAAAGATTATTTTGAGAGTGATTCTACCGACGAACACGAGATAAAGGGTAAGAATTCTTCATCTTTATTTACATTGCTTTGTTGTTTTAGAACTAATATATAAGATTTTTTGTAAACATTTAGAAGACCAGGTGTTAGGGTTTTATACAATGGGAGGATTTTGCTCTTGGTTTGATTCAGGGGCAGTTTTATTAATTTAGAAGCTTCTTTTTGTTTCATTGCATTGTCATTGTTTGAATATGTACATTTAGAAGATCAGTGGTTAGTGTTTGATTTAGTGGTAGCTTGTTTGTCTATTAACTTGATGTTTTTGTTTCATTGCATTTTAGTTGTAACATCCACCGGTAAAGTCTTCCCTGTTACAGTCAAAGGGTCAGACACCATCGGCGAAATAAAACTCAAGATCCAGGCTGAGGAACATATTCCCATTCACCAGCAGGAACTCTTCTTCAAACAAAATGTTCCTAAATACACCAATAATAACCTTGCCAGCTTGCCCATTAAGGAGTCTACCCATGAATCAGCTGGTTTCATGAACATATTCATCAAGAATCTTGAAGGAAGGATCATCTACTTTTTTGAAGTCAAACCTTCAGACACCATCGGCAATGTGAAAGCCAAAATCATGTCTGGTTCTGGGCACGTGCTGATGTTCAATGATGTTGCCCTTGAAGACAACGGAACCCTTGCTGACTTCCACATCGTCACCGGATCCATACTCACATGCATTGATAAAGCAGACAGAAAGATGGAAATATTTGTGAATACCTTCACCAGAAAGACAATCTCTTTGTTAGTCACCCCTACAGACACCATCGAGAACGTGAAGTTGTCGATCTTTTATGAGGAGCGTATTCCTGTTGATGAACAGGTGTTGATCTTTAACGGAATGGCTCTTGAGGACAGCGGGACCCTTTTTGACTTCCACGTCAGTGGGAAATCGTCCCTCACACTTATGCGTAGATCAAAGGGATTGATGCAGATATTCATCAAGACCTTTAATGAACGGGTAATTACTGTGGAAGTCAACCCCTCATATACCATCGGCAGCATAAAATCCAAGATCCAGGATAAGATACATATTCCCCATGACGAGCAGGAGCTGATCTTCAATGAAGTGGTTCTGGACAACATCGACACCATTGCTGACTCTAACATCAACGAGGAATCCACACTCACACTTGTCCGTAAATCAACAGGACATATGCATATATTCATCAAGGTCAAAGACGGACAAACCATTAATATGAAACTCAAACCCTCAGACACCGTCTACAATGTGAGATCCAAGATCGCGAATCATGAAGGTGTTCCGTGCCGTCGGCTAATGCTACTCTTTAAAGGAAGGGGTATGATTGATGGCCTTACCCTTGCCGACTACCACATCCTTGAGAAGTCAACCATTGATAGTATGATAAGATTTCCGTAATTCTTCTAAAACACGTCTTGTGTAATTTGATGAATCAATGTTTTGTAAACTTGTTGCCTACAAGTATTTGAAATAGTTGGAATCACGTAGATGATCAGATCAATTTGCTTGTTTGAATTGCCAATTTGGAAACTGGGGACCTGCTTTCCCATCTTAACATCATACAACGCAGAACAAGCACTTTAAAAAACTTCATTTGTGTAGTTTGAATTCTGTAAACACTTGTATGGCTGATTCAGGCTGAGTTAGGAACATAACCCGACATTAAAGAAGTCCAAGTCACAACAATCCAATTGGTGCTGGGCACAGGCTTGTTGATAGAAGACTCCCTAAATATATAGTAACTGTGATGGTCAGTCTTATAGCATTTACATTATTAAAAGATACTAAGACTAGTATAAATGGATAGATATATATTGGCAAATGTGTTGCTCAAAACTTCTTTGAAATCATTCTAAAATTATTAACTTATAATTATAATACTTAACACTTCCCCCACCCTGACCAAAACTAAAGTTTTTTTAGTGGGTAGAACGGTAGATTTTAGTTCAATTGGTTTCAAGTTTTCCATCTGAGTAGTGGTCTACCTTTGATGATCTTAAAATGTTAAACTCAAGTTTTTTTAGTGGGTAGAACGGTAGATTTTAGTTCAATTGGTTTTAAGTTTTCCATCTGAGTAGTGGTCTACCTTTGATGATCTTAAAATGTTACTTCAGTATGGCTAAACAAATTTCAATATTGCAGCTCATTTAGTACTCTTTTCTAGAACAAGAAGAATTGATCGATGTAGCTGCTATGATTATTATTTAATATATTTTTTACAATGACGTGATTCAACACGAGCCTTTTTCTGAGCGACCCATTTTGACCCGAGCCCACTATGACCCGACCCGACCCTTTTGCCAGTCGTTATTTGAACCAACAACACCAAAGAAAACATGCCAAACCCATAGATCGATCTTGTGAAGCCACAACTTTTAGCATTATTGAGGGGAGTCATCTATCACCGCATGTGTATTGACCTCGCCTAGCATTAACGCAATTATGCCACGACCAATGCGTACAATCGATAATGCCTAGCATTCCAGGGAATCCATGTCTTTCTTCATGAATTGACCTCCATTACCGTATTCATATAAAACGTTACGATTTCCTAGGATGAGGATAAAGAAACCATGATTCTGAACAAAAATACAATTAAGTTTTTGTATATTTTTAGAACGTTGGAGAGAATTTGTAAAGAGAGCTTAGAGATTGTGTTAAAATAACAGTGTTGTAAAAATCGTGAGTTGTCGGCCGGTCACGAAGTAATTTTTCATTACTTGGTCCATTAATCGATAGTCGCCCCTAATCACCCTAGTCGGACCTAATCGGCTCTAGTCGGCCCTAGCCGGACCTAATCGGTTCATGTCGGCCAACCAAAAATCGACAATTCTGGCCACATTTCAGTCAAAACTTGTAAATTCCGGTTAAAATCTGTAAAATTTGACTAGTTTCTAACCAAACCATGTAGATTCGGGCGATTAATCTTGTATACTATAAATGGGTCATGGAGGGGTTAGAACGAGTTTACTTAAAATATTTACATGTAAAAATGTTTGTACATATATATATAACTAAAAATTACTTATAAAACTCTAAATCCGATTAATCGCTAGTCGGTACCCCACTGACCGATTAGCGCCTAGGAATTCTTACAAATTACAATCATGGAAATTAATATGTGACATGTGAATTTTTTAATACGACTTAAGAATTTTATTTTTCATTGAGCCTAATGGCTCTTTTTTTCAAATCGTGGACTTCGTGGAAAATTCCATTCAACCGGGGCGATATTCACACCTTCATGACCCTACTCTACGATCCATATCCATCAGCCTTATCTTAGCTCGCTTTCATGTGTATATCACTCTTTCTAATTTCTAAATCGAGAAAAACTGACGAAAAAGTGCAGAAGAATGGCTTCGTTAAAGAATTATATGCTTTCCCATCTCAACCTTTTTAAATCTTCTGGTTCGATTTCCAACCATTCCAAGTCTTATAAAAATGATTTAAACATGCCAACATGAATATGACTCCAATAATAAACGCGTTAAAGTGTTAAATGTAGGACACCGTTCACAAAATAAATAAAATAGTAAATTTTATTAATAACCATTCTGATTACAATACATAAAGAAGAACAGACGTAAACTGAGAGAAATTACAATACAAGAAATTTAAATTAAACTAAGAACAGATTACAAAGAAAATAAGGAATAAAACGAAAAACCAACGGTGACTGAGGCACGTGAAGATCACGCTTCCCTTAAAACAGATTTCTGGCCACCCAGGTGAACCCGTCTGTTTCCCAGGGTACAACAGCCTAAGCAGATTGTACTGCCGGGATTAGCCTAGCACCTGAAACAATACCTGAAACAAGAGTGCGTAGAGATCCAAAATTCGGAAATTCGTTAGAAGCTGTGTTTGTTGTATGAACCATACGAGTTTCAGACTCTCGTGTATCTAAAACAAAGCACCAAGCTTTGTATATAACCACCCCCTAGAATTCGAAAAGTCAGTTTCTATTGAATACCAAATTCAATAACAATAAATTCTAAGACTTAATCATTTTCAGTTAGGAACTTGAATAGTCTAGAACTTGAATAGTCTATATTGAATACAAAATTCAATAAGAATAAATTCTGAGACTTAACTATTTTTCAGTTAGGAACTTGAATAGTCTCTAGTTGACCACAAGCCAAGACACATCTAAAAAATACTAAAGGCGGCTCCAAGCGGCTCGCGGCGATGCGAGCGTGCGAAGTGCAAAGTGCGCCATCAAAGCGCTACATTGCGCCCATCGCCCTCGTCCCGGGCCCGGGTCGGGTGCTTCGCACCCTCCTGGCTACCACTGGGTGTGATTGTCATACAAGAATACATTCCCACATGTTTATGGTTCCAACACACAAAACTTAATGCACAAGATCTCTCATTCATCTTGGCTTAATTATTAAATAATCATTATATTAACAACTAATATATATTATTTATAAAATTTCCAACAATCCCCCACATGAATGGAGATCGTCCCATACACTCAAGTGTCATGATAAAATTTCAGCGGTTAAGTAATGCAGGATAGGTAGGTTTCCCTTTGAACCCTCCTTTGTGACATATACTTAGTCTCCTAGTGGTTAGTAGACGCGATGTCCTTGAACCAACCCCTTTTTACGTAGACGTTATTACACATCACACATTACTCTTCCTGGTCTGGCTAACCCCTCATAGTTGTGTCCGTTATGGTCATGGAACACCATCCTGGTTCTGCGAGAGCTCTAGGAATTGTGCCCCCAATTCCATTTGAAGCGACCCCACTTCTCTCTAACATAGGTGATTTACAAATCATTAAAAGCCATATGCTTAACCTCTCTTTATATCACTGATTTTAATTAGGAATGGACTAGGAAGTTTGTAACTCCCTTTGTATGTTGAGGTTCTCCTCCACAGTGATCCCAGTTCGTACAGTTAGGTGGTCCTATTGAGCCTAGATCATGGGATCTCCAATCTTCTAGGATAGGTTTTCCGTTGTACAAATTTACTCCAAGGGCTTTAGACCCATTCCCATCGACGACTTATGTACTACCTCTCTGCTTAAGCCTTTTGTAAGCGGATCCGCAATGTTATCCTTTGACCTCACATAGTCAATCGTGATAACTCCAGTTGAGAGTAGTTGTCGTATCGTGTTATGCCGACGTCGCATGTGCCTTGATCTGCCATTATACATTGCACTTTGAGCTTTACCAATAGCTGATTGGCAATCACAATGTATGCAAATAGCAGTCAAAGGCTTAGGCCATCTTGGAACATATTCCAAGAATTGACGCAACCATTCTGCCTCTTCTCCAGCTTTATCTAACGCGATAAACTCAGATTCCATCGTGGATCTAGCTATAAGAGTTTGTTTGGACGACTTCCAAGATATAGCCGCTCCTCCAAGGGTAAACACATAACCACTTGTAGATCTAGAATCTTTTGTATCAGATATCCAGTTGGCATCACTGAATCCTTCCACAACAGCTGGATTTTGGCCATAATGCAGTCCATAATTTCTCGTGTATCTCAAATACCTTAACAATCTTGTCATACCCTTCCAGTGATCTGAACTAGGATTACTAGTATATCTACTTAGCCTACTCACAGCATATGCTAAGTCTGGTCGAGTACATGACATGAGATACATAAGACTGCCAATGATCCTTGAGTATTCCAATTGAGCAACACTCTCGCCTCTATTTTTTGACAAATGTTGAGAGGTATCAATTGGAGTTTGAGCTACACTCGTGTCCCCAGGATTGAACTTCTCAAGAATCTTATCCACATAATGAGATTGACTTAGCACCAAACCAGTTTGGGTTCTAATGATCTTTACTCCAAGAATCACATCAGCTAGACCCATATCTTTCATGTCAAATCTCGCTTTCAACATGTCTTTAGTAGATCTGATCATCTTATCATCACTCCCAATGATAAGCATATCATCTACATAAAGGCATAAAATCACATAACCCTTAGAAGTGTCTTTCACATAGACACATTTGTCGCATTCATTTATTTTGAAACCACTGTTAAGCATAACTTGGTCAAATTTTTGATGCCATTGTTTTGGAGCTTGCTTCAAGCCATATAATGACTTGACGAGTTTACACACTTTGCCCTCTTGGCCAGGAGCAGAAAAACCCTCTGGTTGCTCCATGTAAATCTCTTCCTCTAATTCCCCATTGAGAAATGCAGTTTTTACATCCATTTGATGTATTTCCAAATTTCTCAAAGCTGCAATTGCAAGCACAAATCTAATTGAGGTTATTCTGGTCACAGGCGAGTATGTGTCAAAATAGTCAAGACCTTCCTTTTGTCTAAACCCTTTGATCACAAGCCTTGCCTTGTACTTGTCGACAGAGCCATCAGCTTTCATCTTTTTCTTGAATATCCATCGATATCCAAGTGACTTGCACCCTGGTGGAAGATCTACTAGCTCCCAAGTATGATTCTGCAAGATAGAATCAATTTCACTCTTGATGGCTTCTTTCCATTGAGGTCCATCTGAAGAGGTAACTGCTTCTCGATAGGTTTGAGGCTCACTCTCAACCATGAATGTAAGAAAGTCAGGCCCGAAGGATTTCTCAGTCCTTTGCCTTTTACTTCTTCTTGGCTCACCCTCTTCAACCTCTAATTGTTCTTGAGTTTCCTCTCGAACAGTCTCATCAACCATTGTTGATGAACTTGCATGATTGGTTGTTGAAGAACTCGCACGAGTTTGTACTAACATTGGAAACTCTTCTTCAAAGTATGTCACATTTCCTGGCCTTGTCTCTATGATAGAGTTCTTGTGCACATCAGGATTCTTGGATTCATATACAAGAAAACGATGTGAGGTACCATTGTTGGCATATCCAATGAAAATACAATCAACAGTTTTTGGCCCTATTCTAAGTGCCTTGGGGGGTGTAACAATCACCTTAGCCAGGCACCCCCACACTTTCAAGTATTTATAGGATGATTTCTGTCCCCACCACAACTCATGAGGTGTTATGTCCTTATTCTTGAAAGGTATTTTATTTAACAAAAAATTAGCCGACAAAATGGCCTCCCCCCACATGTCCTGGCTCATCCCAGAACTTATCAACATGGCATTCATCATTTCTTTTAGTGTACGATTCTTTCGCTCCGCGATGCCATTTGATTGGGGTGTATAAGGAGGGGTACATTCGTGTATTATGCCACTTTTTGCACATAATTCCCCAAATGGTGAAACATATTCACCTCCTCTATCACTTCTCACACGTTTTATTTTCTTGTTGAGTTGATTCTCAACTTCAGCTTTATACAAGATAAACTTGTCAATTGCTTCATCCTTACTCTTAAGTAAGTAAACATAACAATATCTTGTATTGTCATCGATAAAGGTAATAAAATATTTATTACCACCTCTGGTGGGAATTGATTTTAAGTCACACACATCAGTGTGAATCAGATCAAGGGGTTCAGTTATTCTTTCAACTGATTTGAAGGATGATCTTGTTTGTTTGGCTTCAACACAAGTTTTACATTTTGTTTTAGAGTCAATAGCAAAGGTTGGTATGTAATCTAATTTAATTAAACGACGCATCGAATTAAAATTTACATGACCAAGACGTCCATGCCAAACATTAGGAGACTCAACCAAGTAAGCAGAAGTACTAGCACTTTTATTCATGTTTTTCTTAACAGCCATTACATTTAGTTTAAACATGCCATTTTGGGCATAGCCCTTACCAACAAACATACCCCGCTTAGTCAAAACAAACTTATCACTCTCAAAAACCAAACGAAAACCATGCTTATTAAGCATCCAACCCGACACAAGACTCTTGCGCAGGTCTGGAACATAAAGCACATTCTTCAAAGTGAGCTCTTTCCCAGAAGTCCACTTCAAGATCACATCACCTTCTCCCTTGATATCAGCTGTAGCAGCATTTCCCATGTACAACTTTTCACCTGCCACCTCTTTAAACGTATTAAAGAGGGTCCTGTCTGGGCATACATGGCGGGTTGCCCCAGTATCAACCCACCACCCTTTTGGCTCGTTACCCACCAAATTTACCTCCTCCGCCATGGCAGTGAGGTCTGAAATCATGGCCACTAATGGCATACCATCATCATCAACCATAAGAGCCGCGTCACGTTTAGGCTCTTTGCATTGGTCAGCACGGTGACCAGTTTGACCACAGTTGTAACACTTCCCTTTAAAGGGACCAGCCTTCTTCTTCACACCACCTTTCTTTGGCCCAAGGTCAACACCTTTGTTCTTCCCTTTTCCATTGAACTTGTGGCCTTTGTTACCCTTGTGACCCCTTGAGGATTGACCATGTTCCACAAGGTTTGCTTTTGCAGAAGCTTCAACTTGACCTCCTTTGTGTGCTATTCTGTTGTCTTCTTCAATACGAAGACGAACCACAAGGTCTTCGATAGTCATTTCCTTTCGCTTATGCTTAAGGTAATTTTTGAAGTCCACCCAACTAGGAGGCAATTTTTCAACAATTGCTGCCACTTGGAATGTTTCACTCAGATTCATCCCTTCTGACAGAATATCACTAAGAATAATCTGCAGTTCTTGGACTTGACTCATCACTGTTTTTGAATCAATCATTTTATAGTCCAAAAACCTAGCCACAACATACTTTTTAGTACCCGCATCCTCAGTCTTGTATTTCCGTTCCAATGACTCCCATAACTCTTTGGCAGTTGGAACCTTGAGATACACGTTATACAAGGCGTCTGATAGGCCATTCAACACATAGTTGCGGCATAGGTACTCAGAGTGTTTCCAAGCATCAACAGCATTCACAGATTGGACATCAGATGTCCCTTCTGCGAGAACAGGAGGAGACTCTGTCAAAAACCTCGCAAGGTTTAGAGTGGTCAGATAGAACAACATCTTTTGTTGCCATCTCTTAAAATTCAAACCAGTAAACTTCTCTGGTTTTTCAGCATGGTTAGCAACTGCTTGAGCCGCTTGGGTACCAACTAATGGTCCCATGGTAGTGGATGTGGATCCAACGGTGGTTGATGTGGTTGCTGCGACAGTAGCCATTTCTGAAACAAGATTGAAATTCAGTCAGTTTAAGGCAGAAACAAATTGGTTTACAGAAAACCAAAACCAACTACAAAAGTTTGATAATAAATAAAAACAAACAGTTTATAAAATTTTTAAAACCAAAACAGTGAACGGGTTTAAAAATCTGTTTTAAGCTTGTAGGACACCGTTCACAAAATAAATAAAATAGTAAATTTTATTAATAACCATTCTGATTACAATACATAAAGAAGAACAGACGTAAACTGAGAGAAATTACAATACAAGAAATTTAAATTAAACTAAGAACAGATTACAAAGAAAATAAGGAATAAAACGAAAAACCAACGGTGACTGAGGCACGTGAAGATCACGCTTCCCTTAAAACAGATTTCTGGCCACCCAGGTGAACCCGTCTGTTTCCCAGGGTACAACAGCCTAAGCAGATTGTACTGCCGGGATTAGCCTAGCACCTGAAACAATACCTGAAACAAGAGTGCGTAGAGATCCAAAATTCGGAAGTTCGTTAGAAGCTGTGTTTGTTGTATGAACCATACGAGTTTCAGACTCTCGTGTATCTAAAACAAAGCACCAAGCTTTGTATATAACCACCCCCTAGAATTCGAAAAGTCAGTTTCTATTGAATACCAAATTCAATAACAATAAATTCTAAGACTTAATCATTTTCAGTTAGGAACTTGAATAGTCTAGAACTTGAATAGTCTATATTGAATACAAAATTCAATAAGAATAAATTCTGAGACTTAACTATTTTTCAGTTAGGAACTTGAATAGTCTCTAGTTGACCACAAGCCAAGACACATCTAAAAAATACTAAAGGCGGCTCCAAGCGGCTCGCGGCGATGCGAGCGTGCGAAGTGCAAAGTGCGCCATCAAAGCGCTACATTGCGCCCATCGCCCTCGTCCCGGTCCCGGTCCCGAGCCCGTGCCCGGGCCCGGGCCCGGGTCGGGTGCTTCGCACCCTCCTGGCTACCACTGGGTGTGAGTTGTCATACAAGAATACATTCCCACATGTTTATGGTTCCAACACACAAAACTTAATGCACAAGATCTCTCATTCATCTTGGCTTAATTATTAAATAATCATTATATTAACAACTAATATATATTATTTATAAAATTTCCAACATTAAACAAATAAATAGAAACAATATACATGATATTTTTAACGAGAATGCTATACGTAACAATATAAAATTTGATAATTTTTATTTTTGTGAATATTTTGTGCCGCGTATAGAGTTTAGCCTAGTAAATAATCGAATATAATTACAAAATTAACCAGAAATATGTTGTAGTTTGGTTACATGGAAAAAAACGAAATTAAATTACTCTTACCAAATTCCAAAGGGTGCAACTTTATAACGTAATTAAGCATAAAGCTTTTGAACTTCTGTATCTCTTTTTCTACCACTATATATTAAGCATAATCCTTTGAACTCTCACTCTTTCTTAAAGCAACACCCTCGTCATTTTGGCTCAGAGGAAGACCAATGGCTACGTTGAGGAAACCTAACGGCGAGGGAGACGACTGGTCTGGTAACCGGAAGAAAAAAAACCCCAGTGTCGACGCCGACGATTATTTTGAAGCTGTGGATAACGACGAAGGCAACATAAAGGGTAATGATTTTTCTAATCATTCCCATTGTTTTAATATTTGCAACATTTTGGCTTTCGTCGTATCACTATTAGCCTTGTCTACATTTTGGTTAACTTGAATCGTTGTGTGTGTTCATTGTATGTTAGTGATGACCACCACTGGTAAGATCATCTCTCTTAAGGTCAAAGGCTCAGACAGCATTGCCCACATTAAACACGAGATAGAGGCCGAGGAGGGTATTCCGTGCCGCCAGCAGGAACTGATCTTCGACGGAATGATTCTTCAGGACACCGATATCATTGGGAACTTGGGCATCAAGATGGAGTCCACTACCCTCAAACTTATGCGTAACTCAAGGGGATCCATGAATATATTCGTCAAGACCACCGGCTCCTGTCCTAGGACTTTGTCTATTGAAGTCAAACCCTCAGACACTATCGCCAAAGTGAAGGCCAAGATGGTTGATGATAGTGTTGGGGAAGTGCTCATCTTTAATGACATTGTCCTCGACGATAATGACACGCTTGCTGAGTTTAACGTTATTAACGGATCCACCCTCACAAGCATTGACAAATCTGTGGACTTGTGCTATATGGAAATATTTGTGAATATTTACACTGGAAAGACCATCAGTTTGTTAGTCAACCCCACATGCACCATCGAGCTAGTGAAATCGATGATCCAATCGAAGGAAGGTATTTATTTTGGCGAACAGGTGCTGATCTTCAACAAAGTGGCTCTTGGGGACCATGGGACCCTTTTCGACTTCCACATCAACAGGAAATCAACCCTCACGCTTATGCGTAGATCAGAGGGATATTCCGAATCCTTGCAGGTATTTATCAAGATGCTCACTGGAGAGATCTTTACTCATACAGTCAATTCGTTAGACACTGTCGGTAGCGTAAAAGCAAAAATTCAGGATAAGGTGCATATTCGCCATCACGAGCAGGAGTTGATCTTCAACGAGATGGTTCTCTGCGACATTGTTACTCTTGCTAGTTATAACATCAACAATGAATCCACACTCACAGTTATGCGTGTATCACCGGGATTCATGCGTCTATTCATCAAGACCCTCACTGGAAAGACAATTACTCTGGAAGTTGAATCCTCTGACACCATCCTAGATGTGAAATTCAAGATCCAAAATCTGGAAGGTTTTCCCCCTGACAAGCAGAGACTGGCATTTAGCGGAAAGCAACTAGATCAGGATAGCCGTACCCTTGCCGAATACGACGTCCACAATGAATCAACAATGGTTCTTTCTTTAAGATTAACGCTCTGTTCCTGTTCCCGAGTTAACTTAACGTGAGAAAAGAAAAGAAAATAAAAGTGAGAAAGGAAAGGATGAGAAAGGAAAAAAAGATGTCTCTCCCCCCCCCCATTTCCTTCCAAATCGGAAGGATAAAAATATTAAAGAATTTAGCCTAATTTTTCTTTTATTTCCTTTTCTTTCCTTCCTTAAATGAAACTCGGGAACACGACATGTTTTATTTTCCTTCCGTAAATGAAACTCTGGAACACAATATATTTTTAATTTCTTTTTGTTTGTTTTCCTTTCCTTTTATTAGTAAACTCTGGAACACAGTGTAAGGGGAGGGGTGATGAAGGTTTTAGATTAGAGCAGCCTAGCTTATGATCCATTACTATGGTAAAATATGATGTCTTGTCTCTTTTGATGTAGCGTTGGCTTGTGTCGTTTGATGTAGCTCTTTTTTGTAACTTATTGTCCACAAGTAAATTTATGTAGGGTAATAACACATGGAAAAAACTTATTTTCACATGGTCAATACGGGCCCTATAAAGTTCTACGGCTCGTATAGAATTAAATAAACTGACAAAAGCATGGAATCATAAAATAAAAACTCAATATTTTTTACCTAAAAAAGTGAAACCCTAAAATAAAGTGTAAAATCGATTTTTTTTTTAAACCTGAACTTCTTATATCATTCCATACGAAAAAGGGCAATTACAAAGCAATGGCAGGTAGTCGGGCAACAAGTTGTGCCGCCACCCCCTTTTGAATAGAAAAACCAATTCTACTAAATACAAATTTTGAAACCTTTAGCGACGAAGAATTACTATTAACGACTTTTTGAACCCGATTCAAAAGTCGCACAGCGTCAGGAGCGAGACCACCAAAGGTATCAAACGCAAACGGGACAAACAAATGTTGATTCTCCAGGCAGGCTTTCTCATGTTTTGCCACTTTGCTCGCCTCTGCCTTGAGCACCGCTTGCCCGACGACAAAGCCCTTGTCCTTGAGCCCGGCAAGGGGGGAGACTCCAGTTAGATCTACACAAGCGTGTTTCCCCCCTTCCCATCCAAACACAAGGATGTCCGCCGGGCGTAAAGTGGACCTCCCCTCTAAGGGGTCAGTCAGGAAATTTACTGGAGCCTCATTTTTGGCAGAGATCCCGGCCCGCTTAAGAACATCACATAACACATCTCTCACCCAATCATGCCGATATTTAAACCCTGGTAGCTCTATACAGTGGATCGTGTGCTCGCCGAAAGAATCCAAACACGCTTTGCGGCATACCGGACATGGCTCGTCAACTGAGAACGAAGGAATCATCAGTCGGTATCTAAGGATAGCACGGTATTCGACAGCCGACATGTGTTGTCCCAAGCCTTCAATAGGTGCGACAGACAGGAAATCCTGAGCATGTGGGGCACGTAGACATTCAAACACAGCTCTTTGCCGAGGGGATAAAACAAACTTCTCTTCAAACCTCTTGACAATTTCGCCATATAAGGCATTCGCCAGAATTTTCTGGGATTTAGGAGGGGCGGTGTCTTTAATGTAGAAACCGCCAATATCAAGGTCGGGAAGAGAACTATGCAAAAGGTCCAACGCACTCCTGTAATCAGAGTCTAAAACATCCCCACCACATTCTCGGAGTATGTGGTCTTGTAAACCCCAAGATTGGGCCCTTGAAGCCACGAAAGCATATGAAGAGGCATCCTCGGCCGTACAAATCCCTAAGCCTCCGAACCGGGTCGGGAGAGAAGCAAACCTCCACTGGAGATCTCCAAAAAAGGCACCCCCACAAACAACAATATCCTCTAATGCTCCCCAGAGGCCTTCATCAAAAACAGAGACAGCTCCCCCGACCAAAGAAGGTTGGCACGTTCGAAGACCAAACAGTAATTTAGCAACACCCATCCAAGAACGAAGCAAGAGGAGCTCGCTCTGAGGGTCCCGTAGGCGTCTAAGGCACCTCATCAGCTCAACTGCACAGTTCGCTCTTTTAAGAGCCATACTACTGATAAACTCTGCATCACAATTTCCAAATCGATCAAAATTTCCAAACAGATGGAACCATTTTAACCAGATCTGCTCAAATTTCAAATTAAATCCGTTATATTCACAAATCGGAAGCTCTAATTCCACACAAAATCAACAGTTATTGAGTACAAATTAACGGCTAAAAGATATTAAATATGAACAAATGAGAGGATTAAAAGATAAAATACTGTGAGAAGTATGAGGGAGACGATTACCATTGTATGGTGCAAAGATCTGATCTGTAAACCTTCGGAGCGATTGAGAGAATTTAAGAAGATGTGTGTGGGTTTTGATCTGCAAATCTGTGGTTTTTTTTTTTTTTTTTTTTTTTGTGAGAATGAGAGGGAAATAGATGAGGGGTTAGGGGAATGAGCGGGAGTATGAAATGATGTTTTTGTTTCATTGCATTTTAGTTGTAACATCCACCGGTAAAGTCTTCCCTGTTACAGTCAAAGGGTCAGACTGTTGGTTACAGGCCCCTGATTAGGGGGAGGGAGTTGTCACTAGTGATAGAATTCTATTACTCACAAGCACCAATCAGGTTCCGCCATGTCATGAACCATTTTTCCATCACTCACAACTTTTTTTAGTGGGGGTGGTCATCACTCACCACCACACCTAACAATTTTCCCCCAACCAACAATTACCCTCACAATTAAACACCATCATGCGTTAAAAAAAATAACGAAATCGTGTTTTCGTTATATAATAACGTGTCGAAATTATGCCGGCGGTGGTAAAACAAGAGTATCACGCGTTAAAAATATGCCATCACGCGTCGAACAAACTCCGCCCCGCCTGGCCTTACACACACAAAACTCACTCTTTCTTTTGGTTTCCAAAACCATGACCACTTCGTCGTTGCAGGCCATAACCGATTTTAGTGGTAAGTTGTAGGGTGAAACCGATTTGAGTGGGACTCTTTTGGTTGCAACTAATTTAAAGATTTCAATCTCTGTTCGATTGAATAAAATATAAAAAGATAATTTGATTAAGTATTCAATTGAAATGTAGGGGTCGTTCTTTTTTGTGATTTTAAAAAAGAAAAAGTAAACACAATATAAAATAAAGGAAAAACACCACATTGGTAAATAGTTTTTTCCACCAAAATGTTAAATAGTTTTTTCACCAACACTAATTTAGGAAAAAAAAACTCGTGAAATCATAGCAATAAACGTGGGCAAATTCAACCTCGTAAAAAGGATGCAACCAGCCAACCAAATGGAAAAGCACGGACACACGCCATATGACATAAAGGTTCCTTATCTGATTTACCAAAAAACATGACCCAAAATAAGTGATAAGCCCAACCCGTCAACATAAGTACTGATATGGATGTATGTGTAATCCCGAGTCATCAAACTGACTTTTGATAGCATTAAAAATATGGGGACTTAAGGCATGCATTAGAAAATATGGAGTCCTAATCATTACTCTCATTTTTCATGTATATATCGAGCAAGCAAGATCCTGCATGGTCCATGGAAGAAGTTTTTTAAGTGGATATCACCATGACAACATCCACACGAAAGTTAGAACCAATATCAAAGAACAGGCTCGACTGAAACCAACCAATGTCGTGTGGTCCTTTGTCTCAACATTTATAAGTCAAGGATTTGGTCCAAACAATAAACGAGTTAAGCATGCCAACCTAAATACTACACGTTTAAATAAATTAATTACTTAAACCAAATAAAAATTAAACAACTTATTTAAAACAATATTTCAGGTAACGTCAGGAAATTAACTCTTAAAAAAAAACCTTTAATAAAAATAAATACCCATACAAAATTATAGGTAATGTAAGAAATTAACTATTAAGTGTGAGAGAAGTGCTCCCCTTATGAGATGATGTAAACTAGATATCCTCTCTAACATTTATTGACATGTCAATTCTCCTCTCTAACAACTATGATTGATTGAAAGAGAAGGGGTCCACTAGATATCCCCTCTTTCTTCTCTTCCCTCAAGAGGTGAGTAGTCACCGAATATATGGTCACCGTGCGGCAACTTTGCCGACGGCGACGGCATTGCAGATCGGCAAACAAGGTCACCGAACAGTTTGCCACACCCACCCCTCTTACCCTTAAGAAAAACATTCAACAAAAATAAATACACCATTGAAAAGGTAATGTAAGAAAATTAATACAATCTTAAAGGAGAAAGTCGGTGGTTTTTACACCACCAACACTAACTTTCAAACATTGTCACAGCTACCCTTTTATTTTAAATTTTCACAACCATATCCTAATCTTTCAAAGTTTGTCATAACCACCCCTCTACTTTACTTTTTCATCATCACCCCCTCAGCTTTTACACACTTACGTCACCACACCATTACTTTTACATTTCCATCACCACCCCCTCATCTTTTACATATTTCCGCCACCATCACTCTACTTTTACACTTTGCCTTTTTTACCCATCCCCTAACGCTTTTCCGCCACCCTCTTTCAACTTTTACACATTTCTGTCACCACCCATCTACTTTTATATTTTCCATTTTTACCCTATTACTTCTATTTTCCCTAAAGTTTTAAACTTTGCATTTTTACCCCTTGCACTATTACTTCATTTTTACACCCGTTCAACATTAAAATATTGCAATTGTAACCCATAGACTACTACTCCTCCTTTTGCAAATGTCAATACATTGTGTTTTACACTATTTTGTAATTGTCTTTTACATATTGTATTTTACATTTTTTTTGTAATTCTCTTTTACGCATTGTGTTTTACACTATTTTTGTAATTGGATTTTACACGTCGCGTTTTACGAATTATTTGTTGTCTTACTATACGTTTCCACCCGCCGCGTGCCGCCACAACACACAACGGAAAAAATACCAGTTAACTCTTAATAAAAACTTTCAAAAAAAAAATACCCCATTGAAAAAAAAATTAAACCTCCCGCAACAAAAATCACCAGAAAACCAATTCAAAACCCCCCTCTCTCTCTCTCTCTCTCTCAAAACTTACCAGAAAACGACCAAAAATAATGTCTGACGGTTCTTCGTTGAAGAAACCAACGGAGATAATAGGCCTGGTAACCGACGGAGGAAAAACCCCATTGACGATTATTCTGAAGCCGAGGAGGGCGACGATGGCAAGCTGATAAAGGGTAAGCATTCTTCTCATCACTTAAACATTTGCTATGTTTTATTAGATATGTTATTCATTGCCTTTGTTTGCATATTTGTTATTCATTACATCACTATTGTTTCGATCTATGTTGATGGTTTGATTTAGTGGCTATTTACTTCAATCTTTGTGGGTGTTTTATTGTATTTTAGTGATGACCATCACCGGTAAGACCATCTCTCTTCAAGTTAAAGAACTAGACACCATTCGCACCATTAAACTCCAGACTGAGGCTAAGGAAGGTATTCCGTGTCGCCAGCAGGAACTCATCTTAAATGAAATGCTTCTTCAGGACACCGTCACCATTGGAGACTTGCGCATAGAGAAGGGATCTACCCTCAAACTTCTGCGCAACTCAAAGATGAGTATATTTGTGCAGACTCCTGGCCCCTACCATTTGATTTTTCCGCTTGAAGTCAAACTCTCAGATACCATTGGCAACGTGAAAGCAAAGCTGCTTAGTCAATACGGTTATGGGAATGTGCTGATCTTCAATGAAATGGTCCTTGACGAAGATAATGACACGCTTGCTGACTTCAACATTACCAACGGATCCACCCTCACATGCATTGGTAAATCTGTGAAATTGATGGAAATATTTGTGAATTCTTGCACAGGAAAGACCTTCTTTCTTTTGTCTACCCCACAGACACCATCATGAAAGTAAAATCGAAGATCGAGCGTATGGAAGGTATTCCTGTTGACGAGCAGGTGTTGATCTTCAACAAAGTGGTTCTTGAGGACAGCGGGACCGTTCTCAACCTCCAGATCAAGGAGAAATCAACCCTCACGCTTTTGCAAAGATCAAGGGGATTCATGAAGATATTCATCAAGACCCTCACCAGAGATTAAACCATTACTCTGGAAGTCAAACCCTCATACACCATCCACGACATAAAAGCCAAGATCCAGGATGAGGTGCATATTCCCCCCGATGATCAGGAGTTGATCTTCAACAAGATGGTTCTCCACAACACTGATACCCTTGCTAGCTATAGCATCAACAATAAATCCACACTTACAGTTATGCGTATATCATGGGGATTCATGCGCATATTTATCAAAACCCTCTCTGGAAAGACCATTACTCTGGAAGTCAAACTCTTTGACACCATCCAGAATGTGAAATCAGCGATCTATAATATCGAAGGTATTCCCTACTGCCAGCAGAGACTGATTTATGGCAAAAAGCAACTGGAGGATAGCCATACCCTTGCCGACTATAACGTCCACCGTGAATCAACAGTTCATCTTGTTGTAAGATCATCGGGAGCGATTATGAAGGCGACAAATAAGAGCAGCTTAATTTAATTAAGATCTATTACTATGGTTAAAGATGATGCCTTGTTAGTTTTGATGTAGCTATGTTTTGTAAACTTGTTTTCTACAAGTATTTGAAGTAGTTGCAAACCTTCACTTTTGACTGATTTAAACACCACAAAAGATAAAATGTTAGATCCATATAACCGGTAAGAACTAAAAGTTAAAATGGTTGGTTTAATAATGCTTTGATTGTATGTATATAAACATTAATTAAATATGATGTAATTATAATGACAATACTAAGTTGTGATTGACAAGAAACATTTAACACGGCTGTTTAACCCGAACACGACACATTTAACAATTAAATTTGTCGGTACTCCAACACTAGCACATACATGTTTAATAAGTAGTTAGCCCGACACAATTAAATATAGCCACTTCAATAACACCAAGACAAGACACATTTAACAAGATAATTGACACCATGTGTAGAACTAAAACATAATAATGAGAAAGGTCACATAAACTCAAGACAGTAATTAAAAAAACTCATTTAGCTCAATACCCTTCTCAAGCATTGTACTAAACAACCCAGATGAACCTGTATTGTGAGTTTCCAATGCTTGTGACATCCTCAAATCAATATATCAAGACGTACCCATGAGTCCATGGACATGCTTTCCCACCTTAACATCATACAATGCAGAACAGGAGTGTAAAACAACTTCATTTGTGTAATTTGTGGGATACTATCCATTTCCCAACATGGCTGATTCAGCCTGTGATCAGGAACATAACCCGACATTAAAGAAGTCCAAGTCGCAACATTCTTTGCTGGACAATGTGGCAACAGTCGAGGAAAGGTCCGCTCTTTCTTCTTGCTCAAAATGTCACTTCAAGGACTAGAGGAAATCCTTTGACATTCTGGAAAGCTCATTTGAGCTATCAGTGATTCAAGGTTACAGACATCCTGAATTACTTCTTTATCTTTTACTTGATATACATGAGTATATAGCCTTCTTTCAGCTATTAAAAATATGTACTGGCTGGATGGATGGATGGACGGACAGACAATAATACCAGGTGTTAGTAATTGATCATTCATAAAAAAGGACAGTTGGGAATTAGCAGCTTTGAACTAGGGAAATAATTATGATATTTTCCATTCATATATGTTAATTCCAACTGTATTTAATGCAATTCTTTATTATTTTTAGTTCCACCCGTTGTGTGTCTTGTCATTGTTGTTATTGAACAACTTATATATAATCGTGTCATGTAAACCGTTAATTAAACATGTATGTATGTTAGTGTTGGAATAATGATACGTATCATGCATGTTTGGGTTGAATAATGTGTTAAACATGTCTTGTGAAACACATATCATTTAACACATGACACGTGTCACCGGCTCTACTAAATAGCATTTGCCATTAAAATTACATCATATTTAATGTTTAAATACATCCAATCTAAACGGTCAATAGTATAAAACAATTGTGCAAAATAGTTATGGACAAAGAAGAGTTCTTACTGAAACATAAGCATTTCAAATTTCATAACTGTCCAGATTTAGATCAATGTTGTGACTAAAATACCAAACGAGTAGTCGTACATAAGCCTAATTTATGAACCTAGAATTTGTTCCAACAATAACTTTTTTTACGCAACTGTTATATTTTGATCATTTCGTTAAAAAGCATTATTAACCCATCCATTGGATAAACCTTTAAAATAAATTCAATATACAACCAACAATAGTGTCGTATGTTGGAGCAACTGGATCAAAAACAACAAACACACAGCTGGATATTGCAAGCACTCACGGCTCTTTTTTTTAATCAAAACAATACAATTTAGAAAGCAAATAAACCCTATTTATACTAAACATAAGTACTTGATCACCAAGCTAACAAACCTATCCATATAAATATACCATGACACCTAAATATATAATACACATAATCCATAAATTATGTAACTCTAACCAACTAGATAAACATTAATAAAAACCAAACAAATCAACATAGTAAAGGCTTCCAACTATGCCAAACACTTGTGAACAACAAGTTTACAAAACAGAGCTACATCAAAAAGAGACACATCATGCTTTACTACAATATATAAATGGTTCATAAGATAAGTTGCTCCAATCTAACACCTTCATAATACCCCCCAACCCCCAGGCCCCAACTTACTCAGAAGATAAGATGGAGCATTGCTTCGGATGTGGAAGTCTCAAAACAAGATCGATGGTTGAGTCCTTATGGACGTCATAGTCAGCAAGGGTACGGCTATTATCCAACTGCTTTGCGTTAAATATCAGTCTTTGCTGGCAGGGGGGACTACCTTCCATATCTTGGATCTTGAATTTCACATTCTGGACTGTGTCAGAGGATTTGACTTTCAGAGTAATGATACGTCCCAAGGAGGTCTGAATGAATATACGCATTAATCCCCCTGATGTACGAGTAAATGTGAGTGTGGATTTGCTGCTGATGTTATAGCTAGCAAGGGTATCAATGTCGTGGAGGTACATTTCGTTGAAGATCAACTCCTGCTCGTCGGGAGGAATATCTACCACATCCTGGATCTTGGCTTTTATGTTGTGGATGGTGTCTGAGGGTTTGACTTTCAGAGCAATGGTCCCTCCGGTGAGCATCTTGATGAATATCTGCATGGATTCTGTAAATCCCTTTGACTTCCTCACGAGAGTGATGGTCGATTTCCTATTGATGTGGAATTCGGAAAGGGTCCCGCTGTCGGCAAGAACCATTTCGTTGAAGATCAACACCTGCTCGTCAACAGGAACCTCTTCCTCATACTTGATCTGCGATTTCACCTCTTTGATGGTGTCTGTGCGGTTCACTAACAACGAGATGGTCTTTCCGGTGCAAGATTTCACAAATATCTCCATGGATGTCACAGATTTAACAATGCTTGTGAGGGTGGATCCACTGATAATGTTTAAGTCAGCAAGCGTGTCATTATCGTCGTCGAGGACAATTTCGTTGAACATGAGCACATCCCCAATATGATGACCAAGCATCTTGGCTTTCACGTTGCCGATGGTGTCTGAGGGTTTGACTTGAAGAGTTGAAGTCACTCGGTAGAGCCCAGGGGTCTGAACATATATATACATGAATTTCTTTGAGTTGCGCACAAGTTTGAGGGTAGATTCCTTGTTGATGCATAAGTTCCCAAGGATATCCTTGTCCTGAAGAAGCTTTTCATTGAATATGAGTTCCTGTTTGCGGCACGGAATACCTTCCTCAGCCTCAATCTTGAGTTTAATGTTGTTAATGGTGTCTAAGCCTTTGACTTGAAGAGATATAATTTTACCGCTGGCAGTCATGACTAAGACACAACAAAACATAAAGATTGAATGCTAAATCAAACCATCAACAAAAATCGAAGAAATAGTGACGCAATGAATAACAAATATTAAACAATGGCGATGAATAACAAATCTGATAAAGCACATGCAGATAAGCCCTAAAACATGGCAAATTATTAAACAATGGCGATGATGAGAAGAATCCTTACTCTTTATCTCGCCATCGTCGCTCTCGTCGGCTTCGAAATAATCGTCGTCACTGGGGTTTTTTCTCTTCCGCTTACCAGGTGTATCGTATCCGTCTCCGTTCGGTTTTCTCATCGAAGCCATTCCTTTCCCACTCCCACTGGTTTTTTCAAAAATGTTTTAGAAGAAGGTGGATACATAGAAGCGTGAGCCAAAATTATGATATGAGGGTTCTACTTGGATTAGTGTTGGATTAGTGTGCTGAAGTTCAAAAAGAGGGTTTTGCTTGGATTAGTGTGCTCAAGTTCAAAAAGAGGGTTTGGATTAGTGTGTAGAAGTTCAAAATGTTTATACTTGGTGGTAAAATTGTTTGCGTTTTTCTCCCCCAAAGACGTCCAACCACGACTAAGCCCCACCCCTTGGGCGTTTTAGGGCTTTTTTTTCAAAAAATCCTTCAAGGCGTGCTTCAATCAACGCCTCTCTTCAATATGCTTGGCCAATGAGATCATTCCAACTCACATACCATTAATTTAAAATTAAAAAAAAAACAAGAAAATAATAATTGGGTAATCATTGATGGGGCATTATCCCACTACACCCATTTGTGAAAAACGCCCATAATGCCCTTTTGCTGGTTAGGATGACACGTGGCGCACAATGCCTATAGGTGAGGGCATTATTCATGTGTATCACTACACATGGTCTTTTACACTTTACGAACGAGATGTAAGCACGCGTAAGAAACTTGGTGTGGTGTCAAAACATGAGGTGTGTCACAGAGCGTGTAAGAATGACGTTATTCGACATGTAGCGCGCACTTTTAGTTATTATTTTATATTTAAAATTTATAAAAAAAATCTATTAAATTTAAACCCACCAACAAAGAGCTGCAACGTCATTTCCCATTTACCCTCAACGCCGGTGGAAATTCAATAGCCCCACGCACAATGCAATCTAACAAATGCTTCCAATTTATCTATTTAACATTTACTTTTTATTTATTTTTCAAACACATATACTAATACACATATAGAATATTTATGAACGCATTAGACTAATGTGATTTCTTCTTTGCAAAGAGAATTACAATAATCATTTTATTATATCAATTTTCATTCCGAAAATAGACACCGAGTTTATTATTATGCATATACATATAAAAATTGGTGAGGATACAATGTAATTTACTCTCCAATTTAAGACGCATAGGATTTATTTGGTGTGCAGAGTGCAAGTGCTCTAATTTGTCTTCGCTTCTCATAAGACGTCATTTCATGAAATGATGGGCTAGATATATATAGAAGACCGTGCACTCATCTGAACCATTACACTCTTTTATCAAAAGGATGTGAATATCCTCAAATCCTTTATATTTCTTTAAGATGTATATATATATATATATATATGTGTGTGGAGTAGGAGTTGGGTAGAAAGTTTATTTTTCCTAGAAAGTCTAGGAAGCAATAAGAATTGGACATGTGTCATTGAGGGATTTTAACTAGAAGGGCAATCATGTAATTTCACATTTTAGTTTTATATTTGGAATTTATCTTCATTAACTAACATTGCATGATCTCTAATGTAACCGATTATGTCCCTGATTTTCGGAATTATGGTTGTTTTTGAATCCAAACTTCTTCCAAATTTCATGAAAAACATATGTATATAGAATTATTTCGATCCTTTTCTTCTTCAGCAGCATCATTCGTATTCAATAATTTTTTCAGAGAGCAAAATCATGGCTTCAAACACACTTGTTGATTGTGGAGATGGTAATTATAGTTTTTTTTTATTTACTATTGTAGTCTTGTGTGTAGATTATTAACATTTATCTGCAAAACCATCAGCTTGTTCTTGGTGATGTGTTTTAACAATCAGAGAGGTTGAGGTCTTTGTGTTTATTGATTCCATAAGGTGACTGATGGTTTGTAATCTGAATATCACCTTTTTTTAGATATTTTATGGTGTGTTTTAACTTCCATATATGTAGTTTTATGTTTTGTTTATTAAACTTTTTCTGAAAAACCATCAGACTGTTTCTTCATAATGTGTTTTAACAGTTATTGAGTTGGTTCATGCAGTTTGTTAATTGTGTTATTGAGGATGAAGCCAGTGTTTTTATAGTTTACAAAATGTGTATGATGGTTTGTAATATACAAATTATTATTTTTTTGGTCGTTGAATGGTGTGTTTTAACTTGCATTATGTTATTTTTTCCCATGGTTGACTAGTTATTAGTTTCTTAGCATTCAGGTTAGAATTTTGTGTTTTGGTGTGTTTTATAAGTTACCATGATCAGTATGTTTTTTACTATGGCTTGTTTTATTTTTTTCATCTTAAAATTTTTTTATGTTGGTTTTTTTTCATTACATTGTGTTTTATAAATGTGTTTTATGCTCATTAAATCAGTTGTTTGTTAAGTGTTTAAAAATCTTATAGGTTTGGTACGGTAGTTTGTGTTATGGTGTTATTTATATAAAACCCCATTTATGTAAGGTCAGTGTGGTTTAGTGTTTCGAAATCAGTTTTGTATTTGTGTGTTTATTCACGTGTTTAAAAATAGTTTTTGGTTTTCTATCTTTTTACCTCAAATGTGTTTTAAAATTCAAATCTGTATAGGTTTTTTTTTTGGTAAACCCTTTTAGTTTATGTTAATGACGTGTATGCATTTTTTGTCATGTTTTGGAGATGTACCCACTTACCAATTACATGGCGTTGAACAAGTTTCTCCTAACTTGGGAACAAAGAGATATATTCCAGATTCACCCTCTTCGTTGACTCCAGCAGAGGGCATGTTATTTGACACAGATGATGCTGCATATAACTTTTACAAAGCTTATGCAGAAGCTGGAGGTTGGACTGTTAGGAAGGGCACACAACATGAAAATCGTGGTATTGTTATAAATAAGTATTTTTTTGGTTCAAAAGAGGGTCACAAAGAGTTTCGACCGGTCGATACTTTAGCCGAACAGCCTTCTGATAGGTGGGTACGTAGGGTACCATCCAAAAGGACCGGATGCCAAATGGCGATCAGAATCAAGCTGAACGATGCCAAGAAGTATGAGCTGTATCATTTCACAGAGGCGCACAACCATGATTTTGTGCACGAAGAAGATTTACATCTTCTCAAGGAAAACAGGGGTCTTAATCGTATAACAACCCTAACGTAAACAGACACCCTCAAAAAAAAATTTCCGACACCCTATTATATTAAAATGTCCCAATATGTCTTTAATTACACCCCGTATGTGAAAACCGAGCCCAAAATAGATCATAACATTAAAAATAAATTAAAAACAAATTTATTCAAGTTGAGGCGGGTCGCGTAGGACCTCACCTCAACTTTACGCGGGCGGTATCAAAGCTGAAACTTAGTCCGGTGAATTTTTAAGTTAAGGCGGGCCGCGTAAGGTCACACTTAACCTTTACGCGGGCCGCGACAGCTTGATGATCAGGCGAGCCCCGGTGCAGCCACGTGTCGACATCGTGGCGAGTCTAAAGCTGACCCAGCTAAGCTACGTTGTTGACCAGCGTTGACGCGGGCCGCGAGAAACCTCGATTACAGCCCTATATAAGAGGGCAACGAGCCTTCAGTCTGCTCGTTCAATTTTCTTTTCTCGATCTTAATTTCTGAATAGTAGAAGTTATAGCCGGGCATTATACCCCCTAAATAGCGAGGTTCTGCTCCGTTGTAAGTATTATAACCCCTGGATACGTATTAGATACTCTGCCCGATTGATCTAGGGTTTCGTAACGGCTGTCGTGGTACTGCACGACGTAGTCGTTGGAATGCCGTCTCGGGGAGGGTATTACTAATGTTAAAATGGGTTATTATACTAACACACGTGCATTTGTGTAATTGATAGATTATTCCCAGGAAATCATTACTGAAAACCCTAAGATATCAATGTGAGTAATCTCCTTTTTACCAACTGTTTTTACAAAACCTTAACTATTTTACAATGCAATTTAGCAGTGATTGAGTCTTTGTAATTCTTCAATTACTGCCGGTATTATGGGGTTTTGTATACATTACTTGATAACCTTCACAATTGGACAACGAGTTAGCCAATGTGTGATATGATCATAGCCACAGATACGGTCAAGTGGCAAGTACTGAATGAGTAATTGTGTAGATGTAAACATTGTAATCGCTCTCGATACTGTTTAAATTGAATTCATATTTCTTGATTAAACTGGGATTCACTCACCAGTATTTCCCACTGACAAAAATATTTTTAAAACGCGTTTTAGGTAACACAATGTGAAAGCCAATTAGAAGCCAGCTGGACAGCACTGAAGGCTTGAAAAAGTCGCTATAAAAGTTACCTAATTAAAATAAAGTGTTTACTTCAATAAAGTGGGACTTATCCCTGTAAATCAGTTTGTAATAAAAACTTGGGTTTTACCCATGTATCTAATATTACAAAAATAAGGTGGTTTACTCTGATAAATATTTCCTAACTACGGTCCTGATGAAAATTTCCGCTGCCAAATTTCTTAATAACGTGATACCACTGAAACTGGCTCGCGACCGCCTTTCCCGGGATTTAGGGACCGGGGGTTGTGACAGAAGGTGGTATCAGAGCTATGCCACTGATTCAGCCACAGAAGTGTTCTGCTGACATCAAAATTCAAAGTGTTAGGAAATTACGGAAATACGTGCATAATTGTATTTTCTTGTTATGTGTTATCTGACTACCTGTTAGTTTACAGTATGAGCGACCAAGGACAATCTGACGCGTACCGTCAATTGTCTGGTTCGCCTAGAAGCGAAGGCACCTCCTCTTCTCAGCCTGCCCTCTCGGGGTACTCTGCTGATACGGAAGAAGGAATCTTTGTGTTTAAGGCTCAGTCTGAAGAGCCATTTCCTCAGAAAAAGAGGAGATGGTTCAGTAGGGGAGCACACGAGCGTAGGAAACGTATGAAAAAGTTGCAGGAACAGCGAGTGTTAGCCGCAGCTAAAAGAGAAACCAATGCCTATGCCCATGATATGCTCAATAGGGGTATAGCCAATATCCACATTTTAGCAACCACTGCAGCTGACCCAAACCTGGAACAAATGCTAGCACCCCAACCACAACCACCGATTCCTGATCAACCCATGGAAATAGAAAACCTTGGAAATCAAGTAGAAATGCATGATTTCAACCCGGAGGAGATACCTAGGGTACCTGCACCAAATCCCCTAGACCCAAACAATTACGACCCCTGGTGGGACGATGTTAGGGACTATGTGCAACAAAACCCGATACAGGAAAATGTGCCAATGCCCAATCTAGGAGACTACCCAGGGTTAGATCCTCAAGATCCCTATTACATTAACGATGCATACATTAGGGAAATCTTAGAGAATCCCTACCCATACCAGGCCCGTACCAGGAACCCGCACCCCAGATTCCAAACCCAGTCCTAGAACCTGCACCCCCAATGAGTGCAGAAAACGTACAAGAACTTAGGACTTTCGGTGAGGAAATCTTAGAAAGCAGTGAGAGAATGAGACAAGTGGGAGAGCGTCTCGTATGGAAATACGACGAGCGCAATATGGATTTCTGGAAGAATCCATATCCCTGAAAGTGATGGTGGGAACGGTAGTAGTAATAATAATATAATATAATAATAATATATGTGTGTATGTGTTAGAAAAAAAACTACGGATGCATACTATTAGTATTGTAGCTTTACATTTCAGTCGGTATTGTAATTTTAATTTCAGTACTGGTGTGTAATGATGCATACTATATGAATAGAGTAAAAGTCGCAATGCTCGACGCTTTTGACCAAAAAGTGCTTGTCATGTGATTGGCTATATTCAAATATTATTTGTGATATTAATATTTGGTAAATGTTTAAAATTCAGATGGCCGACGAGGGAAATCAAGATAATCTGAATAACGATAACCAGAGTAACAATGACGTGGTTAACGAGAATCCGAACAACAATAACAATGGAAACCAAATGGATAATAGTGTCGTTCAGCACATAGTGGCACAGGGAATTATAGATGCAATGCCATTTATTATTCAAACAGTTCAAGAAGCGAATAATAAAAGTAAGCATAGTAGTAAGCGACCAAGTGAACCGGAACACAGCGTGAACAATGGACCCATACTTCAAGCACCCATTCCCAAAATAAGAAGAACCATGCCATATGGTTGTTCTTATAAAGAATTCTGGTCCTGCAAACCAATAGAATTCTCGGGCAATGAAGGACCCATTGCAGCCCTACGCTGGATAGAGAAAACTGAGGCCGTTCTAAAGATAAGCAAATGTGCTGAAGAAGATAAGATAATGTTTGCTTTGAATCTGTTTAAAAATGCAGCCCTAGAATGGTGGAACACTATCCTCCAATCAAGAGGAAGTGATAGGATTTATAACATGGAATGGGAAGAATTCAAAAACATGGTAGAAAGGAAATTCTGCCCTCCCAATGAAAAGGAACAGATAGAAAATAAGTTTCTAAATCTTAGAATGACCGGGGTAGACAGTAAGGGTTACACTACCACATTCTTTGAATATGCTAGGATAGTACCAACCCTTGCATCACCTGAACCATTATTAATCTCCTGTTACATCTGGGGATTAATTGGGGAGATTAGGCATGTAGTCAAGGCAGCTAGACCCCAAACCATAGAAGAAGCTGTAGAACTATCCAATACCTTCACTGATGAACTGGTGCGAACTAGAGAAGAAGACCAGAAGAGAAACTTATCCCAAAGGCTTACCCAAGAATTCCGCTCTGGGAATTCCAATCGTAGGAATATAGGTTCTACATCTGCCCCATATTGCAGGTACTGCAAAAGAAAGCATTCGGGAAGATGCTCCATATATTGCAATTTCTGCAAAATATCGGGACACAAGGAAGAAGACTGCAGAAAGAAAGCTAACAGGATATGCTACAATTGTGGGGAGCAAGGTCACATTAAGCCAAACTGTCCAAAATTGGCCCCAGCTGCGAACAACAAAAACACTAAAAATGCTAGAGCATTTGTTCTAACTGCAGATGAAGCCAAGATGATTCCAGACGTCATTGCTGGTACGTTTTTAGTTAATGATATTTTTGCTAAAGTATTATTTGACTCTGGTGCAAACCAAAGTTTTATTAATACTTCATTTTGCAAACTCCTAAATCAATCATTAACTAAACTACCACAAGAATGTCTAGTAGAAACCGCAAGTGGAGAAACCGTTAGGATTTCTGAAATCTTGCAGGGAGCAAGAATAGCAATTTTTAATCAAAAATTTATTGCAAACCTTTACCCAATGAATCTGGCTGGATTCGATGTTGTGTTAGGAATGGATTGGTTAATAGCCAATAAAGCCAATATTTTGTGTGATCAAAAGTCAATTCAAGTAAAATCACCAAGGGGTGAAAAGATCACAATTAAAGGAAATAAACCATTTAGATCCACTAAATTCATCTCTGTGATGAAAACTGCAAGTTGTATAAGAAAAGGATCTATAGTGTATTTGATTTCTATAATCACTAACACTAAAGGAAAAGAATTAAAAGACATTCCAGTAGTATCCCAGTTTTCAGATGTCTTTCCAGAGGAATTGCCAGGACTGCCACCAGACAGGGAAGTTGAATTCAGAATCCATCTGCTACCAGGGACAGCACCAATTGCCAAAGCACCTTACCGTTTGGCACCCGATGAAATGCAGGAACTGAAGAAACAATTAGACGAATTGTTGGAGAAAGGATTCATACAACCAAGCTCATCGCCATGGGGAGCGCCGATTTTATTTGTTAAAAAGAAGGACGGATCAATGCGTATGTGCATTGACTACCGTGAATTGAACAAGGTCACGATTAAGAATCGATATCCATTACCGAGGATCGATGATTTGTTTGATCAACTTCAAGGAGCTCGATTTTTCTCTAAAATCGATTTAAGATCAGGATATCATCAATTCAAGGTACAGGAAGAGGATATTCCTAAAACTGCATTCAGAACAAGGTATGGTCATTATGAATTTACTGTCATGCCATTTGGTTTAACCAATGCCCCAGCCGCATTTATGGACATGATGAACCGAATATGTAAGCCATATTTGGATAAATTCATAATTGTCTTCATAGATGATATTCTAATTTACTCTAAAAGTAAAGAGGAGCATGCAAAGCACTTGCAATTACTTTTAAGTTTATTAAGAAAGGAAAAGCTTTATGCTAAGTTTTCAAAATGCGAGTTTTGGTTAGAACAGATACAATTTCTTGGACATTTAGTTAATCATGAAGGAATTCATGTGGATCCAACAAAGATTGAGGCTACCAAATGGAAAACCCCCGAGTCACCAACCGAGGTTAGAAGTTTCTTATGATTGGCCGGTTATTATAGAAGATTTATTCGAGATTTTGCTAGAATAGCCATTCCTTTAACTAAGTTAACCTGTAAATCTATTAAGTTTGAATGGGGACCAAAACAAGAAGAAGCTTTTAGAATCCTTAAGCAAAGATTTACCCATGCACCCATACTAGCATTACCAGAAGGAACTGACGATTTTGTAGTCTATTGTGATGCTTCTAAGTTAGGTTATGGATGTGTGTTGATGTAACATCAAAAGGTTATAGCTTACGCCTCTAGACAACTTAAGAGTCATGAAGAGAATTATTCAACCCATGATTTGGAATTAGGAGTCATATTTTTTGCCCTTAAGATTTGGAGACATTATCTTTATGGTAGTAAGTTTACCATATTCACAAATCATAAGAGCTTAAGGTATGTTTTTGGGCAAAAAGAATTGAATATGAGACAAAGACACTGGATGGAATTGCTTAGCGATTATGATTGTGATATCCAGTATCATGCAGGAAAAGCCAATGTAGTGGCAGATGCTTTAAGTCGAAAGTATCACGAAAAGCCAAAAAGGGTACGTTCTCTTAAATTAAATCTACAAGTAGATTTAAATAATCAGATTAGAGAAGCACAAGAATCAGTAATCAAGGAAGATACTGAAAAATTAAAAGGAATGATTAAGGAATTAGAACAAGGAACGGATGGAATTTTGAGGTTCCATAAAAAGAGAATTTGGATACCTAAATTAGGAAACTTACGCCACCGTATATTAGAAGAAGCCCATAAATCTAAATATACGATGCATCCAGGGAATGATAAAATGTACCAGGATTTAAGGAAAAATTTCTGGTGGATAGGAATGAAAAAGGATATAGCAGCCTATGTTTCTAAATGTTTAACTTGTTCACAAGTAAAAGCTGAACATCAAAAACCCGCAGGTTTATTGCAGCAATTAGAAATGCCAGTTTGGAAATGGGAATTGATAACAATGGATTTTGTTACCAAATTACCCAAAACAAGAAAAGGTAATGATACAATCTGGGGTGATTGTAGATAGGCTAACCAAGTCAGCTCATTTCTTACCGATGAAAGAAACCTTTAGCATGGAACAATTAGCTAAATTATATGTAAATGAAATTGTTTCATTACATGGAATACCTTTATCAATTGTTTCTGATAGGGATAGCCGTTTTACTTCTCATTTTTGGTCAAGTTTCCAAAAAGCAATGGGAAAAGCTAAATCTAAGCATCGCCTATCATCCTCAAATGGACGGGCAAAGTGAAAGGACAATTCAGACCATGGAAGACATGCTTAGAGCTTGTGTAATTGATTTCGGAGGTAATTGGGACGAATACTTACCTTTGATAGAATTTTCTTATAATAACAGTTATCACACAAGTATCAATGCTGCACCATTCGAAGCACTTTATGGACGAAAGTGCAGAACCCTAGTCTGTTGGGCAGAAATTGGGGAAAAGCAACTATATGGACCTGAGATAGTACAAGAAACAACTGACAAAATCATTCAAGTCAATGAACGACTGAAAACAGCACGCGATCGACAGAAGAGCTACGCTGATAACAGACGAAAACCGTTAGAATTCCAGGTAGGTGACAAAGTGTTGTTAAAAGTTTCTCCTTGGAAAGGAGTGGTAAGATTCATCAAAAGAGGAAAGCTAAGTCCCAGGTATATTAGACCTTTTAAGATTATTAGAAGAATAGGACCTGTAGCCTATCAGTTACAACTGCCAGAGGAAATGGCAGGAATACATGATGTATTTCATGTATCTAATCTCAAAAAGTGTCTAGCTGACGAATCACTCGTAATACCTCTCAAGGATATAAAGGTAAATGAACAACTCAAATTTGTAGAGTGGCCTCTACAGATTGAAGATAGGAAAATTAAGAATCTCAAGCATAAGAGATTAGTTCTGGTCAAAGTGAAGTGGGACTCCAAAAGAGGACCTGAATACACATGGGAGCTTGAATCAGAAATGCAAAAGAAATATCCACACTTGTTCCAGTAGATCTCGAGGACGAGCTCTAAAACAAGGTGGGGAGGATATAACAACCCTAACGTAAACCGACACCCTCAAAAAAATTTTTTCCCGACACCCTATTATATTAAAATGTCCCAATATGTCTTTAATTACACCCCGTGTAACATCCCGAAAACGGGTTTGGTAATCAAACCCTGTTAATACTAAGAGACGGGTAAAATACCGTTAGTGGTAAAATTCACCCGGTGAATATTAAGAGTTAAATAAATAAACTTGATATTAATTAAAAAGAAGGATAAACACTTTGAGAAAGCAAAGTATATAAAAGGCCCGAGATTTAACGGGACTTAAAATAAAACGGGTTGTGAACAAGACTTGTACTAGGTTATTTATTTCCTAGTTACTTTATCTTGTTCACAACCCATTTTATTTTAAGTCCCGCTAAATCTCGGGCCTTTTATATACTTTGCTTTCTCAAAGTATTTATCCTGAAAAATTACATGAACACATTGAAGGTGATTCATGGGTTTTGTGAGAGAAAATGATGAACACTAGGATGTAGAATGCTAATCTAGTGTAAATTGATGCATAGAAACTGATTTCTGAAAATATGATGTGTAATTCATGAACACTAGACATAGAGGTTTGATTTGTGATGTAAATCTTGGTAAAAATAACTAGTTATGAACTAGTTAGTAAATAAGTAAAATTATACACATTAGGTGTTTGTTAAAATGCCTAAATGAGAACTAAAGTGTTGAAATTTAGAGTGAAAACGCGTATTCGAATGATATGGCAATTACGTGTGATATGAAGTGATAAGAGTTCTAAATACTATGTTGACTTAGACTTAATATCGTGAACCATGCGATTGAAAGTAGTTAACTTTAGATAAGTTAAGTTAACTAATCATGAAGTCGAATAGTAGCTTCGGCATAGGAAATAAGTGAGGTGGAATAGTCGTGATTTTTATGACTAATTTAACCGCCTTGTAAATGATTGATAATAGTTTGACGCGTAACAAGCTAGATGAAAGCTTGGAGGAGGGAGCGGGTCAAACGGAGCAAGTACGGAAAGAAAAACGTGGCGTGGATGCGAGGTAAGTGTAATTTACACACTTATGTAGAATACCCGTTTATTCGATACGTTGTAAACGTGATAACGATAATATTGGAAATATGGAAATTTGTCAAGTGTCGACTAATGTAAATCAAGGTTAAAAGGATACCCATGGCGTAAGCCGAAATGGGTTGAATTTGTAAGAAAAGAGTGTAAAAGAAAAAGGGTATGGTTATAAAATCCGGGATGGGATGGATGAATGAATTGGAAATCAAAAAACGATGTTTTTGATTAAATAGATAATGTTGGGCATATAGTCCAAACGGGTTGAATGGTGATGATAACATCATTCGACAATATCGACTAATGTGGTTGTCAAGTCTTATGTTAACAGGACCGATTAGCAAATCGGATAATTGCGTCACCATTGATGGTGTGATAATGAAAACGAGGTATAAATCGGGTCTACTTGTTGATCCGGCCCAGGTACGCATAATTATGTTGTAGTTAAAAGTGTTATTTTGGTCGAATAATTTGAGAGAGAGTCCTTCGTCATAAAAGGACTAAAATCGACCAAAACGCCCTTGTAGGCTAAATGGAACAAACGACCCTTAAAGGTTGTTTGGAAACGAGTTTTTTGACTAGGTAAATACTTAGAATAAGTATAAGAGCTGAAAGAGGTATTATATTAGCTAAATTGCACTATTTGAGTTTTTGCCGTAAAATAATGATTCGAGAGGTAAAATTTGGTTTATATTGATCACCACATTAAACCTACCTTAAATACAGTTGGGGTGGGAGATTATAGGATAAGAAATGTGGTAATGGAATGCTAGAAGCAATCAAAAGCTATTTTAGGCTCGAAAGTGCTTAAATACCCTTAACGGGTCAAAATAAGCATACGAGCGAAGATGGGTTTAAATTGTGTAATAAACCTGTGATTAGAACCTAATATGGTATATAACATTTATTTGAAGAAGTGTAGGTGATGTAGGAATCAAAAAAATATGTTTGTTTGATAAAATGCATAAACGGGTTAAATTTGATAAAAAGGTAACGAGTCGAAGGCTTGAAAGTCTCAAAATTTATTTATGTTGGATGTTGGATTTTAACTCCATATGATGGAGAATTAAATTACGGACGCGTAGGAAAAAGAATCGCGTTAAACGGACATCTAGATTGAAAGTTATGCACATTTTCGTAAAGACTTGGATTGCTGGAAAATGCAGGTTTCAGATCTAAACCTGCTGGAAAAACATATCTGTCGCGCCACGCGACGGAGTAATGGAAATCTGTCGCGACACGCGACAGAGAGTCGCGGCCCGCGTAAGCCAACATCAAGTCTGTCGCGGCCCGCGACAGACTAGAGAACTGGCAAACTGATTATTATTTTGGGGTTTGATGTTTAAAACTTGTTTAACCTATTATTTAAGCATCAAAACTAAATTTTAGGTTGGTTTTGATCACAGGTGAATACCAAGTGTTCCCGGATGAAGATCAAGCTCAAGGAAGAACCGAACACGATCAAAGATACAAGCTTCCGCATATCATTTCGTCGATATTTTAATTAACGAACTCTATTTCATTGCGTGTATTATTTTTAAATTGTAAAAGATTTAAATTACCCGTATTTTTCCACGATACGAAATCTTAACTACATGTTAATTTTCGAAATTCATACGAAAACCATTAAATAATACTAAGGGTGTTACACCCCGTATGTGAAAACCGAGCCCAAAATTGATCATAACATTAAAAATAAATTTAAAACAAATTTATTCAAGTTGAGGCGGGCCGCGTAGGACCTCATCTCAACTTTACGCGGGCGGTATCAAAGCTGAAACTTAGTCCGGTGAATTTTTAAGTTAAGGCGGGCCGCGTAAGGTCACACTTAACCTTTACGCGGGCCGCGACAGCTTGATGATCAGGCGAGCCCCGGTGCAGCCACGTGTCGACATCGTGGCGAGTCTACAAGCTGACCCAGCTAAGCTACGCTGTTGACCAGCGTTGACGCGGGCCGTGTAAGCCAAGGCTTACCTTTACGCGGGCCGCGAGAAACCTCGATTACAGCCCTATATAAGAGGGCAGCGGGACTTCAGTCTGCGCGTTCAATTTTCTTTTCTCGATCTTAATTTCTGAATAGTAGAAGTTATAGCTGGGCATTATACCCCCTAAATAGTGAGGTTCTGCTCCGTTGTAAGTATTATAACCCCTGGATACGTATGTTGTTATAGCCGAGCATTATACCCCCTAAATACCGAGGTTCTTTTCTCGATCTTAATTTTTTATGTTGGTTTTTTTTCATTACATTGTGTTTTATAAATGTGTTTTATGCTCATTAAATCAGTTGTTTGTTAAGTGTTTAAAAATCTTATAGGTTTGGTACAGTAGTTTGTGTTATGGTGTTATTTATATAAAACCCCATTTATGTAAGGTCAGTGTGGTTTAGTGTTTCGAAATCAGTTTTGTATTTGTGTGTTTATTCACGTGTTTAAAAATAGTTTTTGGTTTTCTATCTTGTTACCTCAAATGTGTTTTAAAATTCAAATCTGTATAGTTTTTTTTTTGGTAAACCCTTTTAGTTTATGTTAATGACGTGTATGCATTTTTTGTCATGTTTTGGAGATGTACCCAATTACCAATTACCAATTACATGGCGTTGAACAAGTTTCTCCTAACTTGGGAACAAAGAGATATATTCCAGATTCACCCTCTTCGTTGACTCCAGCAAAGGGCATGTTATTTGACACAGATGATGCTGCATATAACTTTTACAAATCTTATGCAGAAGCTGGAGGTTGGACTGTTAGGAAGGGCACACAACATGAAAATCGTGGTATTGTTATAAATAAGTATTTTTTTTGTTCAAAAGAGGGTCACAAAGAGTTTCGACCGGTCGATACTTTAGCCGAACAGCCTTCTGATAGGTGGGTACGTAGGGTACCATCCAAAAGGACCGGATGCCAAGCGGCAATCAGAATCAAGCTGAACGATGCCAAGAAGTATGAGCTGTATCATTTCACAGAGGCGCACAACCATGATTTTGTGCACGAAGAAGATTTACATCTTCTCAAGGAAAACAGGGGTCTTAATCGTATAACAACCCTAACTTAAACCGACACCCTCAAAAAAAAAAAAATTCCGACACCCTATTATATTAAAATGTCCCAATATGTCTTTAAGTACACCCCGAGCCCAAAATAGATCATAACATTAAAAATAAATTAAAAACAAATTTATTCAAGTTGAGGCGGGCCGCGTAGGACCTCACCTCAACTTTACGCGGGCGGTATCAAAGCTGAAACTTAGTCCGGTGAAATTTTAAGTTAAGGCGGGCCGCGTAAGGTCACACTTAACCTTTACGCCGGCCGCGACAGCTTGATGATCAGGCGAGCCCCCGTGCAGCCACGTGTCGACATCGTGGCGAGTCTACAAGCTGACCCAGCTAAGCTACGTTGTTGACCAGCGTTGACGCGGGCCGCGTAAGCCAAGGCTTACCTTTACGCGGGCCACGAGAAACCTCGATTACAGCCCTATATAAGAGGGCAACGGGCCTTCAGTCTGCTCGTTCAATTTTCTTTTCTCGATCTTAATTTCTGAATAGTAGAAGTTATAGCCGGGCATTATACCCCCTAAATAGCGAGGTTCTGCTCCGTTGTAAGTATTATAACCCCTGGATACGTATTAGATACTCTGCCCGATTGATCTAGGGTTCCGTAACGGCTGTCGTGGTTCTGCTCGACGTAGTCGTTGGAATGCCGTCTCGGGGAGGGTATTACTAATGTTAAAATGGGTTATTATACTAACACACGTGCATTTGTGTAATTGATAGATTATTCGCAGGAAATCATTACTGAAAACCCTAAGATAGCAATGTGAGTAATCTCCTTTTTGCCAACTGTTTTTACAAAACCTTAACTATTTTACAATGCAATTTAGTAGTGATTGAGTCTTTGTAATTCTTCAATTACTGCCGGTATTATGGGGTTTTGTATACATTACTTGATAACCTTCACAATTGGACAACGAGTTAGCCAATGTGTGATATGACCATAGCCACAGATACGGTCGAGTGGCAAGTACTGAATGAGTAATTGTGTAGATGTAAACATTGTAATCGCTCTCGATACTGTTTAAATTGAATTCATATTTCTTGATTTAGGGATCGGGGGTTGTGACAAATCGTGCGCACGAAGAGATGATAAATAAGATGCCAATCTTAACATTGGTCCTGTTTGTGCATTTAAATTATGAAGGAAGTGTATGGTGGGTTCGACAAAGTCGGTGCGACCAAAGTTGATTTCAAAATTGTCAAGAAAGAATTAAATCTGTTCATCGGAGAGTTTGATGCTGAAATGTTTGTCAAGCGACTAATGGGGAAAAAGGAGTTTTTATCGAACTTTTCTTGCGAATATGAAACGACAGACGAAGGTGTGTTGAAGTGCATTTTTTGGGCTGACGAGGATATGAAGAGGAATTATTATATGTTTGGAGACGTTATATCATTTGATGCTACCTACAAGCGGAACAAGTAACGACGAGATTAAATTTTTATATATTCATTGTGTTTTACACCCTACTGTGTTATAAATACATTATGATCTTTTGTCATTCGCTGATTGTTTGTCTGTAGGTATAACATGATGTTTGTCCCTTTCACTGGGATTGATAATCACAATAGGAACGTCACACTTGGTGCTGCAATTCTTGGTTCTGAAACGGCAGAGACTTATAGCTGGTTACTTAAGGCGATCAAGAACGCATATGGGCACGCGCCTCCCGTAATCGTTACTGACCAAGACCCTGCGATGAAAAGGGCTATAGCGGATGTTTGCCCTGAGTCGAGACATTGGTTATGTATGTGGCACATCATGGATAAACTCACTACAAAGGTCTGTTTTTTTTATGACAGTGTTTTTTTACATGTGTATTTTTACTGTGTTTTAATTTTTGTTTTTTAACATACACGCTAAAATGTTGCTTTAGGTCGGGGTTGCCCTATGTTCAAACACAGATTCCAGGAAAAGATTGTCTGAAGTTATTTGGACTGATTCTTTATTGCAAGAAGCGTTTAAGACTGAATGGGCAACTATCTTAAATGATTTCGGTTTAACCGACCATGAATGGCTGACGTATATATATACGGGCTTCGTGAATCATGGATTCCAGCTTACTATCGCGAAGAAGAAATGTCTGGACTTATGCGGACGTCATCTAGATCTGAAAGCGAGAATCACTTTTTTTGGCAAGATTAGCAATCCAAAGTGCATGTTGGTTGAATTTCTTAGCCACTTCGACACAGCTATCGAAGCGCAAAGACACGAGCATCGAAAAAAAACGATCATGATACTCGATACACTAACCCTATACCGTGGAGTGATTTTGTTATCGAGAAGCAAGCAGTTCAGATATATACCAGAACTATATTTTTTGATGTTCAACTTGAGATTCAACATGCTATTCATCATTTTACTAGTGTCAAATTAGATCATGTCGGTGATTTCATTAAGTTTTTATAAAGGATCTCGATCAGCCATGTTCTGCGTTCTTTGAGGTGATATTGTGTTTTAGGTTATTTATACATTATTCTGCCTTTTTTAAGTATCCATCAGATTTATGCATTGTGTTTTATGGATATTCAATGTTACAGGTTATGATACGTGAGGAAGATGTTACTGTTAAGTGTAACTGCAACAGGTTTGAGCAGTTTGGATAGTTGTGCAATCACATTTTTTGTGTGTTACGGATTCTTGATGTAAGGGAGTTTCCTAAACAATATATATTGAGGCGATGGACGCGTGAAGCTGTTCCAAATAGTTCCCCCGGGTCCATTCTTACGGATGGTGGTGATCCAGATCGTAGTGAGGAGGTTAACCGTTGTGTTCATGAGATAAGTCACGCAACTGAGTATGTTATGAACAAGTTGATTTCAAAATTTGATCCGTTGTGTAATTTTCGTGATCATATCAAGCAGTTTATGTCAGTCACTGATGAAGCTTAGATAAATGCACCTCCCAAGACACGACGTAATCGATTTGCTGAACTGCTGGGAGTTGCTCCAGAGAGCACGACCATTATCCGTGTTCCATTTGGTACCAGGTTCAAGGGTTGTGGTTCTCATAAACGCCTCAAATCTCAAAAGGATCGAGCCATAAGTCAGTCTGGAAGTAAACGTCGTCAATGTTCATTATGTAAAAAATATGGTCATAACAGAGTAACGTGTTGGAAATACACCGTGGCTGTACCTGAGGCAGGCGCTTCACGGAATGTTGAAGGTAATGATGCTACAATTGGTGAAGGTGACGCTGCTACAGTAGTTGAAGGTGATGGTCTAGGATCAAACGATGCTGATGATGTGTTTTACACATCTGGAAACGATGCAGATATGGATGATGAAGACATGGCATAGTAGGAACTTTTTTATCAAAAATTTAAGTCTTTTGCTGAACTTTTCATTTTTCTGTTTTAATTTTCTCGTGTGTTTGTTTTGGATTTTTGTTTGTTGATTTTAAAACTTGTTGGGTTGGACATTTATGTTCTTGTTACTTTGTGTTTTATTCTTAATTTTGTTTTTTAAATAGCCTCCATTGTTTTATCTGATGCTTGCATTGTTCGTGGTTTTGGTATACATTTTAACTTTTAAATCTATTAAAATGTGTTTAACTTGGTTTACATTTTAGAGACTTGATGAAAAAGATAGGCTGGTTTCTACATCACATTATTTTCATAATGTCTATCTGCTGTGTTTTAAGAGGTCATACATTAATACAAACTGTATGTCTTGTCTAGATCCAAACAAAGTAACAATATCGACATAAATTCACATTGTTAAAGAGGTTCAAACTGTTCTAGCTGACATTTTTATCGACAGGAAACTCAAAAAAAAGATAACTGAACATATTCTAATATATAAAATTCCAAAATATAACACCACCAACGAAATGGTAAAACTGTTTTTGTAACACATCCCATATTACTTCAAGAAACCACCACCAACGAAATGTTATTATTGTTTTTTTGAAAACATCCCATTTTAAGTTAGTTGTCCAATCTTTCATTGATTGCGTCGAAGGCTGCTGCTTCTAGCCTCTTTTTTTCATTGGCCGACAACTTTCTATATTTAGAAACTTCAGATTCAACAAAACTTCTGTACTCGTTTGCGTCACTTAGGAGCATCTTCGTAATGTACTTATGCCTGAGATCATCAATTTCTTTGCGCTGCTTGTATGTAATCTCACCAGCATCAGTGCACTCGTTTGAGAATCCGCATTTCCCAACCTTTTCCAGCCACGCCCTTGTACGTTTCCATATGGCGCATCAGGAAAACGCCACAATCGATTACATTATGTTTTGTACGCCATGGAATCTCCAATCATACCGGCTCAACTTTACCAATCACCCTGCCCGCTGGATGCCCAATTTTTTCCAAGTACACTGATAAAGCATCACGCTGCATGATAAACAATTTAATCAGATTGTGTTTTAAACTAAATTCATGCACATGCACAGATTGTGTTATAGGTTTGTTTACGTATACCCGTTATTAACAAAGGGAATAATTTATAATTCTAATGAAGTGTGTTTTAAGTTCATAATATTGGTATTATGTAGTGTCACATTACACTGTGTTTTAAACTATTACTAGTTGTGATAACATATCATTCAGTGTCAATTGTGTTTTAACATCAAACTTTATATATAGAGAACTTTATGCGCTATCTCATCATTTTGGGTTTTATACTACTAACATGCGTCATAAGATATGTTTATCCTCATGAATTGTGTTTTAAGTGGTTATGAGAGAACTTAAGATACTTACAAGTTCATGCATTTTGTTAATTGTGTTTTATAAATATGGACATCATATGGCATGCATTTGTGTAACTAAGGACGTTTGTAGTTTATATATACAGGGGCGTACTAATTTTTCCGGCCGTTTGTTGTATTTGTCTTTCATCGACACATCCTTAGAGCTGTTGTCCAAAACCTCTACCTTCATGTCCCTCAAATTAAAATATACGCAATAGAAATGATCGTCGTGTAAAAGTGGTACAAAGATGAGCGACCTGTCAAGTATCTTTTTCACATCAGCATAAATTAAGACCAGTTCCATGTTTTCTGCGAATGTTTTTTACCTCGATTTCGCACTTTTATTGTAGTCTTCTTCATTCTGCATTTTAAAGTGATTGTGTGAAACAATATTACAAAAGTAGTAAACTTTTATTACAAGGTCATTATGATCATACTTACCAACATATTCACTGAACAGAACAGGCGTGCGATGCTCCCCTTTTGCCTGAATTTTTCTTCATGTATGTCTTGAATTGAACATGCGTTAAACGTGCAAGAGCATTTTCGAATTGTTCTTTCCATTCCACCACAACCTCATGAAAATCTGACCTGGCTCTCTCAACCTCCTTTATTTGTTCATCCCCTCTCGGTACGCCGAAAACAACGTTCACTGATGTGTGCTAAACAGACTATAAAAATTAACTAAATTAGACTCTCTAAGCTAGACACTACAAAGCTTTAATTCTAGACTCGACCTAAAACCACACAATCGGCAAGTGTACCGATCAATGTAGTATAACCTAGGAAGTCCGGATATCGAACCACAGGACTCTATATATCACGCAAACTAGACTCTAACAGACGCTGACAGACACGACTTAACTTGTTTATTTGTTTGGGGGGGGGGGGTTACGGAAACTAAGGAAATCTAGGCCGTTAATCCTACCGGGATCTTAAAATACTAAACCTATTAAGAACCATCGAGGCCCCTCGACCCTTCTCAAGGAGAAACCTGTGGAACTACCTAGGTCGTTAATCCTACCGGTTATTAGACTTCTTTCCAGTTGTCTAATTATTGTGTAAGTACCCTAATGTTGACCTATTCTTTTCCAATCCTAGATCTAGGGTAGTTTGAAGTAATTAATTTGATTTGATAGACTAATAAGACCGACAGGTAAACCAAGACATGACCTTTTCCAAGGACTATCTAAAGCAATTCGCCGGGTAAGACCTACCAATAGCCCCTCACTTTCCAGGTATTAGGACTAGCAGAACACTAAGACTTAGTAAATTATTACCAATTACTTCTAGGGGTTATCGGCCGATTGTCCCTAAAGAGCTAAGGTTTTCTTATGTGATATAGACACTCACCGAAATCCTAAACCCTAATATGACTCTATGTTGTGATATAGACCGTCACTAAGAATCATACGAAGCAAATAATAACAATAAACCGAATCAAAGCATGCATATACATCAAATCATTAAATCAAACCGCTTACAAAACACAATTAATCCATAACAATCATGCAAATAACATAAACCGGTAAAAACGTTATATCAATCCATTCATCAAGTCTAGGCGGTTAATAAATCTAGCCGAGCATGTTCATAAACGAAAACAATTCAAAGAAGTTCAACAAAGAATTCATTGTAACAAGTTTCGTAAGAAAAGACAAGAACAAAGAACTAGAAAACCCGATTAGATCTTCAAGTCTTCTTCCCCGAACTCGTACCGATGATTCCTAGGCTTCAAGATCTCCGAAAAATCTCCAAGAATGCTCAACGATTGCCCAAGAAGTCCCCAAAGTCGAATTAGGGTTTCTTTTCCAAGTTTAAGATGTTTTTATATCACTTTCCATAACAAACCCTTATTAAATTCGTAATAATTGCCAGCTACAACGTTCTGGCTGGGCGCCACAAAATCAGGGACTGGGTGGTGGGGTGCCACCTTGTTTTTCAGCTCATGTACTACCTTCAGACTCTCGGCAGGTGCCACAGACTTGCTTAGTGGGTGATGGGGTGCCAGAGAGTGATTTTTCAGCTCTTTAACTCTATTTCAACTCATCGACCTTTCCAACATGCTTCAAGACTTGACACTTCAATATTTTTACTCGCTTTCTCGCATATTTGAACATCAAGACCTGCGAAACACGATTTAATTAATAGCATGCATATTCTAACGAAAATCAAAACTAAATATAACGAAAACTATACAAACTTTACACGAATAAAAGATGTATTTTGCAATACATCAAACATCCCCACACTTACTCTTTTTTCGTCCTTGAAAAAGAATTATGCAACGGAATCATAGACAAATATTCACTCGGGTCAAAAGCATAGGTATATTTAATTAAAACCAAGACTTGCGTTAGCTGCGATTGCGAATATACTTGTCCCCTTAAACCCGAATCCAATCCTAAGCCCTTATCATGTGAATTTAATTTAAGTGCGGTCAGTCTACCTAGGGTCTCACACTAGAATCTACGGTCCATCTACTCCCGCCTCAAGCTTATAGGACTAAAAGAACGATCACTGAACCAATTCCTAACCGTCTTATATCAAAACCAAGAGAGTTTACAATCATATTTTTTTTCTTTTTCCATTTTTTTTCGCTTTTCTTTCTCTTTTTTTTCTTTCATGAGCGTAGACGATGCTTTCCCTAACCAAGAGGCAATCCGGCTGTAGAGTCGCTATCCCCAACCACAGATTACTTAGGCTTCGGTACTTTTTTTCTTTTCTTTGCACGATCGATTTCACACACCCTAGCGGTAATCCGGCTGTAGAGTCGCTATCCCCAGCCCAGACTACATAGGAATGCACTACTTTCATTTAGTTTCTAGCTCATTTTTTTATTCTTTTATTTTTTATGATCACAAACTCTAACGGTTTTAACTTATAACGGTGTCCCTTATACTCTTATTGACAGTTTTGATTTCCCATATCTCCTAGGTGAAAACCCACTAGTAAACCGACAATTAAGGTATATTAGCTCAAAGGGACTTAAAACCAAACCCGGGCCTATCCACATATCCCTAACTAGACACAAGCTCGATTTATTTTATCTCATATTATTATTATTCGAACCCGAGCAAAAATTTGTCTTTTCTATCATTTTCCGCTTTAATTGCAAACTTCTGTTATTTCAAAGGACATTTTCTGGTTTTTTAATTTTTTTCAATTTTTTTAATTTTTTTTTTGTGTGTTTTTTTTTCATATTTATGACTCAAATATTTACAAGTATCCCATCCCCACACTTAGAGATTGCATTGTCCCTAATGCAAGAACGAAAACACGACTCAACAACTACCTAAAAATAAAAACTAGAAACGAAATAAATAAAAATATACAACAACAACAAAAAGGGAAACGACTTAGCTGAGTATGTGAGACTATCAAAGTGCCAGTCGTTTCCACATAAGCCCTCCAATTCGATACGCGCTCAGCAAACAACTCTAACCTCGGACACGCGAACGAAAGCGGCTACAAATACCAACCTAATCAAGCAAACACCAAACACTAGCAAAAAATAATATATAATATCACGTTCAACAACCATCCACAATTGTATCAACCAACCCCAAAACCCATCCAACCTGTTTAAAATATTAGTACAGACCAAGATATGATGAAAACAGCATAAAAGAAAAATATAACAAAACGGTATGCTCGATCACTGCTGCATCATCCTCAAACCACACCATCTACTCCTCATCTCAGACCATGCTCCACGATAACTAACCACTCTCAGTGGTAAATCAGCCGGCTGCTCCTGAGCAGCCCCCTGAGATCTCGTTGAAGCACCTCGCCTGCATTTGGTGCCTAACGAGGAGCCTTCACCTGACATCCTGTAAAACTAGTTCAAAAACGCGCAAAAACAGGTGAATAGTCAGTAAACACAAACTATTTTTGTTATTTTTGAATTTTTTCATTTTTTTTTAATTTTTTTTAATAAAATAATATACATCCGAAAGACGGCCGTATAGCATTTCGTTCGCGACCGTTGTTTGAAAACAAATGACACTATCGCAAACAACTCGAAAATAAACCAAACTCCGCCCGAATGGAGATTGAGTACGAGCGAAACGGTTTAGTAATCAAGCGATGCAACAATACGACTATAATAAGACTCTAAACACACCAAAATGACTCGTACGACACAAACGACGCTAACGACACTAAGACGCAAAATACAACCAAACTTAGGATCATACCCTCTCCCGGCACTTTGCTCGCCCTCGAGCAATCCCAAGTGCCGAAACAGTATCAAACAAAGCTAAATGTGGAAGCAACGGAAACGATTCGAGTGTTTGGTGATAAATTACATTTTTCTGTCAAAAAATTTCGACCCGAATCCCCACACTAGAGCTTTACTACGCCTATATCAACCACACCCGCATTATTCAAAGCAACCTAATCAACCCACCTCGTCGCCCAAGTTGAAATATATATCCGAGCAGAACAAAACAACCACCCCCCTCCTATCATTAATCATTTCCGAAATCAAATCAAACCAAGTAACTCAAACCAACCCAGGCCACCCGCAACCATGCTAAACTCTAACATCAAACCTGGTCAATCGAACCTGCACATAATTGACACTGAAAACTCGACAATGACACAGACAACTGAAACTACCACAAACCTGACTTGACTGACTGACAATAGACCCGCAGACATATGACGCTAAATACACGACTCAAAACCACTTACGAAACGCGACAAATTGTACCTCACAGACACAAAACAGACTCAAAAATCACCTCTGGGGAGCCGAAGCCAACATACAAGACCAATATGAGACACACAAGACCTCAAAGCTGACCTGACACAAACTTGAAACGACCCAAAGGACTTAGCACTCTACAAACGGACTCTAACAAAGATTGACACCGACTCAACTAACGGACTCGAAACAAGTGACACACACCCAACACTGACCCGACCACGACACCGGACTGAACACAAAGACCTGACCAGACATCACTGACCAAACACAGACCTAACCGGACACGACTGCAGACAGATACCTCACTAACTAAACTAAATAAACAAACAGAGCAGACTACTCGACTAGTAAACTAAAATACAAGAAAAGTTTATCAGGAGAGCATACCTTATGATCGAGACTTGGAACAGAATTTGACAAGAACGGCCACAAAATGGAACCCCACTTCGAATTGAATCCCACGGATCAGATTAATGGCGGAGGTGAGGTGAATCGGTGGTTATGGTGGATAAACAGGGTATCGGCGGTGGGAGTGGTGATCGTGATGAGAGGTGAATCGGTGGTTATGGTGACCAAATTAAATAGGTGGTGAGGGAATACGGTTTTGGCGAGGTGAGGAGGGAGTAAACAGGAGGTGAATTAGGGTTGAGGTGCATTAGGGTTACGATGGTGGGGAGGTGTAGTAGGTAATCAGTGGGGATGGGGAGGTGTGGTGAGCGGCGGTGGGGAGGAGGTGGTTAGGGGTTAACGGCAGAGGAGGGGAAGTGAGGTGGTCGACGGCGGTGGATGGGGAGGAGGTAGTAGGGTGGTCGGCGGTTAAATGGAGGTTGTGACGTTCAGGTAGGTGTAAGGGGTAAGTGGTGGAGGGTTGAAGGGGTTTACGTCAGTGTGTGGGGAAGAATGTGGGGATGGGATTGGGATACTGTAATGTATTTTGGGTTTTAATGATTTGTGACTGCAGATACATCCACTGGCGGCCCGCTAGAATTGTCTAAGGTAGGTGGCGGCCCGCCACCACGATCCAAATTTTCGAAAAGAACCAAAGTTACGTGTTTTTATTTTATTTAAGTTGTGGGCCGCAGATGTGGTTTCTAGCGGCCGCCAGAAATATCTGATGTGGGTGGCGGCCCGCCACCACGTTATAAATTTCCGATTTTTTTTTATTCAACCCATCAAAAATCAACCAAAATTTATAGTTTTCACAGAAAAACTTTTGTAAACTTTTGTTGTCTTTGCCTTAGTAAGTTTATAGTTTTTCCCAAACCATCCAAAAACCAACCGAAATTTTTTTCTAACACTTAATACTTACTTGGAACCTCGTTTCTCTCGTCAATTTCTGCAAATCCTCGGTGATGCACTCCTGTAAATGACTCAAGACACAAACTAGGACCCGAAAAAAAAACTAACAAAAACGACCGTTAGCTACTAAAAATTACGAAAAAATAAACGAAGATACAAACGGTACAAAATACACACTTGGGTTTTCAACTTTTCACATACTTATGGAGGATCAAAAAGATGCAGCTCACCTCCAAACACACACTCACGGGCTGTAGCACCATTATACTTATTGCCCGAATCAACCCAAACACCCTTATCTCTCTCATAACCTCTCAACCCCTCACTTGGCGGTTTGAATCTATAATCTTCATATCGAACTCCATCCCCACACTAAGCCTTGCTCAGTGTCTCTATCTTAGATTCTAAACGCACCATTCTCGCTTCTAATTCCTCTACTCTCCTATCAGGTGGGTCCTCACACTTGACTCCTGTCACCTTCTCTAGACTCGGATCACTCACCACCTTCTCTTCATCTCTCTCATCCTTCTCACACTCACCCACTAACGATACCGCCTACACCCTATCACTTGACCCTCTCGAATTCATAACCTTAAAAACTACCGATTCCTCGCCCGCTCTAAGTGTGATGGTGCCTAAAAAGACATCTATGAGAGCTTTAGCGGTGTTCAAGAACGGGCGTCCTAAGATTAACGGTACGTTTTCATCGGCTTCCATGTCGAGAATGACGAAGTCAGCCGGAAATACGAACTTGTCCACCTTAACAAGCAAATTCTCGACTATGCCCCTAGGGTGTTTCACGGATCTATCAGCTAAGGATAATGTCATTCGGGTAGGTGAAAGCTCGCCTAAGTCTAGCTTTTCGTAGAGAGAAAAGGGCATCAAATTGATGCTAGCACCTAGGTCGGCTAAAGCTCTAGTATTAGTGTTACTACCGAATAGACAAGGAATTGTGAAAAACCTGGATCGGTAAGCTTCTCAGGAAGCTGATTTGAGACAACGGCCGAACATCCTCCATGCAATGGGACATTCGACAACTCCCCTAACTTCTCCTTATTCCTAAGAAGGTCCTTTAAAAATTTCGCGTATTTAGGCATGGACTGGAGTGCCTCGATAAAAGGAAGATTAATCTTCAATTGCTTGAAGATGTATAAGAATTGCCCATATTCCCTCGAGTATTTTTTATTCTTAAGACGGGAAGGGAACGGGACATACGCATGGTTCACTAAAGGCGAAGGCCTAACATCCATGGGAGGTTTCTCTACTCTCTTCTCACCTTGAGACTAACCGGGCTGTGCGGTACTTGCTGGGCGCAGCCTCGATTGCACTTTGTCGGGAGCCTCCATCTCTATCCCTTCGTCTACAATATCTCCATCCTCATCGACTACTCTCTCCTCTACGCTCGGGTTCCCTATGGTTTTGCCACTACGGGTGGTAATGGCCTTTACATGAGCATTCGGGTTCGGTTGGGTGTTACCCGCAAACTGACCGGGTAATCCCTCCTCTAACTTCCTAGACATATCACCTACAACCCTTTGAAGGTCTTGGAAAGCAGCTTGGTGATTCTTAAGCATAAGGTCATGTTCGCTAAGTTTCTTTTGGGTGGTTTGGTCCTTAACAATTAACTGACTCATCATTGCCTCCATTCTTTCTAGACTACCCCCTCGATCGTAACTTGAACCCTGACCTGTTTGAACCTGACTACTTGACCCCCCATTATTAACCTGCCCATTTGAACCCCCACCAAAGAGTGAACCTAAACCCCTATTTGGATTTTGAGCTATTTGAAAACCAGGGGGTCCGTTTGAGCGAAAATTGTTGTTAGAAGCAAAATTATTATTATGCCAACCCGAACCAAAGTTATTATTACCAAACCCACTAGGTTGACTTCTACCTTGACCCCCTCCTACAAAATCGACTTGCTCCTCACCTACTAGCAGTGGACACGCACTCGTGTCGTGACCCCCTCGACAATACTCACATTTGTCTACCTTAGCCTTAATTTCCTTAAGTTCCCTAGACATGTTTTCCAATACAACGGCTAAACTAGGATCCATGGTGACATGGTTCACCCCTCGGGCGGGCGCACTAGTAGTGGTATTCGAATTACCACTTTGATACCGCTAATCGGATCGTGATTGGGATTGAGACTGAGCAAATGCCTCAAAACGCTCTAAACACTCAGCAACAGTAAGAATACCCATCATATGACCTCCCGCATTAGTATCGAACCTATCACGAGTCTCTTGGGTGAGACCGTTATAAAATTTCTCACATAACGCCCAATCAGAAAGACCATGCTGGGAGCAACGAGCACACATGTTTTGGAATCGCTCCCAAGCAAGGTAGTAAGGCTCGTCGGGCTCCATGCGAAAAGAGTGGATTTGGTCTCTAAGACGTGAGGCTTTAGCGGGCGGAAAATACTTATTCAAAAAGGCTTGACGAAGCCCCGCCCATGTGGTAAAGGTACCGGTTGGTTGAGAGTCCAACCAAGTAGCCGCACGGCCGGCTAATGAGAATGGGAAAAGCTGTAGGTAGGTGGCATCGTTGGGTGCACCGTGAAGGCTAAAAGTGGCGAGAATACGAGAGAACCGGTTTATGTGGGCCGGTGCGTCCTCGTCCTCGCGACCGTGGAACTGGATGCTATTGGTGATGGCTTGCATGGCATAAGATGGAATCTGCCATGAGTTCTCGCTAACTATAGGTGGAACAGTAATGGGTGACGATAGACCAGTGAAGCCTTGGGTGGCTTGTTGGTGAACGGTCTGCCTAGCGTTGGCCATGTGTTCTAGGTTCTCTGGGATGCTAGAGGTGCTAAAAGTAGGGCTATCGGGTGGGGAAATCTTAGGTGATGTTTTGGGTGATTGAAGTGGGGTGGGTAATGGAGTGGAATCGAAATTGGGAAACTGAGACGTGGATGAAATACTAACCTGTGGGCCTTGGCCCAAACGAGACGATGATGATGACTCGGTGACTGGTGGCTTCGGTGGCGGTCCGTGCGAACGTAGATGTGGCATCCACTATCCGCAAAAACATGAATGTGAGAAAAGCAATAGCAGTCACTACGACTCAAATGAAAATAAAAGATTCAAACAACTAAACACGTAGCACGTATATGTCAAATAAGGTCTATCAAAGCTAATAAACGCGATTGCCAAGAGTCCCCGGCAACGGCGCCAAAAACTTGATGTGTGCTAAACAGACTATAAAAATTAACTAAATTAGACTCTCTAAGCTAGACACTACAAAGCTTTAATTCTAGACTCGACCTAAAACCACACAATCGGCAAGTGTACCGATCAATGTAGTATAACCTAGGAAGTCCGGATATCGAACCACAGGACTCTATATATCACGCAAACTAGACTCTAACAGACGCTGACAGACACGACTTAACTTGTTTATTTGTTTCGGGGGGAGGTTTCGGAAACTAAGGAAATCTATATTAAACTACTAAATTAAACTAGAACTAGACTAAAGACGAATAAAGACTGGGGACTTTTCTTATATGAGAACGAGACCACCTAGACAAGAATCCTGGATTGTTTTTAAGAGATTACCGATTAAGTTAAGTGCACCAGTTATGGAACCGGGATCTTAAAATACTAAACCTATTAAGAACCATCGAGGCCCCTCGACCCTTCTCAAGGAGAAACCTGTGGAACTACCTAGGCCGTTAATCCTACCGGTTATTAGACTTCTTTCCAGTTATCTAATTATTGTGTAAGTACCCTAATGTTGACCTATTCTTTTCCAATCCTAGATCTAGGGTAGTTTGAAGTAATTAATTTGATTTGATAGACTAATAAGACCGACAGGTAAACCAAGACATGACCTTTTCCAAGGACTATCTAAAGCAATTCGCCGGGTAAGACCTACCAATAGCCCCTCACTTTCCAGGTATTAGGACTAGCAGAACACTAAGACTTAGTAAATTATTACCAATTACTTCTAGGGGTTATCGGCCGATTGTCCCTAAAGAGCTAAGGTTTTCTTATGTGATATAGACACTCACCGAAATCCTAAACCCTAATATGACTCTATGTTGTGATATAGACCGTCACTAAGAATCATACGAAGCAAATAATAACAATAAACCGAATCAAAGCATGCATATACATCAAATCATTAAATCAAACCGCTTACAAAATACAATTAATCCATAACAATCATGCAAATAACATAAACCGGTAAAAACGTTATATCAATCCATTCATCAAGTCTAGGCGGTTAATAAATCTAGCCGAGCATGTTCATAAACGAAAACAATTCAAAGAAGTTCAACAAAGAATTCATTGTAACAAGTTTCGTAAGAAAAGACAAGAACAAAGAACTAGAAAACCCGATTAGATCTTCAAGTCTTCTTCCCCGAACTCGTACCGATGATTCCTAGGCTTCAAGATCTCCGAAAAATCTCCAAGAATGCTCAACGATTGCCCAAGAAGTCCCCAAAGTCGAATTAGGGTTTCTTTTCCAAGTTTAAGATGTTTTTATATCACTTTCCATAACAAACCCTTATTAAATTCGTAATAATTGCCAGCTACAACATTCTGGCTGGGCGCCACAAAATCAGGGACTGGGTGGTGGGGTGCCACCTTGTTTTTCAGCTCATGTACTACCTTCAGACTCTCGCCGGGTGCCACAGACTTGCTTAGTGGGTGATGGGGTGCCAAAGAGTGATTTTTCAGCTCTTTAACTCTATTTCAACTCATCGACCTTTCCAACATGCTTCAAGACTTGACACTTCAATATTTTTACTCGCTTTCTCGCATATTTGAACATCAAGACCTTTGAAACACGATTTAATTAATAGCATGCATATTCTAACGAAAATCAAAACTAAATATAACGAAAACTATACAAACTTTACACGAATAAAAGATGTATTTTGCAATACATCATTCACCAATTCCTCCGTTATTTGAATGTGGTGGCTACCGCAATTCAAAACCCGTGTTTTAGGGTTGTAGTTATTTACCAACCACCAATCCAGAGTTGAGGGAATCGGACCCATTTTAAACCTAAGTATTGACCTGAAACCTATGTTTCTGACAGCCTACCATTGATTTTTGTTGAAAGATTCCCCCAGCTCCCCCATGTGCTTAAGAGCTAATCGCATGGTTAGTTTCCCATCTGAAAGTGGTATGTAATTTTTGACCGTTGTTGACCTCTTGTGTGTTTTTGAGTCTTTGCTTGACTTAGCAATTGGGGGTCGGTGTGGTTTTTCAACAACTTGTTGGCTAGCACCCGAACTCGTTTTTTTCCAAGGTGGTTTGTCAAAATCATCATCAGAATCTTCTATCGTGGTACCTGACAAAACACCAACACATAAAGCCGATCAGCAAGTCAGACATTTTAGTAATTAAAAATAGTTCATAATTTCAATTTACCGTGTGCTACTTCTTTAGGTTTATTGACTGTTCGTATAACCGCAACCTTTTTTGTTTCGGTTCAATTCCAGCTTTATTGTCCTTCTGTTTCTTACCGGTTTCGCTACCCTTCTTGCTCGCGTCAGCTGAAAGAAAACTCATAAAAGTTGATGTTAGTTTTAGGCATTGTGTTTTACCACGACAAACATATGGTTTGCCGTTTGTTCATCTAACTTACATATGGGCATTTCATGATTTTGGTGGGGTTCCGACTGTAAATCGTCATTTTTATCCATTACGTACGGAAACAGATTTGCAATGTCAGACAGAAGTGTGCCAGCAGGCGGTTGTTGTACACAGTCTACTTTGTTGTCTACCATTTTTGTAGTTTTGTTAACAGGTTCAACTGTTAGTAACAAAAAAACACAACTGGTCAGACAACTAACTATACTAGTAACCCCCCACCCTTCACCGCCACAACTAACCGCACCTTGTATAGGTGATGCTTCTTTTGTGTCTGATTCATCCAACCTAATTGGTTTGTCAGGTTTGTTTCTGGGTTTTTTTTTGAAAGCCATTCCCCTTTTAATCTCACTCTTCCTCCGTTTGACTGAAAAACATTTGTTTTAAGCATTCATGGAAATCTCTTCTTAATTTCACCAACTTTGTAAAACACAATTCACAACCCCACATTATCCTTGTAAATCACAGTTCCTTAGGCTTTCAAAAGTTATAAAATCAAGCCTAAATGTAAAACCGATCTAAATAAACATACCTAAAAATAATTTGTAAAACACACAGGTACAAGTTCATGAAACACATTAAAACACATTACCCTTATAAATCACAACTCATTAGGCTTTCAAAAGTTAACAAATCAAGCATAATTGTAAAACCGATCTAAATAAACATACGTAACAAAATTTTGTAAAACACACAGGTAGAAGTCCATGAAACACAGTAAAACACAGTTGTTAGCAAAACCCAGTAACAAACACAGATTTTAAAACACAACCCACAAACCCAAATTCATCCTCTATAAAACCTACCTATACACACCGTAAAACACATTATAAAACACTTAACAACCATTTTGTTTCAGAAGTACCCAACCCATACACTATGATAGTAAAACACACCAACATCAACACATTACCAAACACAAGCACTAAAAACACATTAATCGACAACAAACTGTAATCCTACAAACATTTGTTATTTTAAACACACACCTACGGTTCCGGCGACTTTGCCTCTGCTTCCGATAACTGTGTCGCTTCCATCCATCTTGTTCAAAGTCTCCTGTTTTTTGAATCTCTTTCCTGCAACCATCAAATACTTCAATGTAGAACACGATTGAACCCTAATCGCCTAGTAAAACACGGAACACAATGACCACTTGATCTTACGTATATGGAACAAGGAAAATCTCTTATCTTCATCCATGATTTTAGGTATATTTGGTATGATTTGGGGGGCTTTCGTTGTGGGTTTAGAGAGAGAAATAGGGGGGGGGGGGGAATTCGCATGTAATAAGGAGATGTGATATCCCTGACGGTTATTTTGATTGATTTAAAACACGGTTATTGACAAAATTGCCCTTACTCATTTATAACAATCAATTAATTAAAGTTAAATATTACAAGATTGTCATTGATTTAATCTCAACCCTTAAACACACCAATCGGATGGTCCAGATCGCTTCCTAGACTTTTTAGGAAAAACACACTTTCCGCAGGATCCCTACTCTATATATGTGTGTGTGCGTGTTTTGAAAAGGGAATATAATATACATACGGTGAAGTGATAATTTAGTTGTGTAATCCAACAATTGAAAACATATTGTGTCACCCCTTTAGTGTTATTTAAATATTATTATGTTTTAATTATGCTATGAGACGCATCAGCGTAATTTCCTTTTTTATGAACCAACGCGTGGCGTCGCCGCTTCAATGTTTATTATGTTTTAATTTTATTAATGACAATTAAGTCAACGAGTCAAAGCGGTGCATAACGTTTCCTTTCATTTTTTGAACAGACGTAGTCTTTTACTTTAAATGCTTCTCATGCAAATTAATTAAAACTGATATGCCGGTTTGTGTAATTTGTCGCATGAATGGCCTTACCGCTTCAATTATCAACCGTTTAATTGAAAACATGTTGGTTCAAATGTAGGAATAAGTGTGTTGAATTCACGAACACTCATGATGCTTTGTGAAAGGGTTGAACACTATAAAATGAACACCTCCGGCCCCTATTTATTTAGATCATCCAATTTACACACAAAAATCTCTTTCAAATACTCTCCAAACTTTCTCTTTTGTACCAGAAATTACTAACAACTTTGTTATCGACATCCCTTTATTATCTTCAAATCCCGTTCTCTTCAACAAACTCCATTCGTAAATTGCAACCAATCCATCACTCAGGTTCAACATTAAATGTACGTGTTTTCTATAAATTTTTTTTTCTACATTACTATGTTATTATTATTACTATATATTATTACTATCCACATCAAGGATGTTTGTAGGTGACATGGAGGGTGTTCATTCCTATGTGGAGGGTATTTGTGAGAGGGATGGATTAGTGGGTGTTGTAGAGGATGACATGGAGGGTGTTCATTCTTCACAATTCTTGGGGAAGAATGGTGAAGAATGGCCTAATGGTGGGTCCTTTCTTTTTTTTTTATAAGGTTGTTTGTGGGATGGATATATATGTTATTGTTGTGGGTAAAAAGTGTTTGTGGGAAGAATAAGTGAAAAGCTGGTGTGGCATGCTGATTAGGCTGTTTGTAGAAAGGATAGCCTTTCACTGATGCAGATAGTCTTAATGCAAAGGAAATAAACAGTAATTATATTATATAATACTAATATATTAATATAATAATACTAATTATTATTTCCTTTACTTTTTCAGTTGGATAAGCTTGGTGTCAACCAATACTGGTATCGAAAATACAGGTCCGGTTCATTATCGGTACATGAAGGTACAAATCGGCACCAGCCTGATACAGAAAACGCCAAAAGTCGGTACCGGATTGAGTTTGAAAATCCTTTAGTTCGGGAAATTCGGTACTGCTACACGGTACCATTTGTTCATCCCTGATCACGGGTGCCGTACAAACAACAATGGTATCGTACAACTTTTTCGTCTTGATTTTCTTCAACTTTTAATGATTTTTTTTAGTTTCAAGAGTAGGGATGAGCTCGGTGGTAACCGATACCGAAAATACCGGTTACGGTACCGGCATATGAAGGTAAAAATCGGTAGTGAACCGGTACTAGGAACACCAAAAGTCGGTACCGAATTGGTACTTAGGATCCTTCGATTCAGGAAATTTGGTACCGGTACCCAGTATTATTTGCTCATCTCTGACCACGGGTTTCATACGAACAACATCATTAACATACAACTTTTTTGGTTGATTTTCTTTCGATTATTTTTTACTGTTTTTTACATTTTCTTTTTATTTTTGTTAGTGGTTCCGTATGCAACGTTGCTCGTAATGATTTTAAAACACATGTAAACACAGACTAAATAACAAAAGAAGTTCACCGCAACACGGCTAAAGTAATAAACCTAGTTCCTATTAATTTGTATGTGTTTACTTACAAATGATGGATAGAGGCAATTAAAAAATAAAGTATCGCATTGCAGATTAGCATTAATTCGTTAACTCTAATAAAAAATCTTTAATAAAAGTAAATTTCAGATGAAACCTCTCGCAAACAAATTCACACCAGTACTTGAATTCAAAACCCTCACCCAGTCACCCTCCCCTAACTCTCTCTTTCTCAAAATCAACCAGAAAACCAAAGGAAAAAGGGGCGGATAATGGCTGACGGTTCTTCGTTGAGGAAACAAAACGTACCTGGTAACCGGAAGAGAAAAAACCCCATCGACGACGTCGACGATTATTCTGAAGCCGACGAGAGCGACGATTGCGAGATAAAGGGTAAGCATTCTTCCTCTCATCCTCATCGTTTAAATATTTGCTTTATTTTATGTTTTAGGGCTAACCTGTAGTTGATTTGTTATTCTTCGCCATTGTTTTAATATTTGTTATTACTTCGACCTTTGTTGATGGTCTGATTTAGTGGCTGTTTACTTGAATGTTATTAGCTCTCTGTCTAGGTCTAGCTGTGCTTATTTTTCAACTTTTTTGCTGGTTAATTTAGTGCTTGGTTTTGAATTTACTTTAACATTTGTGTGTGTTTTATTGTATCTTAGTGATGACCGCCAACGGTAGGATAATCTCTCTTGAAGTCAAAGAATTAGACACCATTCGCACCATTAAACTCCAGATTGAGGATAGAGAAGGTATTTCGTGTTGCCAGCAGGAACTGATCTTCAATGAAATGCTTCTTCATGACACCGATACCCTTGAGGACTTGTGCATCGACAAGGGATCTACCCTCAAACTTATGCGCAACTCAAGGATGAATATATTTGTGCAGACACCTGGCCCCTACCATTTGATTTATTCGCTTCAAGTCAAACCCTCAGACACCATCGGCAATGTGAAAGCCAAGCTGCATAGTCATTATGGTTGTATTTGGGATGTGCTGGTCTTCAATGAAATCGTCCTCGACGACGATAATGACACGCTTGCTGACTTCAACATTATCAACGGATCCACCCTCACATGCATTTCTAAATCTGTGAAATCGATGGAAATATATGTGGATTCTTACACCAGAAAAACCATCTCTTTGTCCGTCCACCGCACAGACACCATCACCAAAGTGAAATCGGAGATCGAGCATAGGGAAGGTATTCCTATTGATGAGCAGGTGTTAATCTTCAACATAATGGTTCTTGAGGACCGTGGGACCATTCTCGACTTCCAGATCAACAGGAAATCAACCCTCACGCTTTTGCATAGATCAAGGGGATCCATAAAGATGTCCCTCACTGGAGAGGGATTAGTGAAGATATTCATCAAGACCCTCACCGGAGATCAGACCATTACTCTGGAAGTCAAACCCTCATACACCATCCACAACATAAAAGCCAGGATCCAGGATGAGGTGCATATTCCACTTGAAGCTCAGGAGTTGATCTTCAACAAGATGGTTCTCCACGACACCGATACCCTTGCTAGCTATAACATCAACAATAAATCAACACTTACGGTTATGCGTATATCACGGGTATTCATGCACATATTTATCAAGACCCCTAATGGAAAGACCATTACTCTAAAAGTCAAACCCTCATGCACCATCCAGAAGGTGAAATCCACGATCTATAATTTGACAGGCATTCCCCACTGCCACCAAGGACTGGTATTTAACGGAAAGCTACTGGGGGATGGCCAATACGTAAAGCAATTGGGGGATAGCCGTACCCTTGCCGATTATGACGTCCACCATGAATCAACCATCCATATTGTTTTAAGATTAAGGGGAGGGATGAATTAGAGAAGCCCATCTTATGATCTATATAGTATAAAAGACTATATCTTGTGTCTTTTGATGTAGCTCTTCTCTTTTAACTTTTTTGTCTACAAGTGTTTAGTTAATGTAGTTGGAAGGCTTCACCACAAAAGTGTTGTAAATTTTGACTGATTTAAACACACCAAAAGAAATAAAAGTTAATCCATTTGACAACTAAGAGCAAAATATTAAAATTATATGCAACTTTGACCGCTGTATATTAATGCTTTTTAACGAAATGATCAAAATATAACAGTCATGGAAAATAATGATTTGTTGGAACAAATTTTAGGTTCATAAATTAGGCTTATGTATGACTACCTGTTCTGTATTTTAATCACTATAATGATCTAAATATTGCAGTTATGAAATGTTTATGTTTTTGTAAGAACCCTTATTTGTTTCTGCATGCCTATTTTGCACAGTTGTATTATACCTTTGGTCGTTTTAATTTTATGTATCTGAACATAAAATATGATGTAATTTTAGTGGCAATCTTATTTACTAGAGCTGGTAAAACGTGTCATGTTGCGTTTGACAAGGCACGTTTAACACATTATTCAACCCGAACATGATACGTGTACGTTTAACTAAATGTGTTACTGTTAGTACTCCATTCCAACACTAACACATACTTGTTTAATAAGCAGTTTACACAACACTATCAAATATAACTAGTTAAATAACACCAATGATACAACATATTTATCAAATATAACTGGTTCAATAACACCCAGGGGCGTACCCACCCTAAGCCAAGGGTGGGCGGGCGCACCCCATGAAAAAATATTTTTTAGTGTTATATTTCGTCGAAAATCCCGACCGCACCCCTTGGAATTTTTCACCCGCACCCCTTGAAAATTTTCAACCGCCCCACTTAGAAAAGAAATAATTATTAACCATTTATTCACTTAATTATTTAATCCAGTGAAAACCCAATCTGCAATCAATTTTTATTAACACAAGCCCAAACCCATTCTAAAGAAATTTGAACTAAATAAAATAACCCAAACTCATCCACCCATTCCATTTCCAAATCCCACGCCCAAAAAAACTCCCAGCGACTTGACGTCACTGCTCACGACCTGGTGGCTTTTTTTATCGGAAAAACCAAAATTCCGGTTGGACCGACCCATATTACGTCATAATTCCAATATAGAACTAGTATAGTTTATTTATTTATTTATTTTGTTTTATGTGATGATTAGGAGAAAATATAGATGTGTAAGGGTTTAATCTTTTTATATTTTTTTTGATTTTTTTGTTGTTCTAGACTTGTAGTTAAATGATTTTGTTGTTTTATTTATAGCTTTGTTTGTTTAAATGATTAGTTACAAGTAATCAACATTTAATATTAGAGCTTGAATGTTTAAAAATATAATTGAAAGTTACGGGCTATGGTTGAACATGATTGTTTATTTTGTTTAAGTGTTTAGTGTTGTTTTATGAACTTATGGAGCAAATTATATGTGTTAGGAACAATGAGTAAGAATGTAATGAACTTATGGCGTGTTTAGTTCTTTAGATGATATTTTGGATATATTTAAAAAAAAAAAACATGTAGGGCACAATTTTAAATACATTTATAATTTGTAATAACGTTTGACGTGTTTTTTATGATTTATAAATTTTAGTTTGATGTTCTTTTGTCTTACATGACCCGACCCGACCCGCAATGAACCGATATTTTTATACAGCTAGGAGCCTAAAATCTTTGAAAATATTCCGCACCCCCAGGAAAAAATTTCTGGGTCCGCCACTGATAACACCAATGATACAACATATTTAAGACAATAACAGATTAGTTACCCCTTTTTAACTAAAATTTATAAAAAAAAAAGACACAGGTCATGATGGGCAATATAAAAAAGAAAACACTCATTTTGTATTTTCCTTCTCCACCTCATCAGCCTGGTCTTTTTTTTTTCGGAACCATAGTCGACTCATCTTCTTGAACGAGGCTTGGGTTTAAATTTTCCGCGACACCCATCATAAGGGCATGGCCTGCAATATGCATTCCATGTCACTAAGCATACTTTCTCCAATCCATCAAACAACTTCTTTGCTTCACTAAATCATCCAAATCTATAAGTCAGATTCACATCCAGTTTTTCTACTGTTAGTCATTATTGGTGCTTGGGCAGAACATGCACTGAGACTTATTATATCTACAATGATCTTAAAATCTTAATTTCGGTTAAACAAGTTTCAATATCGCACTGATATGATCCTTTTTCCCAAAATAGTAAAGTTTTGATTGGTGTAGCTGCTATAAGTATTTTTATTTACTCATTTGACATTTTTTTCTAGAACACCCTGTTTCAACCCAAACCTTTTTCTAAGCGGTCCATTTTGACCCAAACCCGTTATGAACCGACCAGATCCTTTTGCCAGGCTTATCTTTTATATAGGAGACTATCTGTGACCGGGATATGTCAAGAAATATGTTGTTCTATTGATTACAAGAATTACAAGAACATAAACACCGATTCTAAGTCGATGTAATCAGACAACTCGAACTGGAACAAATCGTCAAAGACGAGATGAATACAAAAGATAACAAGACTAGGAGAATGGTCGATGATCCAAATAAACAAAGAAGAGATAAAATCACTTGAACAAGACGAAAGAACGCATCGATCAAGAGACTACATTGTTTTTTCTCTGCTATGAGCACCCAACAATTTTGATATAAATACACAAAGAATAGAGCCGTTGGCCAACACCATTTGTGAAGATCAACCAAAAAAGGAAGTTACCCTAGGTGACTTTCTGATGAGCAGAAAACATAGGAGGGTGAAGGCTGTGGTGGAGACTGGAAGGAAAGTCGCGTAGGGGACCCGAAAGAGAAGCCCAAACTGCAAAAGGAAAGATAAGTTAAAATAGATAATTATAAGATATAATATCAGTTTAAAGTATAACAAGTTATATTATAAGTAATCCAAACAACTTTCTTTCAATATAAGATATAATATCGGTTTAAAGTATAACAAGTTATATTATAAGTAATCCAAACAACCTTCTTTCAATATAAGATATAATATCAGTTTAAAGTATAACAAGTTCTATTATAAGTAATCCAAACAACTTTCTTTCAGTTATTTTAATTTTGTTCTCTTTATATAAGAATCATTTCAACGAAGATCAGTTCCTGCTGGCGGCACAGAATACCTTCCTCAGACTTTATTTTGATTTATGGTGTCTAAGCCTTCAACATCAAGCGAAATGATCTTACCAGTGGCCAAACGATGGTCAAACGGTGGTGTTTATAGCCTTCTTCACTTGTGGTTTAGTGCAAGTCATGTGTTCTTTTTAAGAAATTATGGTAGCATTGCAAAGTTGCAATTTTACCTTTTTTGGCTTGGATTCGTACATTTTTGGTGTACATACACATAAATGTAGTGTTTTTTTATTCGGATCTATCATGTATACCTCATGTATTTTGTTCCATAAACCATTCATATATATATGCTAGTCTTTGTTTTCCATGATTGCATGTATAACTGTGTTTTTGTATCATGCACACGTGTATTTTACTAGTTAAGATTTCTTTGTATTTGAGTTCTTTTTTGATTCCACATTTCTATACACATGTGATAAGTCTTTTATGATAAATTCATTCAGTAGTTTCAATACTATTGTAGACAACAAGTAACAAAAGAGAACTATTTCAACCTACACAAGGCATATCATCTTTTACTATTGTAGGATATATAGGCTTCTAGTAATCACAATACTTGTAGATAACAAGTAACAAAAGAGAACTACTTCAAAAGACACAAGGCATCATCTTTTACTATAATAGTTAAAGGATCATAAGATATGCTACTATAATTTAACTCCCTCCTAACGTTTGCTTAACACAAAAAGGAGGGTCGATTCATTTTGGATGTTGTAGTCGGAAAGGGTAGGGCTATCCTCCAGTTGCTTTCATAGAACTTGGATTTTACATTGTGGATGGTGTCAGATGGTTTGACTTCCAAAGTAATGGTCTTTCCGGTCATGGTCTTGATCAATATATGCATATATCCTGTTGATACACGCATAAGTGTGAGTGTGGATTCCGTATTGATGTTACAATTAGCAAGGATATCATTATCATGAAGAACCATTTCGTTGAAGATCAACTCCTGCTCATCATGAGGAATATCTAACTTATAATGGATTTTGGCTTTTATGTTGCGGATGGTGTATATGGGTTTGGCTTTCAGAGTAATGATCTCATCTCCGGCAAGGGTCTTGATGAATATCGTAATTAACATCTGCATAGATCCCTTTGATTTATGCATGAGCCTCAGGGTCGATTTCCTGTTAATGTGGAAGTCGAATAGGGTTGCACCATCCCCAAGAACCATATTGTTGAAGATCAAGGCCTGCTCGTCAAAGGGAACACGTTCCTTACGCTCGATCTCCGATTTCACTTGGGCAATGGTGTATGTGGGTTCGACCAACAACGAACAGATGAAATAGCTTTCGGTTTGCAGCAAACCTTGTTTTTCTATTTCTGGCCTCCTCTCAAGAAACTCCATGTTTCCTTTCCATACTCTACCATTGGAGTAAAGTAGTAAACCTCTTTCTTCCATATGGGAACATATGCTTTGATCCCACCAATCACAAACTTACAAGCATCCAATGAACAGATGAAATAGCAACAAAAACACTTGTTTCATCTACAGAAACAGGGCCCAGTCCCAAGGATCTGGCTGATAAACAGGTGAATTTTTGGCAACGAATAGCCATTGCACATAAGCTTCATATCGTAACTCAATTACAGTTTTTCTATCAAAGGGTGTTACCATAGAAAGTGTGATGGCATAATATTCACACTAAATACAGTTGTGAATTAACATACATGAATAGAAAAAGTTCATAATTTCCCTAATTCAAAGCTACTAATTCTCAACTGTCTTTTAATGAATGATCAATTACTAACACATGCACCTGGTAATATTGTCTATCAGCAGGCTTAAAACTTCAATTATATCTTATATATACAATACAAATTTTTAGTAACAGAAAGAAGGCTATTTGGATTACTTATAATAGAATTTGTTATACTATATAAACTTATATATCAAGTAACAAATAAAGAAGTAACTCAAGATGTTTTAAAATATATCGCATTCGGGTTGAATAGTCGTGTTAAATGTTTCTTGTCAAACACGGCTCGTTTGACAAAAAAAAACACGTTTAGTATTGCCATTAAAATTACATGATATTTAATCTTTAGATGCATACAATTAAAACGGTCAAAGGTATCACAGAACGGTGCAAAATAGGTATGCTCGAAGAAGAGTTCTTACTAAAACATAAATATTTCAGAACTGTTATGTTAATACCATTTTAGTCACTGGTTCTTACTAAAACATAAACATAAGGTTGATTTATCAATCTAAATTTTGTTCCAACAGTTACTTTTTTGCATAACAGTTATATTCAGATCAATTAGTTAAAAAAACATTAGTGAATCAACCATTTGATAAAAATTTGTGATAAATATGATATGCAACCGTCTGTTGCATAGAATTTTAACTTCGGGCCGTTATGGTTAAATGTAATTAACATTGTTGAAGTGAAGCTTCGAACTATATCAAATGCTTGTAGACAATAAGTTTACAAAAGAGAGCTACATCAAAAGACACAAGACATCGTCTTTTTACCATACTAACGAATAATAAGATACGCTGCTCTAATCTATTACCTTCATCATCCCCTTAATCTTAAAACAAGATGGATGATTGATTCCTTGTGGACGTCGTAGTCAGCAAGGGTAAGGCGATCCTGATCTAGTAGCTTTCCGGTGTTTCCGATACTTAATACCAGCCTCTGCTGGTCGGGGGGAATACCTTCCCGATTTTGGATCTTGGTTTTCACATTTAGGATGGTGTCAGAGGATTCAACTTCCAGAGTAATGGTCTTTCCGGTGAGGGTCTTGATGAATATAGGCATGAATCCCGGTGATACACGCATAACTGTGAGTGTGGATTCATTGTTGATGTTATAACTAGCAAGAGTGTCATCGTCGCAGAGAATAATCTCGTTGAAGATCAACTCCTGCTCATGACGGCGAATATGCACCTTATCCTGAATTTTGGCTTTTACGCTACGGACAGTGTCTGACGATTTGACTATATGAGTAAAGATCTCTCCAGTGAGCAACTTGATGAATATCTTCAGGGATTCGGAATATCCCTTTGATCTACGCATAAGCGTGAGGGTCGATTTCCTGTTGACGTGGAAGTCGAAAAGGGTCCCACTGTCCTCAAGAACCAATTCATTGAAGATCAGCACCTGCTCCTCGTAATAAATACCTTCCTTCGACTGGATCATCGATTTCACATCATCAATGGAGCATGTCGGGTTGACTAACAAACTGATGGTCTTTCCTGTGTAAATATTCACAAATATTTCCATATAGGACAAGTCCACAGATTTGTGAATGCTTGTAAGGGTGGATCCGTTAATAACATTCAAGTCAGCAAGCGTGTCATTATCGTCGAGGACAATGTCATTAAAGATGAGAACTTTCCCAACGCGATCATCAAGCATCTTGGCCTTCACTTTTTCGATAGCGTTGGCCTTCACTTTGGCGATGGTGTCCGAGGGTGTGACTTCAATAGACAAAGTCGTAGGAGAGGAGCCGGTGGTCTTGACGAATATATTCATAAATCCCTTTGAGTTACGCATGAGTTTGAGGGTGGTGGATTCCTTCTCGATGCCCAAGTTCCCTATGATATCGGTGTCCTGAAGAATCATTTCATCAAAGATCAGTTCCTGCTGGCGGCACGGAATACCTTCCTCGGCCTCGATCTCGTGTTTAATGCGGGCAATGGTGTCTGAGCCTTTGACAGTGAGTGAGATGATCTTACCGGTGGCGGTCATTACTAAGATACAGTCAAACACACACCAAGATTTAAGTAAATAAGCAGGAAACTAAAATGTAGACAAAGCAAAGCAAATCAAGAAACGAGTATGGCTAGACCAGACAAAGCTAATAATGATGCGACGAAAGACAAAATGTAGCAAAATATTAAAACAATGGCGTTGATTAGAGAAACCCTTACCCTTTATCTCGCCTTCGTCGCACTCCTCGGCTTCAAAATAACTGTCACTGGAGTTTTTTCTCTTCCGATTACCAGACCGATCATCTCCGTTCGGTTTCTTCAACGAAGTCATTACTCTTCCTTTGGTTTTCTCGAAAATGTTTCAGAAAGGGGGAGATAGAGAGACGAGAAGAGAAGTTATGAGGGTTTTGCTTTGATACCTGCAAAAGGTTCTTGGTTGTACTTTTTGTTGACTATGGGCTTGTGGAAGGGCTTGGGTTGGGTTGGGTTGGGTTGGGTTGGGGGTATTGCGTGACATGTGGTGAGTGTGAGATCCACAAGTTAAAACTCAAAAACTAGGGATGTGGTGTGACGTGGCCAGCCATATGGATTTATTTGGGTGGCTTAGATCGAACCAGCCACATCACCCCAGCCCCTTACCCCACGCCAGACATAACCCCCACGCCAAAGTGGCAACACTATGCCCAACTCCAACCCGAGGTGAAGCACCCCGCGTTAAAGGGCCAAAAACCCCAAATACCAACGCCCATACCCGGTAGTCTTATAAAAGTTGCACAAGTAATTATATTATATTATATATACTTATATATACAACTAGTTGATGTCCCGCCCGCGTTGCGGGGCGATAGCTGAATAATTCTCAACCAATTAAAAAAACACTATTATAGTTTTGCCAGAAAAAAAAACTAAAACGATAACAAAACCGTAAATTTGAACTTAGGGCAAAACTGCAATTTGTCAGGACTAATGAACGAGCGTGAGCCAGCTCCTTGACCAAAAAAAATGGAGTCAACCAATTAAAACAAAATACTTTTATAGTTTTGCTAAAAAAAAACTAAAACGATAACAATACTGTAACTTTGAACTGATGGCAAAGTTGTATTTTTGGACTGGGGTAAAATCATAATTTGGCAAAAGTTAAAGTGATGGCAATATTGTAAATTTGAAGCAGGGGAAAATTTGTAAGTTTGCACAGGGGCAAATTCGTAATTTTGAACTTGGGGTAAAATTGTAATATAAATTTGAACAAAGGGCAAAATCGTGAATTTAAGTTGGGGGCAAAACCATAATTCGTAATTTTAAACTGAGGCAAAATCGTAATTTTGAGTTGGGTGCAAAAGCATAATTTTATTTTGAACTTGGGCAAAAACGTAATTTTGAAATGAGGGTGAAATCATAATTTTTGAAACGGGGGTAAAATCATATTTTTTAACTAAGGGTAAAATCGTAATTTTATGCTGGTGGCAAAACCATAATTTTATTTTGAATTGGGAGCAAAATTATAATTGTAAACCGATGGCAAAATAGTAATTTTTAGCTGGGGGCAAAAATATAATTTTATTTTGAATTGAGAGCAAAATTGTAATTTTAAACTGTGGATAAAATCGTAATTCTGAATCTCGAGGACAAAATCGTAATTTTTAGCTGGAGGCAGAAACGTAATTTTAAATCGTAATTTTTAGCTCGGGGCAAAAGCATAATTTTATTTTCAATTAAAGGCAAAAACATAATTTTAAACTTAGAGTAAAATCATAATTTTAAACTAGAAATAAAATCCTAAATTGATTAAATCAATTGAGGAGTGTTCCATGATCCAAACATCCAAACTTCCACAACGGAATTTCTCCATAATGTGGATAAACCTATCAAACTTGTACACCTCATCCGGACTTACAAACTTCACATTGTGGATGCTATAGCATGTTTATTATAAAAATATCATGTTTTGAATTATTTATTTAAACTAGTCGTGTGTTGGCATGTTTAAATCATTTACTTTAAGACTTGGCATGGGTTAATAACAACCAAACCAAAACTGAAGATTTTATAAAGTTGTTATTCGGTATTTGTTTTTGTCAATGACGGAAAGATTCTGTTGGATAAAAAAAGAGATTTAAGACCGTCGGGTATGGTGGGGTTTCGGTTGGGCTTGGGTTGAGGCATTTGTTGACACGTGGAATGGAGCCCCCCCCCCACCGCCTAGTTACGTGTCCGCGGGGTATGGCGGGGCGTGGGTTGGGTGCACTGGTGGCAGAATATTAAAAAAAATACAAAAAATTTATAAAAAATCACACAACTTTTATAAAAAAAACCTACAACTTCATTAAAATTTAAAATTACATAATCCTAAAAATTACATAATTTCTAAAAATTACAAAATAACAAACCTAGAGCGTTAAATAAATTTCAAAAAGATCGATCTTGTCGAATGTCTTTCGCTCCTTACCTCGAAACTCTATGTTCGCCACCGCCACCCGGTCCTCGTGGCTTAACTCGCCGCTCGGAACCGCTTTGTAGTAAGCCTTGAAACGGTCAAGCTTGGGCCGTAGCTCGCGCCATTTATGTTGACACGCGTTGAGGTTTTCCGTCCAATATTTTGTTTGGCCCGGTGGCCGCCCCTTCATAGCGTCGACGACGCTAATGACGAGTGTCATTTCTTCTTCATGGGTCCAGGATGCCATAGCGGGGGGAACAGTGGGTTAGCCGGTGGGGTTGGGTTCGTGGGATGGGGGGACCAATGGGTTAGCGGTTTCGAGAACAGTGGGTAGCCGGTGGGGTTGGGTTCGTGGGATAGGGGGGACCAGTGGGTTGGGGTTACAATATATAGGGGGTGGTTGGGTGACCGGGTGGCGGTTTGGTGTCCCCAAACCGTTTGAATTTTAAATTCAAATTTTAAATGTCCGCTATGACGTGGCGGGTGAGCGAATGGGAGGCAGCCAGCTAGCATGGCCATACCGCCCCACGCCTGGCTTGAAAGCCAAGCCCCAAGGGCCACGCCCCAACCCAAGCCCACCCGGGATGGTGGCTTGGGCGTTTTCCCCCAACCCAAGCCCCATACCCATGGCCTAAGAGCCAAATGGTTTACACAAGACCAATCAAAAGTTCTTGTCCGTTGTGATAGACCCGATTTAGAATACAGAGAAAAATATGAAAACAAGGTCAAGAAATATATGATATAAACAACTAACTATATTCACTTATCCCATGGTTGTAGGATGTGCATATCAATTACAACGAGTTTGTTGCAATGATGCAAAAAGAAACCGCCACTGTCGGAAGTAGACAACAAAAGAACAATCTTACAATTGGACTTAGGGAGGGAATGCCAGTTTGTTGATACAAAAGTTTCGACATTTCCCCCCAATGTTTAAAAACTCCAAGTTTTTATTCATGTTCTTCACCAAAAAAATACGATCAAATTGACGTATTTCTCAGCAAATTATCATCTAACATACTAGATCCTAGCAAGACTTTTAGAACTTAAAAGAGTCCAACGAATTCAATGATAAAATTACAACATCAACTACGGAGTACGGAGGTACAAACAATCTCAAGGGGCAGTCTGGAGAAGATATTAAGTCGAAGGAATAAACGAGTAAAATAATAATTAAAGTTATTTAATTATTATTTGAATTATCTATTATTATTAATTGTTTAGATAAGTATTGTTTAGTATTTGAGTTAGAGAAGAAAAAGAATTCGTATTATAGTCTAGGATGTTTAGTCTTGAAATATTTGAGTCTTCGTAATCAAGTTTATTCATTCACGAAAGTTAATAGAAGTAATTCGTGAATCGCGTTCGTATTCATCTCTCTGATTCTTGCATTAATGAGTCATGAATGGATTGCATATATGGGTTGTTTTCCGTTGTGTATTGGCTCCTTCGGCTATTTGGTTTGTTACTCATGTTATGGGGAGTACCATTTAGGAAGGTCGGTGATGACTGGTGATCAGTTTAGCGATGGTTTTTCGGGTGATTTTGGAATTAGAAAAATGAGTGTGCCGCGGAAGAAACGAAACCTGGGGAAGCTAACAAATTCGCCTGACAGTATATGCTCGTATTTTTGTTGAAGGTGACCCATCCGTTTCCGGTTCAGAGGTGTTTCCGATCAAAGGTGTCCAGGTACCGATTGCAGTAAGTTTTCGATCGCAGTGAAGAACCAGTCAAGAACCTCCACTTAATTATGAAGACGTTGATGATGATGAATATTGCAAGAAACGCAATTCGATGCAAACTTGGATGAAAGGAACATGCAAAGTGATGACTTTATAGAACATGATGTGGTTGAAGTTCAAGGGAAGAAAAAAGGGAAATTCACTAGCCGAGCTGTACGTGCGGATTGGACTTCTGATATTGTGGGTTAAATCATACGCTCTTGTTTCGGTCGACCGGATGAACTAGATTGATCAACTAAACTTAAAATGGTCAAACTTGTTGACTAATTACATTCGTTATTTTTTTTATTTAATTTTAGTGTATATTTATTTTTGAATTACATTCGTTATATATGTAACTAAATTAAGAACTTTTACTTCATGCGCTAGTTAGGCCACCATTTTTTACACACATGTAGATGGAAATGTTATAATCACATATGTAAAATAAAAAAAAAAAATTGTCGAGTCGATAGTTACGTCTAATTTAAATTTTGTTAGTTATAGCGGTTAGAATGGTTAGAGGTGGACCCGATTTGTTATGCTTCTAACCGGCAAGAGATTCAAAGAAACAGGGAGGTTTTTTGATATTATTTTATGGGCTTATGTTGGCCCTTTGGTCTTAGAGTTTGGGTTAGGCTTAGAAATCAAAATATTATGAGGAAACACGTACAAGTGACTAATACTATTACGAGGAAACAAACACACGGTTTGACCCAAAACAACCAATGGGTAACCAAAACCCTAGGACTAGGAAAACTAAAAACCAATCCTAACCATAATTCCTAAATTTACATCTCGCGTGACTAAGGGGCGGTTTATTTAGCTGTTAATGGGGTTCTTAATGGTTGGTTCAACACTTAATGGTTCAGACTTTTGTTTCGTGAGCAGATGTCTGAATGGTTCAGACATTTGCCTCTAAATGGTTAAGCATTATACTAAGTCTGAATGGTTAAGACCTATAATCTGAATTGGTCAAACATTTGCCTTTAAACGGTTAAGTATTATACTAGCTCCTAATGGTTCAAACCTTTTACTGGTTTAGATTACTAGTTCAGCACTTAATCATTTGAAAGTTATCAAACAACCTCTAATACTATTATGAGTACATATACAAGTGAGAGTATGGAGACTTCAAAAATAAGCATGTGCCCAAAGCCAATCCAAAGTAAATAGCAAACTCCATTGGACCAGTAATAAGAAGTGAAATCAAACTAATAAATGTAGGCCGATTCAATCTCTTAAAAAGCATGCAACCCGCCAACCATATGGAAAAGGACGCCCACGCGACACATGACATGAAGGATCCCGATCCGATTCACCAAAAAACATGACCCAAAATAAGTGACAAGTCCAACTTATCAGTATAAGTGTGACACATAATGCAAACATTTACTTATTTATTAGGTATAGATATGAATGGACGTGTAATCCCGAGTCATAAAAATGACTTTTGGTAGTATGAAAAATATGGGGACTTGAGGCATGCATTAGAAAACATGGAGTCCTAATAGAAAGCATGATCCCACATGATAGAAATTCTTTAACTAGATGCTAAACCGGTGTAGTCCTCTGTCCCAACATTTATAAATCTTAGGGTTTGGTCCGAACAATATAAACTAAACAAGTTAAGCATGGTAACATGACCACTACACATTTAAAAAATTAACTAGTTAAATAATTATACGCCCGTTTGCGATGTGCATATATAATGTATATATGTGTGTGCCATCGATGGGCAAAAGTGAAATTACACTAATTTTAACATTATTTTACTAATTTTGTGAAAATAACGTTAATAAGCGGCAACTGTTAATCATACATCATGTGGTAGCGTTGATAGTCGAAAGACATGCGCTAATCCGTCTTTGTCTTAATTGCTGAGTGTTATGTGTCTTATGTTCAAGGCTTGATGCAAAACTACTATCGAGCCGGGGGTCTCACTGGAAGCAGCCTCTGTATTTCTACAGGGTAGAGGTAAACCCGTCTACATTTTACCCTCCTTAGACCATACTTTATCTTTGCTATTGGTGAGATTTACTAAGTATGAAGATGATGAACTAGTTAAATAACAAGAAAAAAATGAACTCATTAGTTTTGAACTAGCTAAATAAGAAAAAAAATGAAATAATTAGTTTTATACAATATCTGGAGGATCTATTAAGGGCTCTGGGTGCCTGTGATATCTTTCTAATTTTTTTTAGGAAGTGCAAAATGTACCGTAAAAATAAATATGATTTCAAATGATGTTAGAGCATTCACATTTTGTCATTTATATTTCTGTGATTGTGAATGAGTACTCTATTCTATATAGAGTGAGTGTAAGTGGTTGTTAGAGGATGAGAAAGAAAATCTTACTATTCATTAATAAATTTGAAGACAACACTATCTATCCTCTATATTTTTTTTTAATATTTTTGAAAATGTTTGTGAACAAGGGATAGAGAAAATGTAATGATAAAAGTAAAAAAAATATTATTTAATTGAAAATAAGAGAAAAAAATTAGTGATTTTTAATATAATTATAAAGATGGAGATGAGGGTCAATTGTAAATGCTTTTGCATTCACAATCAAATCGCTTACTCTCTCTTTATAATTACACTAAAAAACAATATATTTTTTCTCTCATTTTCAAATAAATAATATTTTTTATACTTTTACCATTACCTTTTCTCTCTCCTTCACACACACAACCATTTTCAAAAGGGTGCTACTTTCTACACCCCCCCTATTTACTTTTTTCACCCCTCTTCTCTCACATACTTACAGGTGGGGCCTGCGTGGGACCGACAGTTTTCCTCTCACAAAGGGGGGTGTAATCAGGAAGAGGGGGGGTGTGTATAGAATGAGCCTTTCAAAAATTTTACCATTACCTTTTCTCTTTCCTCTACTCACAACCTTTTTTAAAAATTATTAAAAACTTATAGAGATGAACATTATCTTCTCCAAATTTACTGATAAACTTTAACTTTATTTTTAATTGAGTAAATTACGTTTTTGGCCCATGTGGTTATATCACTTTTACTATAGAGTAAATTACGTTTTTGGCCCCCTGTGGTTATATCAGTTTTACTATATTGGCCCAAAATAAGAATTTTTAACAGATCTGCCCCTATGGTCCCTATATCTAACCATTTTGGCCTCTGAGTCTAACTAAACCCATTAACCTAGTTAATTATTTGTCACATGTAACTCACATGATGGGCATATTTGTAAATTCACCTCCCACACATATTAAATTATCTTTAATATATATTAAAAATATCTTTAATTATTGTTTTTGATTTGTTCAAGAGGAGCCAACAGGGGATTATTGTTTAGGAGATACACATGTAACTCATCTTCTTCTCTCTCACAAAATAAACCCACTCATCTTCTTCTCTCTACTCTATCTTCTTCCACCACCGCCACCAACCACCATCATATCCCCCACCAACCGCCACCGCCACAACCCTTCACACGCCACCACACACAGCTCCCCACAACCCCACGCGCAATAGCCACAACCCCCATATCTAAATATGAAGTTAATGCAGATCTGTTAACGAATCTGAATGTGCAATGATTAGAATCGGATTTGGGGGTGTATGGTGGTGGTTTAACGAATCTGAATAACCCAGATCTGTTAATGTTTGATTCGAATCGGATTTGGTGGTTTCATTCGAACACAAACACTGATCTGGTTTTGAAGTGTTCTTGAAGATGATGATTGTTCTTGAAGATTAGGGTTTGAAGATGATGATGTGCAGATGATGGGTTCTTGTTCTTGAATTTAGGTTTTTTTTTTATTTGTTCATGTTCATGAAGATCTGAAACTGATCTGTTGATTTAATTATTGTTTTTTTGATTTGTTCAAGTTCATGAAAATCTGAAACTGATCAGAAACTTTTGGTTTTTTTTTCTGAATTGTATTTTGAGTTGAAGATATTGTTTTAGATTGATGTGAAATTATGAATGTCAGTTGTGGATTTGTGTTTGAAGATGAAAGTGGGTTTGAAGATCTGGGTTCTTCGATTGTTTAATTTCTTCGATTGTTGAGTTGAAGATATTGTTTGAAGTTCTGGGTTTGTTCAAGAAAGAGATGCAGATGATGATGATTTGTCCAAGATTTAGGTTTTATTTATAAAGTCATAAAAGGGGAGAGGAAATTACAATTTTACCCATCATGTGCAACCCATGTGACCAAGAAATTAACCAGAGTTGGGGTTTGGTTAGACTCAGGGGCCAAAATGGTTAGATATAGGGACCATGGGGGCAGATCTATTAAAAATTCTTATTTTGGGCCAATATAGTAAAACTGATATAACCACAGGGGCCAAAAACGTAATTTACTCTTTACTATATTAACCCAAAATAAGAATTTTTAACATATCTGCCCCCATTGTCTCTATAACTAACCATTTTGGCCCCATAAGTCTAACCATTATGGCCCCCACGGTCTCTATAACTAACCATTTTGGCCCCCATGATCTCTAGACTTAGGGGCCAAAATGGTTAGTTATAGAGACCATGGAGACAGATATGTTAAAAATTCTTATTTTGAGCTAATATAGTAAAAATGATATAACCACAGGGGCCAAAAACGTAATTTACTCTTTTTAATTTTTTTTCCTTTCCTCCACCTAGGGCTGTAAATGAACCGAACGAACACGAACGAGGCCTTGTTCGTGTTCGTTCGTTAAGGAAATAAACATGTTTACGAACGGTTCATGAACACTTACCGAACGAGATTTTATGTTCGTGTTCGTTCATTAAGGAAATGAGCGTGTTCAAGAACGGTTCACGAACACAAGCGAACACAAATAAATTTGGCGAACGCGATGAAGGATAAAGGTGGATGGCCCAGAGAGTAGCACTAGAACTTGAATCCTTTATTGTGGAACGGAGGTAGATCATATTCGTCGATGTAAATAATGAAAAAAGTAAGAGAAATGGTGCATAAACAAGGTGAAAAAGAGTTTCCTAGTTTAATTGTTAGGGTAATGATATAAATAAAAGTTTAATAGTATAAAAAGTATAGATAAAATATATGAAAGTATAAAAATCTTTAATTAAAACACGAACATACGAACATAAACGAACGCAAATGAACGAATGTTCACAAACACCTTACCGAACGTTCACAAACACAATTGAACGAACGAGACCTTTGTTCATGTTCGTTCATTTAACTAATCGAACGGAATTTCTTGTTCATGTTCGTTCGTTTATTAAACGAACGAACATAAACGAACTTCCCGCCGAACGGTTCACGAACTGTTCGCTGAACGTTCGGTTCGTTTACAGCCCTACATCCACCCCTAACAATTTACAAACACACTCATTGATAAGTAGCCTACACTCACATACATGATAAAGGATCTATTTAAAATCTTTAATAAAAATAAATATTAGATGAAACCTCTCGCAAACAAATTCACTCCAGTACTTGAAACTTGAGCAAGGAATCAATTCAAAACCCTCACCCTCCTCTCTCTCTCTCTCTCTCTCTCTATCAAAAAAATCAACCAGAAAACCAAAGGAAAAAAAGGGGCAGATAGATAATGGCTGACTGTTCTTCGTTGAGGAAACCAAACGTAGACGGAGATGATAGGCCTGGTAACCGGAAGAGAAAAAACCCCAGCGACGACGTCAACGATTATTCTGAAGCCGACGAGAGTGACGATTGCGAGATAAAGGGTAAGCATTCTTCCTCATCGTTTAAAAATTTGCTTTATTTTATGTTTTAGGGCTAACCTGTAGTTGATTTGTTATTCATCACCATTGTTTTAATATTTGTTATTACTTCGATCTTTGTTGATGGTTTGATTTAGTGGCTGTTTACTTGAATGCTATTAGCTCTCTGTCTAGGTCTAGCTTTTCGACTTTTTTGCTGGTTAATTTAGTGCTTGGTTTTGAATCTACTTTAACATTTGTGTGTGTTTTATTGTATCTTAGTGATGACCGCCAACGGTAGAATAATCTCTGTTGAAGTCAAAGAATTAGACACCATTCGCACCATTAAACTCCAGATTGAGGATAGAGAAGGTATTTCGTGTTGCCAGCAGGAACTGATCTTCAATGAAATGCTTCTTCATGACACCGATACCCTTGAGGACTTGTGCATCGACAAGGGATCTACCCTCAAACTTATGCGCAACTCAAGGATGAATATATTTGTGCAGACACCTAGCCCCTACCATTTGATTTATTCGCTCCAAGTCAAACCCTCAGACACCATCGGCAATGTGAAAGCCAAGCTGCGTAGTCATTATGGTTGTATTTGGGATGTGCTGGTCTTCAATGAAATCGTCCTCGACGACGATAATGACACGCTTGCTGACTTCAACATTATCAACGGATCCACCCTCACATGCATTGCTAAATCTGTGAAATCGATGACAATATTTGTGGATTCCTACACCGGAAAGACCTTCTCTTTGTCCGTCCACTGCACAGACACCATCACCAAAGTGAAATCGGGGATCGAGCATAGGGAAGGTATTCCTATTGACGAGCAGGTGTTAATCTTCAACAAAATGGTTCTTGAGGACAGTGGGACTGTTTTAGACTTCCAGATCAACAGGAAATCAACCCTCACGCTTTTGCATAGATCAAGGGGATTCATGAAGATATTCATCAACACCCTCACTGGAGAGGGAATAATGAAGATATTCATCAAGACCCTCACCGGAGATCAGACCATTACTCTGGAAGTCAAACCCTCATACACCATCCACAACATAAAAGCCAAGATCCAGGATGAGGTGCATATTCCACTTAACGCTCAGGAGTTGATCTTCAACAAGATGGTTCTCCACGACACTGATACCCTTGCTAGCTATAACATCAACAATAAATCAACACTTACGGTTATGCGTATATCACGGGGATTCATGCACATATTTATCAAGACCTTCAGTGGAAAGACCATTGCTTTGGAAGTCAAACCCTTCTACACCATCCAGAATGTGAAATCAGCGATCTATAATATGGAAGGTATTCCCAACTGCCAGCAGAGACTGATATTTAACGGAAAGCGACTGGGGGATAGCCAATACGAAAAGCAATTGGGGGATAGCCGTACCCTTGCCGACTATAACGTCCACCATGAATCAACCATCCATCTTGTTTTAATATTAAGGGGAGGGATGATGAAGGTAATAGATTAGACATTAGAGCAAGCCTATCTTATGATCCATATAGCATGAAAGACTATATCAAATGGTTGGTTTAGTAATGCTTTTTAACGAAATGATCAAAATATAACAGTCATGGAAAATAATGAATTGTTGGAACAAATTTTAGGTTCATAAATTAGGCTTATGTATGACTACCTGTTCTGTATTTTAATCACTACAATGATCTAAATATTACAGTTATGAAATGTTTTATGTTTTGGTAAGAACCCTTATTTGTGCATGCCTATTTTGCACAGTTGTATTATACCTTTGGTCATTTTAATTTTATGTATCTAAACATAAATATGATGTGATTTTAGTGGCAATGAGCTGGTAAAACATGTTGTGTTGCGTTTGACAAGGCACGTTTAACACATTATTCAACCCGAACATGATACGTGTACGTTTAACTAAATGTGTTACTGTTAATACTCCATTCCAACACTAACACATACTTGTTTAATAAGCAGTTTACACAACACTATCAAATATAACTAGTTCCATAACACCAATGATACAACATATTTATCAAATATAACTGGTTCAATAACCCCAATGATACAACATATTTAAGATAATAACAGATTAGTTACCCCTTTTTAACTAAAATTTATAAATAAAAAAAAAGAAAGACACAGGTCATGATGGGCAATATAACAAAGATAACACTCATTTGGTATTTTCCTTCCCCACCCTCATCAGCCTGGTCCTTTTTTTTTCCAAACCATAGTCGACTCATCTTCTTGAACGAGGCTTGGGTTTAAATTTTCCGCGACACCCATCATAAGGGCATGGCCTGCAATATGCATTCCATGTCACTAAGCATACTTTCTCCAATCCATCAAACAACTTCTTTGCTTCACTAAATCATCCAAATCTTTAGTGATCTTTTTAAAATTATTCAACTTGTTATATCTTCAATGATCTTAAAATCTTGATTTCGGTTAAACAAGTTTCAATATCGCACTGATATGATCCTTTTTCCCAAAATAGTAAAGTTTTGATTGGTGTAGCTGCTATAAGTATTTTATTTACTCATTTGACAATTTTTTCTAGAACACCCTGTTTCAACCCGAACCTTTTTCTAAGCGGTCCATTTTGACCCAAACCCGTTATGAACCGACCAGATCCTTTTGCCAGGCTTATCTTTTATATAGGAGACTATCTGTGACCGGGATATGTCAAGAAATATGTTGTTCTATTGATTACAAGAATTACAAGAACATAAACACCGATTCTAAGTCGATGTAATCAAACAACTCGAACTGGAACAAGTCGTCAAAGACGAGACGAATACAAAAGATAACAAGACTAGGAGAATGGTCGATGATCCAAATAAACAAAGAAGAGATAAAATCACTTGAACAAGACGAAAGAACGCATCGATCAAGAGACTACATTGTTTTTTCTCTGCTATGAGTACCAACAATTTTGATATAAATACACAAAGAATAGAGCCGTTGGCCAACACCATTTGTGAAGATCAACCAGAAAAGGGAAGTTACCCTAGGTGACTTTCTGATGAGCAGAAAACATAGGAGAGTGAAGGCTGTGGTGGAGAACAGAAGGAAAGTCGCGTAGGGGACCCGAAAGAGAAGCCCAAACTGCAAAAGGAAAGATAAGTTAAAATAGATAATTATAAGATATAATATCAGTTTAAAGTATAACAAGTTCTATTATAAGTAATCCAAACAACCTTCTTTCAATATAAGATATAATATCAGTTTAAAGTATAACAAGTTCTATTATAAGTAATCCAAACAACTTTCTTTCAGTTATTTTAATTTTATATGTTTATATAAGAATCATTTCAACGAAGATCAGTTCCTGCTGGCGGCACAGAATACCTTCCTCAGACTTTATTTTGGTCGCCAATGGTGTCTAAGCCTTCAACATTAAGCGAAATGATCTTACCAGTGGCTAAACGATGGTCAAACGGTGGTGTTTATAGCCTTCTTCACTTGTGGTTTAGTGCAAGTCATGTGTTCTTTTTAATAAATTATGGTAATATTGCAGAGTTGCAATTTTACCTTTTTTGGCTTGGATTTGTACATTTTTGGTGCATATGCACATAAATGTAGTGTTTTTTTTTATTCGGATCTATCATGTATATCTCATGTATTTTGTTCCATAGGATCTATCATGTATACCTCATGTATTTTGTTCCATAAAACATGTTTTCCATGACCACATGTATAACTGTGTTTTTGTATCATGCACATGTGTATTTTACTAGTTTAGATTTCTTTGTAAATTTGAGTTGTTCTTTTTTTATTCCACATTTCTATGCACATGTGATAAGTCTTTTATGATAAATTCATTCAATAGTTTCAATACTATGTAGACAACAAGTAACAAAAGAGAACTACTTCAACCTACACAAGGCATATCATCTTTTACTATTGTAGGATAGGCTTCTAGTAATCACAATACTTGTAGACAAAAAGTAACCATGGGCCGATGGGCGTAGCTTTGAAGGGGCCCGGGGGGGGGGGGGGGGGGGGGGCGCCCGACCCCCCGAACTTTTCGCTCATTAGTGTTATGTATGTACGTTTCGTATAGAATTTTTTAGATATATATGTTTTCGACCCCCCGGTTTTATAATTTTTAAGGTATAATTTTAGATCCGGTGACTTCCGACCCCCCGGTCAGAAATCTCAAGCTTCGCCACTGAAAGTAACAAAAGAGAACTACTTCAAAAGACACAAGGCATCATCTATTACTATAATAGTTAAAGGATCATAAGATATGCTACTATAATTTAACTCCCTCCTAACGTTTGCTTAACACAAAAAGGAGGGTCGATTCATTTTGGATGTTGTAGTCGGAAAGGGTAGGGCTATCCTCCAGTTGCTTTCCAGCAAAGATCACACTCTGCACGCATGAAAGCCACCCTTCTCTATCATAGAACTTGGATTTTACATTGTGGATGGTGTCAGATGGTTTGACTTCCAAAGTAATGGTCTTTCCGGTCATGGTCTTGATGAATATATGCATATATCCTGTTGATACACGCATAAGTGCGAGTGTGGATTCCGTGTTGATGTTACAATTAGCAAGGATATCATTATCATGAAGAACCATTTCGTTGAAGATCAACTCCCGGTCGTCATGAGGAATATCTAACTTATAATGGATTTTGGCTTTTATGTTGCGGATGGTGTATGTGGGTTTGGCTTTCAGAGTAATGATCTCATCTCCGGCAAGGGTCTTGATGAATATCGTAATTAACATCTGCATAGATCCCTTTGATTTATGCATGAGCCTCATGGTCGATTTCCTGTTAATGTGGAAGTCGAATAGGGTTGCGCTATCCCCAAGAACCATATTGTTGAAGATCAAGGCCTGCTCGTCAAAGGGAACATGTTCCTTACGCTCGATCTCCGATTTCACTTGGGCAATGGTGTATGTGGGTTCGACCAACAACGAACAGATGAAATAGCTTTCGGTTTGCAGCAAACCTTGTTTTTCTATTTCTGGCCTCCCCTCAAGAAACTCCATGTTTCCTTTCCATACTGTACCATTGGAGTAAAGTAGTAAACCTCTTTCTTCCATATGGGAACATATGCTTTGATCCCACCAATCACAAACTTACAAGCATCCAATGAACAGATGAAATAGCAACAAAAACACTTGTTTCATCTACAGAAACAGGGCCCAGTCCCAAGGATCTGGCTGATAAACACATTGTAATAACAGAAAGAAGGCTATTTGGATTACTTATAATAGAATTTGTTATACTATGAACTTATATATCAAGTAACAAATAAAGAAGTAACTCAGGATGTTTGTAAATTATATCGCATTCGGGTTGAATAGTCGTGTTAAATGTTTCTTGTCAAACACGTCTCGTTTGACAAAAAAAAAAAACATGTTTAGTATTGCCATTAAAATTACATGATATTTAATCTTTAGATGCATACAATTAAAACGGTCAAAGGTATCACACAACGGTGCAAAATAGGTATGCTCGAAGAAGAGTTCTTACTAAAACATAAATATTTCAGAACTGTTATGTTAATACCATTTTAGTCACTGGTTCTTACTAAAACATAAACATAAGGTTGATTTATCAATCTAAATTTTGTTCCAACAGTTACTTTTTTTCATAACTGTTATATTCAGATCAATTAGTTAAAAAAGCATTAGTGAATCAACCATTTGATAAAAATTTGTGATAAATATGATAAGCAACCGTCTGTTGCATAGAATTTTAACTTTGGGCCGTTAGTGGTTAAATGTAATTAACATTGTTGAAGTGAAGCTTCGAACTATTTCAAATGCTTGTAGATAATAAGTTTACAAAAGAGAGCTACATCAAAAGACACAAGACATCGTCTTTTTAGCATACTAACGGATAATAAGATACGCTGCTCTAATCTATTACCTTCATCATCCCCTTAATCTTAAAACAAGATGGATGATTGATTCCTTGTGGACGTCGTAGTCAGCAAGGGTAAGGCTATCCTGATCTAGTAGCTTTCCGGTGTTTCCGATACTTAATACCAGCCTCTGCTGGTCGGGGGGAATACCTTCCCGATTTTGGATCTTGGTTTTCACATTTAGGATGGTGTCAGAGGATTCAACTTCCAGAGTAATGGTCTTTCCGGTGAGGGTCTTGATGAATATAGGCATGAATCCCGGTGATACACGCATAACTGTGACTGTGGATTCATTGTTGATGTTATAACTAGCAAGAGTATGATCGTCGCAGAGAATAATCTCGTTGAAGATCAACTCCTGCTTGTGATGGCGAATATGCACCTTATCCTGAATTTTGGCTTTTACGCTACGGACAGTGTCTGACGATTTGACTATATGAGTAAAGATCTCTCCAGTGAGCATCTTGATGAATATCTTCAGGGATTCGGAATATCCCTTTGATCTACGCATAAGCGTGAGGGTCGATTTCCTGTTGACGTGGAAGTCGAAAAGGGTCCCACTGTCCTCAAGAACCAATTCATTGAAGATCAACACCTGCTCCTTGTAATAAATACCTTCCTTCGACTGGATCATCGATTTCACATCATCAATGGTGCATGTCGGGTTGACTAACAAACTGATGGTCTTTCCTGTGTAAATATTCACAAATATTTCCATATAGGACAAGTCCACAGATTTGTGAATGCTTGTAAGGGTGGATCCGTTAATAACGTTCAAGTCAGCAAGCGTGTCATTATCGTCGAGGACAATGTCATTAAAGATGAGAACGTTCCCAACGCTATCATCAAGCATCTTGGCCTTCACTTTTTCGATAGCGTTGGCCTTCACCTTGGCGATAGTGTCCGAGGGTGTGACTTCAATAGACAAAGTCGTAGGAGAGGAGCCGGTGGTCTTGACGAATATATTCATAAATCCCTTTGAGTTACGCATGAGTTTGAGGGTGGTGGATTCCTTCTCGATGCCCAAGTTCCCTATGATATCGGTGTCCTGAAGAATCATTTCATCAAAGATCAGTTCCTGCTGGCGGCACGGAATACCTTCCTCCGCCTCGATCTGGTGTTTAATGCGGGCAATGGTGTCTGAGCCTTTGACATTAAGTGAGATGATCTTACCGGTGGCGGTCATTACTAAGATACAGTCAAACACACACCAGGATTTAAGTAAATAAGCAGGAAACTAAAATGTAGACAAAGCAAAGCAAATCAAGAAACGAGTATGGCTAGACCAGACAAAGCTAGTAATGATACGACGAAAGACAAAATGTAGCAAAATATTAAAACAATGGCGTTGATTAGAGAAACCCTTATCTCGCCTTCGTCGCACTCCTCGGCTTCAAAATAACCGTCACTGGGGTTGTTTCTCTTCCGATTACCAGACCGATCATCTCCGTTCGGTTTCTTCAACGAAGTCATTACTCTTCCTCTGGTTTTTCTCGAAAATGTTTCAGAAAGGGGGAGATACAGAGACGAGAAGAGAAGTTTTGAGGGTTTTGCTTTGACACCTGCAAAAGGTTCTTGGTTGTACTTTTTTGTTGACTATGGGCTGTGGAATGGAAGGGCTTGGGTTGGATTGGGTTGGGTTGGGGGTATTGCATGACATATAGTGAGAGTGAGATCCACAAGGTAAAACTAAAAAACTAGGGATGTGGTGTGGCGTGGCCAGCGATGTGGATTTATTTGGTTGGCTTAGATCGAACCAGCCATATCACCCCAGCCCCTTACCCCACGCCAGACATAATTCCCACGCCAAAGTGGCAACGCTATGCCCAACACCAACCCGAGGTGAAGCACCCCACGTTAAAGGGCCAAAAACCCCAAAAACCAACGCCCATACCCGGTAGTCTTATAAAAGTTGCACAAGTAATTATATTATATTATATATACTTATATATACAATTAGTTGATGCCCCGCCCGCGTTGCGGGGCGATAGCTGAATAATTCTCAACCAATTAAAAAAACACTATTATAGTTTTGCTAGAAAAAAAAAAATAAAACGACAACAAAACCGTAAATTTGAACTTAGGGCAAAACTGCAATTTGTCAGGATTAATGAGCGAGCGTGAGCCAGCTCCTTGACCAAAAAAAATGGAGTCAACCAATTAAAACAAAATACTTTTATAGTTTTGCTAAAAAAACTAAAACGATAACAATACTGTAACTTTGAACTGATGGCAAAGTTGTATTTTTGGACTAGGGGTGTGCAGAATTCGTTTCGAATTCGAAAAATTCGAAATTCGTTTAAGTTCGATTCGATTATTAAGAATTCGTTTCGATTATAAGAATTCGAATTCGAATTCGAATTCGATTCGACTCAAGTAAATCGAATACGAATCGAATACGAATTTATAATTTCAAATTCGATTCGATTCGAAATTCGAATAAAAATTATACACTTTTATTTATTATTTTTATATATAATATATATAACTTTTATTAGGCTATACTATAAATTATTTTCAATTTTTTTTTCCAAGTATTAAAATTACCCATTATCAAACCCACTACATGGCTCATAACTAAAACCAAAGTAACAAATCTATCAATAGATTTCTAAGCATAAAAATATTAACTTGTAATGTGGAGTAGTTATTCCCGACTTCTCGTTTTGAATTTTAGACTTGTGGTACTTTATTTGGAATTTTTTAATGTGATATCGTGCTTTATGGCTGCTTTAAAATTTATGTTTCATTTTGAATGTTTTTTACATGTTTTTAAAGAATCTGAATAAATCGAATTTATTCGAATTTGATTCGAATTTTTAATCGAATACGAATCGAATACGAATTGGGATTTTTATTTGAATACGAATTCGAATCGAATTCGGTAGGTTTTAATCGAATACGAATTCAAGGAAAAATAAAAATTATTCGAACAATTCGATTCGAATAATTCGAAAATTCGATATTCGATTCGATGAACACCCCTATTTTGGACTGGGGTAAAATCATAATTTGGCAAAAGTTAAAGTGATGGCAATATTGTAAATTTGAAGCAGGGGAAATTTGTAAGTTTGCACAGGGGCAAATTCGTAATTTTGAACTTGGGGTAAAATTGTAATATAAATTTGAACAAATGGCAAAATCATGAATTTAAGTTGGGGGCAAAACCATAATTCATAATTTTAAACTGGAGCAAAATCGTAATTTTGAGTTGGGTGCAAAAGCATAATTTTATTTTGAACTTGGGCAAAAACGTAATTTTGAAATGAGGGTGAAATCATAATTTTTGAAACGGGGGTAAAATCATATTTTTTAACTAAGGGTAAAATCGTAATTTTATGCTGGTGGCAAAACCATAATTTTATTTTGAATTGGGGGCAAAATTATAATTGTAAACCGATGGCAAAATAGTAATTTTTAGCTGGGGGCAAAAATATAATTTTATTTTGAACTGAGAGCAAAATTGTAATTTTAAACTGGGGATAAAATCGTAATTCTGAATCTCGAGGACAAAATAGTAATTTTTAGCTGGGGGCAAAAGCATAAATTTATTTGAACTGGGGGCAGAAACGTAATTTTAAATCGTAATTTTTAGTTCGGGGCAAAAGCATAATTTTATTTTCAACTAAGGGCAAAAACATAATTTTAAACTTAAAGTGAAACCATAATTTTAAATTAGAAATAAAATCCTAAATTGATTGAACCAATTGAGGAGTGTCTTATCCATGGTCCAAACATCCAAACTTCCCCAACGGAATTCCTCCATAATGTGGATAAACCTAACAAACTTGTACACCTCATCCGGACTTACTCACAAACTTCACATTGTGGATGCTATAGCATGTTTATTATAAAAATATCATGTTCTTAATTATTTATTATAAAAATATCATGTTCTTCACCAAAAAATTACGATCAAATTGACGTATTTCTCAGCAAATTATCATCTAACATACTAGATCCTAGCAAGACTTTTAGAACTTAAAAGAGTCCAACGAATTCAATGATAAGATTACAACATCAACTACGGAGTACGGAGGTACAAACAATCTCAAGGGGCAGTCTGGAGAAGATATTAAGTCGAAGGAATAAACGAGTAAAATAATAATTAAAGTTATTTAATTATTATTTGAATTATTTATTATTATTAGTTGTTTAGATAAGTATTGTTTAGTATTTGAGTTAGAGAAGAAAAAGAATTCGTATTAGTCTAGGATGTTTAGTCTTGAAATATTTGAGTCTTCGTAATCAAGTTTATTCATTCACGAAAGTTAATAGAAGTAATTCGTGAATCACGTTCGTATTCATCTCTCTGATTCTTGCATTAATGAGTCATGAATGGATTACATATTTGGGTTGTTTTCCGTTGTGTATTGACTCCTTCGGCTATTTGGTTTGTTACTCGTGTTATGGGGAGTACCATTTAGGAAGGTCGGTGGTGAATGGTGATCAGTTTAGCGACGGTTTTTCGGGTGATTTTGGAACTAGAAAAACGAGTGTGTCGCGGAAGAAACGAAACCTAGGGAAGCTAACAAATTCGCCTGACGGTATATGCTCGTATTTTTGTTGAAGGTGACCCATCCGTTTCCGGTTCAGAGGTGTTTCCGATCAAAGGTGTCCAGGTACCGATTGCAGTAAGTTTTCGATCGCAGTGAAGAACCAATCAAGAAAACTGAAACGATGACAGAGTTACAAGTAGTAGGGTGAACAAAAGAAGAAGACTCGTTCAAAGGCAGTGGTAAAAGATCGCGATCAGATCTTGGTAAACCCTTTGATCAAATTTGGTTGATGGCAGTTGGTAAGTCATCCCTTCTTACAGTTGATCGAGTTTTGTTATTGGTCAAGTTCAAATATTCGATTGAAGTGGGTTTGAAGGATAGTTCGCGTGCTACTTGAAAGGCGTTCGAGGGCCTCTTGAAGTCCTATCAAAAGGGTCCGTGACTACCAGTCAAAGTGTCAGTTCCACTTGTATCAACAACAGGATGCGGTTCTGGACCGCATCGCTATGTGCGGTAACCGCAGTGATTACCGCATCCCTTGTTGTGACGAAAACACTCATTTTCATACACAAGGTAAGTCTCCTTATCTTTTCCCGAGTGGGAAAGCAAACCGGATCGCGCGTGCCCGCACGAACACAGGTGAATCTTTGTTAGTAGGGGTAACGAGCCGGGTACAGGGGCGCAGCTTCCTTGGGGCGGAAGGGGGCGCCTGCCCCCCCCCCCCCGAACTTTTCGTAGTGTTATGAACAGTACCTTCGTATATAAATTTTTAGGTATATACGTTTTCGCCCCCTCCGGAATTGGGAAAAATCGACCTCCCAAGCTTCGCCAATGGCCGGGTAAATGGTCACTCGCGACTAAGCCTGGTGTGAGATTTGGGACCATACCCCTTCAATTAGTGTTAGGTTATGTTCCTAATCACAGACTGAATCAGCCATCCAAGTGTTTACAGAAATGTTAGGAAATGGACAGTATCCCACAAATTACACAAATGAAGTTGTTTTAAACTCTTGTTCTGCATTGTATGATGTTAAGATGGGGAAGCAGGTTCATGGAATCATGGGCATGTCTTGGAATATGGACTTAAGGGTGACACAATCATTGGAAATTCACAATGCAGGTTCATTGCGGTTGTTTAGTGCAGAGCCGTTCCTACGTTTTCGGAGGCCCTAAGCAAACTACAAAATGGAGGCCCAATTTCGCTATTGACAACATTAGAGGTGCAAAAATCGGGTTTTTCTAATACCCAATTTCGGGAACCAAACCGTGTTTCGGTATGATCGGGTATTAGAAATCGGGTTTTTTAGATACCTAGACATTAATACCCTATTTTCTATTTTTTACACAATATAAATCCATTTTATATTTAGTTTGCTTTGTATTTGATAAAAATACTTGAAATAATTACAGTATCACAACTTTATTTAATTAATATATCTCAGTCTTTCGTTTAATGTCACTAGAAGGATGCGCCAAAAGGGTAAAAAAAAAATTACATTGCTTATGAGTCTTTCGTTTAATGTCACCAGAAGGATGCGCCAAAAGGAAAAAAAAAATATTTTGCTTATGAGATTCGAGCTAGGGTCTTTACAATACTAGGGCAGGACTAATACAACTAAAGAAGGGTATTGAGCCAAATGAGTTTTTTTAAGTACTGTCTTGAGTTTATGTGACCTGCCTCATTAATATTTTGAGTTCAACCTATTGTGCCATTTATCTTGTTAAATGTGTCTTGTCATGGTGTTATTGAAGTAGCTATATTTAATTGTCTGGTAAATGGCTTATTTAAACATGTATGTGCTAGTGTTAGAGTTAAACGCATCGTGTCCGGGTTAATCGTGGTGTTAAATGTTTCTTGTCAATCACAACTAAGTATTGCCATTAAAATTACATCATATCTAATGTTTATATACATACAATCAAAGGATTATTAGACCAACCATTTGATAAATCTTTATGATAAATCAAAATCTGCAGCCGTCAATAGTTCAATATTGCATATAATTTTAACTTTTAGTTCTTACCGGTTATATGGATTTAACATATATCTTTTGGGGTGTTTAAATCATTCAAAATTTTCAACACTTGTGTAGTGAAGGCTTCCAACTACTTCAAATACTTGTAGAAAACAAGTTAACAAAACATAGCTACATCAAAACAAACAAGGCATCGTCTTTAACCATAGTAATAGATCATAATTAAAATAAGCTCCTCCAATTTGTCGCCTTCGTTATCGCTCCCGGTATTCTTAAAACAAGATGGATGGTTGATTCATGGTGGACGTCATAGTCGGCAAGGGTATGGCTGTCTTCCAGTTGCTTGTTGCCATAAATCAATCTCTGCTGGCAGTGGGGAGTACCTTCCATATTATAGATAGCTGATTTCACATTCTGGATGGTGTCGAAGGGTTTGACTTCCACAGTAATGGTCTTTCCATCGAGGGTCTTGATAAATATGTGCATGAATCCCCGTGATATACGTATAACTGTAAGTGTTGATTTATTGTTGATGTTATAGCTAGCAAGGGTATCAGTGTCGTGGAGAACCATCTTGTTGAAGATCAACTCCTGAGCTTCAAGTGGAATATGCACCTCATTCTGGATCTTGGCTTTTATGTTGTGGATGGTGTAGGAGGGTTTGACTTCCAGAGTAATGGTCTGATCTTCGGTGAAGGTCTTGATGAATATATTCATGAATCCCTTTAATCCCCTTGATCGTTGCAAAAGCGTGAGGGTTGATTTCTCCTTGATCTGGAAGTCGAGAAGGGTCGCGCTGTCCTCAAGAACTACTTTGTTGAAAATCAACACCTGCTCGTCAACAGGAATACCTTCCTTACGCTTGATCTCCGATTTCACTTTGGTGATGGTGTCTGTAGGGTGGACGAACAAAGAGATGGTCTTTCCAGTGTACGAATTCACAAATATTTCCATAGATTTCTCATATTTTACCATGCTTGTGAGGGTGGATCCGTTGATAATGTTGAAGTCAGCAAGCGTGTCATTATCGTCGTCAAGAACAATTTCATTGAAGATTAGCACATTCCCACTACCACCATAATGAGCAAAAAACTTGGCTTTCACGTTGCCGATGGTGTCTGAGGGTTTGACTTCAAGCGGAAAAATCAAATGGTAGGGGCCAAGATCCTGCACGAATATATTCATCTTTGAGTTGCGCATAAGTTTGAGGGTGGATCCCTTCTCGATGCGCAAGTCCCCAATGGTGTCGGTGTCCTGAAGAAGCATTTCATCTAAGATGAGTTCCTGCTGGCGACACGGAATACCTTCCTTAGCCTCAATCTGGAGTTTAATGGTGCGAATGGTGTCTAGTTCTTTAACTTGAAGAGAGATGATCTTACCGGTGGCGGTCATCGCTAAGATACAGTAAAACACCCACAAAGATTGAAGTAAATGGCCACTAAATCAAACCATCAACATAGATCGAAACATAATGATGTTATGAATAACAAATATCCAAACAACGGCAATGATAACATATCTAATAAAACGGAAATATTTAAGTGATGAGAAGAATGCTTACCCTTTATCTTGCCATCGTCGCTTTCATTGGCTTCAGAATAATGGTCGACATCGTCGATGGGGTTTTTCCTCATTCGGTTATCAGGCCTATCATCTCCATCTCTGTTTGGTTTCTTCAAGGAAGAACCGTCAGCCATTATCTTTGGTTTTCTGGTTAGTTTTGAGAGAGAGAAGAAAGGAGGGTGAGGGTTTTGAATTGGTTTTCAGGTGAATTACTTCGTACATCATAGTAAAACTTGCACGCTTTATTGTTTGTGGGAGGTTAATTTTTTATTGTTATTTTTTTCAATTTTTCAATTGGGTGTTTATATTTAGTAAAGGTTTTTCTTAAGAGTCAATTTCATGACATTACCAGAAATATTGTATAAAATAATTTGTTTAATTTTATTTTTTTAAATAGTTAAATTATTAAACGTGTACGTAGTGGTTAAATTGACATGCTTAACTCGTTCAGTTTATGTTGTTTACTTGTTTGGACCAAATCTAGAGACTTATAAATGTTGAGAGAATGGACCACACCGATTTAACATCGGTTGGTTTCAGTCAAACCCGTTCTTTGGTACTAGTTCTAACTTTCGTCTCGATGTTTTCATGGTGATATATCGACTTAAAAAACTTCTTCTATGCAGGATCTTGCTTGCTCGATATATACGTGACAAATGAAAGTAACGATTAGGATGCCATATTTCCTAATGCACGCCTCAAGTCGCCGTATTTTTCTTGCTATCAAAAGGCAGTTTGATGACTCGGGAGTACACATACATCCATATCAATACTTATTTAAATAAGTAATTGGTTGCATTACTTGTCATAATTATGTTGACGGGTTATTTTGGATCATGTTTTTTGGTAGATTGGATCATGATCCTTTATGTTACGCGGCGCGTGTCCGTGCTTTTCCATTTGGTTGGCTGGTTGCATGCTTTTTAAGAGGTTGAATTCGCCCACAATTGATGGCCCAATGGAGTTTGCCATTTACTTTGGATTGGCTTTGGGCACATGCTTAATTTAATAGTCTCTCTCCATACTCTCACTTCTATTCGTTTAGTCATGCGATATGTAAATTTAGGAATTGTGGTTAGGATTGTTTGTTAGTTTACCTAGCCCTAGTGATTTGGTTACCCAATGGTCGTTTTGGGTCAAACCGTGTGTTTATTTCCTCGTATAGCATCCATTTTGATTTCTAAGCTAACCCAAAATCTAAAACCAACGGCCCAACATAAGCCCATAACATAATACCAAAAAACCTCCCTATTTGTTTGGGCCAAACATAAAGCCAAGAGAATAACAACTAAATGAGCTAAACACAATATGCAAGTTGCAAATATATCTACACCGTCCATGATGATGATCGTGAATCCAAGGCCATGTGAAGGAGGCACCCCAGAATCCAAGGCCATGTGAAGGATGCACCCCATTGATCAATCCCATCTTACACGGATCATGCCCACATGTTAGCATTGTACTTTGAATCTCTAGTTAGTTAGGAGCGTAACAAATCGGGTCCACCACTGACCATTGCAACCGCTACAACCATCATGAGGATACGCTTGTGTTTCTTTAAAGTACATCTTGTCCGTTGGTTGTCATTATCACACGGATTGCCAAGGTGGCAATCCATCCAATCCAAAATTCAAACAAGACATCTTTTAGACAACAACTAAACCCAACAGAGATCCGCATAGCGAGCAGGCTAGCTTTCAAAATCCAAGCCCGGCCCCATAAAAGAATACATGAGTCCAAGATCCTACACGCTTGGGCTGGAAAGTATGGGCCATTAGTCATACTAAGGAAACCCAACCCCTTTAAAGGGTCACCCTTAAAAGACCAGTTAGCCTTGCTCCTTGTCATAATGTAATCATTCCAGCACATAAAAGCTTTAGCCCAATAGCCCAAACAGTAATCATCCATAACTATCAGCCTACTCAGGCCCAATTCCCTCTTTATAAAGACCACAACCAATTAAAACGCCCAACAAGAATACTTCCCAACCAAGAAACTGAAATCATAGTACATATTGAGATACCTTGTGAACCAGATTGTCCAGTTTTGGCTTCACAATTAGTTCGGTGATGTATACCTCCCACTCCATGTGCCCAGGCTTGAACAAAGTGCAATCGGGGCTGTACCCTGCCCAAATCCCTGCTTCAACCATCGGAATCCAAAATCAATTGAATGGACCAACATTAATCTCCCCTTTCCTTATAGCTCCAACACAATGCCCATTCCAACCAATTAACAGAACCCGTCTATGTAAAAGAAAACACTGACTAACAATCCACTACAAAGAATTGGTCAGATTTTGACCTTTGCTAAAAATGACCTCCACTAACATAGTGTTAATCAAGATAACAACGAAAAATTCACATGATAATAATGAAAAAAATGTAGCTAAGATCATTATCCAGACAAGATAAAATTTATAGAAAAAGAACCCCGGTAGTTATAATAAGTTTCAAAACACATATTTGATCTCCTTAACTATAAACAATACTCAAGGTTATAAAGAGAAAAGGCTGACCCGAATGAGATATACTGGCACGGTTTTTTAACCAAAGGGTGTTCAAAAAAAAAAAAAAAAAAAATACTGTTTTGAGGTGGAAAATAGCATCAAAAAACATTTTTCATAATGCTTCCTTATGTAACCTTTTTTTTTTGAAAGGTGTGATTATTCGCGAATGTCGGGAGGTATAGCATACGTTGTCTTAACCGGGTCCGCGCTAGGGAGCCCCTTCGCACAATAGATCCCCAATTTAAACCTCTCAATGAGAAACCCCTTTCACCCAGACTCGAACTTGAGACCTGGAGGGGAAAACTCACCCGGCCCACCATAGATGGAACTTAAATACCTGTGGCCACCACTAGAGCACTAGTGATGGTTCCTTATGTCTCCTAGGCTTTTAAAATAACCGTATTGACCAAGTGTTTAGGAGTCTTGCACAGACTCAAATGTGAACCACAAAATCCCATAGAGAAAGGGCTCAGACACAGACTCAAATGTGAACCACAAACAGGTTGACTCTATAAACAAACATAAAGGGAATCCCAAATGTGTACTACAAAATGCAAATTTGTAGTGATCGAAGGCTTCCAACTATATTAGATAAATACTTGTAGACAAATTAGAAATTAGAGCTACATCAAAAAGACACAAGACATCGTCTTTTTACCATACTAACGGATATTAAGATACGCCGCTCTAATCTATTACCTTCATCATCCCCTTAATCTTAAAACAAGATGGATGATTGATTCCCTGTGGACGCCATGGTCAGCAAGGGTACGCCCCTCCGCCAGTAGTTTTTCGTTAAATATCAGTCTTTGTTGGTCGCATGGAATACCTACCAGATTTTGTATCTTCGATTGCACATTCTCAGTGGTGTCGGAGGATTCAACTTCTAGAGTAATGGTCTTTCCATTTAGGGTCCTGATAAATATACGCATTAATCCCGGTGATGCACGCATAACCGTGAGTGTGGATTCGTTTTTGATATTATAGCTAGAAAGGGTATCAATGCCATAGAGAACCACCTCGTTGAAGATCAACTCCTGCCGGCGATGCGGAATATGCACCTTATCCTGGATTTTGGCCTTTACATTGTTGACAGTGTCCGAGGGTTTAACCATCTGAGTAATGATCTCTCCGGTAAGCATCTTGATGAATATCTTCATGGATTCCTTTGATCCCCTTGATCTACGCATAAGCGTGAGGGTCGATTTCCTGTTGATGTTGAAGTCGAAAAGGGTCCCACTGTCCTCAAGAACCAGTTCGTTGAAGATCAACACCTGCTCCCCATATTGAATATCTTCCTCATATAGGAGCATCGATTTCACCTTGCTGATGGTGTATGTGGGGTTGACTAACAAGGAGATGGTCTTTCCGGTGTAAGAATTCACAAATATTTCCATAGATTTCTCATATTTAACCATGCTTGTGAGGGTGGATCCGTTGATAATGTTGAAGTCCGCAAGGGTGTGCTTATCGTTAAGGACAATTTCATTATAGATCAGCACATCCCCGGATCTTCTCATCTTGGCTTTCACATTGCCGATGGTGTCTGAGGGTTCGACTTCAAGAGACAAAGTCTCTGGGCAGGGGCCGAGGATCTTGACAAATATCTTCATGAATCCATTTGAGTTACGCATAAGTTTGAGTGTGGATTCCTTCTTGATGCACAAGTTCGCAAGGATATCGGTGTCTTGAAGAATCATTTCATCGAATATCAGTTCCTGCTGGTGGCACGGAATACTTTCCGCATCCTTGATTTTGATTTTAATGTCGCCAATGGTGTCCAAGCCTTTAACATTAAGCGAGATAATCTTACTGGTGACGGTCATCACTAAGATACAATAAAACACACACAAAGATGCAAGTAAATTACAAACCAAGCACTAAATTAACCAGCAAAAAGCTCGAAAAATAAGCACGGTTAGAACTAGACAGAGAGCTAAAAGTGATACAAAAATTCGTGCCTTAAGTGTTTACAAAACAAACCCAATAATCTAGTAAATCATACGCAGATTAGCCCTGAAACAACAAAATACTGAAACAATGAGGGTGATTAGAAGAATGCTTACCCTTTATCTGGCCATCGTCGTTCTCCTCGGCTTCAAAATAACTGTCGGCGTCGTCACTGGGGTTTTTTCTCTTCCGGTTACCAGACCGATCGTCTTCGTCTCCACTCGGTTCCGTCAACGAAGCCATTCCTCTTCCACTTGGTTTCTCGAAAATGTTTTAGATAGGAGGGAGATACAGAGAAGTTATGAGGGTTTTGTTTTGATTAGGACGTGGGGTATGGGGCGGGGGTTTGGGCGTGGGTTGGGGTAAAACGCCAAGTCACTACCTTGGGGGCTTGGGTTAGGCGTGGGTTTTGGGCGTGGCTCCCATTGGCGTGGGTTTGAAGCCGGGCGTGGGGCGGGCTAGTAAGTGACATGGCAGGCTCTCAATGGCCAAACCAAACTCATGCCCCCCAACCCAAGCCTCACCATACACCATAGGCGTGGGTTTGAGTGGTGGAGGGGCTCCCATTCCACGTGTCAACTAATGCCCCAACCCAAGCCCCACCATACCCCATGGTCTTAGGGTGGTCATCACCCATTACTCACTTAAAACTTCCAATCAAGTTCTGCCACATCATCGAGTTTTATTCTATCACTAGTGATGAATTTTAATGGAAATGTCCATCACTCACCACACCCAACAATAACAATTTCACTCAAACAATCACACGTGATGGTGGCCACGCATGATGAGAAGGAGTGACGGACTGACGGTGGTGTATGGATAATGAGAACGAGTGATGGGGGTGGTATAACGGACCACCCCGGGTCCCCTTACTGCGATCAACTTCAAAAGTTCATGGTTGTACTATATGCACCCTTTTGTGGAGTAAATAAAATATGGAAAAATTACAAATTTTGTCCTTTATCTTTATACCACTTTTCAGGCGGTATCATTTTTAACGAATGTTGACAGGCGGTGTCCTTTACTATGTATTTTGTTGCAAGTTTAGTCCTTTACACCCAACCCAGTTAAAAAACCCTGTTAATTGTTGACAGGCGGTGTCCTTTACTATGTATTTTGTTGCAAGTTTAGTCCTTTACCTAGGTATTTTGTTGCAAGTTTAGTCCTTTACACCCAACAATTAACAGGGTTTTTTAACTGGGTTGGGTATAAAGGACTAAACTTGCAACAAAATCCCTAGTAAAGGACACCGCTTGTCAACATTCATTAAAAAGGACACCGCCTGAAAAGTGTTATAAAGATAAAGGACAAAACTTGTAATTTTTCCATAAACTATTTACTTTCGTTTTTGTTTTTCAAATCGGGTAACCAAACTACGGGGTTGTTTGTTTACCTCTTAATGAGTTTCTTAATGGTTCACACTTCCTACTGGTTCAGCACTTAATGGTTCAGACTGTTTGTTTCATAAGCAGATATCTGAATGGTTCAGACATTTGCTTCCAAATGTTTAAGTATTATACAGATTCAGAATGGTTAAGATCTCTAATCTGAATTGGTCAGACATTTGTCTATGAAAGGTTAAGCATTATAATACCTCTTAATGTTTCAAAACTCTTACTGGTTCAGCACTTAATGGTTCAGACATCTTACCGGTTCAGCACTTAACCATTTAGAAATTGCCAAACAGCCCCTACAACTTATTTCTAGTTTTGTCACTAGATTTGACTATTTATTTTAAACAAATGTTTTTCTTATGAAAATTCAAAAGAATAATAATAATAATAATAATAATAATAATAATAATAATAATAATAATAATAATAATAATAATAATAATAATAATAATAATAATGTTTTATAGTGTTATATATAGTATGTTCCTCAAAATATAATGTTTATTGTTTAGAATGATCTTTTAACACTTTAACCCGTTTATTTAGACTGAGTCATATTCGCGTTGACATATTTAAGTGGTTTACTTTAACACTTGACATGGGTTGGAAACCGAACAAAACTAAATATTCAAAATGCTGAGATGGGGAACTATCAGTGGCGGACCTAGGAATTTTTTCATGGGATTGCGGAATATTTTCAAAGATTTTAGGCCCCTATCTGTATAAAAATATCGGTTCATAGCGGGTCGGGTCGGATCATGTAAGACAAAAGAACATCAAACTAAAATTTATAAATCATCAAAAATTACTCGTCAAACGTCATTACAAATTACAAACGTATTTAAAATTGTGTCCTACAGGTTTTTTTTTTAAATATATCCAAAATATCATCTAAAGATACTAAACACGCCATAAGTTCATTACATTCTGACTCATTGTTCCTAACATATATAATTTGCTCCACAAGTTCATAAAACAACACTAAACACTTAAACAAAAAAACAATCATGTTCAACCATAGCCCATAACTTTCAATTATATTTTTAAACATTCAAGCCCTAATATTAAATGTTGATTACTTGTAACTAATCATTTAAACAAACAAAGCTATAAATAAAACAACAAAATCATTTAACTACAAGTCTAAAAATACAAAAAAAATCAAAGAAATATAAAAAGATTAAACCCTTACACATCTATATTTTCTCCTAATCATCACATCAAACAAAATAAATAAATAAACCATACTAGTTCTATATTGGAATTCTGATGTAATATGGGTCGGTCCAACTGGAATTTTGGTATTTCCGGTAAAAAAAGCCACCAGGTCGTGAGCAGTGGCGTCAAGTCGCTTGGAGTTTTTTTTGAGGCGGGATTTGGAAATGGAATGAGTGAATGGGTTTGGATTATTTTATTTAGTTCAAATTTCTTTAGGTTGGGTTGGGCTTCGGCTTGTGTTAATAAAAATTGATTGCAGATTGGGCTTTAATTGGATGAAATAAATAAGTGAATAAGTGGTTAATAATTATTTTTTTTCTAAGTGGGGCGTTTGAAAATTTTCAAGGGGTGCGGGTGAAAAATTACAAGGGGTGCGGTCGGGATTTCCGGCGAAAAATAACACTAAAAAATATTTTTTCAGGAGGTGCGTCCGCCCACCCTTGGCTTAGGGTGGGTACGCCCCTAGGAATCATGACGGTATAGCATCAATGGGCCTAGTTTGAGTCAATTAGAATTTCAGCACCGGTTTGTAACATTCATGTGAATGGGTAATACCCGGTCCAAAAGTTTCTTTGGCGTGAGATCTTGCTTACTCAATACCTAACACATTAGAGTATGTTGTTGTGTAATTCAAATTGAGGAAGCAATCACATGGACGTGGGTTTAAACGGATAGGAAGCATTCTCATGCACATGGGGTTTAACGAGTTTTAGCTATTTGGTTTCAGTTAGCAGTTAGCACCGCTAGTTTGTTAGTAGAGATTCGAGTCCGTTGGTTTAGTTGTTATTTAATATTTGTGTTCTTGTTTAAGTTTAAGTCAGTTTATCATTTGATGTATGCATTTTCACATTAATCAGAAAATTCTTTGAGTTCATATTTGTGTTTATTATTATCAAATTTAAATTATGATCAAGTATTCTTTTATCAACATTGTGGTATCCGAGCTAGTGTAGGAACTTTTGTCGAGTAAAATCAGAAGACAATGGCCGAGAAATCAAGTGTATGACCGCAAAACCAAAACGTTCATGTATTCAAGGGAGATAGCTATGAGTACTCAAGTATTCGCATGAAAACAATGCTCAAATCCCAAGAGTTGTTTGATACGGTTGAGTGAGTCAAGTTTCAATGCTTGTGGTGCAGATCAAACTACACTCAAGGAGGCAAGGAAGAAGGATGTTAAGACCATGCCCATCGTTCAACAGGTTGTGGACGATCAGTTGTTTTTCCAGAATTGTTGCTTCTTATACCGCCAAGGAGAGAAATGAGTTTCATACTAACTCTAAAGGAAGTCAAGCTTCAAGGTTTGAGGAGGCAATTTGAGAACCTGTGCATGAAATAAAGAGAAATAGTCGGCGATTATCTCTGGTGTGTCATGAAACAAAGAGGAAGCCTTCATTGAAGACCAACAACTATTTCTAGCATGCGTTACAAAAGAATTAAGCCAGTCACAACAATACTTGTTCATGGCAAATGTCTCTTCTGATAACGTTACCAGTTGTATTTGGTTCTGGAGATAAGAAAGAATTAGCTAGCCACTGACGGTAAAAGTGTAGGCAAGTTTAATACAGAAAATGGTAAAGTTAAACTTTTGGAAGATGTATACTATGCTCCACGATTGGTGTATAACATCCTGAGCGTCGGTTAATTAATTTAAAAGGGATACTCATTGTAGTTTAATAATGGTTAATGTGTCATTACAAAGAGTACTGACTCAGGCTATGGTCTTATAAGAATAGTGACGTCAAGTAAGGACATGTTCTTATTAGATGCATCAAAAGCTCAACTAGGTATTTCAAGAGCACGAAATGATATTGCCACAAGACTATGGCATCTCAAGGACAGTCATCTTCATTTAAAAGGTCTCAAAACTATTCAAGACAAAGAAATGGTGTAGGGCTTCCCACAATCATATAAATGGAGGTTTGTGCTCAGTGTGGTATATAAATGGAAATAACTACTGCCTGCACCCCATAACAGAAGGGGAGGGGGGGGGGGGGGGGGGCATAAAGGAATTGAAGACTGGAAGAGCTGGTTAATTATGGAGATGGCCAAGAGTATGATCAAGAGTAGAGGTCTGCCAAACTACTTATGGGCTTGCTACTACTGTCTATCTTTTAATTATATCTCCTACGAAAGTTGTTCTTTATTACGTTCCCCTCCAAGTTACCTAAGAATCTTTGGGTGTTTAGCATATGGTCTAGTTCCCTCTCAAGCTAGAAAAAAAATCTTAATAACAAGTTTGAGAAATGTATCTTCATATATTGGATACTCATCCCAGTCAAATTGCTCGTGATATATATGATCATATTACTTATGTTGAGACAGTCGAGAAAGAAGAATGGAAGCAAGCAATGGTAGAATAACTGAAGGCCATTGAAAAGAATAACACCTAGCGTTTGGTAAGCTTACCGAACAATATAAATGTAGCAGGTCTAAAATGGTTGTTTAGGAACAAGCTTGGACCTTATGATGAAATTCTGGGACATAAAGCTCGTTTGGTGGCAAAGGGCTATTTACAACATAAAAAAGGGTAATTTGCACGGTACCCCTGAATGCGGAAGGGATCCCCTTCCCAAGCTAGCGACCCGGCAACGCTGCCTGGCGGTGAATACCCAGCCGAGTTCAAGGGGAGCGAAGAGCCTGCAAGCAGGATTCGAACCCGCGCCACATTGGACTCCCGAACCGGTTTTAGATGGGTGCCGATGGCCACTGGGCTGACAAGATTTTCAAGAAAATTGTGCCAAGGTTAATGCTTTGAAACCACTGGAATTGTCCTAGCCACAATAGCTCAGTTGGGATGACAAAGCATATCATCTGAAAAGGCCTTATATGAGTTAAAGCAGACTCCTAGAGCCTGGCCAGTATTACAAACAAGGTTAAAAGGCTAGAAATAATATGGTTACAATCAATAATGTTGCTTAAAAATTTACACATCAAATTTAATGTTTTAGTTGAAGATAGTCTTTAGCTTTTCTATTGAGGGTGTGTGTTTTTAAAAATTAGTAGATAGTAACACTATTATAGTGTATGCTTTCAACTAATTTAACACACGTTGACAACAAATTTACAAAACAGAACTGCATTAAAAGACACTAAGACAATGTGTTTTAGTACAATATATAATGGATCATAAGATGTGCTTCTCTAATCTCCTATTAAGCGTACCACACTATCAATGGTTGATTTCTCGTGGATGTGGTAGTCAGCAAGCGTAAGGCTGTCAATCAAACCCCTTCCGTCAAAGAGCAGGGTTAGCTGACAGCGCGGGAGACCTTCCATATCCGCAATCTTGGAAACCACATTGTAAACAGTGTCCGAGGGTTTGACTTTCATATTAATGGTCTTTCCAGACATAGTCTTGATGAATATATGCATATGTCCCGTTGATTTACAGACAAGTGTGAGTGTGGATTCCTCACCGATGTTAGAGTCAGCAATGGTGTCGATATTGTCTAGAACCACTTCATTGAAGATCAACTCCTGCTCCTCATGGGGAATATCCATCTTATCCTGGATCTTGGATTTTACATTGCCAATGGTATAAGAGGGGTTGACTTCCACGGTAATGGCATATCCTTTTAAGGTCTTGATAGATATCTGCATTAATCCTCTCGATCTACGCATAAGTGCAAGAGTCGATTCCCCCTTGATGTGAAAGTCAAAAAGGGTCCCGCTGTTCTCAAGAGCCATTCCATTGAAGATCATCACCTGCTCGTCAACAGGAATACGTTCCTGATAAAAGATCGTCAATTTCACGTTAGCGATGGTGTCTGTTGGGGTGACTAACAAAGAGATGGTCTTTCTGGTGAGAATATTCACAAATATTTCCATCTTTCTGTCTGCTTTATCAATGCACGTGAGTATGGATCCGTTGACGACGTGGAAGTGAGCAAGGGTATCGTTATCTTCAAGAACAACATCATTGAACATCAGCACGCGCCGATAACCACCCATTATTTTGGCTTTTACGTTGCCGACGGTGTCGGAAGGTTTGACTTCAAGAGAATAGATGATCCTTCCTTCCAGGTTCTTGATGAATATGTTCATGAAACCAACTGATTCACGGGTAGACTCCTTCTTAATGGGCAAGTTGGCAAGGCTATTATTGGTGTATTTAGAAACATTTTCTTTGAAGAAGAGTTCCTGCTGGTGAATACGGATATGTTCGTTAGCCTGGATCTTGAGTTTTATTTCACGGATGGTGTCTGATCCTTTGACTGGAAGAGGGATGACTTCACCAGTGGATGTTACAACTAAAATTGAATGAAAGAAAAACATCAAGTTAATTGACAAACTAACTACCACTACATCAAACCAAGAGCAAAATCCCAAATATATTTGAAATGTATACAAAATATGCCCAAAGAACCAAATAAATTTACACCAAAATTTAGCAAATATTCAAATAATGAATGATGCAAATTGCAAAGAAACAAAGAGATCCAAGTAAATTGACAACGCTGCCACTAAATCAAACCAAGAGCAATATCCATCCACATTCTATAAAACCCTAACGATTAGTCTTCTAAATGTTAAAAAAAAAAAAATCTAATAAATTAGTTTTAAAACAACAAAGCAACACAAAGACGAAGAATCCTAACCGTTTATCTCGTCATCGTCTGTGGAATCACTGGGGGTGTTTGGGATTCCTATTAAAAGTGACTTTTTAGAGCAAAAAGGACTTTGAGAAGAGAAGGAACCCCAAACATCATCTGAGAAGTTCTTCTGAAGCAAAAGGAATCCCAAACATAATGAAAATAAGGACTTTCAGAGTTAATTTTGTCTTCAAAAAGGAGTTTTTGAGAAGTCTGGATTTCTTACTTCTGGATCTTGAGAAGGACTTTTGAGAAGGAGAAGTTCAAAAGGAATCCCAAACACAACCACTCTCAAAGTAATCTTTTCGTTTTTTCGACGAAGCCATTCTTCTGCACTTTTTCTCGATTAAGAAATTAGAAAGAGGGATATACACAAAGATTCGTGCGCTAAGTTCATAGTACTATTGTACTTCAAAGTTTATGCTTAACATGGTTGTACGTTTCTTTGTTAAAGTTGCAACTCAGTCTTGATATGAAAGTCTCGGCCTAGGGCTTTATTTCTTAACATAGGGTATGTTTGTCAAAATTAGCTGGTAGTTGGAAACTAAAATCGTTAGCTGTTGGCTAGTAGCTGTAGTTTTTTAGATATATTTGGTGTTTGCTAGAGTAGTTGGAGCTTTTAATAAAATGTATAAAATGACCAAAATAGACATAACTAAAAATTTAGAAAGTTGGTGCATTAAAAAGTTCCTTATTTTTAGAGGTTAAAATAGTAATTTTTTCCCTAAAAGTTTGTAGCTCCTTCTAAACGCTACTAGTAGTAGCGTTCAACCAAAAGCTTCAAGCTTCTAACCTAAAAGTTTAAATCTCCTTTAACCAAACAAGACTTTTTATTGAGTATGAACTTTTCTTAAAAGCTTAAACCTAGAAGCTCCTAAAAGCTTTACGCAAAACATACCCATATTGTTTGAATTTCCATAATCAAATTATAAACTTTAAAACGTAAATTTTAAATATATCTAAATATTTTATACATTCATAATTTAATTATAATCTTTAAAACGTAAATTTTAAATGTATCTAAATATTTTAATGAGTTAATTGCCAAAATCGTCCATGTGGTTTGGGCACGTTTGCCATTTTCATCCAAAATCACACTTTTGTACCAAATTGCCCCCAACGTTTGTAACTTTTTGCCATTTTCATCCAAACCACTAACTTAGTTTATTTTTTCTGTTAAGTTGAGGATATTTGGATGAAACTGGCAAATATAAAACCACAGGGACGATTTTGGCAATTTACTCAAACCCTTTTTAATTTCTTTTATTTAATTATTTTTGTTACATATATAATAAAAAAGAATATACATGGAGTTTTTAGAAAAAAAATTAATAGCTTTGTGACATAATTTTTATAAATTTCATCCAAATCACTAACTCAGTTTATTTTTCTGTTAAGGTGAAGGATGTTTTAAATTTTATAAATTAAGACAGAAATTAATTTAGAGCTTCTTTATTTAAATAAGTTTTATAAAGAGAAAACATCATTGGTGTGCAACACATAACAATCGATTACAACTTTTAGTATTTATCAGTTGTAGAGATTGAAAAAAATTGTAAAACATTACATATTTTTTAAATGTGTTGAGCACCTAGGAAATATGTTGGTAGAAATAAAATATTTGTTTAATTAAGATTATGAGGGTAACTAACTAATACTTATTCTGAGTAGCTTGAGTAAAGAAATTTTTGGTTCGTAGCATTATAATTACAATTTGATGGGTATTTTCAAGGTTTGGTAATGATACGTTGTTTGATAGAGGGGGGTGGCTTCTGTTTTTCCTTAGGAGCGAATTTAAAAGAGTAGAAGATGAATTACAAACTTGGTACATATGATAAGATTTTTTTATTTAACATTTTTCAATAAGGTCACCAGCATTTTAATTTTATAAAATTTAGAGGTTTAAGTAGATTTAATTTTTATAAAACTGATCTATATAAAAAATTAGAAATTAAATTCTGTCTTAGTTTATAAACATCCTTCGCATTAATAGAAAAATTAACTTAGTTAGTTGTTGGATGAAAATTTATAAAAATTATGTGACAAAGCTATTTTTTTATATAAAAATTGCATGTATATTTTTTTTTATTATATATGTAACAAAATTAATTAAATAAAAGAAATTTAAAAGAGTTTTGAGTAAATTGCCATAATCGTCCTTATGGTTTTATATTTGCCAAATTCATCCAAATATCCTCAACTTAAAGGAAAAAATTAACTAAGTTAGTGGTTTAGATGAAAATGGCAAAACGTTGCAAACGTTGGGGGCAATTTGGTATAAAAGTGTCATTTTGGATAAAAATGGCAAACTTGCCTAAACCTGAGGGACGATTTTGACAATTAACTCTATTTTAATTGAAAATATGGTGGGAGAGAAGTTAAAAGGACTTTAAAAAAAAAAAATCCCACACACCAAAATTCAAAACCCTCACCCTCCTCCTTCAGACCCCCCCCCCCCCCACCCACCCCACTCTCAAAGTTTGCCAGAAAACCAAAGATAAATGACTGACGGTTATTCGTTGAGGAAACAAACCAGACACGGAGATGATAGGCCTGGTAACCGGAAGAGCAAAAACCCCATTGACGACGTCCACGATTATTTTTATTTAAAGGAGAGCAACGAAGGCGAGATCAAGGGTAAGCATTCTTCCTATCATCGTTACTACTTGCTACATTATTTTGTTGTTTAAAGCGAATTTGTGTTGTATTATATTTCTGGGTTTGTTTTGTTGTTTTCTGGTTGAAATATTTTGCTCCTGTTGTGTGTTTGATTGTATGTTAGTCAAGACCGATACCGGTGATATCATCTCTCTTAAAGTCAAAGGCTTAGACACCATTGGCAGCGTCAAACTCAAGATCCAGGCTGCAATACCCTTTGACCATATTCCCTTTGACCATCAGGAACTCATCTTCAACGGAAAGCTTCTTCACAACAGCAATACCCTTGCCAACTTGCCCATCAAGAAGCGATCACCTACCTTCACACTTATGCGTAAATCAGAGGAATTGATGGAAATATTTGTGAATACCTTCACCGGAAAGACCATCTCTTTGTGGGTCAAACCCACCTACACCATCCACCAAGTGAAATCGGATATCAAGCGTCAGGAAGGTATCCAATGGGGCGAGCAAGTGTTGATCTTCAACAAAATGGTTCTTGGGGACATGGGTACCATTTTCGACTTCCACATCAATAGGAAATCGACCCTTACACTTATGCGTAGATCAAGCGGATTCACGGGACCCAGGCAGATCTTCATTAAGTCCCTCATCGGAGACCAGACCGTTACTCAGGAAGTCAAACCCTCTGACACCATCCACGGCATAAAACTCAAGATCCAGGACAAGGTAGATGTTCCGTCGGACGAGCAGGAGTTGATCTTCAACGAAATGGTTCTCCGTAACATTGATACCCTTGCTGACTGTAACATTAACGCGGAATCCACACTCACACTTATGCGTATATCAGCAGGATCCATGCATATATTCATCAAGGCCTGCTATGGAGACACCATTACTCTCAAAGTCAAACCCTCAGACACCATACGCAATGTGAAATCCATGATCCATGATAAGGAACGTTATCCCCCACACCAGCAAAGACTTTTCTATGGTGGAAAGCAGCTGGAGGATAGCCCTACCCTTGCCGACTACCACATCCCCAAGGAATCAACCCTGGATTTTGTTTAAGACTCGGGGGGCCACCAAGGTATTAGTAGATGTAGACTACAGTATACATTAGTTATGATAACACAAGACTATGCCTTGTGCCTTTTGTAGTAGTCCTCTAATTTTGTTACTTGTTGTCAACAAGTATTTTAATTAACTGGAAGCCTATCTTACAATAGTGTTGTTAGAGCAGCATATCTTTACATTGTACATTGTTGAATTCACTGGACTCGTTAAGGTTCTAAAATCTTGCAAGGATCTAGCATGTTAGATGAAATTTTCTGAGAATTAAGTCAATCTGCTTTATTATGTGAAGAATATGAATAAAAACCTTTGAATTTTAAAAAAAATGGGAACGAAAAAGTTGTTTTGTAGCTGTCTCCTTCTGTCAATGGCGCTTTATTTTTGCATCACTGCAACAAACACTTTGTAATTGATATGCCCATCCTGCAACCATGTGATAATTGAAGGTCTTTAGTTGTTTATAGCATATGTTTCTTTTTTTATATTCTGTTTTGTAGGCCCTATCTTCATATATTTTCATGCATCACGTATAGCGCTGTTAAAACACTAGTTTGGACAGTATAGAATTTCAACAACCAAACAAAACTTAAGTTGAAAACTATGTAAGAACTTACATTATTCTGATCAACTTCTTGATGATATCTTCTACTTGTGTTGTGCATCATCTATACCCAATTCTTAGCAAGATTGTTGGATCTCATTCACGGTTATATAATCACTGCCATCATTGTCAAAATATGAAAAAGCAGCATAAATACTATCTTCCTTGTAAACTTTGCTCAAATGCGAGGTTGCAGCTACAAATTCTTCATAGTCAAGTATACCATTATTGTTGATACCCACCTATAGGTATAAGAAAAGATGTCAATAAAGGGAAAAATAAGACTTTATATGCAGAACATGAGATATATCTTATTACTATTGAGATAAAAATGATAGTCACAGCATGCATCAGATCATAATTACATATTCTTCTAAAGTGTTGTTACCATTGTTGTCCGTATCCGTCATCTTAGACATTTGTTTTAAGCCAGCAATTTCTTCTTCTGGAAGTTTTGATACAATGACCTGCAGCCATATAAACAAAATTAGTGTTTAGTTTTTAGCTAATAATCTTATTTTGGCAAGTCAAAAATGAGCATGCTAACATGACAGGAGCATGCCTGTGCATTCACAATTCCAAAATTGCCCTTCTAATTTAATAACATTTCCACTTTAATAACCTTACTATTACTGAACCGTGACATAATTGAATCCACAAACATGTCAGCACTTAACTTGCCACCATCTTGAAAAAAGTCAGCACGGTCAAAGTTACTGATATGTTAGATGCTATGTCATCATATTTGAAATACTCACAGCATATTGGAATAGTAGATAGTAATCTTCAAGCGATCCGACTAAGTTATCGAAGATAGAATTCCCTTGATTGTTTTCTCTAATTCCTGTATAGGTGTTGCTATCACATTGTCTTCAATTTGATAGAAACCACTGATGATCACGTGCGTTCGATGACCACAAACCGCTCTGATACTAATCGTAAGAAAGGTTTTTAAGAGAGAAGCGTATTTCACAATCTCGTGAGTTGTTGCATTTTCATTATTATTTTTAATTTTAATTAATACAGTTGGATCAACTAACCCCGAGTTAGTTAACATTACGGCTGCAAACGAACCAAACGTTCGGCGAACAGTTCGTGAACCGTTCGGCGGGAAGTTCGTTTGTGTTCGTTCGTTTATTAAACAAAAGAACACGAACAAGATATTTCGTCCGTATACTTAAATGAACAAACATGAACAGATGTCGCTTTCGTTCGTTTATGTTCATGAACGTTTGGTAACGTGTTCGCTTGTGTTCGATAGTTCGTTAGTGTTTTTAGTTTTTATATTTATTTAAATATATCAAAATTCTGATAAATTAAATATCTAATAAGTGTCAGTGTATTATGTATTTTGTTCAAGTGTATTATGTATTTTGTTCATGAACGATTGTTTGTGTTCGTTTGTTTCCATTTGTGTTCATGAACATTAGTTTGTGTTCATTTGTGTTCGTCAACGTTCGTTGCATAAAATTAACAAACAAACACACACAAACACGAACAAGTTCATTTCCTTAACAAACGAACACAAACATAAATCTTGTTCGATACGTGTTCGTGAACACATATATTTTTTAACAAACGATTGTTCGTGTCCGTTCGGTTCATTTGCAGCCCTTATTAACATACTACAATGTAAACCTCAAACTATAGGTATATTACAATTGACTCCCCTGAACTATTATGCTATTGTTATATCATATCATATCATGTCTTGTGTTTTTTTTTGATGCAGCTCTCTTTTGTTATTCTACAAGTATTTGGAATTTCGGATCAACTTGAAGACTACACTACAACAGTCTTGAAAATTTGCAAAGTCTTAAACACACCAAAGACAAGGTTAAAACTATTTAACCAATAAGAACTAAGGTTCACACATTTCATGCAACTTTTATGGTTATATTAGGAATGCTTTAACATGCATCATGCACTGACGCTGATAATGTATATATATATGGATTTTCTGGGGGCAAAAATGAAATTGCACTAATTTTAACGTTATTTTACTAATTTTGTAAAAATAACGTTAAAAGCGGCGGACGGTTAATCATGCATCATGTGGTGACGTTGATAGCCGAAACACAAAGGGTGCATGCACTAATCAGCCTTTGCCCGATTGTTGCTGAGTGTTACGTGCCTTATGTCCAATGCTTGATGCAAAATTACTATCGAGCCGAGGGTCTCACTGGAAACAGTCTCTCTATTTCTACGGGGTAGGGGTAAAGTTGTCTACATCTTACCCTTCTTAGATCATACCTTAACCTTGCTATTAGTGAGATTTATTGAGTATATGATGATGATTTTGAATGTTATTTAACCAAAAATTTAAAATAACAACTCTTCAAAAACTTAAAAATTGCGTACATGTGTAACTTTAAAAGAAAAAAAAAAACATGGTAGTTATCGTTTGGACACAATAGGTTAGGGCCATTACGATATATTTTTCCTATGTTTATAAAAGGTTTTTCTCACATTTTTACCATCCAAAATGTTGCACTCATTGATAATTCGTATATACCACATTTACCATCCAAAATCTTTATGCTTTAATTTTTTTTAAAGGTGTCAATTATTCGCGAATATTGAGAGGTTTAGCATACGTTGTCTTAATCGGGTCCGCGCTAGAGACTAGAGAGCCCATATCATAAGGCTATAGTGTATGGGGAACGTCCCCACCGGCCCACCCCGTCGAGGCCCGGCGACGCCGGCACACCGCCCCCCCCCCCGGTATATGACGTTGGCGAAGCGATTAATGTGGGCCCCTCTCCAAAAGTAACCATTACAAATAAAAAAAATTAAATTTCCATTTTAACCCAAAAAACAACCGTCAAAAAATTAAATATATAAATTTCAAATCCATTTTCACCTCCATTCACCATTTTAATCCCATTTTCTTATCTCTCTCACTTTATTTTTATAAATCTTCTTCCACTTTTATAACCTTATACTCTACCATGGATCCCTTCAACAACCCGAACAATCCCAACAACCCGACCCAACCGAATGTTTTTTCGGTTCCGGGATATTATCCGACGCTCGAACCGAACCAATTCTCGCAATATTCGTCAAATGCCTTCGCCTCATTCCAACACTCACCGAACCAATTCGCTCAATTCTCTCAAAATCAAGCCCTTCAACAAATGATGAGGCGGGGTGCTTTTAATTTCCAACCGAACCCGACGCCACCCGTTCAACCCCAACCGATCCCGACGCAACCCGTTCAACAATCTGAACCCGACGACGATGTGGAAGTTGTTCCCGAAACCCAACCGCAAAAAGAAAAAGACAAACGAAAAAAAGGCAAGCAACTGGTGGGTGACAAACCGAAGGCGAAACCGTGGACGCCAATCGAAGAAGAAGCCTTAGCTAAGGCTTACATAGGCATGTCTACAAACCCGACAAAAGGTTATTATTTTTTTAAAGTTTATCCTTTTTTTTAAAGTTTATCTTTATTTTAAAGTTTATATGTTTTTTGTAACAGTATATAATTTTTTTAAGGTTTATCTTTTTTTTTCAAGTTTATATATTTTGTAACAGTTCATTAGTTTAGAATTATTTTGTTTGTTTTTTTTTTATAGGTAATAATCAAACGGGTGACCGGTTTTGGCGAAGTTCCTCGAGCTAATAGACCAAGGCCCGTATCGAGATATCGACTCGGTGTCATCAAAGTGGCGGAAAATGAACGGGTTCGTCATAAGTTTTGCGATGAATATAATAAAATATATACAAGTGGGCGTCGTAGCGGCATGAGCCACGAGGATGTGTTTAAACAAGCGTTGGAGAAGTATAAGGCGAACAATGGTAATACCAACTTTGCACACGTTCGCGCATGGGAATTTTTGAAAACGCACCAAAAATTGGCGCTGATTCCCAACGGGGGGAGATGGCGAAGCGGCAAAGGACATCGGAATCGGGTAGTTTTAGTGCCAGTGGATCGGACGCAAGGTGTCACATAAACTTAAACGATGACGCCGAGTTTGACGAAGAGGAATACGCCGTACATGAAGCGGAGCGTCCAACGGGCCGGGACAAATCAAAGAAGGAACGGGCGAAGGGGAAAGAAAAGGAAAAGGTGGACCCGAAGATGGAAGAGTTTATGGAACACTTTAAAACGTACACGGACGTCTCGGCCCAAAAGGCGAAGGCGAAGGAGCGGGCCGTCGAAGAAAAGACTCGGGTGGCAGAAGAAAAGTTACGCGAAAAGGTCCGATTGTCCGATGAAAAAATCCGAATTTCCGATGAAAAGATTCGGCTCAAGGAATGGGAAATAATAACAATGGATGTCGATAAGTATCCCGAGGCGAAACGTTCGATGTTGAAAAAACTACAAACTGACATCATGAAGAAGCATCAAATTATTTAAGTCTATGTTTTTTTATTAAGTCTATGTTTTTTTTATTAAGTTTATGTTTTTTTTTAAGTTTATGTAATGTGGTTTTAATATTAATGAAAATATTTTGTTAGTTTATTTGTTAAATGTTAAAAAAAAGTAGAATATTAAAAAAATAAAAAACATAAAAGTGGTGGGGTAAGATCATTTAGGACCATCCTCCATACCCTGTACTTTTGTGGGATGGACCATCATTGGGAGGACTATGACGTGGCGGATCATCCTCCCTTGGAGGACCATCACCATGACCCTCTAGCCTAATAGATCCTCAATTTAAACCTCTCAATGAGAAACCGCTATCACATAGACTCAAACTTAAGACTTGAAAGAGAAAACTCACCCATACCCACTATAGGTAAAACTTAAATACACGTGGCCACCACTAAAGCACTAGTGATGGTTGTTTATGCTTTAAATGGTTGCACTCATTGATAATTGGTATACACCACGTTTTAAAGTTTTTATTTTCTTTACTTACACATTGATAAATTTCATTTTCTTTCCCTAGAGTATGAATAAATTTTAATTTTCTTCAATTTAAGTATCAATAAAAATTTAAAACATAATATAATTCTTATGGTTTAGTGTATTTACTATTACCCCTACTACTAATATTTCTATTATTTTAGTTAAAGATTTTTTTTCCTTTTCATGTAATTTTTTGAGTAAACTTCCGTTTTGCTCTCTGTGGTTTAGTCACTTTAACGGTTTTGTCTCAAACCTTTAAAAATAGCCATTTTACTCCCTGATGTTACGTCTTTTTCTCTAATTTGCTACACGGGTCTAACTCCATTAGAAATGTCTGTTACATTGGAGGATATTTTGGTCATTTATATATAAGAGTAAGGATAATTTAGTAATTCTACATATAAACATATTATATTATTCCATATATAAATTATCAAGTTTTTTTGTGCATTAAGAGTTGTACACTAAGCTTTGGAAGTTTTCCAAAAAAAAAACTTTATATTTCACTTTTAACCTTTAGGTTTTATCTTTTACATTTTAACCCTCAAAATTTTTACTTTTAACTCAAAGTTTTTCATATTTTGTAATTTAACACAACACTTTATTATTTTCAACTTTGGCCCCCCATAGTTTTATTCTTTCGCAAGTTTTTCGTTTTAGATTTCGTTCTAAATTTTGCGAGTTAACATGTCGTAGCGTGCATGTGAGGTTTAACGTTTTTTGCTCTATTTTTCATATTTGACAGACCCGTCGCAACGCGTCCATTTTTTCCCTTTTGAAAAGTTCGCCGCAACGGTCGGGTCCTAGATCGACTAAGTTATTATTTTCTACGTTTTACGTTTCTGGTTAATGTCTTCGCATTAACACATTGTAACGGGTGTGCGTTGTTCAACGATTTTAGTCTGCTTTTCGTTCAGTGTAATTTTTACCATTTTATCTATTTTATTTTTACGATGTTGAGAGTCGATGTCGAATGGAATTGGTGCTACTGGGCACGGTTTTACGAACGTTTTTAACCTATTAAATTTTTTTTACTAATATTTTGTTTCGGTTTACCCCTATACTCCTTTTACTTAAAATTTATTTTTTACGTGCATATTTTATGTACGGTTATATATAAATATGATTTGTTCTACATTCCGACGTAAACTTTTTTTTATAGACGAGTCAGGTCAATACGTTTTCTTTTAAAGAAACCTATTTTACGTGCATATTTTTATGTACGTTTTGGTATAAATTCAAATTGTTCTACGTTTCGACGTAAACTTTTTTGTGAAATGATTCAGGTCAAATATAATATGTTTCCGTGCTTATTTTATGTATGTTTCGTAAAGTTTGTTTCGAACCGACTGGAGTCAAATTATGGTTTCTTTTTCTCCTTTTTTTACGAAAGCTCTAATTAATCCCTTTCGATTACATGTGCATATTTTCCTTCATACCCGTTACGTTTTCTATGTATGAGTTGGGTCACATATAATACGTTATGATTGTTCGATATGAATTTGATTTACTTTACGTTTGATCCAACCACACTGCTGATATAGGTTACATTGAGTTCAACTAGATATGTCGAAGTGTGTGTTTTCATATGGTTGATGCATCATATAACGTTTGGACTAATCTATTCAATATTTACGATGTACCTGCGCTGCAACGCGGGCGAGTCTTAACCCTAGTTTATATAAAAAAACACCCACACACAATCTCTTTCCTCTTTCCTCTCTCTCCCTCTCCCTGCATATGCTTTCTTCTCTTTCTTCTTCACAACCCAGTTGCACCTCACACCTGCCTCTGTTACGACTTTCCTGCAATTCCGGGGACCGACGGAGCCGGTGCTGGCTGTAATCCCGGCGACGGATCTTATGCAGTCGCACACCCACCTAAACCCCTTAACCTCCCCTTTATCTCATGTCTCCGGCACACACACACCACACCCGCACCCTAGTTTCTTCCGACAACGACACGAAGAGAGAGAAATCGGAGATCGAGACGGAAGACCAGAGAGAGAGACGCATAGGAGAAGGAATGATGGACCGCGCGATGGCGTCGCTGCTCACGGCGGCGGTGGCTGTGGGTTTCGATGGTGAGTCAGGTGGTGATGCTGATGACAACATGGAGTTGAAGATGACTGTGGTGAGTTCTCCGGTGACGTATTTTTCCGGTAACCCCCCCCCCCCATCTTCTTCCTTTCTTTTCTTAAAACCTTCCACAGAAAACCTTTCGCATCTGATACCTCACCACACATGGATTCGTTCGACGGCGCATACTTCACCGACGAGAAAGCAGCAAAGGTGGAGAACATCTTCCTCGAGTTCCTCAAGAGGTACGAAAAACTAGGGTTTGTAGATCTGGAGTCAGTTGAAGCTGTTAGTAACGGTTAATAGGTTTTTATGTTTTTGTTTTGGTTCTTGCAGCTTTAGGTTGGATCAGAACTCACGAGAACTGTTCTATGAATCGGAGATTGAAGCGATGAGGCCGAATGAGTCGAATACTATGTTTATGATGAAGAAGATGATGGGGGTTGGCCATCTCCTTTTCTTTTATCAATAAAAAAGATGTTAAAAATATTTAAGATGGGAAAAGACTAAAATGCGCTCATGTGAGGGGCATGTGACCAGGATTTAACTGTTGAATTGGATGGCGTTAGTGGCAAGGAGTGAAATATAGATTAGCTTCATAGATCAGGGAGTAAAATGGCTATTTTTAAAGGTTTGGGGCAAAACTGTTAAAACGACCAAACCACACGGAGCAAAACAGAAGTTTACTCTAATTTTTTTCATTCAAGCTTCTTCAAGTGAGGTTTTAGGATTAAATTCCAATTTGAATTTGGAATAGCGACACAAAGAGTAAATTTTTGTTGAGTTAAGTCAATACCTGTTGTTTACACTTAATCATACTTACAACTCTAATTAAAAAAAAACTGCCAATCAAGTCTGTGTGGTTGTTAATTGGAATCAATCAAGTCCTCCTTTAGACCATGTGTAGTGGGTGGGTAAAACAAAGCCCCCACACTTGCGCGTTTTGCGACATGTGGCAGTCCACTCAACAAGAGGGCTTCATTGGACATTATCTTAAAATGGGTGTAGTGGTAAATAGGGTGTAAGGTAAGCATATATATAAAAGTGAAATAAAAAGAAATTATCCATCCAAACATATTTAAGGTTGTTGATGTTGGCAACAGGTCATTGGACAAAGAAAACAAGGAGGGGCGTGGAAAAAAGGACGCCATATACATTAAAAAAACGCTCAGGGGGCGGTTTCGGGGCATGTTTGGGCGCTTTTTGGGAAAAAACCAAAAAAACGCCAAAAAGCCTCCACTATGGGTGTTCTTACATTTTTTGTTAGTCAACTTTCAGTTAACCGAGGTAGGTTGTCCTTTACTTAGAAAGTCAAGGGTAAAATGGTCATTTCATCGTCTAAAACCCAATATAACACGGGGAAATTACGAAAATGTCGGGTTGCTCTTCAAATTTGTCACCCTCAGGCGTCGGTGGAGAGGGCGCTCCCGAGTCTGATGCGTCCACATATGGGATGTTGCCACGTGTCCAAATGAAAGGAGTGGTCAGCGGCCTTGGCTGACTCTTTAGAGTGCTTTGGCTGACCATTCCAAGTGGCTCGGCCTTGGCTGACTCTTCGGAATGGTTTTGCTGGCCACTCCAAGTGGGTTGGCTGACCACTCCAAGTGGCTCGGCTGACCACTCATGTTATTAATTTTAAAAAAAAAAATTTAAGTTATCGTTTGAGCTTATAAATACGCAAGAGAAGGTAATTTCGTTAAAAACGGTTTTTAATGATGGATTATTTTCGCAAGAATGTAAAAAAATATTTTTAAGCAATTAACTAACTACCCACTTATGATTATAAACTAAAGGCACAACTTGATGAAAAAAAAGTAGAAACCCATCTCTACAAGTGCAAAAAGAAAACCAAAATGAAGATCGCGTTATTATTTTATGATGGTATGAAGTGATAAGGGGTGATGGAGTGGAATCGGGGAGTGTATCGGGGAGTCACATTCACCGATCAGTGAATGCATGCCGGCGTGGAATCAGGGAGCGGGGAGAGGCTTCGGCGGTGAGTATACACCGATGCGGGAAGAGAATGGAAGGGAAGGAGGAGAGAGAGGGTTTAACGGTGAGCCCTACCCTTTTTCAACCAATCCCATTTTTTTTAATTCTTTACCATTCTTCATGTGTTTAACCATTGGCAATAATTGAGGGAAAAATAGAAGTGGACTAGGGACTTGACATGACATTATTGGTTAAAAAATAACTTACACACTCACCAGCGGCGATTGACCAATCCCTCCACCTCCACCCTAGTTTTGAAGACCCAGATGATATCTTGATTGGATTGAGTGTAAATTTATTGAAAATGGTGAAGTGATAGGTAGCAGAGCCTTTAAATGGGGAGAGAGAAATGACATTTTGTTCTTTTAACCAAAATCCCAACTTTCTTCTCAAAATGATGGTTGTATATGTGAATTATACTTATTCAAAAATTTTACTTGACTGTGTGCAACTTTTATAATGAAATGTACAACCATGTTAAGCGTATACTTTGATGTTTGAACTTCTGCTCAAGAATTAATGCAAATAAATCCCTCATAAAATCTTTGGTCACTCCTCCCTTCATCTCTCTTTCTCTCCCTCTCTCTAAAAAGATATATATTTAGAAAAGCAGAGTAAAAAGGGCAAAGGATGGCTTCATTGAGGAAACCGAACGGCAACGGAGACGGAGACGACAGGCCTGGTAACCGGAAGAGAAAAACCCCCACTGACGACAACGTCAAGGATTACTTTGATTTCGAGGAGAGCAACCAAGGCGAGATAAAGGGTAAGCATTCTTCCTATCATACATCATTTTCTTGTTTTTGGGCTAATACATTCTACATGGTATAAATCATGTCCGGATGGTGGGTTGGTAACCCAACCCGTATTATTATTCGTATCACACATAAATCCGGGTCAACTCGAACACAAACCATTTATGATTTCACCCACATTTTTTTTTAAGAATGAGTCATACATATTAGACGAGTTATAAGCGGTTTGTTTGGTTGTAAAATAAGTAATTCGAATAGTTCTTTTGAAAAATATTGAAAATCTTCAAAACGGATCGGAAATTACAAGTGTATCTTCAGAAAATGATAAACGGAAAAAAGAATCATAAAAGTATTATTTTTAAATACTTAAACGGTTCCTGTTTTATTGCGGCTCATGTGAACAGGTTAACCCGAACTCGGCCCATTTAAGAATCAGGTCGTGTTAACTGACATGAAACCTATTTTTTTTATATTGGTTCGGGGTCATGGTAGGAATTGCCACCCCTTTTATTTAATAAATTTATGGCTTTGTTTTGTTCCTTTTTTTCTAGGTTTTTTTTGGTGTTCAGTTTTTCAATATAGCTTTGTTTTGTTCCTTTTTTCTAGGTTTTTTTGGTGTTAAGTTTTTCAATATACTTCAATCTTTGTGTGTGTGTGTGTGTTTTATTGTATTAGTGAAGACAGACACCGGTGAGATCATCTATGTTCAAGTCAAAGGCTCAGACACCATTGGCCGCATCAAACTCAAGATCCACGATAAGCAAAATATCCCCTTTGACCAGCAGGAACTGGTATTCAACCAAAAGGTTCTTGAGAACAATAATACTCTTGCGAACTTTCCCATCAAGAATCAATCCACCCTAACACTTATGCGTAAAGTAGACGAATTAATGGAAGTGTTTGTGAATACCTTCACCAGTAAGACCATCTCTTTGTTGGTCAAACCCACCTATACCATCACCAAAGTGAAAACGGAGATCGAGCATAAGGAAGGTGTTCTTGTTGACGAGCAGGTGTTGATCTTCGACAAAATGGTTCTTGGGGACGGCGGTACCCTTTTCGATTTCCACATCAACAAGAAATCGACCCTCACACTCATGCGTAAATCAAAGGGAGACACGGTGACACTAATTACTATTTCCGTCAAGACCCTCATTGGAGATCAGACCATTACTCTGAAAGCCAAACCCTCAGACACCATTAAGGACATAAAAACCAAGATCAAGTATAAGTTGCATATTCCACATGACGAGTAGGAGTTGATCTTCAACGAAATGGTTCTCCATGACAAGGATATCCTTGCTGACTGTAACATCAACAATGAATCCATACTCACACTTATGCGTATATCAACGGGATATAAGCATATTTACATCAGGAAAGACCCTTACTTTGAAAGTCAAACCTTCTGACACCATATACAATGTGAAATCCATGATCCAAAATATGGTAGGTATTCCGCCTTGCGAGCAGAGACTCGTCTTCAACGGAAAGCCACTCGAGGATAGCCCAACCCTTGCTAACTACCACATCCCCAAGGAATCAACTTTCCATCTTGTTCCAATATTAAATGGAGGGGAGTTGACAGTTGATTGGAATAAATTATCCTATTTATCCAAAAATTAAAAGATGAGGGAAGATGGTGTGGGATTAGAGCAGCATATCTTAGGATCCATAAATTATTATAGTGCCTTGTGCCAAGTACTTGTCTTTTGTAAACTTGTTGTATGCAAGTGTTCTAGTTAACTGGAAGCCTATCCCTCTACAATGTTGTCCGCATGTATTTTTATTGGTAGCTTTCTGTTACTGTATATTTAGTTTCGTTTGTTTGTTTGTTTGTCTACTATTTGTCTGGAGCCGGGGGTATCTTTGTAGGCGGCCTTTCTATCTTGAGAGATGGAGATAAGGTCAGCTTACATCCCGCTTTCCTAACATTTTTGCTATTTGTGGGATTTATTGGGCATAGTTGTATTTATCATACGTGCATGGAAGGTCAAGATTAAATAAAAACAACTCATATACATAGCAAAAGGGTCTTTAACTAGTAAAAATACGCATGTAACAGATACAAAAACACACGGATGCACATAGTCAGAGAAAAAAGGAACACAAAGAACAAAATATAGGATACATACACAATAAATCCGTACAAAAAGCCCTGCATGTAAGTAATGTACAAATCCAAGCCAAAAAAAAAAGCAAAATAACAACTCAGCAAAAACTAAAAAAGGGTGTACATATCATAATTTTTGAAAAAAATATAGATCACGTGGGCTTCCACTAGGGTGCGTCGCAAGGCAACTTGATGAAAAACCTCGCAGGTGGCGTTTCTGCTGTATAGGATGAAGTGGTAGTGGTGGCGGTGGTTTAGGCTTGTTTCTGGTCGTCGATGAAAAGGGTCTTATGCAAAAAGCGCAAGGCAAAATGGTCATCATTTGGATTAAATTAGATATAAAAAGATTGATTGAAGTCACAAGAGGAGGAGGCTAGAAACACCATCATCATTTCTTTACATTGAACATTTTACATTCTTGAATTCATTGGACTCTTCTAAAAATCTTGCTAGGATCTAGTATGTTAGATGTTTTTCCTTAAAAATTAAGTCAATTTGCTTGTATTTTTGTGAAAATATGAATAAAAACATAATATTTTTTTTTTAAAAAAAATGGCGGGAAAAGTCAAACTTTTATCAACAAACTGGCAATCCCTCCCTGAGTCCAATTTTAAGATTGTTCTTTTGCTGTCTCCTTCCGACAACGGCGCTTTCTTTTTGCATCATTGCAACAAACTCATTGTAATCGATACGCCCATCCTGCAACCATGGGATAAGTGAATGTCATTAGTTGTTTTTAGAGTTAATAGCCAAAATGGTCCCTGAGGTTTGCTCACTTTTGGCACTTTAGTCCAAAATCCAAAATTTTTAAATCTGGGTCCCTGAGGTTTGCATTTTGTTGCCATTTTAGTCCAAATTTCAAAAACCCTCTTTTTTTACTGTTGCAACCAGCCTATTTTGTCCTTTTGCGCAGGGGTATTCTGGGTTCTTGATCTGAGTTTGTTATAATAACTCATAAAAATGACCAAAATACCACTGCACAAAAGGACAAAATAGGCTGGTTGCAACAGTAAAAAAAGGGAGTTTTTGAAATTTGGACTAAAATGGCAACAAAATGCAAACCTCAGGGACCCAGATTTAAAAATTTTGGATTTTGGACTAAAGTGGCAAAGTGAGCAAACCTCAAGGACCATTTTGGCTATTAACTCGTTGTTTTTATATTACGTTTTGTAATCACATCTTCAGTCGAATAAAATTTTGTGAGAACTTACATTGTTCAGATCCGCTTCTTTAATAATGTCATCTATTTGTGATTCATCTATACCCAATTCTTTGCACGATTGTTGGATCTCATTCACGGTTATAAAACCGCTGCCATCTTTGTCAAAATACGAAAAGGCAGCATAAATACTATCTTCCTTGTAAACTTTGTTCAAATGCAAGGTTGCAGCTACAAATTCTTCGTAGTCAATTATACCATTATTGTTTATATCCGCCTATAGGTGAAAAAACAATATCAGTCAAATTATGTATGGGATATATCTTATCATTAATGTAAGAGTTAAATGCCATTTTAGTCCCTGTGATTTAGGTCATTTTGCCAGTTTAGTCCAAAGGTTTCATTTTTCGTCTGTGGGTCCAAAAAGGTTTCACCATTGCCATTTTAGTCCACCGGGTTAACTTCATCCATTATTTCTGTTATCTAAAAGGGCAATTCGGTCATTTTATATGGCCGAATTGCCCTTTTAGTTAACAGAATTACATATAAAATGACCTAATTGCCCTTCTAATTAACAGAAAAAATGGATAAAGTTAACCCGGTGGACTAAAATGACAACGATGAAACCTTTTTGGACCCACATGCGAAAAATGAAACCTTTGAACTAAACTGGCAAAACGGCCCAAACCTCAGGGGCTAAAATGGCATTTAACTCTTAATATAGAGATAAAAATGATACTTACAGCCTGCATTAGATCATGAATTTCATATTCTTCAAGATTTGCACCAAAATTTTTCAATCCAATTTTCAGTTCTTCGAAAGTGATGTTACCGCTGTTGTCTGTATCTATCATCTTAAACATTTGTTTTAAGCCAGCAATCTCGTCTTCTGAGAGTTTTGACGCAATGACCTGCAGACGTAAAAACAACGTTAGTGTTGAATTTGGCGCTAATATAATTATTTCGATAGGTCAAATGAACTTGTGTGGCCGGAATAATTTTTTTTTAAAGCACCTACCTTAACAGCCATTTTCTTTAGTTTATTCATGGCAGAAAACCGAGTTAAGTGAATCAAGACCGCAGGATCAAGAGGCTTGTCTGGAGCAACACCGTCAACACTAATCCAAGGGTGGCCTACAATATTAAAAAAAGATATTATAAAAGCAATGAAGGGTTAAGTTCAACTAATTGGAAAAGATAGGGCTGCAAACGAACCGAACGGCCAGGAACAAGGCCTTGTTCGTGTTCGTTTGTTAAGGAAATACATGTGTTCACAAATAATTCATGAACACTTACCGAACGAGATCTTATGTTCGTGTTCTTTCATAATTAAGGAAATGTACGTGTTCGTTTGTTAATTTTAGGTACCGAACACAAACGAACGCAAACAAACGTTCAAGAACACACACAAACACAAACGAACGTTCATGAACTCAAACAAGAGTTCATGAACGAAAACGAACACTAACGAACGTTCATGAACACAAACGGACAGAAACAAGCGTTTATGAACGGAAACGAACACAAACGAACGTTCATGAACACAAACGAACGTTCATGAACACAAACAACCGTTCATGAATAGAAACGAATACGAATGAATATATATTAAATTTCAAATAAAACATGCATCTTTCATCATAAACATTAAGAAGATCCACCCAAAATATACTAGAATGTGAGAATACTGGAATAGGGTTTATTTATCTCAGTTACCTTAAATAAAAATAAAAGAATATCAAACACAAATATAAAAATTAAAAGAATGCGGCCTCTTTAGTTCTTCTATCGAACATACACGAACACGTTACCGAACGTTCACGAACATATATGAACGAATGCGGCCTCTGTTCATGTTCGTTCATTTAACTAAACAAACAATTTTTTTCGATTGTATTCGTTCGTTTATTAAATGAACGGACACAAACGAACTTCCCGCCGAACAGTTTATGAACTGTTCGCTGAAAGTTCAGTTCATTTGCAGCCCTAGGAAAAGATATTGTGAGTGAGCAAAATGGAGAGAAGAAAATTACAAAGAACTTCATGAGCAGTTATCCTTTTTTTGCGGTCTCTAACAAGCATCTTTTTAACTAAATCTTTAGCGCTTTCAGAGATTTTAGGCCATGGGTCTATACTGAAGTCAAGTTTACCATGCAAAACCTCTTCAAATATATCCTCCTCGGTATCTGCAAGTGAAAAAAAATTACTTATGGACCTTACGGTCGACCAAAAGGGAGAGAATATCGCAAAATTATACTATGGTATATCTCACCTGCATAAAATGGAGGCACCCCACAAAGAAGAACATAAATAATCACACCAGCGCTCCATATATCGGCTTCTGGACCATAATATTTAAGCAAAACTTCGGGTGCAACATAATAAGGGCTTCCAACAACATCCGTAAAAATTTCTCCTAAAGAATAAATAATAAAATATCAACTGAAATACAAAAAACTAATTATACACCACCCATAGCTGTTAATAGCGACCATAGCGGTCGCTATAGCGCGCTTTATGGCGATGTGACTATGTGTCGCTAAGTTGGTCATGGCGATGAATAGCGATTTTAGCGACAGTTATTATTTTTTTTTTAATTTTTTTTAATGTTATAAAGGGTTATAGCTATAAAATAGCTAGATTTATAGGTTTTTGTTAAATATACATGTAAAATAGCATATATATACAAGGGTATTTTGATGTAATATACATATAAAAAGTTTCAAAATTCTTTTTCTAGTGTAATCGCTATTTATAAAATTGCCATCGCTATTTGTCGCTATTCGCTACGTAGCCTAGCCATGCCTTGTCGCTATTTGTCGCTGTTCGCTATCGACAACTATGACACCACCTAAAGAATAAATATATGATTTGAAAAGGTACCGGGCTTAAAGAAACTTGATAGCCCAAAATCTATGATCTTCATAACTGAATCTTCATCATCATCCACGAATAAAAAGTTTTCAGGTTTTAAGTCTCGATGCATCACGCCAAGCGAATGACAACCCTCGATCACGCTAACAATAGTTTTAGCAAGATCCGCAGCCTTTTGTTCCGAATAATAACTTTTATCGATGATTCGATCAAACAACTCACCGCCAGCACAAAGTTCCATAACCAAATAAACGGATATCGAATCCTCATAAGCCCCTTTAATCGAAACCACATTAGGGTGTCCTGATAAATGATGCATTATTTCAATTTCTCTCTTAACGTCCACTATATCATCGTCTGTAAGCAACTTCCTCTTCGCAATGGATTTACAAGCGAACTGCTTACTAGTTTTTTTCTCTACGCAAAGATACGTTGTACCGAATTGACCGTTTCCTAGTTTCTTACCTAACATATAAAAATCTTTCAAATTCCCGTTGTTGACCTTCAACAAACGGTCAGCTTGAAGCCCTGCACTTAACATTCTCTTCATTTCCTGAGGCTTTTTAACCGACTGTTTATGCTTGCTTTGTTGCTTCACTATTGAAACCCTTTTGGACGGCTTATGCTCTAATCTGACTTCGGGTTTGACCTCCACTTTGACTTCATCTTTAACCTCTTCTTTCGCTAACCTAGGAGTTTCCGGAGGTGTGGTTTGAACAGGCTGAGGATCCTTAAAATGTTTATCTGACAATGCCGGTTGGACCTTGTTCGGAGATTTCTGTTGAGGCCAGCATAACGCGTTATATATCGACTGGAAACCCTTTAAGCATACATTTCCCATCTAATTTCAATTCTATCCTAAGTCGCTACATCACTTCAATGGTTCAACCCACCTCCCCTTTTCACAAAAAAAGGATATCATTGGTTACGGCATTTAAACAAACACCTGGTGTGCAATACCCGAAAAGGCGAAAACAAACAAACCCTTATTCAAATCAATCTCATATAACGTGTATTTGATGCAACACATCAAAAAGTAATAATCTTTACCCGCCAAAATCTTCCAACACCTCGATTATTTCCACGAAGAACCAGGCGAAAATTTACAAAACCCCGAATACGATAGACCGTATCATATAACGTGTATTTGATGGAAGAATTGATGGGTTGTTTATATGGGTTTACCATGTTCCTGCAACAAAAAAAGAAATAAACTATGCGAGAGAATGTGGGTCATTGGTTATGAAAATGAATCGTTTCGGGTTTGAACCCGATCGTCTACTCGACATTCTGCAACTTTGATATGGTGGAAAGGGATTGAGGAGACCGGCGGGAGGTGGTGGCGATGGGTGTTGGAAGGAGGGGGAATGTGGCGGTTTTTTCGGTTGCAATTTTCAAATTGTGTGTATGGACATTCTGTTAAGGTTCAATATGACAATTTGAGAAGGGGGTGTTATTTGTTTGTATATGTTGTAAAGTTAATTAATTAGATGTAACTTGGTTAGGTAGCATTTTTTTTAGGTATTTGAATTGGGTTATTTTTTGTTTGGGATAAAATTAATTGTGTAGGACATGTATAAGAAGTAAATTATACACGATACAGATTTATAAAAATGTAATTTGTTGTGCGTATTGTTATTTCATTTTGATAGATTTACGGTAGAGGTGAGCAAAAAACTGAATTAATTGACTCATAACCAAATTAATGAATAAAACTAAACCGGAAAAACCGAACTAAATTAAAAACCGGTGGGTTGGTTGGTTGTTTTTTTTTAAACCAAAAGTGGGTCGGTTATGGTTACCAATGTTTTCATACTCAGTATAACCGAACCGAACCGACATGTAAACTCTTTGTAGGATTTTGGACTGTTCAACATTTTTAAATGAGTTAAATATCATTTTAGTCCTTGTGGTTTGGGTCATTTTACCAGTTTAGTCCAAATGTTTCATTTTTCGCCTATGAGTCAAAAAAGATTTCACCGTTGACATTTTAGTCCACTGAATTAACTTCATCCATTATTTTTGTTAATGAGAAGGGCAATTCGGTCATTTTATATCATATCATTTAATAGTTGATGTTTTTTATTAAACATTTGTTAGAATTTAAGGAGTATATCATATCATTTTCGCTGAAAGTTTGTTTGAATTATTTATATCATATCGTTTTGTTTGAATATTCGTTTATAACCGGTAGTAATATCATAGATTCTATGTATTTATATACAAAGATGTAATAACGCTTTGTTCCATGGTAAAAAAAAATTTGAGTCATTTTTAGCAAGACGTAAATTCATGGTTAACCGCCCATAACCGACTGGTTATAACCTTCCTATCCAATTAACCATAACCGCCATAACCGATCGGTTATGGTTATGATTATTCATTAACTGACGCTATGGTTATAGTAAAGGTTTTTTTTTACTATAACCGATCCATACACACCAGAAAGTTTAAAGTACAAATCAAATCTCTTATTATGCATCATTTAATTTAATTTAATTAAAAATCATCTCCATGATTATAAGTGAGGTGTTATATTTACAAACCAAAATTGTTTCTAACATTTAAGATTTAAACATACATGATCAACCAAACGGAGCGAATAAACTACGAAAAGGAAAAAGGATGGTTAAGGCGTAGGTATGGTAATTAGGCAGGCATGGCTAATTTCAGTCTCATAACTTGATCGTAAAATCATGTCTGATACCCGATCAGATACTCGTTGTGTATTTATTGGGTAAATATTTATAAATTATATACTTAATTATATAAATCATGTATTAGTTATATTTGGGTACTGTTATTATTATTACTATTATTATTGTTGTTGTTTTTTGTCATTATTATTATTATTATAAATATTTAGTAATTATATACTTAAGTTTTTAATTAAGATAATACTTAATCTAAACCTAGTTGGTTGGCCCACACCCACACTGTGGTGAATGTCACCGACCAAGACTCTTTTAGGGAGCAAAATCTAACTTGACCTACGTTAAACACTAATTATATTTGGGTATTATTATCATAATTATGTAAATATTTAGTAATTATATACTTAAGTATTTAATTAAGATAAGATTTAATTTAAATAGTATTTAATTATAAAAATTTTAATACTAAATGTAAATTTAAATTTTTATTATAAATAAAAATTAAAAGTTAATGAAGTGAATTAATAATCTAATTAAATAATATATTAGTTAGGAAAATTTATTAAATTGGGGCATATCATATGCTTCAAGAGTTGTAACATACGTCTTGAAAAGTTTTTGAAAATGGAATGTTATCCTAAGAGCCATTGTAAAGTAATAATGATTATAGATTATAAATATAGATATACATTTTATTTTATTTTTTTACCATAATTTGGGTCTGTGATAAAAGTAGATTGCATGTTGAGCCCCTATCTTTTTAATTTCAACCTCTAAATCTCCAACATTGCACAACTTTACTAACTGAGTCCTTGTTAACAGAAGGGTTAGTTGACCAGGGTATGTTTATCATTTTAACTTAGTTCAAAGGGCAAATGTGCCTGTTTATTGCATATTCACCTGATTTTAATAACCATAAATAAAATAAATAAATAACTGGAAAAAAATAATAGTAATCAAAAAGTTATTAAATCAAGGAAGTTTTGCAATCAGTTTAAAAAAAATCAGCAATCACTTTCACAAAATTTCCCCATCCGTTCCACTGACGATAACCACCATCACCGCCTTACCATCGCGCCATCACCATCTCCAGCAACCTTCACTTCTCGAACATTGTCGCTGCTAACCACCGACGGTAACACCGTCTTACACCACTATAGTGGAGGACGACAACAACACCCTATCCACTATCATTCACCATCACATCCTCCGACAATCACTGTGACAACTCGTAATTCGAACCTATCTTTGTGTTTAGTGTAACGTGTTTGAGCATTATGTGATATGTGAACTTAGTTGTATAATTGAATGTTATGTTTGACATTGTATTATGTGAATGTATGTAACCCAAATTGCACAACTTTAACTCGATCGCACAAGCCCATTCGGGCCATACTTTTTGCACCCGAACCACAAGGACGGCCCATAATGGATTCGGCCCACTCCTTCATACGCATACACATATCCTTAGGGAGTTTTGTTTTCTCAGTTTGTTACAAAACACAACACACACAAAAACCCTATTCTCTCCTCCTCTCCTCTTGAAGCCGACGACAAACATCCCCATCTCTCGAAGCTTTCTTGCTTGGATCGATCCTATCCTTCTCTCAACCGGTTAGTGTTTGTAGTATTGGTTGTATGATGTTGTGATCCATTTGTATTACATGATGATTTAGTGATATCTTGGGTTTGAATATGATGAAAGGTGTTGAGTTTTAGTTTATGTAAATCGACTCACATGTATAGCATCTTAGATCAATATGGAGTTGTTAATCATTTGATGTTGTTGGTAATCTAGAATCGATTGCATGTTAATCGGCTGTTAGACGAGTATAGGTGGATAACGAGTTGGATTGTTATGATGATATGCATAATAGTGATCTAGAACATGAATCTGTTATTATGATCAAAGGTTAAGATTGTTGTTCATGCTTGACACGAGTAGGGTTCTCAAGATGGTAGATAATTGCTTGTTTTGATCGAATGATTGTATGATTTGGAAACTGTTATCTTGATTCAATGTAAGATATGAAACTGTTGAGTAATTGTAACTAAATAGCATAAAATCCGGATGGTAAAACGGATCGCACAAGTTCCCTCTCAGTCGCACAAGATCAGGTCACACAAGACCTGATCTGATCGCACAAGAGCCAAACGCACAAGCTAGGTACAACTGTTTAAACTCACGGTATAAGTTAGATTGTATGATCGCACAAGCTAGTGTCGATCGCACAAGTCTTTGGGCCACACACAGTAGTTAGTCATAATATGCACTATTGGGCTGAATGGCCCAACCTGCTCGCACAAGCTATCCGGATCGCACAAGTCTATCCGAACCACACAATATCAATGTCTGTTATTAATTGGGCTGCGTAAATATTGTTGGGCTTATTCATATATTGGGCCGGGTGAACTTCGGATCGCATAACATGTTGTGGATCGCACAAGGTTGTGCCGATCGCACAACATGTTGGGCCGAGTAATGTTTGGGCTTCATGTGTATACTTAACAGTAATTGTTTAGCGTGTTCTTTGTGTATGCCATGATCGTTATATGCTAGTAACATGTTAGCTTATGTGTAAACTTACGTGCACTACTTGAACCTAGACCTGACTTGTATGGTAACCATGTTAGGACGTGGTTGACCCCTTATAGCTCGAGTACCCTTTTCGTGTAATATGCCGAGCAAACCAAGGTGAGTTCACACTCTTACCAATGCATGGGATTCCCAGGGGTTGGGAATGGGATTAAACAACTACTCGAACTATCATTACTATTAAACTACTTACTACTGTCCTCGGATTGAAGGGCACGTACATAAAACCTACGTACACGACTATAAGACCATCAACTCTATCAATTGAAGTCCCTCATTTATCGACTTAATCGTCGAGGCCTATGGCGAGCGGGTCATTAGTAGATAGCGCTATTAGGGTTTAACAAACCTCACACCGTGCCGGTCGGACGGGCGTGTACTAATGGAATATGGGCAAAAGGGTCAATGCTGATAGACATTGACTTAGGGCACCTCTTACATTTTCGTAGCAGTCGATACGCGTGGTCTAGTAACACATGGGAAGCCCCCACTAATCTTCGCAAACATGTTTGGGAGACCACGATACGCATTAATACGATACATGGTTTACAAAACAAACATACGATTTACGAAACGAATGTTATAACTAAACAACCAACTGTGAACTCGCTCAACTTTGTTGTTGATTCGTTGCTACATGCCTTGCAGGTCGTTAGGTACTCATGGAGCTTGCACATGGAGGCGCAGTCGTTGTGGGACATGGCATTGTGTGCCATGCTAAATACATTACTTTATTTCGTACTTGATACTTACATTGGGTTTTACAATTATGCTTCCGCTGAACACTTAACTATGTTTTGGTTTTGAACACCTTTCATATTGTTTGGTTGAATTATTTTTACTACTTACATTGTTCAATATGATTGGTGGCTTGATCCTAGTCATGTCATGCCTCCAAGCGGTGGAACTCCGTGTGTGAATTTTGGGGGTGTGACGGATTGATATCAGAGCCATTGGTTATAAAGAACTTGGTTTTAATAAAAGGAAAAAGTTTTTGTTAAAACCAGACTATAACCAGAACACTGCTCAACGATCCACAACGACGCTTCGCTCAACGTGCAAGGCTCAACATTTCTAGGTGATATGGTATATGTTTTATTACCTACTTGATAGATACATAGAACTTTACTCATGGTATGCTTAGATAAACGTAGCAACTTTCGTTTGAAACATATGTATGCTTACTCTCTTTTGTCATCGCACTTTCGCGAACCTCTCTCACTCATGTTTCCTTTGGTATAAAGATAATGAGTGGACGCATCAACATGACTCAAGCCCAGCTGACGGCTTTGATTAACGAACAAGTTGCTGCGGCACTTGCAGCCGCCCAAGCAGGAGGTATACCCTGCAGTCGCAAACTCACTCTAGGATCTTTAGATCCTACACTCCTAAACGAACTCTTGTGTTTAACCTTGTCCTGTTCTTATACACAATAGGTCAGAACGCTCAGCCACCTGTATGCACGTTCAAGACTTTCGTGGACTGTCGTCCTAGCACATTCAGTGGCACTGAAGGAGCCGTCGGACTCCTCCACTGGTTCGAGAAGCTCGAATCGGTCTTCAAGATGTGTGAATGCCCTGAGGCTCGAGGGGTGAAGTATGCCACTGGTACTCTAGAAGGTATTGCGCTAACTTGGGGAACGCGCAAGTGCAAATGTTAGGGCTGGCAGCTGCTAATGCCACCCCATGGAACGACTTTAAGAAGCTGATTAAACGGGAATACTGTAGTCGTGATGACATCCACAAGTTAGAAGTGGAGTTCTTCAATCTGAAAATGACGGGGTCAGAGATAGAAGCGTATACGAAGCAATCTAATGAACTGTCCATCTTGTGCCCAACTATGGTGGATCCTCACGTCAAGCAATCGAACTGTACCTCAGAGGTTTAGTACCAAAAATTCAAAGTCATGTGACATCGGCCAACCTTGCTACCATCCAGGATATTACTCGTGTAACACCTCGAATTTTTGTGTCCAATGATGTGTTAACACGTGTCGTTTGTTTACACGTGGCACCTATAATAAATAAAGGACTAATTTTGACAAACCTTGAAAATATATAAATTCGAGGGTTATAAATGCCAACAAGGGTAATATACTGTATAGTAACCCTAAATAAATGCTTGTACCTTCAAACGAATAAATCATAAAACATACGGTAGCGAAACGCGGAAGAAAGTGAGAGATTACGAACTACAGGGGTTAACTGTGTCAACATGTTTAATATTACCTCTGAGTGACCCTTTAACGTTCCCAAGACTTCGTAACAGTATTATACGCTCACTAGAATATACTGTATAACTTCCGCGAAGTTCCGTTTTAAAACGAAAGAGTTATACTCAAATTCGTATGAGAAGGGTTAAAAGCGTCAATAATGAAAGTTAAGGCTTTCTGAATAATTAATAAACTAACCGGGGACTTAATAATGCGGGTAAATAACACGAGGCCCCTATCGGTAAATAACCGAGGGCCAAACCGCAAAGTTACCCCTTCAAACCCGAAAGGTCAGGTAAATCATTACGAAAGATTTCGTTATTAATGGCCAGATTCTGTAATCATAACAAAAGATTTAAAAATTCTGAAATCTTAACCTCTCGCGACCCGCGTGAAGGTTATGTTTAAGTTGAGGCGGGCCGCGAGCCACCTCAATTACGCATCTGATTTATTAAACTCAGGCGACCCGCATTATAGTGCATGGGAACTCCCATGCGGGCCGCGTAAAGTGCCCAGATGCAGAATGTTGATGTTTTCTTGACTTTTGGAAGCTTGAACGATCAATAACCAACAAATGGGGCATGGGCACCCTACACTTGACCCATAACACTTAGGGGACACCTACCATCACCTCTGGTCTGATTGTAAGTGTTGTAATGATCATGTTTGCTTGGCATTGGCTATAAATAGCATGCCTTAAGCTCATAACAATTCACACAACTCAAACTCACATCTTTGATCATCCTAAGTGCTCTCAAGTCCTCATCTCTGCTCCATAAGCAAGAACACAACCTCTGTAAGTGATCTAACCCTTTGTGGTTCCACATTTCCTTAGTAAATGGCTAAGAACCAAACCGTCGTAACTACGGTTTGACTTTACAATAAATCAGTAATGGTTCAGTCTTATGACGAATCAAAAGTGGTTATGAGTTGGTATTTATGTGGGTAATAAACCTCTAAAATGGTTCCCCCTGATCACCACTCTAACTATGTCAAATGTCGAGTCAAACGTGCGGTTAAAAAGTCAACAGAAAGCTATTTTAGCGATTTATGCATAATCTGTAAGGTATATGTTATGGAACCTGTTTTGACAATCATAAAACATGATAATAAGTATATAAACCTGTTTGCGCTCGTTTGAATCGATCATTTACTATATTGAACCGGTTCGGAACCAAATGTCGCAAAAGTTTGACTTTTGCTTTGACTTCAGTTCTGACCCGTTTTAGTGAGGTATAAATATACCTTAGGACTCTCTTAGGACCAGGTCACATGTTGGTATAAACCTCAGTGGTCGGTTCATGAGTTATCCGAGTCTTTTGCGCAATTCCGTCATTCGCCTAAAAGTTGACCGTAACGGCCTTTTAAAATTAAAACGAGTATTTCGGACACGTGAACGGACCAGAACCTTGCTTGTTAAATTATAAGCATGTCCTTAAAGTTTCACGTCAATCCGAGGTCTAGAATGAGAGTTATGCTAAAAAGCGCACTTTTAAGAAAGTTTTGTAATTAACGGCGCGATTAGCATAACGCCCATCTAACCCAAGCTTTCGTCACCAAAACTTTTACCCACTGTGGTAAAATAATATTTTTGGGAATTTTAAAGATTTTTAATAATTTTTACCTTGCTCATAACCTGCGGTTATGGCTATGGTTCGGTAAATACCGAATACGCCCTTTTGCCAAAACGGGAGTTCTACAAGGTCTTTTGACCCGATTCCAGTTGCCACTGGTTTTAAATAATAAATAAAGTATTTTAAGCTTTATAAGCTGTTCGGGAAACTCAGATTTCCTGTAGAACTCGAAAAGCCCTTTTAAAGTCTTTAAAATGACCGAAAAGCCCCTACGGGGCATAATATAAACTTAAACTCGTTACGGGCATTACGGAAGGTATCCTACTGATACCAAAATACTTTTAAGGCATATTGACTTAGGAAATAAGCGTACGACTCTCATAGTTAACCGTTTCGCCTATTTGCGCACACGGTACGGCTCATGGAACTAGTTTTCGTGCAATAGCCGATATGGGTCAAATTATATTAGTTGAACCCCAAAATCCAGAGTACGAACTATAAACCCATATAAAACAAGTCTCTGAACTTGTTGGGTCCAAAATTATACTCCATTCTCGGTTTTCGCCTTTTCGTGCGAATTAACCATATCTATGTATCGGAATCAACCGGTTTAAGCTACGGCTAATATAAGGACCGTTAGGATTCTAAGAGGTTAATTAAAACCTTCGTTCCAGATTAGGAGCCCCAGTAAAAGCTATCGGTGACTTGATCTAAATTAAGGATTTATACTTGCAAAGGTAAATACTTTAACTTATTTCCCCTATATGGGCTTGGGTTACGGTATATTAATACCGCTTGATTGAGCATTATATAATTCCATCGCTTAGGTGGTTAATTGATTAAATATGATCGGCTCATTTAAACAGTTTTGTTGCTTATAAGCCTTTGGGGGGTTTAATGACCGTTGTCCCGGATATCCTTGGCATCATTTTACGAAATGGCCACGACCATCGACATCCCGGTGTAGGCGTACACCCGGTATAAAGTGTCGACATTAAAATTAAAAGACGTAGCCGTTGGTTTTTATACTACGGTTTTACGCAACGTGGTGTGTCTATAAATCTTTAACCTGGCACGACCCGGGCTACTGAACGCATAAAAGAACATGTAAAACGTTCACAAGATCATTATGAATTTTCCCAAGTTATAAAAGAGTTTGTGCCTTGTGCATTCAAATCAATTTTAATAAACATTTTCAAATGTGTCAGTTGAATGTATTTACCAGTGTAAACTGACGTATTTTCCCCAAAAAGATTAAGTGCAGGTACCTAAACGTAAATTGGCTGGTATTAGCTCCCTAGCGTCGTGATAAGTCTCGCAAACTTGATTGCAGTATCTGATGGAACAATGCTTTATGTTTATTTATGATCCACTGTGGATATAATCAACTTCTGTAATACATTTGATATTACAACCAGAGGTTGAGTTTATATATTTATCTTATGCTTCCGCTGTGCATTATATAATTGTGTGGTTTGACTATATTGTTGCCAACATCGTCACGGTAATCCCCCACCGGGCCCACCGGTGAGACACGTGGACAATGGGGTGTGACAGGTTGGTATCAGAGCCAACATTGAGTGAATTAAACACTATCCTATTGTGTTTAATCTCAATGACACAATTGCACATACTTGAGTCTAGACAATAACTTAGGACAAATTCGGATTATTACTCCTTTTTGTCTTTATTTTCGATTCGATTTTTAATAAGTTTTGGAGCAGGAAAATGCCACCTGTTATATTCCGAGGAAGAGGAAGGGGAAGAAGAGGCCGAGGAGAAATCGTGACACATCACGATACCGAAGCTGGACCATCTGGTACAAGACATCCTTCGATGACAAGGAGCGAAGAGCCACAACGACGAAGAGATCTTTACGAACCAGCGAGGCATTCCACTTCGCACAGCTCGACGCCATCCTACCGGCACTCCTTTGGGCCAGATTCAGAAAATGATCCCAACAACCCACAACCTTCCTTCATACCTCTACAACGTTCGGTATCGACCCGGAATTACGACGACCCTACTCCCTACTACATAGGTCAGTTCAATCCGGCTGACTACATACAGGAACCTTCAGGTTTTGTTCCACTAGGGCCACAAGACCACTTTTTGGAAGATCCCATGGAGGAAGATGAGGATCCTACTGAACCAGCTCGTGGTACGCCCACGCATCCGATAGAAGTTTCGGATGGGTCATCCTTCCATGGAACGCCCTATCAAGGACCTGACAGTTTCCAAGCGATGTTTGACCGACATGAATGGTACTACACGCCATCTCGACAGACATCTCAACCACCGAGACATCCACAGGATCCCTCTGAGGATTCACGCTTTGAGGCAGTTACGCCACCACCTCCGCCACCGGCACAACCAGTGATACCTGATCCGCCGAGGCGTAGGAGGACAAATGCTCGTATGTCTACACGAGGAGGAGGGGGTATCCACTTCAGCACTCCTCGACATTCTAGTAGTAGCCACTATCCGCCGCTACAAGAAGAAGGACCTTCAAGTCCTATTCAGGAGGCGAACTCCGCACCAGCTGCACGAAATTCGCCACCATTTGGGTATGACCAACCCATACCTGCTTATACGGGTCCAACGGCTTACAACCCGTTCGAACCGTCACAAGCACAATACAACTACGGCTATGAGCGCGACCCCTATGTGGTGTCGGCAAGATATAATGCGCGCTACCCTGACGGAGCACATGGAAACATGGGACCACCGGACTACTCAGCTCATGGGTATCCAATACCTCCCAGACCTCCAGTTCCGCATCAAGCGCCACAACCACGATTCTCTCCTCCTGAACAGGAAGAAATACTCCATCGACTAGATCGTGTGGAGAGAGAGTTCGAGGAAGAGAAGAAAAGCCACCGAGGATTTCTCAAAGGCTTGGCGAATCTACTAAAGGGCAAAAAGAAGAAACGTGACCATTAGCCCTTAATAGTTGTACGAATGTAATTTCTACTTTAAAATAAGTCCCTGTGTGGACAACTTATCGTATTTCAGTCCCTACGTGGACTTATCTTTTTAGTCCTTGCATGGACACCTATCTTATGCTAGTCCCTGCGTGGACTTGTCACTTAGTTTAAAACCTCTCTGGAGGTATGTACTATTTGAAAGACCCGTTTAGGGCAATATGTAATTGTATTTGAGATTTTGGAATGTATGTTATGAGTTTTGTTTTAATATGTATAAAATAAATCAAAACCATTCCTTTTATATTGATCTGCCTAAATAAAGAATCTTAAAAGGTGAAACCTAGCTTGGTGTCTTTTAAGATCCAGCCAAGATGGTACGACCTAATTGAAAAGATTCTGATTCCCTGTTAACCTCTGTACGCATGTTAACATTCATGGCAGATGTGATTCGTTAAAATCACGCACGTCATTCTTATACAATAATCCTTTAAGGATTTCAAACCCCACTGAATGAGTTATAAATCGTGGGTTAAATCACCAATAAAGGTGATCAATATTATAAAGACATCCGTTAGTGATGTAGTGCCTACGGGCCAGTATTATAAAGACATCCATTAGTGATGCATTGCCTACGGGCCAACATATTAAAACAGCCATTAGTGATGCAGTGCCTACGGGCCAGTATTATAAAGACATCCATTAGTGATGCATTGCCTACGGGCCAACATATTAAAACATCCATTAGTGATGCAGTGCCTACGTGCCAGTATTATTAAAACATCCATTAGTGATGTAGTGCCTACGGGCCAATATTATTAAAACATCCGTTAGTGGTGTAGTGCCTACGAGCCAGTACTATAAAACATCCATTTAGTGATGTAGTGCCTACGGGCCAACCATATTAAAGCATCCATTAGAGGTGTAGTGCCTATGGGCCATAATAATTGACTTATAAAGACAAAAGGCAGTGGTAGTCTATGACTCTCTGCAAGAAAGAGATAAAAGAACTACGGTTCAAATCTCTATGCCTTTGATTCTCTGAAATCTCGGCTAATATTATAAAACATCATCATGATTAGGCTTTATGCCGCCAATACTATTTATATAGCTGAAATAGGATATATTCAAATCCTAATATATAATGAAATAAAAAGTTAACCAAATATGGTCTCTGTACCATGGTTGACAAATTGTCATAAAAGACAATTATATAATAATCGCCTAAATAAAATTTTGTTATCTTCTGTAACAGATTCAAGTTACAATGGCGGATCCCAATGGAGAGAACAGCCACACAAATGAAGATGACTATGACAATGCGTCAGTGCATTTGACAGGCTCACAACTGAAGGCTCTGATCGACAATGCTGTTCAGGCAGCTATTGATCGTCAACATACTGAGTCTCAAGGCAGAACTGTGTCAAAACCACCCTCAAAACCAAAGACACACTCCAAACCACCCTCTGAACCCAAGAAAGATGACGACAAACATTCGTCTACTGAGCACAGCGTTCATCGCGATAGAGAATATACTGATGCGTCCAGTGCTAAGGGTTGCACCTACAAATACTTTGTATCATGTAAGCCCCGTGAATTTACAGGGGAGAAAGGTGCTGTGGATTGTATCACCTGGCTGGATGAGATGGACACTATCGTGGACATCAGCGGGTGTGCAGAGAGGGACGTGGTTAAGTTTGTGTCCCAGTCATTCAAGGGCGAGGCCCTGGCGTGGTGGAGAGCTCTGGTGCAGGCTTCAGGTAAGTCTGCCTTATACAAAATGTCATGGGGGGAGTTTATTGCCCTCATAAAAGAAAACTACTGCCCTCAACATGAGGTTGAGAAGATTGAGGCGGATTTGTCTCACTAGTGATGACAAACCTGGATTGTCAAGCATATCTGACAAGCTTTAACACTATGTCACGCCTGGTGCCATATCTTGTGACACCAGAACCTAGAAGGATTGCACGATTCATTGGGGGCTTAGAGCCGGCAATCAAGGCCAGTGTGAAGGCTTCTAGGCCGACGACCTTCAGGTCAGTTACTGACCTCTCCTTGTCGCTTACACTTGATGCTGTCCGTCTGAGGGCACAAAGGAGCAAGGAGGCTGAAAAGCGAAAACGTGAGGATGATACCTCACGAAAGTCTGGGAAAAAAGCACCGTGGAAACGGTGAGGGCAAGAGAGGGTCGGAGGCAAAGAAGGAGGGGCAAGCTGATGGAAGACCTCACTGCAAGGTCTGCAAGAAACCTCACTCCGGGAAGTGTAGGTTTGCGTCTGGTTCACAGTCGCAACAAAAGACTCCATCATGTGGGCTATGCAAGTCCAAGGATCACAAGACCGTGGAGTGCAAAAAGATAAAGGATGCAACCTGCTATGGTTGTAACGAAAAGGGGCACATAAAGAGTAATTGCCCGAAGTATGCCAAGAAGGCGGAAGAGACTAAGAAGTCAAATGCGAGAGTTTTTCGCATGGATGCAAAGGAAGCGGTTAAGGACGACAATGTGCTTACAGGTACTTTTCTCGTAATAATATATTTTGCAAGAGTATTATTCGATTCTGGCGCTGATAAGTCCCTTTGTAGACCAGAAATTTTTGCCAACTACTAAATATGCCAATCAAAACCCTTGACGTGAAATACGAAGTAGAGTTAGCAGACGACACGATAGAAACCGTCTCTACTGTTCTAGAAGGATGTGAAAATGTCCATTAGGAACCATTCTTTTCCTTTATCTCTACTTCCTTCAAACTGGCGGGTTTCGACATCGTGCTAGGCATGGACTGGTTATCCCGTAATCAGGCCCAAATCATTTGCGGCAAAAGACAGATAGTTTTAAAAACTCCGAGTGGTGAATCTCTTACCATTCGAGGTGATACGCATTACGGATTGCCCGAAGACGTATCTATGCTGAAAGCTTCAAGGTGTTTGAACAGAGGCTGTGGTAATTTACATGGCTCAGGTGATAATTGAAGAACCAAAGCCGAAGATCGAGGATCTTCCTGTCATTTCTGAATATCCCGAGGTTTTTTCCCTGAAGAACTACCTGGTTTGCCACCAGATAGACAAGTGGAGTTCAGAATTGACATCATACCTAGAGCAGCTCCGATAGCAAGAGCACTTACAGATTAGCCCCGACGGAAATGAAAGAACTGAGGACCCAGTTGGACTGAACTGCTGGCGAAAGGTTTTATCAGACCTAGTTTCATCTCCCTGGGGAGCTCCTGTCCTATTTGTAAAGAAGAAGGACGGATCGATGCGGTTGTGCATCGACTATAGAGAACTAAACAAAGTTACCATAAAGAATAGATATCCTTTACCAAGGATCGATGATCTGTTCGATCAGCTGCAA